>NC_141706.1:4336396-4936396 GCF_971803275.1 Cyanistes caeruleus | reverse complement strand
TGACATGAAGATGAAGGGAATTGTTTTTCAGCATTCTGGCTTTTGCAACTGATCCTCTTGCTTCTCCATCTTGTACATAACACACCCAGGGCAGAGTAGCAGGTTGCTGAATTTTTGGATAATCTTTTTACTACTGCATGGGGTTTCCCCTGATTTCATTAAAATCTGGGGTTTTTTTTTGGTTAGGGGACTTTCTGCTTCGGCTTTTTGTTGGATGTTTTTGAATGATAATATTTGTTTTTGGTTTTTTTTGCTGTTGTTTTGCCCTGTAACATCTGTAGAACATTAATTTTTGCTTTCTGGTTAGAGTAGAGAAGGAAAAACTGAAAAGCAGCAGTCTGTTTTAGTTTTACCTTTTGAGTATGCTTTGTCTGCAGGTGAAGACTCGGATACAGGAATTCTGATGGGATGCCCAGCCCTTGGATTAGTGATCCATGCCTTCATCTTCTTTTTCCATAGGAAAGAAAAATAAGAAAGATCAGATGCTGAACTGGAACTGGTGGAAAAGACATCATCAGCTTGTTAGGAGGAAGCCAAAGGCTGCTGCATCTAGTGGTGCCACATGGGGAAACACTTTGGGATCCCACTCACAAATGCAAAAATACTTGTGTTGCCATATCCCGCTGCCTTTTCTCAGCTCCATCAGTATAATCTGACAGGCATTTGTAGTTATGACTTAACTGCTCTTTGCAGGCTGTAATCTTTGATTTATAACTAGGACAAGTTGTAGGACACTTTGTTCTCAAAGTTGTCTTTGTTATCTAACCTGGTAATTTAATTGTGCTAACACAAAAAGCCCTCACTGGACTTCTCCTGACTACTGGTGTGTGCATTAAATATTTGTGAACTCATTTTGCAACATGCAAAGTTCTTTACAATTTTTCTACCTAAGACATGATGAGTAGGCACAGCTCCATGACACAGAAACAGCTGAGAACTGACTAGTCTGGAGAAGAAATGAGATAGAAATAAACTGGAAATAATAACAAAGAATATGAAACACAACTGTATATAAGTCTTGGATTAATGCTGCTTTGAAAACAAGTGGTTTGGGAGGAATAATTTTTTTCTCCTTGGAACTATGTGTGAAATTTGCGTGAAAAGTGTGAAAAATTTGTGTCAAAATGTGAAAAGTACAGGGTTTGATCTGCTTTTATATTGATGAAGACATAGTGTGATTAAACATCTTGCTTACAAATGAGTAATAGTCAAAATCATAGGAAGAGTACCACTCTTACACTTTATTTTCTTAGGAGTTGACTAATTTAGAAAAAAGACATAATGACTGTATAAAATTTATTGAGTAAATGCCTTTATATTTGGGGTGAAACTCCTATACCAACACAATTTTGTGGTTTGTGTTCTAGTGAATATTATTTCTGGGCTCTGTGTGGGTTTAAATGGTGTCAAAATAACAGCTAAATATAAAATACTGAACTCAAAACCACATCAAGCTTTGATATTGGTTCCTCTGTTGTTTTGGAAAAATTCAAGATAGGCATAAGTTGAGTGGCAAATTCAGCAACTTCCCACATTATTAAGGAGAATTAATCAGCATTAAGGAAATACTCCTTTATTATTTATTTAAAGGTTCATAATCTACTTGATACAAAGTATAATTATACTGGTGTATACTGTACATTTATTTTTATTATATTTTATTTATATTATATTTCATATTGTTCTATATTAAATTATTTTGTTATATATTATATATTAAATTATGATATATTTGTACTGTATAAGAAAATATAATTATACTTATTCCCATGCCAGAAATCCAATATAATTCTTTCTATCCATGTTTTTAACTCCCCAGTCTTGCTTATACAGGTGTGGCAACTATCTCAGTGGGACAGTTCTGCACAAAGAAAGCAGAAAAAGATGGGGCTTGGATTTTTTCCAAGAAAGGAATGAACACTATCCTAATATTAATTTATAATTAATAATTATTATATAATTATATTATATAATAGCGGTTAATATTTACATATTAAAGTAAATCCTAAGGTAATGCAAAGTAAAACATGTTTTTGATGCTTGGTGAAAGATTTTATGTGGTTGTTGCTGTTCTGTGTAAAGTTTCCTGGAGGAGGGCAGGTGATGCTCCACATCCTGCCTCTTCATGCATTCTATTGGACAGAAATCAGAATATGTTGAGAGATTACTTTCCTTCTGGGGAATCAGCTGTTTGGATTTACCACATGATGATGTGAAATGAAAGAAAAATTATTTCCCAAGACAAACTTAGATAATGTTCAGAGGAAATAAAAATTGTGCATATTAATTTTCTATAGCATCACAGTTTGGAAAAACTGGGAACATGTTATCCTCAAGATAACTCAAAATTAGATACTGTTGCCTGATCTCATAAACCTCTTCACATGAAATGTCATTCAATCTCATAAATTTCTCACTGTTTTAGCTCAAATTCTGTTTAAATTGAAATCCTATGTAAGCCAGTAGGAAACATTTGGAAAACAATACAATTGCTTTTTAATTGTGTGGACTGGTGTGTAATTCTACTCAGTGCCACAATACCTGTCATGATACATTGTTTTGATTCATAAAAAATATGTAAGTAACTTACAAATTGAGAATTTCTCTCACTTTTTGCTCAGTGAATAGCCAAAAAGCCAGTGGCATTACCCACAAGAGCAAGTTGACAGTAGTATCACCATGCTGTGAAGAAGATTTTGGAGCTGAAATACATTCACACAAATGCATACTTTTCTCATGCTCCACTTGAATTTATATATTAATTCTTGGTATTTTTCATAGACTAATGTGGTATGTTTAATTTTTCAGTGGATGAAAACTCCTGGTACTAAATCTCATATTAATGAAGAAAATCAAACCCTGATGAAAGTCCTTGGGGTAAATGAAGAAGGTTCTACATTTTATGAAATTGTCTTTACTCTCCTACTTCTTCATTGCATCTCCTGCTTTTGCCTGTCTCCACTTTTTCTATGCCTTTGTAAAAGCTGAAAATGCTCTGGGAAAAAGGAGCAGTGCTGTTTCTCACAGAAGGCTTCACTCCTGACTCCTGCACAGTTCTATCCAAATACCATCTTAGAATCATAGAATGGTTTGGAGTGGAAGGCACCTTAAAGATCACCTGCCCTAGGCAGAGACACCTTCCATTACACGAGGTTTCTCAAGGCCCCATCCAGCCTGGCTTTGAACACTTCCAGGAAAAGAGCATCCACAGATTCTCTGGGTAAAAGTATTTCCATGTGAGAGTCTCCATACGTCATTTTTGTGGTCACCATTTTTATGGTGAAGGCTGATCAGGCGCTTAAAGAATTTAGACATTGGGTCTTGATCTATGTGCTTTTATTCTTAATTTTAGAAGGTTACTAGGCTTTAGAGCAACTCCACTAAAAAAGGAATGGATATGACCTACACTTGATGAAACTTTACTGTACCTTTCACTGAGCTTATTTTACATCGTTGCTGCTGATTTAAATCTGGTATTACAGATGATGTTGTCATAAATACAGAATTGTCATAAATGCATAAAGGTGGGAAGTGTGCATTTGTGTGTGTAAGATGCCCTGCTAGGCAGGTTGCAAAATGGGGGGTGAGGGAGCAGAGGATGGAAGGAGAAAGTAGAGAAACTTTGTTATACTTTGCTGCAGGCAATGCCTGTTATTAATGTACTTGTAAAGCATATTGTTGCCTGTGAAATCTTTAGTGAAAGCTTTCAAAAAAAAATGTTATATATGCGTCTTTTTCAGGTACAGCAACATAAATCCATTTTTCTGTTCTCTTCTGTAATAGCTCCTTGGGCAGACAAAATAACCCAGCAGGAAATAAGACACCATGCTGAAAAATTGTCTGCCTTCTACAGTTCTCCGTCTGGAAAATAAATCAGGTAGGGAAAAAACAGTAAATCAGGACCAGTGGGGACTTAAAAAAATGAAGTTAATGTTAACATAGTTACAGGAGACTACAGAACGAGAGTTTTTTTTTTTGTTTTTTTTTTTTAGCTCCCATCACCCCACTTCTCATCTGAAAAACAAAAAAATCAAAAAAAACAGGAAAAAATATTGACACAGAGCTGGGTGATCATAGTGTGGGGATTGTATAACCTGGTTTTTCAATTACATGGAACCTTTGTGTGTGTGTGTTGATGTAGAAATGAGTATGCTCCTTAGGTTTAGAAGCAGAACACTTTTTCAGTACTTCAGCTGCTTGTGTTACTACTCTCCATCTGCCTGAGTCCTGTGGATGGGAGCTGGAAATAGAGGCTCTTTCTGCACACTAAGGTTTTGATTCTCCTGCTGTAGTAAATCCCAATTAGATTGATGGAGATTTAATGATGTCTTTTGGTGGGGGAGAAATTTGGGTTTCTGCTTGTTACAAGGGACTTAAAGGAGGGTTGAAGATCAGACTTCATAGGCAAGGATGATTGAAGAGATTATTTGGTTGTTTTATTTTCCTTATGTACAAATTTAGACTTCTTTTTAGTAGTAAACTTCAATTCTTGTTTGTTCAAAATGTGGTTGAACAGCTGCTCTCTACTGCTGTCACATTAATGAAGCCTGGGAGAAGCCTCTGTTTTCTTTTAAAGAAGATGAAGCAAAGTGCTCTTTTCTCTCAAGAGGGATTGGAAATGCCATCTGAGTCTTTGCAGCACAGATTTATTTAATCAGAATTAGTATTGCAGATTAGAAGCTGTCATGGTTTGACACTGGCCAAATGCCAGGCACTCACAAAAGCAGCTCACTCTCCCTCCCCTGCCACAGCTGGGCAGAGGAGAGAAAATTTAATGGAGGGTTCATGAGTTGAGATAAGGACCTGAGGAAAACACTCCCAAGGGCAAAACAGGCTCAACTCAGAGATACAAAGTGAATTTATTACTAACAAAATCAGAGCAGGATAATGAGAAGTAAAATAAGCCCTTAGAAACATCTTTGTCCTCAGCCCCTCACTCCTTCCCACGGACAGCACAGAAGGACTGGGGGTGGGATTTTGGTCAGTTCATCACCTGAGGTTTTCTTTCTCTTGGCTCAGGGAATTTATTCCCCTGTGAGAGCCCTGTGGGGTCTCTCCCAGAAGAGAATATTCTCCACAAACCTCACAGTCCTCCCAAAGCTGCTGTGGTGTGGGTCACTCTTCCATGGGCTGCAGTCCCCCAAGGACAGGCTGCTCCAGCCTGGAAGCCGGGCCCCCTCTCTCCACCCGGTTTGCCAACAGATCCCAGCTCCTCCAGGCATCCCCTGCTCTGGCATGGGCACCTTCCCCAGGGGCTGTGGGTGGATCTCTGCATCCCCCATGGATCCCCAGGGGCTGTGGGTGGATCTCTGCATCCCCCATGGATCCCCAGGGGCTGTGGGTGGATCTCTGCATCCCCCATGGATCCAGGGGCTGCAGGGGCACAGCTGCTTCACCCTGGTCTCCCCACGGCCTGCAGAGGAATCTCAGCTCTGGTGCCTGGAGCACCTCCTGCCCCTCCTTCCCCACTGACCTTGGTGTCTCCACGTTGTTTCCCTCACATGTTCTCACCTCCTCCTCTTTGGCTGGAATTAAAACTGTGCCCCTACCTTTATTTTGGTTTCTTCTTAAACAAGTTATCCCAGAGGTGTTACCATCATCCCTAACTGGCCCAGCCTTGGCCAGTGGCATGTCCATCTTCTGAGCCATCAGGGATCGGTTCTGCTGGACATGGTGGAAGCTTCCAGCAGCTTCTCACAGAAGCCACCTCTGTGAGCCCCCTCTGCTGTCAAAAAACGAGGCCAAGAAAAACCAATGCAAATGCTGCCCTGGCTTAAAAGCAATACAACATTTATAAAGAAGGTTCCAAACATATTTATAAAACTGGAGCTGCCAAAACAGGTCAGTCAGGAGATAATTTTATCCAGTAGATATATCTTACAGCCTTATCACCCAACACTCATTCACTTTTCTGGTCCAAGTTTTACTAAATTTGAAACAAAACCTGAAATCCTCTTTTTCCTCTCGTCAACAGTAGCAACAATTGAGCCTATGAGACACAACAGATTGTGCTATTAATTGTCTCCAAGCTCCTGAGCTCATTTAAGAAGTGGCTTTGCTGGTTTTTCCCTGGAAAACACTAGGGTGCCCAAAGCCACACGCAGCTTGGAAGCATGAAGCTTCCACTGCCCCAGGCCACTGGGGACATCAGCATCTCAAACAAACAGTATTCACTTCCTACGCTGACTTGAAGACTCCTAAATAGCAATGTGCTAAATTCACAGGATTTAAATAAGCAAATATAGTTGAACAGTGATAGTTTAATTAAAAATTGAGACATCTTGTTCAATGCAAAAAAAAAAAAATGTACACCACTGTAGAAATGCTTCTGTTTATCCTTTAGTTTAGGATAAAATCTCCTGCATTTTTCTGAAGAAAAACACAGAAAAAAACCCTAAAATTTGGCTGAGGGATGAATCCAGGAAAAACAGCAAGTTTACAAAGCATATTTATTCATCATGAGTTTTGAAAGGAGGTGGAGAAGGAAAAATTAAGAGGTAATAAAAGCCAGCAAACTTTCCAAACTCATATAAGGTTTTGGGACATTTAAATGTGGTATCAAATGGCGTTCAAATGTTTTAATAACTGCTGAGGAATGGAGAGCCAGTTTGAAACACTCTGAACCATTAATTTAACATCTGTATCTTATAAAAAGCATGAAAATAATGCTTAGAGTAAATCAAGAGTACATATGTTGCAGTAATATTGCAGCAGATGACAAACATTTCTTAGAAAAGTTCAGCGTTGTTTTATTTGTATTTGTACACTCACCGTGATATAAAAGTGTAGTAATAAGTATTGTATTTCAAAACAAATCAAATAAGATTCAGTATGGGAGACTTTCTGTTGGGTAAACAGCAGATTACGGACAGAGAGACACAGAGCAAAGTTACAGCTGTGTCTTGTTCTAGTCTAGGTGGTGACATCCCCTCTCTCTTAGAAATTCACTCTCTAGTCATTTGTGACAAAATTGCCACTAATATTTGTTCAGATTAGAACCTATTTTGTAATGAGAATATGTTGTGATCTTTCTTTATTTACAAACCTTAAAATTAACAAGTTTTGCCTATATATTCCACTAGGTTGTTTTTAAATAAAAGAATAACTCTAGTCACAAACATCTGTTTGCATTTGTTTAACACTTTGTGCTATCAGAACTAACTACATAAACTGAATGGGAAAATCTGCTTCACCATCCCCATGTCCCCCCTATACACCAAGAAAATGTGAGTTACTATGAACACTCTCCTAACCACCAGTTTTATCCAAATCCTTTTCAAAACCACTTCAGAGGAATAACAAATATTGTATGATGTAGGAAACAATGAAAGCTTAAAGGTTTCATTTTCATTCCAAACAGCCTCTGGACTTAGCTCTGAGATTGACTGTGAAGTGCAGTATTCCTCTAGCTCCTGTGAGGGCTATAATAATATATAATATAAAATATAATATTATGTATTACAGGGAGAGCTGGACCAGCAATATTGTTGCTCTACCAGGAGAGAGGGTTGGCTGAAGGACTGTAACTAGCTGTCTGCCTTTTTTCTCTCATATCAATTTCACCTATCTCTGTAGGTATCTGGTTTTCACCACACTTCCACAGGGCCTCAACTAAAGAGGACCTCTATATCCTCCAAAGTCTTTCAGTATTATTACCAAACACAACTTCAGTAAATCACTTCTGTTCCTCTAGGAAGGAATTAATTTCAGTGACTGACTAAAATTGCACACTTGGCAAAACAGCAAGCATTAGCTAGCAATGAGGAGGCAAAATGTATCTTATTTAATTTATTGCAGGAATTACAGTTATTTTCTTCTCTGCTTGCCTCACCTCCCCTCCTCTTCTCTCATGCAAATGCCTGGAGCCTTTGCCAGAACTAAAATATGAAAATATTTCGCCTGAGTTTCATCAGATGGAGCTCTTTTTGGATGGGGTTGTTTGAGCAGCACATCAGACAGGGTGATGTCCATCTCTAAACAGGGCATACCACAGCTACTCCCACAGCCCTAAACCTGGACCCTTCCTACTCCCCTGGGAATAGAAAGGACACCTGTGCAGAAGGACAGGAGGAGGTAGGAGAGGGAGAGGGATGGTGGCTGTCCATGAAGGAGAAAGCTGCAGTGTTCCCCTTCACTAGCACTGTCCCCAAGCCACAGGATCTTGCTTCAGGAGCTGCCTTCATGTCCTCCTATTCAGAGATCTCTCTGCCTTTCCCATCCCTGGAATTCTTTTAATTTAAAGGATTCAGGATTCAGGCCTGCTCATAAGAAAATCACAGAATATTCTGAATTGGAGGACATCCACAAGGATCATCAAGTCCAACTCTGAAGTGAATGGCTCATAGAAAGATCAAACTCACAATCTTCTAACTGAGTTCTAACCAACTGAGATAATGTCAGTGGCATTGGGGAGCATTTCTTGTCTATTTCTCTATTTTGTCTGCTGATAATTTGTCTCCAAACCTCTGTAATTAAACTCTATGTACTTAATCTCTAAAATGTATTGCATGTAAACATATGTGCTCACATACACTTTGCATATTTCTGGCAAAATTGGAAATGCTTTGATCTATATGATCAGTTTATTCTCTAATTTCTTGAATAATCCTATTTTCTACTATCAAAGAGGTTCTATTAAGCTGGTCTTTCCTCAGGTTGTATGATGCAACATACATATCCTGTCACCACCAGGGCTGCTGGAACTACAGTTCAGAGCAGCCAAGAAACAGCTGGAGAGGGCAAATGGAAGAATGTGATTTTTCTTATGTTTACCTTGGCATTTTAGAAGAGCTTTTCCAGACTCGAGTATTTATTTATACCAAAGAGAGGAAATAAGTCATTTATGTTAAAATAAAATGGAGAATGAATGCAGAATAATTTACTATCATTTAAAAGCAGCTCCATCTTACTAATAACTAAATCCATATGTTTTTGTATGCTAGGATGTGGTTATACAGCCTAGAAATAACATTTCACTTGCTGAATATATCAATCCCAAAGAAGTTAATCTGGAGATTTCTTTTTTAAATGAACAATTATTTCTACTGTTTCTTATTTAAAAAATTTAAAGAGGTGAGCTGAAGCTTCAAAATACTAAGATTACATTTTTAAAAATAAATACTTTTAAATGCTTTTAAAAATATTTAAACGTTTAAAAAAGTATTCTTTGAGTTGCCATTTCTACAGCCCAGATGACTGTGAAACATAAACACCTCCAGTTTCCAGGGCTTTAAGATCACAGTACTTGCAGTAAAAATGTGTTGGTGACTATACTGGTTTGTTTCTAAGTTTAAACTAAATGTAGTTGGTTACTAAATGTCTGTGAGGAATGGAGTAGAGGAGGTAGGTATTTTCTCTTAACTATTCCAGGGTTTCCTCGAAGAAGTTGCATTGTAGCTCTACAGAACTGAACACAGAGACTGAACACAGTCTTTGGCTTGTTTGGGGACCCTGGGACCAGTATTACAAGAAGGAATGAGACATGTTTACTTGTACATATAGAATTAATTATATTTCAAGTGTATAATACTAATTTCTTCATGGCTTTTCTTTAATGTAGGCATGTCTTTTGTTCTATACATAGATGTAATGCTAGGGTGCTACTATGAAACCTCTTCCTGAGATCAATTATAGTGTGGAATGCTATTAGTGTAGTTAGGCTGAAATTATATTACATGCTTCAATGAATAAAAACAGAGTAAAATAAACTTATAAAATCAAAGCTTTCCATTATGTCCCAAGTAATTTTCATTAAGTTGTGTCTATTGCATTAGATGTCCATCCATTTCCTGTCACTTTCAAGAAATGCCAATACACTAGTTGCTCAGCTTAAACAGCTTTAAATGTTATAATGCATGAAACAGAATCCACTTATATATAATCCTAATTCAACAAAATACTGAGTTGTTCCTCTGCTAACTGTAGGAGATGATAAAATGAAACTTCATATACTTTTCATATCCAGATGAAGGTTTCTGTCAGGCACATGATCTTACATTTAGCATCCCTGGAGGTATTTAAAACATGTGTAAATATGGCTCTTATGGACATGGTTTAGTGGCAGACTTGACAATGCTGGGTGAATGATTAGACTTGATGATACTGAAGGTTTTTTCAACTTGAACAGTTCTGTGATCCTATGATCTTATTTTCTTCTTGGTTTGTGCAAGGTTCCCAGGGGCTCCCAGGAACTGCAAGATCTCAATCAGCCTTTCCAAAAAGCATCTATTGAGTTTTTGATACCCAAACCATTGAGATTACAACTTTTGAACTGCCCTAGAGGGATAACCTAGCCCAGACACTGTGCTATTTCTGATATTCAAGCCCATTCCAACACATGACACTGTAGTCACAGGTTGCAAAGCTAGTTTGGGTTTCTCCCTGTGCTAGTAATTTTTCTAGTTCTCCTCAAAAAAGAATATGCCTTCTCTAGAAAAAAGCCAAAATTAGCAATTTATGTTTACTTCCTTGGCACTCTCCCAGTAATTGCTTATATCCCAAATTATTGTCTACTTGCTGTTCCATGCCAAGTCCCATCGAGTACTTCTTGGCATTTATATAAACTCTGAAGGACCAAGATAATCACTGGCACAGGTACTTACACTTTTAAAAATACATTATAAGTCTATATGGAATCATCAGTCTTTTTTCCTTTAGGAGATAATAGCCCCTGAAAATGTAAATATACATTTGCCAGAGTTTCCAATCTTGAAAAAAATTACAGTTTCCTGTTAAAAAAAAATTCTTCTTATGCATAAACCCTTAATTTTTCTACGTATTGAGCTTCAGATAAACTGCAAATTACTGAGTCTTGAAAGGGCCCCCCTGAAACAAGTGATTTCTAGCATAGTATTATCTGACAAAGCAAGTGATGGTTAGCTTGGCCAAGTCAATGTTTACCACATGTTCACTGCATTGACACTTGCCAAAGTATGCCTTGTAATTGAAACTTTTTCCTCAGCTTACAGCTTTTCCTGCTCTTTCCAGATTGCTTCCAACATTCAAAAGACACTACTACAGAAAAGCCAGCAGGACCATTATTTACACAGGAGCTCAATAAGTTAGAAAGAATGTGTAAGAGTAGGTTTCTTAACAGGAAAAATGTTGTAAGTAACATAAATATATTTTAGCTGTTAGGGAAAAAAATGAGGGAAAAAAATCTTTAATTTACTCCTGGTGTAGTTGTGCTCCATTTTTCTGTTATTGCTTTTCCACATTTGGAAAGGTTGAGAATCTTAAAGGGTTTGGAAAGTTATGTGAGCTCATCATATGAAAAATATTTTTTAATTTTCAGTGTGACCTGGCTAGAGATCTGGTATGTTTTCTCTGTACCTTTTTCATCTTCTCTACAGTGTCTTCCTCTCCCTGTTAAGAAGAAAGTGAAGCAGCACACAGTAATGTGCATACTATTGTTAAAACTTAAATGTGACTTCAAAAACTGATTCTGGTGCTTTATCACACCTACAAAAGCGAAGACACTCTGCAGCCTCACCTTATTAAGAAAAACAAAGCACTAAACCAAAGAAATACATAAGCAAAAAAAGAGCAATCAAACCACTAATGAAGAATTTACCCACTCTTTCCTGCTTTTAGATTTAAACCTGACCACTAGTCATGAATGATTGGCAGAGAGGTTTTACTGCTGAAGCAGTTAGATGAGCAGCTAGATAATTTGTCTATGCTCAGAGCTAAGTTGCAGGCATTATCCATGCTAACATATGGAGTTAAGTAATTCTGTCTGAAAGGAAGTCAGAAGAAGGAGACAATTATTTTATCTTACTTTTCCATCTCTGTAGGTTAAGTATGTAGCAATGTAATGACATTTTTCAAAAAATGGCTTGGATAAATACCATTACATGAAATGACAACCTTTTTATACATGTAAGTAATCAATAGTGTTGCTTTCCCAACATTCAGTTGCTGAACTCTTCCAAGGGGTTCTTTAAGACCCATCCTGTGACTTTATACTTTAAAAAATATGGATGCATATATTATGTATAAGATGCATCTCTCCTCTCTTAGCACAGACCTGTGCATGAATTCTTTCTATTTAATAGTTTTGGAATTTATTTTGGGGTTTGTTGTTGTTGCTGGGTTTTGTTCTGTTTTGTTTTGTTTTGCTTTGTTTTGTTTTTGTTTTCTTTTTTGGTACAGTAATGACTGTTTTAAGAGCCCAATTTAATCAGATAGGTATTTTTAAACTCCTGAGAAAGCTAGATTTTACATGGCCTCAAGTTTTGCACCCTAAGCAGCTAATTTTTGGATATGCCAGGGTAGGGTTTAGCGTGTGGAAGATAGAGACTGGAAAGAAAGGATTTGCTGTTAAATGCATGGTACTGAAATGAACAAATAATATCCATTGTAAGGCCTCAATCAACTCACTGGACAAGACTTTTAAAAGGGGTTACAATAGTTCTTGTATCTCCCTGATGCATGGGAGAAATACCAACCAGATATTCTCAAGAGGTCAAAAGAACTTTACTGGCAAACTTGAGAAAGTCAGGAAGCTTTGGTAAAAGATTTAGTACAACATCCAATCAACATAAAACACTTCTCAGAGCATTAACTTGGCCCATTTGACTTAGCAAATATTAAACTCATTTGATGTTATATTACTCAAAGTGTTCCAAGAAGAGGGAATTAGAAGAAAAAGAAAGAGGGAAAAGACAGAAAGACAGAAAAGATACAGAAAAGATACAGAAAAACATGCACATAGTGGTACTCAGATAAAGTCCAAGATGAAGATAGGGTCAAGACAAATTCTTTGCCTTATGTTCAACTTAAATACCCCTTGGCCCTCCTAGGCCTTTCACCTGGGTGGGACTTCTGGTCATTTGGCCACTGTCCTGAGATGAGTTTATGTTGCTGAACTGTAACATTTGTCTGTTTAGCCCAGAAATAAGTTCTGCACCTTTAAGACTGGTTCTGAGAGCTAAGGGGGAGAGAAGAAGCATGCAGTTTGTTTTCAGAAACTGCATTTGCTCCCCCACAATTCCTTCTCACGGACTGTGTTGTCTGCAGCACAGAGCAGAAGAAAGCTCTCCTTTGCTTTTAGTTGTTTTCTTTAGCTAGCTGAGGCAGAGAAGTTTCCCTGGACTGTGGCTTTTCTTCTTCTTGGAACTGATCGGTCCTGCTCTGGACTGAAAACCCAGAAAAACACCAGGAGCTCACACCTGTGGTCCACTGGAACCCAGGACACAACATTTTCCAGCACAGGAGGGACTGATAAGACTGAGGAAGGTGAGCTACACCTCACAAGGACTTTCTGAATTTGCCATCTCTTCAGGAGAGGTGTTTAATTAAATTAAAAACGTTGTTTAATATTATTCATTTTTTGTGCTTGTGAATACTGTGCTTGTTAAATAAAGTTTTTTTCCACTTTTCTCCAAGGAAGTCTTTTTCCTGAACCAGCTGGGGGAGGGGCAACTTGAATTTGTTTTCTAGAGGGACCCTTTTGGAAGTTTCATCCCAAATTTTCCCTAAACCAGGACAGCCACTCAAGAGGTGGGTTAGAGCAGGGTGGAGCATTGCCTCTGGTGTGCCTGTGATTGGCACCACTACCAGGCTGGGTTAGAGGCTCCAGGGCTAGGGGCTGTGGAGCACTTCACTGCCTCACCATGGCAAGCCCTGACTTGTCTTTTACCCCCTCACATGCATCCCAAAATGTCTTTCCAGTCAACCTTTCCAGTGTCTGTCAATCCATATCAGCATCATTCTCTCTCTTTTATGTTTTCTTCTCATTAAGGAACCATACCTTGTGAGGCAAACTAAACAATAATGGTATTGGTTATTAGGAGACTCCCAGTAGAAACAAAGAGCTTTGCTTCTTAATCTTGTGCCACGGCATGCATTGTGAGCAAAGCAAAGCATATTCCATCTCCAGGAAACTTAAATGGTTGTCAGGTAGTGTAAATGCTGTCTCAAAGTTACAGAAATGTTTGGTTTTTTTGTTTTGTCCTGATTTTTTTTTAATGTGGAAATACAGTGATTTGTGAATCACACTGAGCATGAAGACCTCGCACCTTTGCCATGTAGCACTGTGTATGGGGTCGCTGTTGCTGTGGTGGGTTTAGCACTGGCTAAAATCGCCAGTGCTCTTACTCATTTCTTGCTGTGAGGTATGGATCAGGAGAAGGGTAAAACAGGCTCAAAATTTAAAAGGTATAAAGAAACTTTATTAAGAGGACTAAAAGAATATGAAGCATCAGAATAAAACCCCCTGAACACTTTTCCAACCCTTGTCCAACTTCTTTTCTTTCCCAACTGGCCACGTAGAGACAAAACCTGGGATGTTAAATAAGTACCAACTGTACAATAGTCTTTCATCAGTTCCTGTAGGGAGAGGAGTTTTCTCTTGTCATGTCATGGAGATTTCTCCACAAGAAGCAGTTCTCTCATGGCTTTTCATTCCCATGAATAGCAGCTGCCCAGGAAAAGTTCTGCATCATGACATTCCTCCCATTTTCACAGCCCTCCTAGAGGTGTGTCCACAGCCATGAACTCATGGGGTATTATTTTAAGGATGAGTTCTTCAAAGGAAAAGGTTCCCTTCATCTATCTCTGTGATCATCTCTGGGAACAGAGGTTTTCTTCTTCTCTCCCTGGGGGCAAAGGTTCTTCATCACTCTCATCTCTCTCTGTTCAAGCTTCTCATGGGATCACAGCTATGCCAGCATCTGCTTGGCTTCATCAGTGGATGCCTCTGCTCACATCTTTTGATGAGCAGAGTTTGAACACCTCACTTTTGAGTTTGAACACCTCATCCTCCCATACTTTTATAAATTAAAGGAGATATTTCAGTGTATCATTGTCTGTCTCCAGGGTACTACCAAGAGCTTTCAGCCCCACTGGGGGATCTCCTCATTCTCCTTCCATCCAAGGCTTGACTCTTTCTTAACTAACCTTGGCGTTTTCATGTTGTCCTTCCACGTGTCATCACTCTTTTTCTCTCCCTGGACAGAGGAACAAGGTCTGAAGGTCTCGTCTGTGTAGTGAAAGGATTAATATCTCTCCTAGTGGCCGCAGCAGTCATGGTGTTGGATTTCAGGCCATGCTGGGTGCCTCCCTCAGCCTGGCAGCTGCTGGGAGGGGGGACAGGCAGTCCTGGCTCAGCCTGGAGCCATCTGTGTGGGCCCGGGGGTGGTTTTTGGTTGTCAGCGAGATGTCAGCAGCCGTGGCCTGGCCCTGCCTGGGCCCAGGACCCCACAGCCTCCATCCCCACCCGGGAGCCGCTGGGGTTTGGTCCGGCCTACCCCAGGCCTCACAGGCCTCACAGGCCACACAGGCCTCACAGGCCTCACAGGCCGCACAGGCCTCACAGGCCTCACAGGCCGCACAGGCCTCACAGGCCGCACAGGCCGCACAGGCCGCGGGGCCAGCCCCACCAGAGCTCTGCTACCTTTTGAGGACAGAAGCAAAGAGTGAGATTTCTTGGGCTTGCTGTCTTTAAAATGTGGAATTCACAGAGGAGAGTCCAACTTCTAGATGGCTTAAAATGTTGTCAGTTCTCAGAATGAGCCAGCTATTGGCCTTTTCAAGGCACAGAGGAAGCTCCCAGCAGCTTCTCTCAGAGACATAACTTTGGTGGGTGGTTTCTTCTTCCCCAAATGTCAGTCCATGCAAAACCAGCACAGTTGCCTTCTTTCCTGTAACAGCCCTGCATCCTGCTCTACAAATGCAAATGAACTAGGTTAGAATATTTCATTTGAGTTCATACATAAAGATAATTACATATAAATATGTTATAAAACAAAATCTACAAGAATACCTCTGCTTTAGATCTAGTCAGGGGAGAAAAGAAAGCATTTCTTATGGAGTGAATCATCTCAATGTAGTATGTAAAAGATAGCAGAAGCAGAAGATACAGAATCATCCAAACAAAAAATATTATACAATGCAGAACTTATTAAGCATAACCAGGTTAAACATGCTTAACTCACATGTCTTAATAAAGCTACTTTAATAAAAATTTATGATCAGTTCAAGTTGACTGCATAACAGCTTATTTTTCCCCTTTTATGTTTTTATCTCTCTCATTGTTGCACCTTAGTTTTATATACTATGTGCTTCAGGCTTCTGAAAGAACTCTTATTAGGATCTGATAAAACCTTAAAATTTGCTCTCTTATTCAGTAAATTCATATTCTGCTAAGACTATTGGAATGAATGAAAAGACATGCTCAGTGGAAGGGCTGCCTGAAGAGGAATCTGTGGCTAATATCCACATAGCACTTTATTATATTTTACGATTAGGATTAGGAGTAATGATGTGGAATTCAGAGCACTTGAGGACCTTCTCAAGTTACACCACACCTCCCTGATATCTTGAATTTGCATAGCATTCACCTCAGTGTGAAGGTTTAATCATCTGCCCCATAGGGATGGTACCATATGCTTATGTCTCACTAGTGATTCACACGGAGTTTTGAAATCTGGAAAATTCATCTTTTATTTAAATGTATGCTTTAGCAGTTTGTTGTGACAATGAAGATAATATATTTTGTGTGTGCAGGGAATGTGGAATAAGGTTTCAAATCATGGTTCAGTCTTAGGGATTTGGCTGCCTGAGTACTGTCTGAGATTATTTTACTTTTCTATTAAAAACGTGATGGTGTTTTCCTTCAAACAACTTAGGATGTTAAAACATTTTACTGATTTTTTAAGGAGATAAGTTAATTTACACAAGGGGCATGGAGGATCATAGCAATGTTAACATGTGTGAAATGCAATCCGGTGCATCTGGACATTTTTTCAATATAGCTGGTCTAACTGTTGTTAGTAAGTACCATGTAAGAAAACCCTGAAGGGATTGTCCTAAATATTCTGGCATATCATTTCTTGCAAAGATGTTTTCTTGCTAATGCTTTGGTAGACATACTGCTCACACCAGAGGATATTTGAGAGATTTCCTGAGGGAGTGAAATAACATGGAAGAAAAGTAAATGCCAGGAAAAATGAACACTTCTTGAAATCCTATACATTAGAGTGCTGTATTAAACCTGAATTTTCACAGCCTTCTGGAGTTAACTAACCAGGCAGCTGAATAGGTGGTTTGTCTTTGGCTTGTGTGCAGCTGAAGCACCCAGCCTGCACTGCTGGCTGATGCCAAGCAAAACAGGTTTTGCCTTAGGCTATGCTTTTCTGTACTTGCACTCACCAGCATGCTGGCATGGTGGGGTGCAATTACCCCTACCAGCATGGATTACCTCAGATTCTGATGGCAGTAAGCAGAAATGAAGCATCATTTTATTGAAGTATTAGCTGTTTCCTAACATGTACATAAAAATGCTCATAAAGTCACTACTGAGAACATGTTTGTTCTATGGGTTACTCTTGCAAACATTTTCAGAAGGATTTAAGCAACACATAAAGAATGTAAAATATTATATATAAACTCTAGACATTATTCTTATTTTGAATAATTCAGGGAGGGAAATGCAGAAAGTGTCCTTTGTGACTTCCTGTGAGGATACTGCATCCAGAGATCAGCAATAAGGGGGCTGACATGGCAAGAGTTACCTCCTGTCATAAAGTCCAAGTGTGCACATGAAGCACTTTTCCACATTTTTCCATACCTGTATTGGAATGTCTTCACCTAAGGAAAATTGTTTCCACATACATCTACATCAGGTTTATGCTGATTCAGCCAGAGAAGTTTAGTTAATAAATTTTACAATATGTAGGGGAAAGGTAATACCTATCATATGTGGAGCAAATGAATTTTTAAGACACATGAGTGAGTCTGGAGTTACCTTAGTGTTTTCTTGTTAAAACTTACCTAGCAGTTACATTAAAAACATCCATCTCGTTGTAAATATTTTAATTAATTGTATTTATTAGGGGCTGACATTTACTTCAACATTTTTATGCCTTTACTTTTAAAAGCACTGTTCATAAATACGGTTAAAATTCCACAGATTCGATTTTTATTTCCCCCTCCCTGCTCCCATAAGGGTGGATTTCCCTTCTTCCCTTTATGAGGAGTTTAGAACCAGATATTTTTCCTTTCCACTTACCAAGGGATTAATAATATAAAACTTGGCAAGGAAATTGCTGTCTGTGAACCAGAGTGAACATTACTTGATGTAACCCAGATATAACAGTTTCTTTTGCAAGCTGAACTTTTTGAAGCATAAGGAACATAGGAATGGTTTATTAGCCTGTCCAAATAAAGAAGAAGCAATTTTAAATTGTAGGTATAAAGGAGAGATTTTTCTCTGCTTCGGGAAGAACACTAAGGAAATAGGATTTTAAAATAGCTCCAGTCTGGGGGAAAGAAAAATCCACTTGGAAAAATATGAAATTTCATGGTAGAGTTTTTTGGTTGGTTTTGTTTTGTTTTGGTTTTTTGGTTGGTTGTTTTTGTTTTCTGGGGTTTTTTTCCCTGAAACCTTCCAAATTTTTTATTTATTCTGGACTGGTATGATTCAAATCTTGATGGCTGCCAGGTCTTTTTAAATGAACATGAAGTCAGCAGATTGGGATTGTGCTGGTGCTAAAAGCACAGCAGTAGCAGCCGTGACCTAGAAGGAGCTGCTGCATCCTTTGTTTATAAATACTTCTGAGAGAGAGGAAGAGGGGGAAGCTCTCCCCATGCTTTTTATCAAATATTTCTTGGTGTGAAGTCAGGTCAGAGCATGAGTCTTAGCTTTGTCACCTTGTGTTTTGCTGAAAATGCAGTCCTAAAGCAGAGTCATTACCTCCTTCCACACATATGTTGCTCAAAAGAAACATAGTTTTGTAGCCACAAATACTTCCTCAGGCAGGGTGTACAAGAGGTTTGCCTACTATAATATTGTTAATTTACATTTTGGCATTGATTCCCAGTATATACTACATCTTCTTTCTGAGGTGTTTTTTGTTCACACACGATCTTGCTATACATCAACGAAGAACATGATCATTTCAATTTGTACCAGCACCTCAGTCTTTGTTTTAGATATCATACATTTGTACAAACCAATATCTGCAAAATATCTCTATCTGTCCTCATAGTGGGGTGAAAATGGCTCAGATACTCAGCTATCACTTAATAAAGTACAGATTTCCAAAGATGAAGGAAATGGATGAACAAAGATACTAGCTTTGGAGAATTTTGCTGTAATTTGGCAACAGATTTTGTACATGTCTTGCTCACAAACACCTAATCACAGAAACATATATGCACTTTGGCAGTGGGTATATAATGCTGTACATGCTGTGTTTAAAAAACATTAATAGCAGCTGCATCCAATGCTAACTGCTGCATTACCTAAAAATTATAGGTGTTGTAGTAGTTATAATCATTTATTTTTAATTTTTTTTTACAAATAAATGAAATATACATCTAATGTTGTAAAAAATAGTCCTTTATGAGAGAAAAATAAATAGCAGTATATTATTTAAGATCATGCCCATATATAATATAATTTTATAGGGATGTCATTTGTTGCTGAATACTGCAAGTTTTTTTGACATCTTTAATTATCATTCATTATTATATGCTACACATTACTGTAACTCACAATACATTTTTTTTATATATCTCTTCTATTAATTGCTACTATAAAAAGCATAGTACTTAAATTATCTTACATAAATCCTCTCCTTTCACTGACTTGGTACTGGTAAATGTTAGGTGTGCTCAACAGCAGAAAACATTTTTCATATATATGTTTATATAAAACAGTGTATCTAGAATGTGCACTGGTATAGCATATATATTATTATGTACATTCTATGTGTATGGGGGTGTGTCTATAGGAGGTATTTGTGTTTATATGTACAATTACTAAAAACCAGAGTTTTGGTAGACAGTATATTGCTGTAGGCAATTTTAACCATTTATAAGAACAACTCTATAATCTGGAAATGTCTTGACCACGACATCAAGAGGTGATATTTTTTATTAACTTCTCCAGGCTGTTTCTAGAAGCTATTTGAACTATTAACTTTTGGTGTGGCTTTTTGTTTTTTTAATTAAAGACATCAGTGTTGCTTTTGGAACTTTGCTAAACTTCCTCCAAATGCTACATTTAATTGCAAGTTCAGCTAAGTGTTTTAACACACATCCATGTCTATTTTTAATACCATTTTAACCAGTGTTTCACTTGGACCCCATATATTCTTCATACAACTACTGTACTTAAGCACCATGGGGTCATACATGTTCTTGCACCCATTTTCTCCTAACTATCCCTCACCAAAAGGGAGTGCTCTGCACTTGAGGCAATACTGAACTGAATACTAATTTTTACATCCACAGCATGAAGAAGGAGCAAATAAAACATTTCTAGCAGCATGGGGGCCATCTCAGAGTCAGAGGAAGTGCTCTATTATGTGAAAATAAACCAGCATCTGTCTTTGTGGTATGTTTAAAATTTTCCTAGAAGGGAATACCCAAAAAGTTAAGAAAAGCAGAAAGATTTTGCTTACCCATATGCATTTTGAAGCCATTACATCTCATCTTCTTTCAAGCAGAGTTCTTTCCTCCTGAACCATTCACCTCTGTTCTCCTCCTGAACCATTCACTGTTTTCTTTCTTTGGCACTTACGCTTGGTGCTTCATTTGTTCATTGTTATTATTTGCAAGAGTAGCCTCTTAAACACACATTTTATCATCATCATAATCAAAATAAATTATATACATTTCTATAACTTAGATCTGCTGCCTTTAATGCTAATTTTTCATTCTTCCTTTGTTTAGGTTTTTGTTGGCATTTTGCATGCTCAGGCTTTTTTTTGCAAGGGTAATGATAAAAGTCCTGTGCCCCCAGGGGAGGGGCTGCCTGAAAGTTATTTGGCAGTAACTGCAGATGTGTGGCTCCAATTTAAAATCACTCCAAGAAGAATCCCTCTTTTTCACCCTTCAGTTATATTTCTTTAAACAATACAGAAGAAATACAAGGATTTGTAGTCAGCTTTGGCATGATGGTTGGCTGTTGATGCCAAATTAATGTTGGTAGCCTTTGAAGCATGTCAGTGACTGTGGCTATAACACGACCCTGCAAGACCTTCCATGGCAGAAATAAAGCCATGCAGGCTAAAAGTCTTGCATTGCTTTGGAATGGCATTTTCACTTGGTTATTTTTAATGTAATAAATAAAGAAATTTTTCAGTGGTGGTGAAATTTCAGTATCAGCTATACTGAAATCAAAGGTAATGTCTTAGACTATTCATGCAAAGATCCAGGATCATGTTTTGCCAAGACTGAGGCTGCTTGTGTCACTAGAAAAAATACAATTGCATAACAGAAGAAGGATAATTGCACATATAAATTTACTTATAAATGTGAAAATTAGTCTTTGTTCATCATGATAACCATTCATCAGGTATAAAAGTCCACTTGCTCCTTCATACTCAAATGGCTTTATCAGGTGAGGTTTTTTATATAGTGATGCAAAGTTTTTGAATAATAACTAAAATAAATAGAAATCCATTTCATTTTCCTTTGGTAAATTATCTTCTACTGCTTTTTAATGAGGTCATGTACATGAACAATTTTTAATGGAATGACAAATGTAGGATTTCATCACATCTACCATGATTGTTCCAACTAGCATCAGGCACTGAGGGTGATCAGAGCTTTACAGCTATGGGTAAACATATGTGGAACAAAAACTTGCTTCTTTTGTGAATTCTTGTATCATTTGAAAGATATCTAACTGGCATCAGAGAGGGAGCAGATATTCATTTGTTCACAAACATAAAAAACTTGATTATTTTCTCCTAAACAAAAAAATTGTGTTGGTTAGGTCTTTCCTACCCAAGTATATAAATAATTATGAGCTGAAATGAAGGACACTGCAGACAAGTAAATGAATTTCTTTAGTGAGCTTAATGAGCTTTGAATTAGGTCCTGTGGTAATCAAAATGCAAATAGCAGCACATCTTTTGAGACACTCACTGTTTGTTAAAAAAATTGCAGTTCACTTTGTATTCAAAACTCCAGACTCCAGTTTAGTCTGGTTGGAATAATTTGATCATTTTTCAGACCTATATGTTGTTTGTTGTGAAAGTCTGGGGTTTATACAAAATTTGCTACAATAGCAAGTAATAGATGAGCAGACTGAGGTGGTCAGAGCAAAAGCCTCCAGACCTAAATCATCATTAAAATTCAACTTAAAATGCACTAAAATGCCATGGGTACAACCATGACAGAATCCTAACTGGATCCCCTCTACAAACAAATGAAAAAGCGTTTCTTTATTTCAGAAGCTCTTACGTCTTCCTTTTTTTTTAATATGGTAGAGCACTCTTCACAAATAAAAGAAGCCAATTAAATTTATATTATTTATTTTAATTTTATATTAGTTACAAAGAAACTGAGAACCTTGAAGCTGGAACCAAATTTCTTTTAGGATGAAAATTTCCAGTCATGACCCTTACATGAAACTTATAACAAAAAGTATTGTTAATGAGAGAGGAAATGTCCCAGAACAAATATATATCAATTTGCTCCCAGCCACCATTTACTTGGAACAGAGGAAACAGACAAAGCAAACCAGGATTTTTTCAAGGCTGACTGAAAACCTCTATTACTCTCCACATCTTCATGCTTACTGTCACATTCACATTTCTTCTTTCAGTCTCTGATACTGACACTTTAATGTAGATAGCATTTGCCTCCCCACTGATAATTTTTTCCTGCTTTGCTTCAATCTGTTAAAAATTGCCACCAATTACATCTTTCTTCATGCTACACACATTAAGCTCCCCAGATGTGCAACCTTCTCTATTATTAATTTGTAAATTTAAACTTCTTATTTTCCTGCCAGGTCAGTATGACTGGTTCTGTCCTCAAGACCTTAGGTACATTTCTCAGTGTTGTCATTACCTTAAGTGCCCTAAACCAACCCTTGACTTCCATTTTTTGGGGGACCATAGTGGTTAGCTTTGGATGTAGTGTTTGTTTGGCATGCAGAAGAGTTTAAGATGCTGTTTTATGGCAGATTAGTTCCAAAGGATTGGCAAAATTTGGCATCATCACCTCCTCATATCAGTGTTGTACAGAGTGGTACTGTAGTCTCTGGAAACAGAGCATGCTCTATTATTTTTCATTTACCATCCTTAGAGTCTTTCATGGTAGGGATAGGACAGTCCTTTGTCTTCTTTTGAAGCCTTCACTTAAAAGCACTTTTTTCCCATGACAGCCCCAGACAACAAGAGGAATGTGCTCTGTAAAGCCCAGCAGTTGCCCAAGAAGCTGCCACCACACAGCAATAATGAGAGTTATTAAAGTTCAGAACATCAGAAGTGAGTGTTTCCAGTTGCAGAATATCACAGTCCGGGCTCATTGCCACCAGCCTGTGCTCAAGCTGTTTTCATTTTTGCTAACCAGAAAAAGAATAACAGGATGTTTATTTCTTTTTTTTTTATTATTTTTTTTTTCAGAGTGAGCAAGTCCTGCTTATAGTGCTGCATTGAGGTTAAGTGCATCTTTACTTTTTATTCTATAATTTGCAGAAAAGGGATCTGGTAACAAAAGATGGGAAAGAAGAAAGAATTGAACATGCAATGTTCACATGGATTAAAGGTTTACTTTGGCAAAGCTCTCAAGCACAACATGTACTTGCATCACAGGTGTTTTCCCAAAGCATCTCAGCTGCCTAGACAAGATGTCATGGCAGCAACTCATGTGTGATCTTTACTGCTGGAGCAGGGCAAACATTTTGCTTAACCACAAAACAACTCAATAGAAAAAAACATAACAAAACAAAAAAGAGAGATAAAAAACCATGATGCTCTACTCTCAATTGTTTTCAATTATGTAAGTGATTTCTGGGGCCAGGATTATTCAGATTTAGGCTGTCAGAGTTCATTCTGTCACTACAGAAAACATAATCCTATAGCTCAAGTCCAAGGCTGAGGGAGAAGATCCACAGAGTGCTCTGAGCTTTGAGAATATTTCTTTGACTGTGAGATTTTCCCTTGCAGGATGATGGCTGAGCTCCTGCCTCTCTTGTCTTTTTTAGATCAGATCTGCTGCTGGCATGGCCTTCTGGGCAGGGGACTTCTTTTGGTCTGCTCTTAGACAGCATGTAAAACTGAGTACAGTATGGTAACTGTTATTGAGGTCTGTCATGCTCAAAATCCTTGAATGCAAATTTGTATGGAAATTTGCATCACTCTGTGAATGCTATCTATAATCACTGAAAGAATTATAAATGTACTGAGGAAGTGGAGTGTAATAAAGTTGCTATATTTTAACTGAAACCAGCACTTTCTTATTTGTATTTGTTTCTTGCTCTGGAACCTGGATTCAGACTCAAACACTCTTCTATGCTGCTGACTGGAGCTATTTGTAAATACCTGACATACTAATAATTTTTTTCTGAATCTATTCCAGGAATTACACCTATCAACAGTACATGTTTATGTATGAGAGTTTTGTTTGATCAGTGTTGGTGAACAGGTTTAGTGATGCTGGCACAGTGTATCAATTATTTGCAACTTGTAATTTAATGTAATCTAAAGCAGTCCTGTATGAGCAGCGAGACAGGTATTTTCTGTGAAATTTTCATTGCTTAATATTTTAATTAATATGTGTTTCCTGACAAGTGAGAGATAGATTGGGGCATAAGCTTTTATGAAAAAATGCAGAAGTCACAAAAATTATTAATAGCCAAGACTGAGAGACAGTATGCTTCTGTGGAAAGTCAATATTAATATTTTAAATGTTTTGGAATATTTTAATGTTTTTTTATCATGTTGTGATCCATGAAGAGTATATTAGGCAGTGGGAAATCAATTACTATCACCATCTTAACTCTTTAGGATGTGTTTGTGTATAACAAACTTATCCAAATCCCATAGAGAGCAACTTTAACACACACAGTCATAGCTATTAATTTATTTATACAGGGGGTGGTGAGAAGTTGCTGATATTTGATGAGAGGTTTGATTTTCCCCATAGAGCTCTATTCTTGTAAATACAAACTCTGCCAGCAGCTGTGTGGCCCATCCTGTAAAAAGTCATGGAGATCTTTATCAGAGATGTACTCAGGGATCTCTCAGCACAGGGGAGCTGGGATGAATCTTGTCAAATGACACCTGTGTACCTTGTTCATGCTCTATGGTTGCTGTAAAAGGTCATTGGAAGTTCCAGTCCTTTGTATTTATGGACTTTGAAATTTGTACAATTAATTAGGCCCTTAAACAGCAAGGACATATGAAATTTTACCCCATGAAGTTGCCCTACTGCCTTCAGACAGTTAGTGTCATCAGAAAAGATGACAGCAGTGCACATACTCCTGTTATTAGAAACTTCAGCCTTTAATGAATAATATATGGCAGCCCTGTAGCAGTGTAAAAATTTCATGTTCAATGGGCTACAGATAACACATCATTTCATTGTCAAGGGAAAATAGTGGCTCGATATTGGTTTCAGCCCTTTAAATTCTGGCTTAAAGAAGTGAAGTTTATATGTAAGAATAAATGAGAGACTGGAAATTCCTTCAATTACATGTTGCAGTAATGTTTTGTATGTTGGTGGGGAACTAGAACTCTACTCTGTAACTCCTTTATTTAAGCAACAATTCAACAACACTTTTCAAAATGCTGTTTATGCAAGATGAGTATGAAGAAAGGTAGATTCAAAAGAAATGGATTTGTAGGGCTGACCAGGCAGTACAACTTTGTCTTGAAATCTGAAGATAAAAAGAAGGAATGACACATAAGCACAAAAAACCTCTATGCCAACAAACTATAATCAATTTTGCAACATAATGGAGTGTCAGTCAACCATCTAACCTCTAGGAGGACAGGGCAGCTGTGGGAGCTCTTCTCATACGACGTGAAACAACTGAAGAGCTGGCAATGGAAAGACTACAAACAGTCATCAGCTTATCTGCTGCTGGGGAAATATCCTCTGTGCTTTGGCATCTTGCCCCCGAGGTTGCTGGCCAAATGTGAGATGATTTACCATTAGAGTGAGGCTGTCTGCCAGATGGATAAGCCCCTACAAACTGAGCTCAGACTTTCTGACGTCTCCCACTTCTGCTTTCACGGATCTAAGAGCTGTGGCTGGGATCTTGTCAAGGGATCCATTAATGGGAAATAGAAGATGGAGAGTGTAACTGGTACTTAGTGAGAAGCATGCAATGTCTGAATGTCCACTTTGACTCCTGAACAGGATTGCAATGTGGCACATGCAGTAGCTGCAAGGCCTTCTGTAGTCTTGTGGACTTGATCCCAAAAAAATGTCTAATCTGCAAGAGTATTGACACCTTGAAGTATTGTTTTGAAGCCTGGAGATATTGTATTGAAGTCTTGTATATTCTACTCAATATAAGGAACAATAAATTATTCTTATGGATATCCTGCACACAAACACACACACACACACACACACACGTATAAACATGTACATACATATGGAATTTGGGGGCGTGCTTTAGGTTTGCTTTAGGTTTCCCAATTATTTGCTCATCTCAGCTTTCATTGCAACTAGAAGGTGAAAATAAAACCAGTCTCCTTCCCTTTTAAAGAAAATACTTTGGAATAACACACATAAAGACATTCTTTATTTTTAGAGCTGCATCCTGTTTGAAACGAGCATGAAAACCACCTGCATAATACTAATTTTCTCTTTCCATAAGGAAGAGTTGACACTCTTGGGATTTCAGCCTGTGATAAGGCTATTATAAACTATATTAAATTATATTAAATTATATTTGTGGCTATTAAAAAGCCACTAATATGTTTTCATATTCTGTGAAGCTGTACCATCCAGACAGATGGCTAGCAGCTTGCAATGAGACTTAATGTGATACAACTTTTTCTAACATCAAGTGGAATCCCTCCTCCATTATTGTATGGAATAAAAGAGAAATACACCAATGGTTCTCGCTTCTGGTATCCTTGTGTCTTGAGAGAAAGAAGGGATGGATTTGAGGAGGTGGGCTGTAGAGGAGGAGTGGCTCTCCCCTCCCCTGGAAAGAGCTGGAGAGGGAACAGCCCTGTCCCCGAGATCAGGGCTGACATCACTTCTGTGACAGCTCTGAGACAATTTTCTTACAGATGCTCCTGCCTGTTCTGGCACTGGTCTGTCCACTGAAGGACATCATGTTGAGACCAGGATTAAAGCCTCATTTCTTTGTGTCTGGCTGATTGTTAAACTGGATCACTGGCACTGTCAGTGCAATTTAAGCAGTTTGGTGTTTGACACTCAGTTTTATCTTGCGCTGCAAGTTTTCACAGTTTGTGTGCAATTTGCTTGAAGACAAGAATTCACAAGTGAAATTAATTTTAATAGGAGGTATATTTGCAATGGGCACTGAGATTTCTGTGCATCCAGGCTGTGGGATTGTTCTAATGGCATGAGTGAGAAATCCTTTCTAAAGGCTAACACAAATTCAAGGCTCTGTGGGCATATTTCTCCTGGTATTCAAAATGGAGAGAAGTCTCCTTTTCTGCAATGGAAAACATATATTGTGATAACCCAATACTGAAAGCCATACAACCAAGGGGGATTGTCAGGCTTTTATACACAAGGCACTCAATCTGTAATTGCATGAGAAAACAAGGCATGTATCTGCACTCAGGTTTTTAGGATAAAAACCTCATGTTTTGGAACCTTGTCTTGGCACACCCAGATGCTATTATTTATGTTATTTTATAAAGCATTTAGGACTAAGATTGAAGAAAATTTGAGCAAAGTATTGAATTGGTCTGTATCCTTCATCAGTCAGATATTTAAAGAAGGCAACACATCTCCCACCAGGCATATGATCTTTTCCAAATGCTGCAGAGTTGTGCAACAGAATGAAAAAAATTCTGAAGGAGAC
The DNA here is from genome assembly GCF_971803275.1 of Cyanistes caeruleus. Classification (NCBI taxonomy): domain Eukaryota; kingdom Metazoa; phylum Chordata; class Aves; order Passeriformes; family Paridae; genus Cyanistes; species Cyanistes caeruleus. The sequence goes on along the minus strand of NC_141706.1, from coordinate 4,908,633 downwards.
AAAAAAAAAAAAAAAATTAAGGATTTCCATCTGATTCCTCTATGAAAAAAATTGAAATGTCATTGTTTTCATGACCAGCCATGGTCTTTTTCTAAAGCTTTTAAAGATTGAGATAAGTTATTTTAGATTTAGATTTAAAAAAAATATAGATTTGACCACTAATATTAGACTACAGTTGCAGAGAGCAGGCATTCAAGCATTTCACATCTACTTTTCTACCAGACCACCACAACTGACATTGTTTAAAATTGTCAATATAGAGAAGTTTAGCTTCACATTCTGTTTATTTAAAATATAAACTGAGAAGTTTGTTAGATTTTGGATTTTTTTTAAATTTTTTTTTATATTAGCATTAAACCAAAACCTATCCAACATATTGCCAATACAAAAGGGGAACAGCAGAGAGGACACATTGCACCAAATTCTGTTTTCTAATATCACTAAGCACTAAGTATAGCAAAGTGTACAGGATCTGTGAAAAAAGTCCAGTTTTACTTGCAGTTACCATAGAAAGCTCTTAGAGGATGATGAAATCATTAAGAATGAAGAGTATCCTTGGAAACTTGGAAATTGTAGAACTAGAAGTTGTAGCTCATTACTGCTACTGTAAAGTTTTTGCCCTTACAGCAACCACAGATTTACCCAATTCTCATCACATTTAACATCAACTGAAGTGCCTGTTGCCTAATTTAACCCAAGATATTTGACCACAAGTGAAGCCATCCACAGGTCAGACAATGCTGCAGCTCTGTGGGGTGCTAGAACTGCTGTAGGTCTCACTGCAAGACTAGACTTTATGTGGACAGACTTTTCCTTGGAGCCTTTGAAGAAAATGCAGCTGCTGCTGCAAAGGAGTAGAGAGAAAATAAAAACTGGGAAATCAGAAATTTAGCCACTGGTGAATATGTATTATTTGGAGCTTTGTATCACAAGCACTCAAGGCAAGTATGAGCTGTGTTTTTCTATTGACTGCACTGAATTCAGAAGGGTCAATGCACTGGAAGTGTAGCACAGCCCAAGGGGACCAAATGGTTCCCTGCTATCCACTCTGCCTTCTCCAGAAACTTGGATTACTTCCTGGCACATCATTTCCAAGAACATAATTTGGCATCCTAGTGTAGGTGAGCCTTACTGCTCAGTGTATGAAGGCAATTCTCTATAAATGACCAATTCTAGATCTCTCATCCATGCCTGTTACAGTAACATTTTAAAAATATAATCTCACATTTTCTGAAGTAGAGTTTTTGTTCATTTTACTTTGGTGGTAGTGTCATACAAGTCTGTAGTATAACCAAAAACTTCCTTATTTCTGGAAACTATTTTCAAGGTTGGAAGCAGGCCAAGAAAGGAAGGAATTCTATTTTCTGTGACAACCAAAGATATCTGAAAGTCTGTGTTTATATCAATATCTGTTGTCTCTACAAATGCAATTTTTATCTTTTCTATCAAAAAAACTGACGTCCAGAATGGTTCTTGCTAAGACCCCAGGGTTGAGTTATCTGTAAAAGAGGATCTATGGAAAAGAGAAATTTGCTAAGAGTGCAGCCCTTGTGTTCAGCTTGTGCTGCATCAAGAGGGAAGAAATCTCCTTCTGTGTCTGTGTGCAGCCGGCGAGACAAGCCGTGTGCTAGTGGGGCCATGGGGAAACTGCCTTCCTCTTGTGCCAAAGGAATATATTATCATTGAAACAAAGGAAAAGAAAGGATTCTCTTGTTTCAAACTACCTTCACTGCCCCAGAGGAGGAAGGTTTTATGGCTTGCCAAGAGAGATAAACTTTCACCTGAATGGGAAAATTGCACGGATCTCTCTAGCAAGGGAGAAGTTGCTGGAGGGTGGGTGGCTGCAGCAAAGAGCTATTTTTCTGCATGCCACACAGCAGTACTGTGGGGTTTATCACTTCAAATAATCTGTTCTACAGGCTTTTGTCTTGAGATTACAAAAAGTGTTCACACTAATGTAACCGCAGTGAACTAATCTGAGTTGTATTATCTTGAGCTGTGACTGAATCTAACCACAGTGTGCTTTGCTGCCAAGTAGAAAAGGCATAGGAATGACTAAGTACACAAGAGTTCTTGTGATTTATATTTAAAATCAAAGATTCTGCTTCTACATAGCAACTTACGTGCCTTGTTTTGCACACATATGGCTCATTCTTCATGTGTCATATCATAAAAAATGTAGCTTGTAATCCTGCTGTGAAGCAAGATGTTTGTGAATATAAATGCAAATTTTATAATTTGTGTTTTTTAATAAAGTAATTGTGAGCTATCAGAATATTTTCCATTTATGGCAACAGGATTATGTCTTACACTATATATATGTGTGTGTGTGTGTGTGTGTGTACATGTACATATATATAAGTACATAGCATTCTCAGACATCAGAATGCAAGTGCTTCTTTCTGAATCCCAAGCACAAAGTGTGTATCCTGAAAAGCAGATTTGAGGATGAGATGATTGGTAGCTAGACTTTGTAAGGCTGGAAAGAAAGGCTTGTTCCATAAGGAGCAAGTTCTCTAAACCATGGCAGCAGCTCTGTAGCCTTCTTAGTGACAGGTCATGGATTTTCCACGTGCCACCCTGAAGCTCAAATGAGGATAACTAATAAAACTTAGCCTGATTTCCTGGAAAAGCCTGTTCCAGCACTACTCAATGCTGCTGATATTGGTGTCAGGAGGGTAATTAAATAGGAAATAGCTATCTGAGAGCTTAACAAAGTCTCACATGCTGCAAAAGGGCTGCTTTGGAGGCTGTCACAACCCACTGGTATTGGCCATGATGCTCATTCTAAGTCCTCCTCAGGCTGAACAAAGATTCTGTGTCAAAGAACTCTTATGCTTTTATTATATAGTTGTCATAGATTCAGCAATCAGCCCACTATTTAGACACATAAGGCACTGGTTAACAAGCCCTTAAATTTTAACTCTTCTCAAAAGCAGTGGCTAATATGCCCTTAATTTTTACTGCACACTTTAATAAGCTCTCAACTCCCACAACACAGCATTGACAGTAGCTGGCTAAGAAGGCACACTACGTTTCTCAAAGGTGCTGGCATAAGCCACAACACTGCTTTTCAAAGGCACTGGAACAAGCCACAACACACTTCCATAAGCTCCCCAGTCTAGCAGCAGACTTCAGTATGGAGTTTGGGTAGAGTATGACAGCTGTTCTTTCCACAGGCAAAGTAAGAAGAGAAATAAAGACAGAAGAGAGAGAAAGAGAACAGAGAGTATCACCAGTTCTTAGATGCTGCATTGGTCCTGCATCCTGTGGCTGCATTGCCACATGGATGGTCCAGACCTGGGGTAAACAATAAGAGTGAAAGAGAAAGGGAAGAAAAAGAGCACAAGGGGGCCTGATCCACTTTCCTTTACAGTTAACTTGGTGCATACCTCTTATGCAAACAAGATTTTTCCTGCTGTTTTGTTCGCACCTGCACAGACAGCCCTTTTGAGCCTTTCTCCAGGAAGTGAGTAGAGGGGCAGGTGGACTCATGGCTTGAGTGATCAAACAAGAAGGACTGGAAAAGTTCTTTGGCAGAGATCCATCTACACAGGAACTTGGCCTGCATACAGAGAAAATATACTACAGATGTGTAAATTACACAGGTTGGGATAGTGCTGGTCAAAATCATCCAGACTGAAGTCATGTGGGAAAGAAAGTCTAGACACCATAGATTAACTTACTTCAACTAAAGAAATGCAAACTAGAAATTAGCTAAAACCACATTTACACGCATATAAAAGTTTCTAGTCAGCTATGTTAGCTAGATGCATATAGGGAACTTATAGCAAAGCTTATACAACTATAGTTTCCGTGTTCAGAACAGAGTCCTTTGCTATGCAACAACAGGATTTCACCTATTGTTTAAGACTGATAAAGCATGAACTAGTGCTCTAAAAACTGGTAAAAACTGCATCTTTAGCTTGGACTGTGGCCAGAAGACTTGAAGGATGGCCAGATACCATGAGAGCCTGCACAAGTATCAGGTTCATCCAGAGGACATCGTGAGGATGACTACTTACTTCATCCAGCAACTCCTGCCCAAGACCACCAGAAGACAGTGCACAAACACAGAACAATGAAAAGCTGATTAACATATGGAGCCAGAGTAGGCAGGGATAGGTTCGGAATACGTATAGGCAACGTTGAAACTTTTCTAATATGTGTTGTGGTGCATCTGTGCTCTTTGTGTTGTAAATATCACGTTCTGTTGGTATGCCCTGCCACCCCCAGTTCAGTCAGTTTGCCCCCAGTTGTGCCTCCTCCCTGTCACAGCCCCTCCTCCTCATCCAGAATGTTCTCTGTCCCTCCCCCTGCGGTGTCAATCCTGTGTTATGCCTTCCCCCCTGAGTGTCAATCCACCCTGATCCCTGCCCCTGTTCCAGTGAGTTCCCTGTCCTTGTGCCAACCCTTGCCTTGGAATTCCCCTAAACCAGGACACCCCAGTGGATTGTTCACCTGCTTGTCAGTTTGTGTCCCCTCCTTGTGTGTCCCCATTTGTTGGAACTGTGTGACTCCCACCCTCTGATCCTCCCCTGAGTGTTCCCTATTGGTGAAGGATTTGTAACCTCCCCCTGAACCGCCCCCCTATATAATCCCCTACACAACTCTGACTTTTGCTCTTTGTCCCTGACCCAGTGGGACAGTAAACCTGTTCCAGGAACCCGTACAAAGAGCCCCCTCCTCAATCCGTGTCTCCACACCCAGCTCCAGCTCTCAGGACGTGCTGTGGAGCAATAGCTCTGAGCTGCACTCCAGGTCATGCTGCTCCTGGAGTGTGTCCCACTCTCAGCATGGTGCTGTGGTGGTGGTGAGCTAGCCTGGGACTCCAGCACCCAGTCAAATATGTATGGTCATAAGTGTGTATAAATAGTGCTTGGCACGCATTTTTGTGGTGGAGCAATCCCCCGGTGCATCCAGTGCTGAACACATACCTACTTCACAACCTTGCTGGTTGTGGAGCCTTTATTCCGTGTGTCAGATGTTCAAATGGAACAACCAAAGAAATTTAGCCAGTTGGATTTATTGGTGGAGCTTACACACAGTTTTAGTTATAATTATATGTTTTTTTAAACCACCAATTAATGCAGCCTACCTGAGAGACAAAATCAGTCCACATTTTATTACAGAAAGTAACTTGCAGCCAGGGGTTAATTGTTGCAGTCCTACAATTTGCATTGCTGCAAACAAACGTTATCAAAAGACAATCCAAATTCCTAATTCTTAACACACAATGCCAAACCAAAACAATATAACTTACTTGATAATTTTCACCAAGGATGTGCTTTTTTCCTGAGGAGAAAAATAGTAGAAAAGGAGCAATGCAGGATTGTTCAGTCATTCTTGGGAAGGATAAGGAGCTCTGTCTAGAGCTAAATCCAAGCAAAATTTAGAGAAACTTTAAAGATGGGATTTCCAACCCTCCCTTCATGATTTTTATCTAATGCTGCACTTTCTAGCAAATACTTGACTGAAAAGGCACAGAATGGGCAAGGATGGTGCACTCATTACAGCGGCACACTGACAAATTTGCTTCTATTATTTGTGGAAGGCAGGAGAAATTGTGGAGCTGATATTGAGATGGGGTTTATGTAATATACAATATCTATATATAAGATATATAATAAACTATAAAACTATATATAAATTATATAAAACTACATATAAGCTATTAAACTCTATACAGTATGTATAATATATAATATATTATCAAGATGTTTCTGAGATTTGAATTTAGCTTCCCTAGTTGTATCCCTTTTGATGATTGTGGTAGTTGTGGTTAGAGTCTGGCCACTGCAGATAGTCAGGTCACAAGCGCTTTTTGGAAATACTTTCTCAGTCCCAAGCAGAGTGCAGATTTCAAGAGGTCTAAAGATATTGCCAAGGAAAAAAAGCTGCTTGGGTGACAACATGGACAAGAGAGTGAGTACTACAAAATCTTCTCAAAACTCCTGTGAGGTATTTCACTGGTCTGTGTTTGCCCAGAAAAATACTTACTTGGACAATCAGAAGCTGGCTTGCGTTCGAATATTGCAGAGAACTTTTCATGGACAGTAAGGCTGAAACAACTTGGTCAGCTGCCAGTGTGCAACTACACAGATGGGATCTGTGCCAACTTTAGGTGCATTACAAGATAGATATTTAGGAAGATTACAGCTTTCCCAGGTGCCATCTGTTTGCTTCCTTCTAGGTCAAGCTGATACCTTAAGTTTTAGCTTTCATGTTTTTCATATTCTGTGCTGCCTAGGTATGTAGTTTTGAGCTTCATATTAAGTGCTCTCTTCACAGAGTAGGTAAGCAAAATGATTTCTTTTCTAGCTTGATACCAAGGACAACCCTTAAAATTTCTGGCCCAAAAGCATAAACAATGGTGGACTGAAGAGAGAAAAGAAGGATGGGACTTGAAGCTGTAATTGGACAACTAACCCCAATATGCAGATGGACCAAAAGTTATAAAAATGTGACGCCTCATGAGCAGTCGTCCACTTTGTGACCATTTTTAGGTCCATCTTGGGTGTAGCCCTGGCCAGGATCTTGTACTGCCCAAGGTGTATCCTTTAAGGCCTTTCAATAAATACCTACTTAATTCTTAGTTCTTAATTCTGTCTAGCCTCTGTTCTAGGTCAGCCTTCTGTGTGTGCCTTGTGTGCCCTCCCCAACTGAGCCCCACAAGCTACCTCTGAAAGTCCTTTCTGCTCTGGGACCTGGCAGCCAGCAAGGGATGCACAGCCAACTGCTCAGCTGCAACATCTTCTAAATGCATAAAACATCTATGATGTCTTTGTAATCACACTCCTTGTGCCCTTCAAAAGCATTTTCACAGTACTGGCAGATGTCACCATGCACACTGAATCTGTGGCTCTGGATGTGGCTTGGATTAGGTGGATGCAGACTATGACCAGCCCTGGACTCCAACTGCACTGCAAATAAAATCTCTCACAGGTATGCATCCACCTTTCAAAAAACAACATGCTGTGTGAAAAATTACTTCTTTCACTGTAAAATACAGTGGAGCATGTGTTTATTTTTGACCGTTTTCCAGCTAAACTGCCCTTCACAAACAGAAATACAACTGTTTACTTGTCTATATGACATTTTAATTGAGAGGTTTTGCTCATGACCATAATGGATGCACCAAATTCTGACCTAAAGTTTGGAAAGAACTACAGTAACGCTTGTTTTGAGTGGATGATGAATATACAAGGGGGAAAAAAGAGGGAAGTAGGTATGTGTATATAAAGCATGGCATGGTCTTTCAGAAGGCAGCAGAGAAATAGATTCCTCCAGTATTTCTCTATACTTAAAAACCAAAAAAGCCCCATATACAGCAGGATTTTTCTAAAAAGAAGTATCTCCTTATATCAATACTGAGAGTAAGAACTGGCATCAGTTAAATTAGACATTGTATATATGTGATATAGATACTTCACTTGTGATAATGTATGCTGAGGCTAAGAAGGTTTTCCTAAAAAGTCAGCCAAGAAAAAAAGTACACTTAAGGAATACAGATTTTTTACAAGGGAAATACCTAAAATAGTGTAAATCTTTAGTCTCTAGTGTATCATGCTTAAATAAATGTTTGTTCAACTGGATATGAAACATTTGTGTGAAGGTTTTTCATAGAAGATACTGAGCGTTTTCAGTTGAAGACTAAAGTCAGTTGAGGTCTGAGAATCTAACTTACATGGTATTTTGAGGTGTTCAGTGCAAGAAATCTTAGACTTTGTTTTTCAAGTTCATAAATTTTCAAGATTAAGCCCAGGTCTTCAAGTGAAGCAGTTGGAAAATGAAAAGTGCACGACTGGCAGGTATCATTTTCCAGTTGGTTTTCTAGCCAGCTGTAACTTACCTCCCCTTTCAGTCTCCTCCTGCCTCTCCTGCATGTGCCAGTCGGTGTGGCAGTATCCACCCCAGCAGTTTTAGCACTTTTAACCACTATTCAGCAATTTTAACCACTGCCATTCATCCCCTGTTTGGCACGGTTTTTTCCATGTGCTCTGGTAGCAACTGCTCCGCTGCTGAGCACCCACCGTGAGCCATCCAGAATTGTTGAATTGTGCTGGTTCCTGGCCTCTACTCATCAAAATGAGCTCAGCAAGAACCTGGGCCTCAGCATCCATCAGCCCTTTTGCTCACAGAAAGCAGCACCATGTTGTGAGGGCCAACCACAGCACATAAAGACTTTCACAATTTGCTCAAACTTAATTTCTGAGTTGTAGCAGTCCTGGCCTGCGGTGATTTACTGGGAGGATATTCAAGAATTCCCTTTCTTTGATGGCTCATTTCCCTCCAGTTTATGTCTATTTGCTGTATGTATGTGCACATATACAGTCATTTAGCTTAAATCGTTCTCATATGCTCCTATGAGCTCATGATGTATTTATAGAAAGTAACTATATTGCTTCTCAGGCTTTATTTTAGTAGCCTTAATGCAGTGCCTTCCAGTCTGTGTCATAAGACAGATATTTCTGGTTCTATGGTTGCTTCTTTTTTTTTTTTTTTAGTTTGAAATGATCTTGTTCTAACAGGAAATTTCACACTGCAAAGTACAGTCCAACTAATACAATCACACTGGTATTTATTTATTTCTGTCAAAAATATCTTGGTTTAAATGGAATGGGGTCCACTCAGATTTTTCCACAGCTGTAATAGAGTGTTCTAGTTATCCTGTGATCAATTAACATCAAAAGATTTTTCTCTTCTTCTGCCTTTAGTTTGCTGAGTTCCAAGCTCAAGACAGAAATTCTTGCTCTCAGTTCCAGAGCACATGTTTTTGCCAAATTTTATCCTGATTCTATTTGCAAGTTATAAAATCTTCTTTGTCCTCCTTATATTAATTATGTCTTCTTGCTTTAGGGCACCATCATATTTAGTTAATATCCTCTAGCTCTTTGTGCCAAAATCACTAATGAAAATGTCAAATTCTGTTAGTTCTAAGAACTTAATAAGTTATCTTGTTAAAAATGGATATTTGTATTTTATTACAATAGAAGCAGTTGTGGACCTGATGTTGCATCTTAGCAACACTTAAGTATTTCTGGAAGGGAGAGACTTATCTTGGATTATATAATGTTTGCTGATTACTTTCGAAGTAAGATTTTTTCCCCCTAAAATCATTAATAAGTATTTTCTTACAATAACAAATGATAAAATCACAATGTGGGGGGTTTGAGCAATTTGAGACTGCATGACTATGTTGGAGTGATAAAGCAAGATTGACATCAGTCATTAGAAAAAGATTATTAGTAGTGGAAATCTGCCATCCTTGTAAGTTAATTTAGATCGTGCATTTTTCCAGCTCTGTTTAGTGCATGCAAGGGATTTACAACAATCATTAAAAATCCACTATTTTGGTAATTTCAATGGGTCTGAATTTCAGTATTTAGATCAGTTGAAATTTCTAACTTATTTTAAAATATAAGGAGGAGGAATTAATGAGAATTTCATCTGCTTTCTGGACAATGACAGGGCGTTCTTTTTCCCCTTTTCATACTGAACAGAAATGCACAGTAAAAGGAAACAGCTTTAACATATCTTTCTTCACACAATTTTAAGTTAATAGTCACCTAACTTAGGTGTCATGGAAATAGGTTTTGCAAAAACTGAACATCATCTTACAAGAGAGGAGGAGTGGATGATGCACATCAGTGATGTATATTTTGTCTTTATAGACAATTAATAAATCAAGAAAACAGGGGGTTCTTTATATCAGAAAATCATCAATATTCTTTAAAGATGTGTTAGTCTAGCTAAGTGAGTCAATAAAGACCTAGCTCAAAACTGAATTATTATGTCTACCTATAAAGAAAATGGTAATATATGAGGCTGTTACTAACAGTAATATATTTTGGCTACTTTGACTTGTGCTGTCTCCACTCCTTGCCCTAAGCAGGCACAACAGGCTTTCAAATTTTTCTCTCCACAAACCTCTGCAAGGTGAAATGAAGGAGATAACCCGTCAGTAAATTAGGAGTTGTATCACTGTCAAAGGAGATAAAAACAATAGCTGGTCCTATTTTGTTAGTCTGGGAAAAAGAATAGCCTTTCAGCACCAAAACCAGTAAGTATTGGTGGCTATGTGCAAGCATGCAGAGCTATGGGAATGCAAGTTTTTTATTCCTGCAATAGAGAAGAAAACTGTCTTTTTGAAAATAGGGGGGGAAATTGATGCACATGGATGTAATCTGGGAAAATGTTTCACAGTGATCTAATCTAGAACTAATTTAAAAACAACACCACCAAAAAATCCCTCACTACCAAGAAAAAATGTTGTTGGTGGGTGATCACAGGAGTGCAGCAGCAAACATTTCTTTCCCTGTAGGCTCTCTGCTAAAGCACTCAAAGACACTGCAGGTGATAAATCATGCTCTTGTTTCCAAGAAGAATGAGGCTTAGCAGAACAGTCTTTGTGCATGTGGTGCTCAGTGAACCCAGCAGCAAAGGTGCTGTGGGTAGAAGGGATACTACCATAACTTTCCAGTTCTTTCTCACGTGCAGGATCCCAAGTATCTCCATGAGCAATGGGTGTTTGGGCAGACCTGCACTCCAAGCTAAGCACACACATAAAGGTCAGTGTGATACATGAAGAGACCCAGCAGAGAGAGAGAGAGAGTGATTCTGGATGAATCTAGGTGAATCTAAAGTTTATTCAGAAGCATCAGTAACCATCTTTATGCCTAAAAGCTTTTCTGGTTCCAGCTTACAGACATGACCACAGTTCTACAATAAATCTGTCTTCTTGACATTTTCCATTGTTCTCTCCAAATCCATGGTAAAGGAGCATGAAGAGTGTGCATGAGGAGATTGTGTTTATGTTGACACAGAAGTAGAAACTGGTTTGTTCAGCTCTGTCTCAGATACATGCTGCTGGATCTCTGTTTAACTCTTTCCTTACACCGACACCTGTTAACCCCACAGGTTGGGAATTAGGCTGCAGATTTTTCTCAGCATTGATTTCTTGATTTCATTTCAACACCTCTACTTTATTTCATCTCACCACCTCTACTTTTATCTTCTTCTCTATCAGCTCACTGCAGCAGTGAATGCAAAGATGAAAATGTCATTGCAACTTCAGTCATTAATATAGTGATAAGTATAAACATTTCATAAAATCCTGTTGGTTGCTGATGGGTCTTATGATGTGAAAACTGTTCTATATCAGATCCAAGTCTTGTGTGACATTGGCAGTGCTTTCACAGCCTGAAGGGCTGCCACAAAATCGTTCATTTACATTTAAAGTCATTCCCATCTAAAATCCATTCCCATCTTTGACATAATGTTTTCTTTCTGTCTGATTTTTCATCAAGCAAAAAGCTTAACTGTGGCATCTAAGAAATACAGAATCCAGTTTACTTCAGACCTTGTGCTTAAACTTAATTCACTTCAGAAGGACCTGCTTATTCTGGTTAAGTGCTCCAATTTGAAAAGGGAATCAATTCCTTCTGTCTGAGGCAAATGAGAAAATCTCATGCTCTGTCTGAGACAAAAGGGTTGTGAACTTCGTCAGATGAGATTGCACAGACACGTATTACACACATCTGCTTTGTAATATACTCTTGTACAAAATTCAGAAAATTTAAAAAGGATTTTCTTATTTTGCAAAAGAAATTGGTATGTCTGAGCAGTGAATGAAACAAAAAAGAGGAATATTGTTGCTCTTTATTTCATAATATAGAGAAGTTTGTGCTTAATTTAAAGCACTTGCTTGGAGTTAAACCTTCAGATAACTGACTTTTTGAAGGGTAGGCCAGATCCACAGAGAAAGAGATAATTTACAGGCTGAAATTCTATTCCATTACTGTTGGTAAACACAAATATAAAATAAAATAATTTTCCATGTCCGTTCAATACTGCCTCTTTAAATTTTTAACAGCTGCTTCTCACGTCAGAATTTCAAATGGAAGGAGCTAGGCTGGATCAGCAAGTTTGCTGTACAGGCATTCTGTAACTATATATGGATTTAGAAAGAAACTTAAGCTTGAATAGTAACATTTGACAGCTAGGAATTAGCAAGAACGAATTGAGATTCTTTTTATGAAATGATTCAACCAGAAATTCAAGAATTGATTTATTCGAGAGGAAACTGAATATGAGCCAGGTGCCCCAGCTGCCCCTTGTCCAGGCACATGGGACTTGTCCTGCTCCCAAAATCTCAGCATTCCCAGCCCTACCAAAAAGAGCCCTGCTTGTGAGCAGTGCTTATTTTGCTGATCAACACTGCCCAGCACTGAAAATACATTTTAAAAGTAACACTGTGAAAAATATCTGTTGCTTTCTGCAAATGCTGAGGACTGTTTAGACATATAATTAATGTGGTCTTGCACTTATGGAAATTTGGCCTTTCTGCCTAGGATGCTTTTGGCTAAGGGTATGTTCTTTCTGCCTTTTGTTTGTAAGAAACAAATCGGTTGTTATTTATTGCTGAGTGAAATGGCAAGCACTATTAATATTGTAGTGCTGACAAAGATAGCCTTTTCCCAGTTTGCTGTTCTTTTTTTTCTCTTTTTGTAGAAATTCCTGTTCTTTTTCCATAAACAGATGCAAACAGACTAAACATTTCCTGCAAAGTATGGCAGTGAGCACAAAGTAGCACTAGCAGGGTTATCTTGCTGATCAAAAGATGTATTTTATCATATGTCTGCACTGTCAAAGCACAAAACTTCACTGAGATGAGAAGTTTTGTGCCAGGGTGTTTGAAGCCAGTTTTAAGCTGTGCTGCATAAAGAGGAAAGGTATTCAGGTACAAACTGATGAAGTAGAAGGTTTCTTTGACTCCCATCTTCCCAGCTACACCACATAATGCCATTTTTTTGCCCTGAGGCTCTCAGCTACAAACCTCTTTAGTGGATATGAGTTTCTGTGATGGTGACCTGCCCTGCCTGCCCAGAGAGCCAATGTCCTGTGGGAGGTGGGGATGCTCTTTGGTGGCCTGAACAAGATCAAGGAGCCTGCACACCCCAGAAGTGCCAGAATTTGTTAAGCCTAAGAAGAAATAAGAGTTTGGGGATTTATATATTTGAAGGCTCTCTGAGCCTTCTGATATTCAGCAGACTCACACTATCCTCAGCATTCCAAACACTGCCTACCAAATCCTGGGGCAAAACTGGATTTATTACCCTGAAAGAGCTTTCAAGCAAAAATGCTGTGCAATCCCTGACTAGTGGAAGCTCCCACCACCAAATCAGAGTCAGGCTGGGAAAACTGAACATGAGCATTCCTCAGTGCTATGAGAAGAATGATATGACCTCAACCTGATACTTTTTGTTCATTTGGTTTGTGCTGAATGTTTACTGAAGCTCTGTCCTTTGTAGTTGATGATTTAAACACAGGATTATGTTGCCTAGAGGTCTTTTCTTGCCTGATATGAAAAGTATCAGGCAAATAGTCTAGTCTTTACTCCTTCAGTTTATCTCTGCTTCCTACCCCAGCAGCACTGGAACTGTGAAGCTGCCAGCATCTACTAGAGTTGGACAAATATAGGTATGACAGTAACTGCAAGAAAAAAAAGGGAAGGAAATGCTAGTGTTAGCATAACCTTATATGTCTATAGGGAATTTTATTATGCAGCTAGAGATCTACAGTTTTATTTCCTGGTGTCATAACCTGCTTGATAGGGGGATGCATTCATTATAAATTCTTGTCAGGTTGAAAAAACACACCAGCCCATGTGTCAGGGAATCTCTGCTTTACTGCAGAATTGTTTTAACTCTGGCAACTAGCCCACTACTTAGTCTCAAAAGCCTTGGCTCACAAACCCTTAATTTTTACAAGACACTTCAATAAGATCCCAACTCCCTCAAACAAAGTTCTGTATGGAATAATGGGTATAGTGGGATAGCCACGCTTGTGGTAGCAAGACAAAGCAAGACAGGAGAGAAATAAATGCAGAAGGGAGAGAAAGAGAAGAAAGAAGATGACCAGGTCTTAAATCCTGTGTTGGTCCTGCTGCATGGAGGTCCAGATCTGGGGTAGTGAGACAAAGAGGAAGGGAGGAAAAAGAGGGGTCTGATCTTTTATAGTTAACCTGGTGCATGTTTCTTATGCAAACTAGATTTTTCATGCCATTTGGTCCACACCAGCCATTTCAAGCCCTCCAGGAGCTGAGTTGGGGCGGGGGGAGTTGTTGCAGGTGCAATGACCGTAAGTCTTAAGGCAGAAAAAAAGGTGGGATCAGCACAGTGCTGCCCCTACTCTGGGGCACCTCTTCTCCAATCACAACTTTCCAGTCACAACTCTCAGTCAGAAGGTTTGAGGAAAAATGTTTTTACATGCTTATGCCTGATCCTCCACATCTGGTCACATGAGCCTGAAGCTGTGGTACAGTAATTCCAAACATTAATTAGATGTAAGAAATAATCATTTGAGAAAATATAGTAGCTTAAACTAAAGTTTAAACAAGATAAACTAAGTTGTAGTTTCCTGAAAAAAAAAACAAAAACCAAAAGCAAATCCCAAGCAAGCAAACAAAACAAAATAATCAAACTCAAAAGTACTGGAAAAAATCCAAGAAAGTCCCTTCCCCACATGGTGCCACTGATGCTTCGTGGAGTGAGTTGTGCTGATTACACAGCCAGCTTGAACTGGAAATCCCAGTTGCCCAGGGATCTTGGAACTCATCACAAACTGGCCTGAAGGTGAAAATTTTGGACTGTTGTCATCAGAGGAAGAAGAAAAGGTGACATGCTGGGGAGGCCCCACTGCATAATCAGCTACCAGAAAATGAACAGTGGTGCACACTTTTCTGTGGTGGTTCCTGACATGTTGCAGGAATGCATAAAAAATAGAAAACATCTATATGGAGACCTACGTGGCAAGTGACAGAAAATTCTGAGGGACAAGGTGGATCAAGTCAGGCTGCAGATCTGAAAGCTGTACAGCTGGTTTTGGATATTGCTGAACAGGAGAAATGGCCAGCACTTTACCTCTGCACTGACTCGTGGATGGTAGAAAATGCTCTGTGGGGTTGTCTCCCACAGGAAACTGTCATCCACAAACTTCTCCAGCATAAGTCCATCCCACAGGCAACAGCTCTCCACAATGCTGCAATGTGGGTCACTATTCCATGGGGTGCAGTCCTTCAGGAACAGCCTGCTCCAGTGCAGGTACCCCAAGGGGTCACAGGTCCTACCAGGAAACCTTCTCCAGTGTGGTGTCATCTCTTCACTGGCCTGAAGGAGCCTGCTCCAGCACAGGTTTCCCACAGGTTCACAGCCCTCTCTTGGTCCTCCATGGGCTGCAGGTGGATCTCTGCATCCCTGTGCTCTCCATAGGCTGCAGTGGGACAGCTGCTTCACCATCATCTGCACCACAGGCTGCAGGGGAGCCTCAGCTCTGGAACCTGGAGCACTTTCTCCCCCTCCTTCCCCACTGACCTTGGTGTCTGCATAGTTGTTCCTGTCACATATTCTCTGTCACACTCAGGGTGGCTGCAACAAACCTTTAGGTCCCCTGAGTTCAGTGCAGAGGGTGGCAAGAAAATAAATAGGAGTGATGGTTGGCACCAGGAAAATAACACTTCAATAAGGAATGAAACAAAACAGGGACAATGCCCAAAAGCCAAACAACAATAACCAGGGAGAGCTCTATGGAGGTGACCAAACAAAGACAAGAACAAAGGAAGGCACAGCAATCATTCTAGTAACCTGAACATACAGGGAGCAACATTACCCAGTCAGTAACTGACACGTAACTTATTTAACATAATAACAGAGGGGGATCTTGGAAAGACTTTTAACTCAAATGAAAGATTCCCACAGAATCTTTCATTTCTATCTATCTATCATATCTATCTTCAGATAGATAGGTGGCTCTTCAGAGGCAGCAGTCAGCTGGCTTGTGTCCCCAGCCAGGCTGAATTCCACACCTCTCCATTCTTCTCTGGCTGCAGTTATATCTTTAATAACTTTTTTAATAATTTTTGTTTGTTTTTACTTCTGCATAAATGTGTTATTACAGAGGTGTTACCACCATTTCTGATTGGCCTGGCCTTGGCCAGAGGCATGTCTGTCTTGGAGCTGACCAGCATTCACTCTGTTGGTCATGGAGCAAACTTTCAGCAGCTTCTTACAGAAGCCACCCCTGTAGCACCCCCTCTACCAAAACCAGTGCAAAATCAATACAGTGGGTAATGCAGAGGAATGGGGAAATGTGATGTGTACTCCAAGGAGATTTGATTTTTGGGTGACATCAATAATGTTGAGCTGTATGATACTGTTTGCTGAATGATGCTGCCACTGTGTGCCAAAACTACCATGGACAATGAGTGTGGACACCAGTTGTGAGCTTCTGATGCAGCTTGAAATCAGCTGACAGCACACCAGCCCTCCTGCCCTGGAGGACATCTAGGATGGATAGAACCCACAGTGATGGATTAAATTAACTCAACTGACATTTTGAAGGGATGACCATTGACTACAGAAATTATACCTGTGCTAGTACACACACACACATATATATGTGTGTGTATATATATATATATATGTGTATATAAATGTTTACATATATTTAGGTGGAAGACATAGAATCTGGGCATGACACAAATGGTATAGCATAAGGGATGTGCAGCTCTCAGGACAGTTGTCCTCTGTGCATGATTTGTTCAGTTCTGCAGGCTGGAGGGCTCAGGGCAGCTTCTAGGACTGTCTGGGTCTCCATCTGGGCTCTTAACCAGCACACTGGAGCATGCAGCTTGTGCCCATGAGCTGGCACTGCTTGGAGGGAACTCTGGGTTTCTTCAGGCTTCCCCCTGGAGAGGTCTCTCAGCAGTGAGTGATGTGTTGAGGGGTCACTCACTCACTCCCTGCCCCAGATCTGGCCAGTGGCTGTTCTACACAGACAGGTGGAGATCTGAGGAGATCCTGGACCACTCCTGGCGCTGATGTTGAAGTGTACTGGGCATGTACACAGGCACTACCTCAATGGCCAGCTACACCTTGGCTGTAGCTATGGGAGAAACCTGAATTTCATCCTTATAGTTGTGCTGGTTTTGTCTAGGGTGGAGTTAGTTAACTTTGTTGTAGTGGCTGACACGGGCTGTGTTTTGGATTTGTGCTGAGAACACATTCAATAATACTGGGATGTTTTTGTTATTGCTGGGCAGTGGTTACACAGTCAAGGCTTTTTCTGCCTCCCACCTTACCAGCAAGGAGACTGGGGGCACAAGGAGTTGGGAGGGGACACAGCTGGGACAGCTGGCCCCAGCTGACCTGACAGATATTCCAGACTATTTGGTGTCATGCTCAGCATATAAAGCTGGAGGAAAAAGAATAAAGGGGATCAGAGAGGACATATTTGGAGTAATAGTGTTTATCTTCCCAAGACACTGTTAAAGGAGACAAAACCTTGCATTCCTGGAGAAGGTTCAACACTTGCTTGCCCATGGAAAGTGGGGATTGAATTCCTTATTTTGCTTTGATTGTGTGCATGGATTTTGCTTTACCTATTAAACTGTCTTTATCTCAGTCCAACTGTTTTCTCACTTCTACTTTTCTGACTCTCACTCCCATCTCACTGGAGGGGAGAGAGGGAAGAACAGCTCTGTGGGGCTTAGCTACTGATTGGGGTTAAGCCATATCAATATATATTATTATAATTAATAAGTACTATAATTAACATTATAATACTGATTTAAATTTCACAGACCTTGCCACAGGCCTTTCATGGAGTGTTGAGTAGTCATGCTACCACTGAGATTTAGTTTTGTTCACTTTTTTTTTTAAATGGACTTTTCCCTCATTACTTCTGGAAATGACTGGCTAAGATTATTCATATTCAATGAAACAAGTGCTAAAATTTTCATTACCAGGAACAAAACTTCTCTGTGCTGTGTACCTTTAAAGGCTTTCTAGCTCTCTGCTGAAACACATCTCCTGAAGAGTAACATGGTTTGCAACCATCTCCATGTTTATTGTCCTGTTTAAGAGCAGGATGTGGCTGTGAAGGGTTTTGCTGACTTGTGAAAAAATTGGAGGATCAAGTCAGCATTGTCCAACCCATTGCCTTGACCACAGACAGATCTGACCGCCTGCTCTTCTCCCTGAGGAGACAAGGAACAGCTGCCTAAACTGCAAATGCAAAAAAAATGTAAAAAGCTTCCTCCTTTTCCACTCCCACCATGAAAGCAATGGCTTCAGACCTGGGCATTACTGCCAGCCCCAGGTGGGTGGCAAGTAGCTGGGCTTCCAGGATGGCACAAAGGCACCAGAGCCAGTGGGTGGGGAAAAAAGGTTGTGGTTGGAACATGAAACTCTAGTGAAATACAGGCCTGGGTCAGCTACCTACTGAGCTACAAGGCACTCAACTGTTGGCCTCCTAATTGGCACTGTAAGCCTGGAACGATATAATTTATATACACACATATATATTTAATATTTAACATATTTAAATTTTATTAATATTTATTTTATATTATATATAATATATATAATAGATAATTTATATAATCTATTATATATTATATGTTATTATCTATTATATGTTATCTATTATATATTATATGTTATATGTTATATGTTATATATTATATAAAAATATATATTATTAATTTAATATTTAGTTATGTGTAGATGTATATGTAATGGAGGTGGTGAAACATTGGCACAGGTTTCCAGGAGAGGTGGTAAATACCCTGTAACATTCAAAGTCAGGTTGGACAGGCCTCTAGGCAACCTATTCTAGTTGAAGATGTGCCTGCTTATTGCATAAGGCTTGGGCTAGATGACCTTTGAAGGTCAGCCCAAATCACTCTATGGTTCTGTGAGATATATATATGTATATATACAGAAGAGATTCTGCTAAAGAGTGTTTTTAGCTGTGTGCATGGCTAAGAATTAATGCAAGGAATGGATCAGCAGCAAGCACTGTCTAAACATTTGCATGGTATTTTTGCATTCGAACATCAGAGGAATGTTGCCCTTAAAATGAGCATAAGTAAATGGTTTAAACGTTTCATAGTGATGTCATGGTAGGAAGTTAAGTCCTATTTTTGTTTGGATTTAAATGTAATGGAAAAGGTAAAAGATCTTTCATCTGTATAGCTACTACTATACCTCTAAGTGATGTGCTGCACAGAGCAGCTGTGTCCCTGCCTGTGCTGTGCATCAGTGTAAATGCTCATGTAGCTGTGGTGCAGAAGTCACAGCTCCCCTGTGCTTATGAGAAATTATAATGAGCATTACCATGATCCCATTCCTAAATAAGTCCTGTGAAAGTCAAAGTGTACACCTAAAAGAACCTCCTAAATAATGTTTGCAAAATCTGGTAAGGTAAAATGTATCTTCTGCTCTACGCAGGCATGGGAGTCTGAACTTACATCCAAGTGTGCCTTGGGATCCAGCAAAGCTTTCAGGAAAGATTTGATACTTTATTTTTTATGTTTGAGTGGTGCAAGTAGCAGCAACAGTGGATACTGGGCTTTTAGTAGATGAGGTTACTGAAAGTCAATATTTTAATTATGTTAAATAGCTGCCAGCCTCAGATGTCCAAGAATTTGAACTGTTGATCTTTTACATGGATTTTTTTTCCTGGCAAAAAATATTTAGTTAACACTCTCCATTACATAATTTTTAAAAATACACTTTCCTGACACTTTCTCATTGATCTTTACTAATTTGCAAGGGTATCTGTCCATACTTGTCTTTCTCACCTTCACAGTCATTGTGAGAAAACACTTTTTTCACTTCTTTCTGGCCTGTACTTGTTTCTGTTTTGTTCTGATATGGTCAGCTTGCAGTATTACATGTGTTTTAAATAGGTAAGAAATTCTACAATTATTTTGTTGGTTATTCTTAAAGTGACTGGTACAGTTTTGGAAGTATCCAGCAATTAGTAGGAAAGGGAGAAAGGGCTGAGATGCCTCAGAGGGACATGTGGTCAACCCATTTTTGTTCAGAAGATCATCCATGATGTTTGAAACTTGCTGGCTCACCTGGGTGACCCACTAGTGGAGATGTCTGTACAGAAAACATCCACTCCCTGCCTTTTCTTGTGAGGATAGCATGTGCTTGGCCTTGTGAATGTAACTAACCCTGCCAAGTTTGGTAGGACACAACCACAGTTAAATATAGACAGGAATGTTTCCTTCAGCTTTAATTTGTCTGAAAGCACAGACAGAAATGGACTCAAGTTGCACTAGGGTAGGGTTAGATTGGATATAGAAGAAAAATTGTCACCAAAAGGTTTGTCAAACACAACAGGTTGCCCAGGGAAATGGTGGAATCACCCACCTGGGGCTGTTGAAAAGCTGTGTCAGTGGCACTGTGTTGCCTGTTGAGATTTTCTCTGCCATTCTCTTTTTTTAAGATGCAGATGTCTTGATGGTTTTCATTTCCTTGGATGACATACAGGTGATGAGTGCTGAAGACCTCCTGTTTTGGGTTTGTTACAGTGTCACAGAAACATATTGCTGGCTGCTCTCAAAAGTTCTGGTGGTTAAGGCTGTGTTGGGTTTAGGACAAATTTGGGAGAAAACTCTGACTGGAGTTGAGTTCCAGAAAGCAAATTCAAGTGGCACCTCCCACAACTAGTTCCAGAAAAGATTTCTTTGGAGAAAAGTGGAAAAAAACCTGTTTATTTAACAGAAATTGAATAATATTAAACAATAAAACTTCTTGCTGTTTAAAGAGATGGCACATCCAGAAAAGTCTTTGTTGTGGGGTGTAGCTCAGCTTGCTCAGTCTCCTGTCAGTCCCTCTGGTGCTGGAAAGTGCCCAGGATGTGTCACAGGCGTGAGCTCCCAGGGTTTGTCTGGGTTTTCAGTCCCAAGCAGGTTTGAACAGATCTAAGGAAAAAGGGAAAAAACAGTCTGGGGAACTTCTCTGCCTCAGCTAGCTAAAAAAACTAAAAGCAAAGGAGAGCTCAGTTGTCACAGCATTGCTTTGGTTTTGCTGAACCTTCTTAGGGCTCTGAATGGGGAATTGTTTAAACACCTCCAAAGCTGCTTACAGTGAAACATAAGCATTTATTCTGTTACTAGAGGGACTCTGTTTTCCTGTGTGTTTCTGTGTGTTTGGGCGCTGAGATCCTTTTGTGTATTGACACTCGGGCATCAGTGATCTAATCTTGAGGGAAACCCTTCCAAATTTGCCAAGGTACTACAGCACTGCTGCCTCAGACTTTCCAGCACCCAGAAAAGACACTGTCTAGGGAAAGCTTGCACAGGTTGTCCAGCTGGCACAATCTCTGGGAGCATAAACCACAGTGGGATTAAAGAACCTGAACAAACTGATATGTGAGACCAAGCATGGTGTTCAGAGGCTGTATCACCAAATGGGGCTTTCTCATCCAACACAACCGAGCTGGTAGAGCTGTAATATTTCCTAAGTGTAAACTGGCCCCCAAACTTTAAAGCCAGTCATAGGTCTTTGCTTCTTGACAGTAAATGTGGAAGCAGGCAGGTCATGTTCCTGCAGCTTTGAGGAGCACCCCATACACCGTGGTTCAGAGTCGGGGTAAACAACCGTGCTGGGGCTCCAGGTCAAGCTGCAGAGGCAAATTCCACCAGCATCCACTGCATCCTCTGCAGAGCCACAAGGAAATAACCTCGAATGCCAATTCCTAAAGCCATGCCATTCCAAATAAAAGTCATAAATTGTAGTAGGAGGTATAAATTCCATATTGACATTCTGCACCAGCCTCGAGCATGGGAGAATAACTCACTGTTCAGGCTGCTGAATGAGTGCTCTGTGTGCACTGAGTCATTAAAAACCTGTGGAATAGTCAACCATGGCTGCACAAAAACAAATATACAGTTGACTGTAAGTAATTCCTTCGCCTGCTTTTTCAAATAGAATTTTATAAAAATGTTTGGTAACGGGAATGGGTTTTTTTGTTTGTTTTTTGTGGGTTTTTTTGGTTTTGGTTTTTTTGGTGTTTTTAACTCAGAAATTTTGGTATATTTGAATTGAAACCATATGTCTGGGTTTATGCTGCTCACATACAATGTCTGACTAGTTTTAAGTTTAATACACTGTTAAAAGCAACTAAATAAAAATCCGAGTTAATGTGTTAGGATACAAAAAGGACATTTTTCAGCTCCTAAGAAATAGTTCTGTGAATACAAGTCAATTTTGCTATAGAACATGGGGGTGGGTTTATTCTTTTTGTGCTACAATTGGAAAGGAATGGTTGAGAGGAGATTAAACTAGTTAAAGCCTCTGATTTTTTTTTTACATTTTCCATCTCACCTTACTTTTATCTTCACAGAGCACACTATTACCTATATTTCAGTTTTTCCTCAGGCAGGAAGGCTAAACCTCTGTGGAGAGACATTTAATAAAACTACATGCAGTTGGTTAGCCTAAACAGGTATGCTCCCCCTTTAAATTCACAAGCAAAGACTTTAAAAGATTAGTGAGAAGAGGAAATTTGATGTCTAACCCTTATAAATGTGTCAGGATTTAGCTTTTATTCAGGAATTCATGCCTGATCTTAATATATAAGATTATGTGTATAAATCAGAAAATACCATCCTTATAAAGGTGGTAAAACTGGAAATTCTTTAATGTGTTTAAATTGTTGGGGAATTGACCTAAAGAACAGACCTGGTGAAATCCAGGTTTCCAGAAAATTTATGTTCTCAAATGAATACATTAGATCACAGGTCTACAAATCCTGAGAAACTGTATAAATGGATGAATCCCGTTGGAGATGATATCAGCATTTCCTCACCAGACTCTTCTAGATTTCTTCCAAGGCTTTTATTTAAATTCTTTGCTACCCCTGCCTGGGAAGGACATGTCAGATTGAAAGCTTTCTCTATTTTGTGAGACAGGAAGAGAAGGAAAAAGAACCTTTGGGGGTTTTAAAAGCTTATTTTACTCCTATCAGGTTAGATAGAAGGAGAAAGCATTTTTTCATTAATAATTAGTGAACTATGTTTCTGTAAGAACTGCAAAATACGTGTTTCCACATGCAGCCTTTTCATGCTTACAGAGGACATTAAAAATAACACAGAAAGGATTGAAAATCAAATCAACATGTTAAAAGCATGATATGCTGTCTCTGTAACAAACCACATTTACAGTAATTGGAAAATTTCTCCATGTGCTGGCCAGCAATGGTGTTTTTTAAGTGTTTTCATTTCCACTGAGGAAGTGTTATTATTTCCACTTCAGGAACCTTGCCGAAGAGATGCTAGCAATATCCCTTTTGGGGTTCAAGGTTTTTCATCAGTAGGCAGAAACTGCACTTCTAAAATATTAGTACATATTTATCCTGCTTCAACTCTCTTTTAACCTTTTCCCTTCTTAGGAAACATCCAGATGCATCACTTCACTTTATAATAGTAAATAGAGCATAGCCTGAGTTTTCCCCTTTAAGGAAATTGTATTTCCATAAAGTAAACCAGCACCCACTACAGAGATGGGCTGTGGTAAAACTTTTTCCATATTTTTTTGCCAAGGCCAAGGTCATTTTGGTGTTGGCTAAAGCTGAAGTAGGTTCAATATTAATTGCAAACTCTTCTGAGACAAACAGCCTAACAGACTTTTTCCATTAGTTGTATTCACATTCAACCTCATACTCAATCTCTCTGTAGCTACTTGTGTTTTTTGAATTTGGTTTTCTGTCCTGTTTATCCAAGACAGGCCAGTGCTAATGGACTCAGAAGATTCTGTGCCCAGACACAGATATGGTTTCAGCCTGAAGTTTGTGAAGGAGAAAACTAGTTTGCTTAAATAAGCTAACAATAAAGTTGTTTCCTCTACAAATTTGTTTTTGAGATATCTGTTGGGTCAGCCGTTCCAATTCTGAACTAAAAATGCCTTTCTGAGAAATCCAAAATTTCAGTGAAACCCCAGACATGCTTCTTGTCCTGGAATACTCATTACAGTTTGTGCTTCAGCATCCTGAAGAATGATTCTGAATTTCTTCTGTATTGCAAAGTTTTACTGAATGAATACTAAATGGGTTATAAAAGTTTCCTTTCCCAAACCATTTTTTTCACTCTATGGAATTTCTGGTATGTTCTTATGGCAATTTTCCTACAAAACCCCCTGACATTAGTCTTTCATGGACTATTTCAATCACCCCCTCACTTGAGCCATTTGCATTTAGCAATTCACTAATTGCACCCTACAACTAGAAATTACATACACATACTTTTTAGTTTCATTTTTAAACAAGGTATCTTTATGTAAAGCCATAGTACAGTTCATTGCAGGAAGACAGAAGCCAGTAGTCAGAAAACATTTGTACTCTAGAGCCTGTGGGGCCTTAAGGACCATGTAACATATTTCTGTTCTCCAAATAAAAGGTCATTTACATCTGAAATATTTTGATGTTTCAAAGTTTACCACGAATCTACAACAGAAATAGCAACTACATGTGAGCCAAAAACCAAAGATGAAGCACAGTTTGCAGAAGAAGATGTGTACAACTGTCTCCCAAAATCCAGTGCTGTGCTGTGCATTTGCCATCATTTTATAGGCAATTTCTGGGCTGGATTTTGCTGCTCCATAAGCAGGTTAATTCTACAGTTCTACAGTAAATTCTACAGTCCTTTATATTACTTTAAACTAATGTTTTCAGTGGAAAAGCAGTGGCTTTACCACGGCAGAGTATATCATGCCAAGTATTTGTGACAACAGAACCAGTATGCTACTTTATTTTTGCTTCCTGTACTTTTTCCTCATTTATACAGAAGGAACTTTTAAGTGCTTGAGCAGGCATGGAGGATGAAATACTGAAATCAACCAGCCTTTTGACAATGGCAGGATTTAAATGATGACCTTCATGGCAGCATGCCACAAGGAGTATCTGTTTCTTGGATGCATCCCAAAAGCTCCCCAGACATCTGATGTCATGTAACGATCTCTATGGACTTCCAGCAGAAAATACAACATCCAGCAGAAACATTACTTTCTCTCTTCCCTGGTTCTCTGCCCCCCCTCATATCTGGTATTTCAGAGAAATTCCCTTCTGTCTTCCTTCAGTTTCACTGCCCTCTGAACTTCCAGTTATTGCCAGAAATTACAAAGTTCGACACTGATTTTATGTTGTTGCTTCAGCCTTTGCTGTGGTGTTCCTGCTGCTGTTAACTGTGATGAAAATTTCAGACCCCTTGATTCAAGTCTTGATAGATAAAGGTAATTGTTACTTTCGGTGCATGTCTTTCAGAGAAAAATAACCTGATTTTTATTTGTATGCACATGGTTTCATGGACAGTTTAAGAGTATTCGTATTAGATTATCTCATTGCAGTCTTAAGGCAATGTCTTTTAGGTGTGGTTTTGGAATGAATAATGGCTACTCATTCACAGTCTTATTCTGTCAGTGTGAGCCTTCATCTTCTCCACCGTTTGATAATTTTCAGTTAAAACCTAAAATTCTGTTGCTTTGTAATCCTGGCCCATAATAGTTTTTGCCTTGTATCAGGCTGTTGTGTGTATTTTATCAAGTTCCAGTTTTTACCAAACCTGTGCCCACTGAGTCACTAAGACTGCAGTTCCCAAATTGCAGACTTCCTTCCATAGTAGACATTCCAAGTCTGCTTTCCATTGGGGTGAGACTATTTGGATGTAAAATTTAAATTAAACTTGGATAATGTGTGCCCGATTGAAAACAGCAGTGGCAGGCAGTCCGCAGGTTCAACAGGGAACAGCATACACCTCTTAGTCTCTGAATGTACAAAGAGACAAAAATCTAAATAAGACAAATAAGAGACAAAATCTACTAAGGTTAGGGGGTTTTCTACCCTCTGTGGCACTGGTGAAAGTGTAACTGTGCTGACAATGATTTACAGTGCAGTGCTTCCATGAGGAGACATCAAGAGTGGAGTCCACTACAACCCAAGTATCAGCCAATTCAGCTGACTGTCAGGAAAACCAGCCTGGGTGGAAATGGATGGAGACAATGTACCATGATGGGCAAAGAACAGGAATCCAAACAAAACATGAGGTGAAACAAGAGCATCTTGGGCATAGAATTGTTTCAAGGAGCCCCTGTTGGCTAACACAGACCAAAGACAAATACCAAACAGCCTCAGTTGAATCAACTTTAAACATTTTATAGAAAGCTGAAGCACAGTACCTTAGCCTAATCCAACCTATTTATGAGTGTTTTGTGAACTTAATTACAAATTTAAAATGTTTCCAAATGATTGGAGAGCTTGTTGCAATAGGTTGTCTGGCCTGGCTTCTCAACAGAAAGTTGCCCGGAAAGAGAAGCTGTCTTGACACTGCAAATATTCCTCACCTTGAGATGTCCATGTTTGTGATCTCAAATGACTCCAGAACTTGCAGAGACTACTTTAAATCAATTCAATAAGTGAAGGCTTCAGTTATTATTCTTGCTGTCTCTGATTAGTTTTTTGTTGGTTGTCTGGCGGATTGCTTTATTTCTTGCTTTTGTCTCTTGGTTTTAGTATTCTGACCATCTACACTTATCAGTAGGCTCTGAAGTCAATACCCAGGCACATTGATATCACAGGTTATCATGAAAGTACTAAAGGCCACACAAAAGTGACAGCTTGCACTCAGTAGCAGTATGTGTCTTACATTAAAGGGCCTGGCTATGTAGTTAAGTCCATCACTGAGTTCCCAGGAACCCACCAGACAAATGGGAATGGGTGCCTCCCTGAACCCTCTCAAGGAATAGTCAGCAAAGAAGGGAGCATCTTGTGGAGCTCAGTACACTTGAAATTGAGATGAGCAGCTGGTCTTTACAGCAGCTATTTGCTTCACATGTGCCCAGAGACAGGATAGCCTGTGTTTACAGAATGAAGCTGATGTGAGGGAAGGGACTCGAGACTGCATTTGAATTATAGGTGTCTAAAATGATGGCAGCATAAGAAATGGTAGACCCAAAGGCCTCTGAACCCCATAAACCATAATAATCCCCACAAGCAATAATAATAAGCCCATAATTTACACTGTTCATAATAATAGTGAAAAAAGCAGAAATACATCTTAAGTGTCCGCCTTATTTTAATAATTAAACTGTTAACATAACTGTAAGCACCATAGTTATTTACAACATGCAGAAAGTGTCAAGATGATAATTAAAGAACTTACTTTATAGAGGCAATATAAATATTGTTGCATGCAAATCTCCCACAAACAGCAGCAGGAATTTTTCCTTTGGATGACTGCAGGATTTGGTATAATCTTTGCTAGGTGGTGATTTCTTTCCATTAAAGAGGAAAAATTACATGAAAGGAGCTGATAACTTTACAGACCCTTTCTTTTTGTGATCTCACCTTGATTTAACAAATCAAAAATGGTAGACAGATTTCTAAGTTACATGCACGGTTCAGCTGTGCCACAATTCTGCTACTAGATTCACCCAAAATATGGTTTCGTGAAAAAGAAACGCTTCTTATGAAGTCAGCCCTATAGGATGCACTGTAATGGGTTTTCCTTTAACACATCAGATATTTTAAGAACAAATTTTGTGTTTCATTTTCCCACCTTACCCTGCCAAAGTTTATTGTTTTACACTTTATACTTCATCCTGCATCTTTTCCCATCCAAGTTTATTATCAGTGACAAACCACGCGGCCCGAGCACCTTGGAGAAGCCCCTCTATCCCAAGCCCTGCGTTTGAGCTGCTGTACAGAGCAGTCATTTCTAACGGGAGGAAGAGCAGAGCCGAGTAAGGTTTAGGGGTTTTTCTTTATTAAGAGGAGAAGGTGTACGTGTGGGATGTCCCCTCGGGGGCGGTGCTCAGGGAGCCCTGAGGCCGGTGCCCGGGGCGGGGGGAGGCCCGGCCCGGCCCGGCCCTGCCTGGCGCGGCGCAGGGGCCGCTTCCCCCTCAGCGGGGCTGCCGGCTTTAAGAGCGGCGCGGCGCACTCGGCCCCACACCGCCGCCAGCTCTCCGGCCGCGCTGTGGAGCTCGGCAGCCGAGCCCAGGACAGCGGCGGCGGCACCGGGGACACCCATGCGGCACCGGCGGCCCTAGGCTGCCCGTCGGCCGCAGCATGCCGCTCCCTCTGCGCCTGGTGTGGCTGCTGGGGCTCTGCAGCCTCTGCCGCGGCTACTTCGAGGGGCCGCTGTACCCCGAGATGTCCAACGGGAGCCTGCACCACTATTTCGTCCCCGATGGGGACTACGAGGAGAACGACGACCCCGAGCGGTGCCAGCTGCTGTTCCGGGTGAGCGAGCAGCGGCGGTGCGGCGCGGCGGCGGCGGCGGGCGGCGGGCTCAGCCTGCGGGAGGAGCTGACGGTGCTGGGGCGGCAGGTGGAGGACGCGGGCCGGGTGCTGGAAGGCATCGGCAGGAGCATCTCCTACGACCTGGACGGGGAGGAGAGCTACGGTGCCTACCTGCGCCGCGAGTCCGCCCAGATCAGCGACGCTTACTCCAGCTCGGACCGCTCGCTGAGCGAGCTGGAGGGTAAATTCCGTCAGGGGCAGGAGCAGGGCGGCCGGGAGGAGTCGCGTCTGGGCGACAGCTTCCTGGGGCTGCTGCTGCACGCCCGCGCCCTGCTCCGAGAGACCCGCCACGTCTCCAGCGGGCTGCGCGACAAGTACGACCTGCTGGCCCTCACCGTCCGCAGCCACGGCGCCCGCCTCAGCCGCCTCAAGAATGATTATCTCCGCGCCTGAGCCCGGAGCCCCCGGCCCAGCTGAACACGGACTCCCCCCGGCTTCAAGAGACCCCCCAGCCCTGCCGCCGGCCCCCTGGAAGGCACAGCCCTGGCGTCTGCCTGGAAGGAGCACCTCCTTGGACAAATCCTAGAATTATTAAGGTCGGAAAAGAGCTCCGAGATCGAGTCCAAACCTTTGACTGAATATCACCACGCCCATTAAACCGTATTGAGAAGTGCCACATCTACTCGTTTTTGAACATTTCCAGGGATAGTAACTCAACCAAAATACATTCTTCTTCATGGAAAAACCTTATTTATTTTACCTTCTAAACAAATAGCACAATTCTATAAACCAGGAAGTTCGAGGTATGTTTAAGCTAATATCCCATATTCAAAAATCTCTGTTATATCATTCGTCTTTGGTTGCAAAGTGAAGTAAGCTTTCTCATCTCTGATACCCTATTGTTTGTTTTTGTATCACCTGTTCTGCTGTGGCTCACCTGCCCTAAGTGTAGCTGAAGTGAGGTGCTGGCCAGCTCCTTCCAGACTCCTGTGTAGCAAATACTTAAATAGCTTTTGTTGTTAATCCTTCAGGGTGAAACCTCTGGCCCTCTAGTAACTTCCTTTCTAATGATATGTATTATATGCTTGTTAAAAATTGTTCCACTACATTAAGCTGTGATTTTCATTTGGTTTTTGGAAAGATGGGAACTATTCTGGCAGGATTTGTACTTCCAGGCTTGCTTATCTGTGACTCTAAGCTATCATAACCCTAAAAAAAGCAGCCAAAAAGGCTTATGTCAGATCCTGAGAATGCTGGTGGAGATTTTTATAGCAAAAAGAATGAGCCCTAGTGGTGATTAGAGTTTTGGATCCCAGATTTGAGAGCCAGGAGCATGTTTCTAAAGCAGACGAAAAGGTTTTGTCTGTGCAAGCACATTGACTTTTCTTGTTGGTGACTTTGTACTTTTGCTAGCTAAGTTATTAATAAAACTTTGTGGTCCTAGACAATAGCAAAAGTGCCTGGTGGGATGGAGGGTGGGGATTATTTGGGTTTTTAGACTTACTGCTATTTAACTGACAATTTGGGGTAATGTGGCTATTAGGTTACAGACACTGCAGGCAGAATACCTGTTTTGAAAAAATTTATAGGTTGTTGTAATAAATATTTGAAAACAATGTTAAAGTACATTTTTGTTATTAGTTTTCAAGAGGCTGTTGATTTTAAAACGTTCTGTTGAAATGTGTCTTTTCAGCAAAAAATTGAGTTTGTAGCCCCTGCCAAGTGAAATAACTTGCTTTTCAGTAAAAACAAATAAAAATTTACGAACTCATGAGGTAAGCAAATTTCATTAAAAGCAACAATACAAAAGGACTTTTAGGGCAGACTTTTCTTTTTTAAGCTGTTGTAAGTGCTTATTGCACTGGAAGCTGATGTACTTTTGAGATCTGTTCTTGTTAAACCTGCTCCCATTTAGTTACACTTCAGTCCACAAACCATTCAGTGGGTAAGTTACTCAGCAGTGCAGTGGGTCAACATAAGTCAGCTTGGACTAGAGTGCTGAAGGCACCAGGAAAGTCTTGTGAAGGTAGGTACTTACAGAACCAGACAGCTCATTTTGCTGAAGGCAGTGAAGTGTAGCCTACTAGCAAGATACTTCAGATGTCACTTTGCATTTTTAAGTCCTCACTGTCTTTAAAGATCTTTTGAAAAAAAGGAAACATTTTAATTGTTGACTCTGGTGGAACCACTCTGTTATTTTTCTGTTCTCAAGTTAGAAAGTATATGACAAGTTCTAGCTCTTTACAAATCAATTTAATTGTGATACTTTCCTTGCCACTTGGAACAGATGGCACAACTCACAAGAGCGAGCCGAGTCACTGAGTCTTGTGTGCTCACTAATTATTT
Organism: Cyanistes caeruleus; assembly: GCF_971803275.1. Taxonomy (NCBI): domain Eukaryota; kingdom Metazoa; phylum Chordata; class Aves; order Passeriformes; family Paridae; genus Cyanistes; species Cyanistes caeruleus. The sequence continues at coordinate 4,878,198 of NC_141706.1, read as the reverse complement.
ATAGTGTGCACACAAATGCTCATAACAGCATTTCTGAGCTGGACCAAGCTCCAGAAGTGCCTGAGACCAGGCTCCCCCAGAGATGTAATGCAGTTCCATTTGTGGCCAGAGGCTTCTTAAAGAAAGTTTTAGTCTCTGTTTACCCACTTTTGAGTCGTTTGCTATAACATTAATTGTAAACATCAGTAAATAAACAAAAATGGCATGACCATGCTATATTTTTATGTATACGAAAGCAGTAGTCAAATCCTAATAGAAAAACAGAAGTAGTAGTGTAAAATACAGCTTCTTGAATATGCCTTAAGCAGCTTGACTATTCTATTTGCAGTAGCTAATGTTTGGTCAAGCTGAAACTATTCCAGTGTATGCAGCATACCAAAAGAGTAAATGTTTGCAGAATGTTTACTTTTCAAAGCAGGAGATGTGTGGTTATTTATAATATAACTCATTCCACTCAGTGCCCTGTAAATTGTCATCTAATGAAACAAGACTGTGGTACTTTACAATCCACACTAATGTTTCATATGATAAATATGACTTATTGACAGTTTTTATATTTCAAAAAAATATAAACACTTTTATATTTGAAATATGGCAGAATTATGATTTTGTTTCAGTAGCATTGATTTTGGAAGGCTTTAAATGGTCCTTTCAAGGAGAAAATGAAGATATCTGAGTCTGGTCCATGTATAAGTTTTATATTTAATAAAAATGGTCAATCTTATGTGGGTTTGATGAAGCCAGTACAAAAATCTTTTAGGACATTTAAATCTATTAGAACTTGATTTACATAATTTTGGCTGACCTAAGCAAATGTCAAATACATAATTTTTGAATCAGAGTTGATAAATTAAATGGTTTTTATAGAGCTGCCTGCAAGAACTGTGTGCTTAGTCATATTCAGCAGTTTAATTGTTAAATTCTATTTATGAAAACCATATATTTGCAATACTCTTTGCAATCTTATAAATGTCCGGTTGTTGCTTTTTATCTGGTAAATAATTATTTGTGTGGAAGGTATGAAGATCCCCCAGATCAGCCTATTTTAAATAGAAAAGGCCCTTTTATCATTGAAAATTTGGTAATTATTTTTAAGCAGAGAGCTTTAAAAGGATGATTGTAGCAGCAATCATCTCCATTATGTTCTTCTGTTACGTTAAAATATTGCATTGGTATTAGATTATTTTTCCTTTTGCAGGATGCAGAAGTTTGAGCTAAAGTTAAGCTGACAGTGGGGTATTATTTTTAGTTTACTGATCATTTCCAAAACATGTCTTATTTCTGAATTTATTGAAGAGTTGATGGTACTGAAGAGCAAAAGACTACTTTCTGGAAAAAAAAAATGCTGCAGCTGGAACAGTCATAGAGATCTTACTTGAGTATTAAGTTTTTCATAAAGAGAAACAGATTGCCCAGAGAAGATGCTGTGTGGATGCTCCATCCTTGAAAGTTTTCAAGGCCAGGCTAGATGGAGCTCTGAGCAAGCTGGTCTAGGGGAGGGTGTCTCTACCCATGGCAGGTGGATTGAAATGAGATGATCTTTAAGGTTCCTTCCAACTCAAAGCATTCTATGATTAGAGTCAAACCAAGGCACTATGGGACTCACCTCCACTCCTCTCCAGGTAGCTCACTTTTGAAGGCAGTGCTGTGATGTGGATACTCTCACATCCACTGATAACACACAGAACAAACTCAGAGCATGCACAAAACCTTTAACAAAAGCTTGACAAAGAAAAGTGTACTTGCGTGGTGCCAAGTTCATGGCTAGGAATTCAGAGGTGAGCATGCAAACTGGATTTTAAAACTGCAACTTCCACTTTCACAGGTTGACTTACCCAGGACCATCCTCACACAGAGAAGTCAAGTGAAGCTTTCAAAAACCTCGTGAGCCTTTAAAAAACCCTTATGTGTGCCAAGCTGGGGTGTATGAATTGTCCAAAGCTAAATTGTTGCTCCTGTGGGTTGTCATGTACTCAGATGCAGTTTGGCAAGATGTAAACCTCATAAGCAAAAAATATGCCAGGCTTAGTCACTAGAAACAGCCTTGTAAGCTACAGAGCAATGGCTATAATCTTGTCTAGGAAATGTGTATTTTGTGGAGAAAGTCTATTGGATGTGTCTATTACTGTTTATTTAGATGGTCTTCATGTTGCTTTACTGGTTTCTTGCTCATGCTTCTTGAATATCAATTTTGTGATTATTAAAGAAGTTTTCAGCTAACACTAAAGTGTTGTGAGTGAAGTGCATTTCACAGCCACTGTTCCTGAAGTAAGCCTGTGGATTCAAAGTCTGTAATTTTTCTGCATTTTAAAATGTATTTTAACTTGCAGTTCATTGGGGAATTTGTTCTGTATTACCTAGATATTTTTTTTTGGTGAGCCATTAGCAAAAAATTGTTCATTTTGTGGGTCTGTATTTCATTCCTATAATATGTGAAATTGGCAAAAAACCCTGACTCTGCTGCATGCTTCTTTAAAAAGCTGTTATTAGAACATATGTGTAAAAGAAGACTAAAACTACCTATTTTATTTTCTTCACTGAGTTGTCATCCTGGCTACAAGATCAATTTATAACTGGAAAAGGCAGAATTTAATGACTACCTCTGTAACAAGGAAAACATATGGTCTCCATAACCATTACATTTTTAATGATGTGGCTTGGACAGAGTCATTCATGTCTGTGTAGAGTCATTCCTCCTTGAAAACTGCCTTACCTTGGGGAGGTACTGCTGGCAGTCTCCAACATGCCATTAACATTCTTTCATAAGGAAAGACAATGCCAAGAGGATCCTATTTTCTCAGATGACAACCTTCCTTGGACTGTGTACACCCCTTGTAAGTGCTTAGAAATTCTATATAGTAGTCATTGTTTGTGTCTAAGCTTTCTTGGGGGGAGAGGGGGAAGGAAAGTCAGTAGAGAAGGTTGGTTTAGCAGAGAGATTCATTACCCAGTGAAGTGGATAACGTGAATATTGTGAAGAGCGTGATGACCAAAAAAGCTATGTACTTGCATCATATTTTCCGTACATTTTTCACTCTGCAAATTTTTCCCTGTGACAGGAGTTACCAACATAGAGTTTTAGTGTTATAACAGATTTATTAATTTATTATTAATAATAATAGTTTGGTATTACATACTTGGTATATAGTGTAAATACTATTATTTACACTAAGAATTTGGACACACTCCAAACTGCAAGATGGTTTTTTCTGTCTACTTGTTATCTCTTCTCAAAAATAACATGATTATGATTTTCAGTTTAGTGTTAGGTTTTAATCCATGAAAATTAATTCAGGTAACTTTTAGTTTTAGTTTCTCAGCTGAATTTATCTAAGACCTTGTTACGCCTTTTTCAGGGTAATGATAGAAAATTATTTCCTTTACAGTTTCTGTGTGGACAGCTTGGTTAATGAAAAGCAGTCAATTTTTCTTAGTAGCAGGCTTTGTCCTTTTTAATTAATATGATTTAGTTTCTAATTTAATGTAATTCATCTGAGATGTGTATTAAAGTAATGCACTTTTTACTCAGGATTCAAACAGAGATACAATAAAATGCAAGCTAATTCATTATATATATTTTATGTATATATATATCCTAATATAAATTAGGATGCTATTGGATTTGTGACTTTAAATAATATCTCACAGACTAATTTCAGAAGAGTAACCCTAGGAAAAAAGAGTGAATGAAAAAGAGGTAAACCTCACTCAGATTTTTTTTTCCTTATATGAGTGCAGAGGAATTAATGTACATCAGGAATGAACTGAAGTTCACTGTGTGCTCATTTACCCTAGAAGCTAATTTGCTGCCAGGTCCAGTTTTCATTTCTAACACTTATATTTCTTTGTCAGTTAGGTTTTTCAAAAAGTCAAGACATCCCCTTGTGCTACTTATAGATCTTACAAATCAACAGATTTATAGCTCCTATACAAATCATTTTTCCATTGTATCTAATACAACCATATGCAGGCTGCACGGTATTTATTTACTTGCACATCTCACTGACTTTAGCAGTAATTTATCTACATTTCTAAGCTACATTTCAGTCTGCCCCACTGCACACACATCTCAGGCCTGCTCTGAGTTGCTGCTTTTATCTCCCCTTGCATGTGTGCAGAGCTCCAGCTCACAGAACCAGGAAAACATTGTTATTTTTGGTTATGTCTGACTCCACTGGGAATACTGGTCTAGGTTGTAGTCTTATACTGTCACCTTAGGGTAGCAAGCAGAATTTGCTTCCTAAGATGTTTGCTCTTTTTATGTTACCCTAGGATTTTAAATTTTGCAGTGCCCTTTACCTACTAATTACTGCAAAACTGGTATTTATGTGGCAGTAACCTTTTGCAAAGACTAGAAGTCATATGGAGATGTGTGGCATAAACCCCCATAGTACATCCTCATATGAATGACAGTGACAGAATAAACAGAGTAAAGCCCAAAAAGAATCAGTGCACTGATCTTGCACTACAGGATTAAGCAAAATGATGTTGTGACAGTAAAAAGGCACATAAATATTCTGTAGGCAGAGATTTTCATTAAATACTCTGATACACCTCTTTTAAAATTCTTTCTTTTACAGAAACACAACAAATGCAAGCACAGCATTTATGATTCAGATTTTGCTGTTATGTCATCTTAAAGGCAGTTTGGTTTTTCTTCCACATGGATAAGGTCTTTTCCACCTCTCTAGTGCAAAGTATAGTAAAAACATTATATAGTAGAAACAGAGACCCAGCCTTGCACACACTGGCATGCTCCTATTACCAAACAAGACTTCTTACACCGTTATGCTTAGAATACTTCAATATGTTCCCCTTTTGACTGGGGGAAAAAGAAATCTCTATTCTTGGTATATGTACTTTTCTTCCTAAAGTCCAAACTAAATTACTTTTGTCTCTTTTTTTTTCCACCTTGACTGGGATTTATATGTGTACTTATATACACAGCTTGTTAATAACAGATTTCACTCATTAAAAGCCTATAACTGTATTATTTAGACACTTGAAACAAATTAATTCATTATTTTCTCCATTTAATAAAAACAAAGCAAATTCTAAATGCATACAATATAAAATACTTTCTTTCACCCAGTATGTACTTAATGTGTACTTTTTCTAAAAGAAAAAAAAGAATCAAAAATAATTAAGAAACTTAGTGTTAAGGTACTATGTTGAAATGTGGTTTCTCAAGCAATAATCTAAACACTCAGCACAGGCAAAATGTTCATCCTGCTCTTTTTTAGGAGTTACTACTTGCAGACTAATGACTGAGACAAAGAGTAAGGTATGTCCTTTATATAAAATACCTGCAGGTAAGTAATTATTATCTTTGGATAAAGGCAATAAAGATTTACACAACCTCTGGAATTAATAAATAAATAAAGCCATTTGTAAACAGTATTTATGAAAGGAACCTGATTATCTGGCAGAAATGCAATCTATCAAACCTTGAAAATAATTTAGAATTTTCAAGCTCCTGGTTTCAAATAATGTATTTAAATGGGGAGGTGGGAGGTATATATTAGTTCATACAAAAAATTAATAAAAAAACAAAAGACAGCTATGACAACCAAAAATGTATGTATTCCACAAAGCAAACAGAAAAATAAACAAGGCAAGAATGTTAAAGCAAACTGAAAAAATGTATTTGGGACCCAATTTGGAAGCAATTAATTCCTATTACTCTTTCCCTTAAAAGAAAGCAATGCATCCATCTCCATACATTACTGGCACTGCCTTGGCATGTGAAGGTTGTTTTTTTGAAGATGTTAAATTACAATTACCAACACAAATACTTAATTTCCAGTCTGCATTTGCAGACTCAGTCTTTTTAACTCCAAAAATGTTTCTAAAGAGCCATTGAATATTTTCACTTTTGCATGTATTTGTTCCCATCCAACTAGCCAACGTTCCAACTTTCCATCTCTGTGAATGCTTTACTGTCTTTGAAAAATGATGATTAGGCAAAACTTATGTTAAGGTTTTCCCTTTATTGGTTACACAGAAGCACCAGGACTTTTCTGGATGCCTTGCAGACCACAATACAGCCACTGAGTGCCTCATGGAGCAGGTGCCTCTTGCACAGCTAGGGAAAGCTTTCCATCTGGAGATAAATAAAGGTTTTCCTTTTCCATTTTCCTCTTCTTTCATGGCAGTTATGCCACCAGTTTATGCATACTGAAGAAGGTGGGGATTGGAGTGCAATAAAAGCTAAAAACTTGAAGACCAACATCAGCCACTCCAGCTGAAAACTGGTAGGTGCAATGTTCTGCCATTGCCCTCAACTACACAAATCATATTTCTCTCTGTTACAACCGCTGTCCCTTCAACCACAAGAAACACACTGGTCAAATAAATGTCATTAATATATTTGCCAGTCAAAATATATCAGGCATGAAACAGTGAGGGTGTATTAATGTTGTTCTAAAATTTCTTTCCAAGAAGCTCACTTGCCTGAAGCTTACTGCTGAGAAGACTTGTCATTAAATCATGTCATAGAATCATTTAGATTGGAAAAGACCTCTACCATCATTGAGTCAACTGTTAACCCAGCTCTGCCCAGTCCACCCCTAAGCTGTGTCCATAAGCCACATACATGGCTTTTAAATATCTCCAGGGCTGGTGATTCCACTACTTCTCCGTGCAGCTTGTTCCAATGCTTGACTACACTTTTGGTGAAAAGAAAAAAAAATAATATCCGATCTAAACCCCTCCTAGCAGAATTTGAGGCCATTTTATCTTTTCCTATTGCTTATTACATGGGAGACGAGACTGACCCCGAGCTGACTGCAATCTTTCAGGTGGTTGTAGAGAGTGATTCCTTTCCTCCCAAGTCTCCTTTTCTCCACAGCTCCCTCCCTGGTTGTCATCACACTTGTCCTCCAGCCCCTTCACTAGCTCCTTTCCTTTCCCTGGACATGCTTGAGCACCTCAATGTCTTTCTTTTTGTGAGGGACCCCAAACTAAACATAGGATTTGAGGTGTGGCCTCACCAGTGCAAAGTTTGGGGGGATGATCCTGCTGGTCTAATACAAATCTGCCCCATCAATTTGGAGGGTACAAAAATAAGTGGCTGGGATTCTTTTGTTCCACAGCACAGGCTCTGTTTGACCATAGTCTCGTTCATAAAAGGCTGTCTCTCTTTGGCAATGTTTACTGTAGATTACATCTACTATTTAAAACTGCAGGTGCTTTTTTTCCTTCCACACCACCACCACCACCACCTCTCCATCCCAGGAGCCTGAAGTGATTGGGAAAGGTTTGTTAGACACAGGGGAAAAGAAGCCACGGGAAATGAGCAGTTTTCCACCCTTCGTGCCCAAATCCAGGCCTAATGCCTTCTGAAATTCATGTGTAACTGCAAAGTCAGTGTGGTGATAACAAGGATAACAAAACTTTGCTCTCCGGTGTGTCCCTGAGGTGATAAATAACGCATAAAAGATTCCCCTTAACTCAAGAAAGGGACAAATTCTCCGGAGAGCACTACCCCTTTACCAACGCCGGCCACCAGCCCTGCCCGGGCCCGGGCCTCGGCCGGCCCAGCTCAGCCGCCCGGGCCCCGCCCCGCCGCAGGGGCAGCCGGGCACGGGGTGAGCGGAGCCGGGCCCGAGCCGGGACTGCGGCTGGGGGCTGCCCGTGTATCGGCCGGCCCCACCCGTGAGGGAGCGGCTATCGCATGCTGGAAGCCTGTCTGTCTGCAGCCGCTGCCTGCGCAAATTGTCTGCCTCGGCGTCTGCGCTCATTACGCTCAGTAAGGAGATGGAAGGCTGGGAGCGGGAGCGCGGGCTGGCTGAGGCCTGGCTCCTGAGCAGGGACCCTTCAGGCAGTGTCTCCACTCACCCTTCACACACAGTGCTGTGCAGCCGTGAAGGAGTGTGGGTACACAGGGATTTCTGCTTTTACAATGCATATTTGCGGCTTTGCTTGTAAGGTAACAGCATCAGACAAGTGTTTTCCTGCAGACGCTGGCACGCTGGAATACAAGGTGATGTAATTTAGCCTTGCAACCAAAGACACTAGATGTGCTGTATTTAGGCAGGGATGATACTGGGGGTGATTTCAGCTAGAAAACAAACTTTCTAACACAATTTGAAGCACTAGAAAGCAGGTATTCTTTATTCTCAGTGTGCTGAGCACACTCAGAGGATATCTCCCTAATCAGGTGTGTCATGGAACTTTACAACAAGTTATTCATTCCATCGTGACCATACATATTCATTACAATGTATTGTCTAGCTAATACACAAGCACCACTTTTCCTGGAACTAATTTATGTGCATCCACCTCTATCTGCGTGTCCTTTTGTGGTTCTGCAGGATTGACTGAGGGGTTTCTGGTGGTCATACCCACTGAGTGACCCCAGTGTTGCAGGTGACCTCACCTTGAGCTTCTCTTAGGGCATGCTTCTTAGGTCTCTTAGGTCTTGCTTCTTATACATGGCTTTGCCACAAAAGCCATTAGGTTCCTCATTGTCTACTGGTTCCAGCTATGTTTAACATCCTTTGGGTCTACTTTTGCACTCTTGTATCTATTTTGCTGGTTAGTCTTTAAGCTCTATTTAGCAACTTCAGGGGGAAGTGAAAATGTCTGTTGTCCGTCAAGCTGTCAAGTTTTTGTGCCCTTTTCTTGAGACCTTGTCTCTTTCAGGCAAGTCTCAATGCTTCATTTTCCAGGACAAAGTGTTACAACTGTAACATTAAATCATAATACAGGCAGGTACACACACCACAGTGATTACAGTGGCTGTCATAAATGCATTTTGTAGCAGTCTCCAATTTGGAAGCCATGAAGTAAACCACCAGTCCCACCAAGAAGAATTTTCCTCTTTGTGCCACTCTTCTACTGCTCTTTCTATTGTGGTGATTCCTGACTATTGGACTTCAAACCCATCACTGATGTATGTGCAGCAGTCCTGTCCTTTAATAACACACTTTCCTCCTTGGCTAGCAAGCAGATAATCTCAGGCCATGCAGTTCTGTAGAGCCACCATTCATGTTTGTTGGAGCTCATAGAATGTGCTATTTAATACTTAAATAGTATCATTTGCCACTTCTAATAATATATTTAACTTGTTTATATAAACTCAGAGGACAAGGTAGTGCATATCAGGCATAGCATGAACCATAATATTTTGCTTTCTGAAATCAAAGGGGTGTGTTGCAGATCATCCTGCATTCCCTGGATGGAAAATGTTCTCTTGGCCACAACTTATTGCAGATTTTGCCAGGCATTAACGGGAGGCATTAATATTGCTTGGAAACAGGAACCAAACCATCCTTTAAGAAGCCGTTTATAGGCATTGTTTCTGCATACCAACATGTCCTGGTTCCCAGTAGCAAACATCTGATTTCCTATTTTCCACTATTGTGCTGCTGGTGGAGTTAGGGCTTCTATATCTGATTCTTTCATGTCCTCACTGCCATTATACCAAGGACAGCCAGAGAGACTGAATGTCCTGTCTTGCATGGTGCAGCTGAGAAAGAGAGGACTATGTGCCTGACAATCACCTGGCACATAAGTCACACCTAGGAAGCTTGAGCAATGTAGTACAGGTAGTGACAAATTTAGTTGTTGTGAAATGCTTTATCGAAGTAGACCAGTGAAGACATGCTGGGTGGCGTCTGTGTAGAACTTAACCCAGAATACTCTTACCACTCCACTCATGCAAATCAGAGAAAATCCTGATGAAAGGAGAAGCTTCTGGTCTGGTGCTGTGTGTCTGGGACAAAACCTAGACTGGCAGGTCTATTACATTTGTGTATCTAAGTAGAAAAACATCTAGAAATCATTTTATAGCAATTATTTTTAGTCACTCTGAAATGAGTTTTTATTTTAATAGTGACACTATAATATGAATAACTCAGGGGAAATAACAGCCTTTTTCTTGTTACAGGATTTCTCTTGGCAGATGAGTAACCCAAAGAATTGCTTTACAGTGAAGACAGAAACAGAAAGCTAATGCAAACACTACAGTGTATTTAAATATTAAATGCTTAACTCTACCACAAGGGAGATCTTTTTGCTATAATAATCTTCATGCTTCCTCTTGAAGCTGAAGAATACCAAAGCTTGAGTGCCCAATTCTCTCCTAATTAACAGTGGTAATAGGCAGTTACAAGTTCATTGACTTTAATAAGTAGACATAAATGAAGGAGCTGAATATGTTTGGGGCAGTGCACTAAGCAGATTCACGGATTTTAAAAGCCACGTATAATGTTTTTTATGAACATTACAAAGCATCTAGTGGAATCATTTCCTCTCCTGAAGATACTGAATGCTTCTGTTGCAGCCTGTGAAGGAGATCCTGCTCTCTCTTTCTGTAGGATGCAGTGGCTCTTTCAGATTCTGGCTCTTATGACTAAAAATATTTCTAGAGGGTACTGTATGGTTAACTACAGGTTTGTCTGATGACACCAAAAACTACAGCCTTGTGGAACAGCAGCATCACTGACAGCAGTCCAGGCTTTTTCTGTGTCACAGTAAAGTACAGGGCTGGCACCGTTTGTGATTGTCCCAGCAGTTTAGTTTAGTGAATTGTACATAGTGAAGGGTGTCAGTAAATAAAAGCATCAGTGAATCATAGAATTAATGCCATGAAAAGTAGTCTTGCTGAAGTATAAGTAACATGGTCTAACATCCATGTTGGCGCTAGTCACTGAGGCTCTTTTTGTACTCAAGAGGAAAAAGAGTTTGGTTTGTCCCCTCCTAAAGTAGGTTTCTGTTGTGATAATGTGTCAGGGGCAGGACAGCAACAAACACACACAAAAGTCACGCGCAGCAGCTGGCCAGCTGAATTTATTGAGACTTCTCCTCCTTACATAGTTCAGAAGGCACATGTGGTTAATCCTCGTTGGTCAAGCTATCCCAGCCCAAGCAGCCCATAGCAGGCAGAATCCCCAGCGGCCTGGGCCTGCTCTCCAACAGGCCTTTCTGGTCCACTTACATAAGCAAGGTAATTATGTAATCAACAATATTTCAGTTATAAAGTTGGGATTATTTATACCTGTGAGGCCTCCAGGCCAGCTGTAGGCCACCACAGGTTTCTGAAAAAGTTGGCTGAGCTGTGATCCAAATATGCCTATTTAGGAGTGTTGGGGCTGATCTTAACTGATGTTTGGGTGTAAGTCATGATGGTACATGTCTGAAGTTAGGTGAGTTGAGCACAGCTGTAAAAGCCTCTCACATCCAAGCAAAGGTGAAAATTTCCTTTGGCTTACAGCCTTTCCCATGGTAACTTAAGTTACATTTATCTCACCTCAGTGGCTCCCAGTTTTATTATATTTATTTATTTATTTATTGTTTTTTATCTGGAAGTTGTGCCTGTGAGGATTGGTTGTGTCTGTTTCTTTTAGGTTGGCCTTTTGTTCCAAAAGGCATTTACAAAACCTGCTGTCATGGATTTAGAAAAGATTCTGCTTCTGTTGCATTCCACTGTAGGGAGCTGTGAGGAAATCTTTTTAAACAGATGATCTAGGATGAAATTAATGCAAGTGAGACAACATTGTATCTGAAAACTATTTATTGGTAACAAAAAATAGTTTCCCTACTAAAGCGGACTAGGAAAGACAGAAAAGGAGAAAGGAAAATGGAAAAGGATGGGTAGGGAGAGAGAGAGAGAAGGGAGACAGACAGAAAAAGAGGGCGTTACCACCAGAGGGTCAGGGAGTGCTGTTGACACCCGGGTGGCAGAGGCTCTGTGTGTGTGTGTGTGCACTATGGTCAGGGACACAGCTCTCGGAGAGGCTCCACAGGCACAGCTCCCACAGCAACCGGACACCAGGTGAGTGGGAATGGGACAGGAGGGGCAGGACCCCAGACAGGATGGCAGCGAGGATCACAGCAATGGGCTGGAGTGATGCCCAAAAGACAGGCTGGAAATAAATCCCCACAGACCGATGTCTGTAGGGCAGTTATTTGTTTATTGCAGTGCTGGTGGTGAGGAGGATATCTCCACCTAACTCACCCACCTTTGTCAAGTGCTCTGGTATATTTATACAGTAAGTATTGCTTAGTGTTACTGTGTCGCTATAACATTGTCATATATGTGCAGGAACTAATTTACATTGTATGATCTCATGGTTATTAGATAGTTCTTTTGCACTGCACTTGTCCCTCCCCAATTCAGGGGTCTTCAGGGGTCTTTGGTGAAGGCTTCCAAGGTCTTGTTCACATCTGAACTTTTCAACTTTGTGTTCAGAGCATGCACAGTTACGGTGTTCCTTGATCTGTCTGGTCCTAACTGGTCTAAATTCTTTGTTTTGTGGGTAATTGGCTTTACATTTGCCAATTTTTTATTAGTACTATACTTACCTATCTCTAAAGCTGTCCACCTGGTGAGTTTTTTTTCTTCTTTTTTTTCTATTCAGCATTAAGCAACTAGTTAACCATATACTAGCCATTACATTGTATAGAAGGGTACTTATATCAAGTTATATAAGTATAAAAGTTACGATTCAGGTTATATAGGATAAAGCGCTATGATTCAGATTATATTTATATCAGGTAATATTGATATCTTATAACTCAAGCTATATAGGCACCTTATAACTTTGACCAAAGTTATATAGGCATCAGGAGGCAGGCAGGGTTGTACACAGGCGGCTCAGGCAGGAATGCAGGGACAAAGCAGGCAGGGCATCTGTCAAGGACACAGGGAGGCAGAACAGGCAGGTGCTGGGATGGGCAAAGAGGTAGGGCAGGACACAGGCTACACACGAGGCTCACAGGTCAGCCAGTGTCCTGCCAAGCTCCCAGCAAGAGGGAAAGTGCATACATGAGGGCCAGCAAGGGCAGTAGAGCCAAAAGGCAGGCTGGAACTGGGGCAAAAGGGACAAAAAACAGTCTAGGGCCAGGCAAGAAGCAGACCTCAAAAGGCTGGAGCCAAAGCAAAAACACAAGACTCAAAAAGCCGCAACTCAAAAAAGCCCCAAAAAGCTAAGACTCAAAAAGCCAAAAAAAAACCAAACCAAAGTGTAGAGCTTCTGATGCAGTTACTTCTATGCCCCCTGGCTCCTTCCAAAGTCCACATGCTGACAGGACCAAGAGTTTGGGGGTCATGTATTAGCCAAGTGCAACATTCCACAGCAGTCCATTGGTGGAGACCTTTTGCCATCTGATTGCTCTGGAGGGTGCAGTGCTGTTGGTGTTGCCCTGCTGATGGCCTGTCCCATGTGAGCCAGGAAATGGTTGCCATGCAAAGTCTCCTCAAAGATGAAGTTTTCTTCCATCTTCTCTTAATTGCCTCCTGCAAGTAGCACATGTGCTCCCCCTCCTCCACATGCCTCTGACAATCAGTGTTGAGAGAAATCAAAATGAAATTGGCTTTTCACAGCTTGACATGCATTTTGTGTGACCAAGTTACCTATTACCAGATGAACAAATACCAGTTAGGTGACATTTGTGATGGAAAGACAATAAACTCACCTCAGTTTCTTGCCGTAAAAAACGTGGTTTTCTATTACTAGTAATGTATTTGGAGCCTCTTAGAAGCAAGTTTAGATTTCTTAATAGGATGAAAAAATAGGAGATGTCTAGAAGCCCTTTAAATCAAGCAAGCTTCACACAGGGCTTCAGATATAGGATGAATCTTCCCTTTGAGACATTCAGAAAGTAAAGGCTTAATATATTTTCCAGTCCCTTGTTTTGACATTTTGAAGAAAAATATTTATAGAATGTCCATATACAAAATCCAGGTAGTTATAACCACCATGCTAAAGTTAAAGAAGAGCCTTTGCTTAGGTTAAACACTAAGCATGTGGATAATACTGAAGTTATTTGGAAATCCACTTACATAAGACAAGAAATTTGTGTGCAGAACCAGCATGTGGACGACTGGATAAATGAATGTATGAAATACTTTATGGAGAAACTTTGAAATTAAATACATAGGTGTTTAATAGACCCCAGACCTTTGGATTTCTCCTGCTTCCCCCATTTAGTAAGCTGGAGAAGCTTACTGATGGCTTTAAACTGCTAAAGCAATTCTGGTTCTCATGGTCCTAAGCAGATACCTGCAGGAGTTCCTACTATATTTAGTGTACAGAGAAAAGCATCCCTATCCCCAAAGGAACTGGGTGGTTGGTTCTGGGAAGAGTGCTTTGTTCTAGAATTCCTTATACATGGAAAGATAAGTGGAATAATTTGATCTGACCATTTCTGTTGCTCAGGTGCTTAAATTCATGTGGATGTGAGTACCATGCTTTGTGCTGGACAATTCAGCATTGTCCAGGTGTCAGGCAAGGTGAACTGCTAACTTTGAAAAGAGAACTATCCTGAAACAAGTACAGATGTAGCAAAAGTTTATGGTTGAAATGGTCTTTTCTTTTTTTTTATTAAACCCTAAGGCATAACACAGCTTTTCAGCCATACATAATCAAACTTTGTCCAGGAAATCTCAGAAGGACACTGCAGCCAGTCTTGCAATATAAATATTTTTACAGTTCAAGGGAAAATTGCAGTATGGTGGAAATACAAATATATGTATATTGACATAGGTATATTTATGTACACATTTGTATAAAAGAAAATATTTTCAGTCTGGATATAAACACAGTTTTGGATAAAAGAGGTTTAAGTCTGTATGCACAAAACTAGCTGTACTGCATTGCAAGTGAGGATTAGTATTTACTGGTCCAGTGGGACTACCATCCATAAACTATCCAAGAAAGAGAAAAACCCAGTATTCTGCTTTTCTGTACTCAATCAGATGAAATAAAAACAAATGGAGACCCAAGAGTCCTGTGTAGCCTAGTTCTAAACTGCAGCAAAGGAAAAATACTGAAAAACCATCCGATAACTCCAGTAGGCCTTTGTGAGTCAAAATACTGAAGCCCAGGACTTTTTTTTTTTTTGTGCACAAAGACAACTGGCAAGACTTTGGTCCTGGTAACATCAATATTTTGCCCTGTGATCTTAAGAAAAAAAAAAAAAATCAATGTTTGACATTGATAAAGTCTATTAAAATATATATGTAATGACTTATTTATTCAGGGAGCCTCCCCTGAATTTTTCTGAATAAGAAAAACATTAGACCAGAACTTTTCTAACTCTAGGATCTGGATACACCATCATTCTGCAGTAAACTATGCAGCTGGCTCTAAATAAAAAACTGTATCTCTAGAAAGTGGTCTGGCTGTGAGAGGAGAGATGAACTCTCACGGAACTCTCTTGCTGTTTCTAAAGTCATGTTTAAAAACCTTTTCCTTGCAGGGAGGTGGATTCTGTGTTTTCTATTCCATAGTATCCACAGCAGAGATTATGATGTGTGTACTTTTCTTGCTTTAGGTTTTGAACATGTTTAACAGTAGCTCAGGCTTTTGGTTTGTGGAATTAATTTTGAGGTGTCTTTTTGTGAGAGACTGAAGTGTTATGGCTAAGGGCTTAAACATAGTTATGAATGATTTCTTGCCCTTTATGTCCAAACTGTATAAAGAAATTGTGACCACCAAAGCCCACCCCTTCCTGAATATTCCTCCTGATTGGAACTTTGGACTGAGTTAAGCCACCTGAAGGAACAAGGAGATAAAATACCAGTGACACTGGTTTACCAGCTGGCACCAGTTACCTCAGGTCTAGGGTGAAGTAAACAAGGATGAGGAAGAAGAAAGGATCCACAAGAAAGCACTTCCAGCATCTGTCCTGAAAATCCACTCTGGGTTCGGGGGGGGGAGGTCAGAGCTCACAGACTCATTTGCCCTGGCCAGGTTTGCACAAGCTCTTAGTCCAACCAAGAGGAGAGGAGGTTTTAAGGTGGTTGCATAATCTCTGGTCAGAGGAGGTAGCAAGAAAAGACTCCCAAGATGATGGATCAGATTGAAAGGATTTTTTAATAGATGTGTCTGAGTACACTGTCTGTAAGCAACATTTAATGAATATTCCTGAAGTCTAGCTAATTGGAAGAGAAGGGGGAATCACTGTAACTCTGACCTTTTGCTGTACTGACTTCTTCAGTAATAAGCTGCTCTTTGTGGTATTTTAGGAGCTGCATGACAGAATTCCCTCTGACGATTTCAATATAGAGCCCAAAAGGTGGAGGTCGGTGGCTCACGCTCTGCTGAGGACCGGGGTCCCTGGAGGCCGGGTGTGTTGCCTGGGTGGGAGCCACTCACTGGGAGCATTCAGCCTTGCAGTGCTCCACACCACCCAGCAGCTCAGCATGGGCCTGGGGATCCTGAAGGTGGAAGCTTTGGACGAGGGCCATTTGGTGTGCGTGAAGTGGGAGGATGGAAGTGAGAGCAGCTACCCCTGCGTCTGGCTGAGGGACAACTGCCAGTGTCCCCAGTGCTTCCTGCCCTCCGCCGGAGCACGCAGGCTGCTCTTCGAGGACCTGGATGTCAACATCGTGCTGAAGAAGGTTGCTCTGGCAGCTCCAAGGAAGGTATTTCATGCAAACCATCATTCACCTTCTCATGAAACGTGTCTAATAATGCTTATTAGTCTAAATTCGAGACAATTCCAAGTTATATTCTAATCACAGTTTGCTTATTTGCAAGCCTTACCAGGTGTTTGCAAAGCTTTTAGGAAGAATCCCAGTCTGGGGAGCTCAGATCTTTCCACCTTCATACAAAACTTCACTTTATAGATGTTATACAGAGGCTGCATAAACCCAGGCTTCAGTTTTTATAATATAACAAAGCATTTTAAAATTCTGCCATATGCTTCTTCATCACTAGTTGTTGAAAATACAGACATTTCTTGCAAATTTAATTACACTTTTTCTTCTCTTTAGTCTTTAAGTAAATGGCTTGAAAATCTGAAAAACAAATTGTAAAACAATTGTGACCTTAATCCATAACAAAAATACCTGCTTTATTAGCAAATTTGCAATGTAAAATAATCTTCATCTTAGAGTGAACTCTCAAACCAAACTTGAATCCAATAATCAGAATTGGACTAATGTCTGTATCCCTGTCTTCTTATCTGCATTAACATTTCTTCCTGGAAAACAGAAGGTTATTGAGCAAGAGAGGATAGGAGCTGCCCTCTTTAGGAATTTCAATCTTTCCTGATACATTAAAACTTAATATATTACTTAGATTTTTTAATGTTTTATTAAAAGCAGTACATGGCTTCTTTGGCAAACTCATTTCCTTCATTGTATACTTAAAGATGTTTTAAACAAATATGCATCAATCCACCCTGGGTCAGATGGGGCAGCCTTGCTGCAGGGGCAGTTTGTAGAGGCTGATTCATGTGTTAATATCTCAGCCACAGGATAAGGATCTCTGGTGAGGAATTCTGGGCTTCTAAGTTGATTGTAGACAAAATTAATGCAATGTAAATTTATTATTTGATTAGGCAAATTAAGAATTGTCTGCTTCCACTTATATTCAGAAACTGTTGAAAGCACAGCACTAATGCTAAAATGATAGTGATAGTGTTTTGCCATCATGTGAATGAGCAGAGTCATGTGAATTGGGAATTGATACCTACTCATCTGCCTTAAAAATCCAGCTGAGTGTCTGTGCTGGACTGGGCTCTTTCAGTTCATGACAAGCAAAGCCATATGCTTTCTTTCCATGTTTTTTTCAGGAACTGAAAAACCTAACACTTCTTAAAAATTAATTTGGTAGAGGGAAGTCTTCAAAAGTAGGGGACAGATTTCTCTCCTAGCACAAAGTCCTTGTCTGTCTTGTTTGGTTTTTTTTTTCTCATGACCTGTCAGTGTTTTGCAAGATGTTTTCACTCTTCTGAACTGGGGTGAAGTGCTCTCCCCAGTCATATGCACCAGTTTTTACAATTCCCTTCTTTCTATTAAGTGCAGCTCCCACAGAGGAAACAGTCCACACAAACCAGTAAATTAGGTCATGGGTTGAAATGAAAATGAGCATTTATAAAAAGTGTCAGAATTTGAATGGTGTTCAGGTTTTCGTTACTTGTTTGCTATCATGCTTCGGGTAAAGTTTAACTGTGATATTATTGATCTAAGTATTACAATTTCTGCATTTTCTAAGGGGTTTTATTTTTCTAGATGATATTTTCCAAATTTTCTTTTCTAAACTCACCTTTTCCTTTGTGTTGAAAGATCTCTATTACATGGCCTGACGAACACACAAGTGAATATGAAGCTGAGTGGTTGAAAAAACGATGTTTCTCTGAAGAAGCCAGAGCTGTAATGCGAGCAGATTTATTTTTACCAGGTAGGAATGAAATCCATGTCTGCCATGCTTGTGTCAAATGCAGGGGTTTGACACTGACAGTCCTGGCTGGAAATGCCTGTGTGAGGACCAGGTCTACCCAGCTGAAGCAGTGGCAACAACCCTTGGTGCCCAGGGCCAGGCTGTTACATGCATGACAGGGACTCGAGGTTATCTTTTCCCTCTTCTACCTTCTATACCTGAGAGAAGTACAATTAATTTGGCTGCATTTACTTTCCTAAAAACTGTGAAAGTCTCACAGTGAGCCATGCTCTGTGGCTCAGCAGTGGTCTGTGACTATGCAACTGTGTAAGTGCTGTTTAAACCATTTAAATTTTTCTAAAAAGAAAGATTATTTGGAATTGCAAGGGTGTTACAACTGAAATATTTTTTCCCCTTTTCATGGTTTTCTTGTTAAAAAGTAACTGTGTAGCATAGCAGTTTGTAGTGCTGAAGTTCAGGTTGTGTTTGCTTTGCTTCCCATGCATGTTTTACTGGTAGACTGTCTTTTGATCACAAAGTACAAAAGTACAACTGTCTTTGTAACATTTACCCTGCACAAATCACTTACCCTTTTAAGTGAATAATTATAAACCCACTAGGTTTGGCCTGAAGCATATCATCATTACTTTGGCAGCCTTTCAGACTGAGCATGAAAGTGTGAAAGCTTGCAGGATGCCTGTGATTTGCTTTTGACAGTGTTCCTGTGAGATCTGCTGTTGCAGAAAGCTGTGCATCTGTATTCGGTATTGAGAAAGTATCTGTTAAAATAGGACATTGCTGCTTTAAAACTTGAATGATGAGAAATATTTCCATTAATTTCAGTGGATGCTTTAACAGACACTTCATAGTTCCAAATAAAACTATTTTCCCCTGGTAATACAAAAGTTTGTATCTACTTTAATTTTGGCAAAAGTAAACAGTTGTGTTTACTATTACAAAGGGTTTGGCATGCTTCCAGAGTAAATATGGTGAAGATACAAACCTCATTCAGGAAAACTAGACTTGATTTTTTATTTGTGAAAATGAATATGCTGTGAAAGCTAGCAGGATGTTTTGTAGCCTTCAAAGGGATCAACATAAATTGAATGTTGCTTTAATTAATACCCAGACAAAATAATCTAGATGTCAGGTTGTGTTCATTGGCAAAGGTATTAATTACTGAGAGTTCAATATTTCAGATATTATGCTATTTTTTTCACCTATTGTGAAGACTTAACTGTCTGTGATTTGCCTTCACATGCATGCATTTGCACACTGCTTACTCTTGGAATCTAAATACAGTGCATATTTTGGAAACCAGTTCTCTGCTCTGCCACTGCTCTTCTCCATCCAGGAGCCATCCAGGTAAAAATATACATCAAAGATCTGTTTCATTCTATGAGCAATGCTTTTTCAAATTCTGTCCAGAGGGACCTGGAGCAAAGCATGGCTGCAGAAGAACATGCAGCAGCTCCAGGAGAAAGGGAATTGGTCCCGATCTTGTCCCCTGCTTCCAGCCCAAAGCTGCAGCCAGGCTCAGCTGGCTGAACTAAACTCATAACTAATAAAATAGTTATAATGATAATAATATTAATAGTAATATCAAGTTAATATACACATCCACACATCATCTAGAATCATGGAATGCTTTGGCTTAGGAAGGGCCTTAAAGACCATCTAGTTCTGTACCTGATAACCTTCTGCTCACTTGCTCTCTCTCTGAGACCTTTTTCCTATTTCCTTCTACCTCTACACCTCACATTTCTTTGCACATGATACAAGGAGATGCAAGAGATCCAGAGTCTGTTGCAGGAGACTGTCAAACTTGGCCCCTGCCATGGGAGGTACTTGGGCATTCCCACCTGGCCCAAATGTGTATTAGTCCACTGAACTGCAGGTTTTTGGGGCACCCTCAGCACCAAGAAGACCTGATGGACAGCATCAAGGGGACTCTACTGGCATCCACAGAGCAGTGAGGTTTTCTACTTAATCTGTCTCTGTTACTCTTTTTCTCTTTGTCTTTCTCTCTCATTTAGTGTTCATTAAAACCCATCCTACTGGCTTGGGAGTGTGATGTGGTTTGCACCTTAATTTGGGCAGAGGCATTTTGGATCATTTTAATAAGCAGATGATAAGAAGGGGCTAGAAGGCCACAAGCCCAGGGGCTGCTCCATGACACTTGTGGCGGCTTTGGCCGTTGAAGGGCTGTGGGTGTGGCCCTTGGCAACACAGGCGTGATGTGTCTGGGCCCTTGGCGATGTGGAACCTTGCGGTGCCCAGAGAGCCTTGTGACACGGCGGAGCCACGCCCTGCAGGGGTGTACAGGGGCTGTAGAACCTTGCAGTGGCCAGTCCCGTGAGAGCCACTGTGTCGCAAGGCAGCAGTTCCCGGGATCTGGCACTAGGATACGTCCAAGACACAGCGAGATAAGGTGAAGCCCAACTCCGAGGCAGCCAGCCCCTTGCCCAGCTGGCTGAAAAGCCGGCCCTGAGTGGGCACTGGTTGGGGGCAAGGGGGTAGCTCGGTCCTGCCGCTCTTGGAGACTGAGAAAGAGGAGGGGCCCAGCCTTGGTCAACATGGACACAGAGAGGCAAGACGAGGCGGAGCAAGAGCTTTCCCAATGCGGAGCTCTTAGTGGCCAAGAGCTCTGCCTGTGGGAAGCTGAGGGATACCAGCAAGTGTCACCTTTGGAAGGAGACGTGCAAGGCCATCCACACTGTTCAAAAGAGAAGATGAGACAGAGGCAGAGGTATCCCAAGAGCGAGACAAGGATGGCCACACTGGTACTTAGCTGGAGACCAGCTCTGCCAGCAGTGTGGGAAGCCAGGAGACAGGAGAGGCAGCACATGACCTGCGCAGCACTTCTCCTGCCCCGAGGAGTCCCTTGGACACCGAGACAACAGCTGCTGCTGCCTCAGCTGCTACTGCTGGGGAGGAGGAGCCCACCAAGCCTCTGCCTCCTGCAGTGGAAAAGGCAGCAGCGTCTCCTGGCCTAGGCGAGAACATTCCACCAGCACAGACAGACAGGTCAGTCCATGCCACATACAGCCCCATAGAAAGCAACCAAGCTCAGCTAGACTTAGGAGAGCACATGAGCTCTGAGACCATGAGCCTGGTTTGCCTTGAGATACAGGAACTTGTCCATCAGACACAGGAAGAGAGGGAGCTGGAGCAAAGCATGGCTGCAGAAGAAGATGCAGCAGCTCTAGTAGAAAGGCAATTGGTCCTAATCTCTGCTCCACACAGTCCAAGCTGCTCCCCCAGCCTGTTATCCAGCCCAGTGCAATCCCTGGCCCTCAGTAAGCAGCTGGAGGAGGAGGAGGCAGAGAGGGGGTGGGTCTGGGCTGAGCAAGAGGGTGAGGAGGCAGTATTGGCTGCTGAGCTTAAGCTTTCCTGGTGTAAAGATGAGAAAGTGCCAGAGCTGCTCCAAGGAGACTCCGGTAGCTATGAGGACATGTCCCTGGGGGAAGCCTGTAGTGAGCAAGACCTGTCCCAAGTGGAAGCCAGTAGAAATCATGAGCTCTCTGACTGGGATGATTTCAACGAGCAAGAGCCATCCATAGGAGAAGCCCAGAGTGTCAATGAATTTTCTGACTGGGAAGAATGTCAGGAGCAAGGGCTTTCCCTCCGTGAAGTTGTTAGGTCCCCAGCACACTCTGAGTGGGAAGAATACAGAGAGCAAGAGGTGTCTCACGAAGGATTTGGTAGTTACCTGGAAGAGTCGGACTGGGAAGAGTCCCTTGAAGAAGAGTTCTCCAAAGAGGAAGACTTCAGCAGCCAGAAGATGCCCAAAGAGTACGGTAATCGACCCTCCACACAGTCAGGCTGGGAAGATTACCGTGTAAAAGATCTCAAGCAGGACAACGGGCAAATGATGAGCGTGCACAGCATCAAGGTCAAGTCCCTGCTACCCCAGGACGACGAGTGGGATGGAGTGAACCTCCTGGAGCTCCTTGAAGAATCCAGCGAGCAACCACAGGGAGGCTTTTCAGGAGAAGAGCTGCCAGTGCCCACGCCTCGGGAGGCCTGGGGTGAGTGCCAGCCGGGCCCCCGCAAGAAACATCCCTCACGCATGAGGGGGGCACTGCGGGCGCTGCGCAGACTGTGCTGCTGGCCCTGCCTGGCACCACAGCTGGAGGATTAGTGCCCGCTGCGGGGACCAGCACAGGCCCTGCAGATGGCAGCTGGCCTGCAGCCCACCCACCATCCTGAGGCTTTATGACTTCAATAACAATCAGATGAAGACAAAGAAATGGCAGTAGTAAAGAAGAAATAAGAATAAAAATGGGAAGAAGAAGAAGAAGACAATTAAGAAGAAGAAGAAACAGTAGTAGCAGTAAGAAAAACTAAGAAAAATAAGAAGATTAAGAAGAGTTAGATGAGTAAGATGAATAAGAAGCGGAAGAAATTGTTTTAGTAGTTCATAATAAGTCTAGGAATAAGAAGAATAAGAAGGTTAAGAAAGATAAGATAAATAAGAAGAGTAAGAAGAGTAAGTAGAAGACGTTGTAGTACTAGGAAATAATAAGAATAATAAGTCAAGGAATATAAGGATTAGAAAGATATGAAGAAAAAAGAGAATAAGAAGAATAAGACAAATTAGAAGAGTAAGTAGAGTAAGAAGAATAAGTGTAGGAAGAATAAGACGAATTAGAAGAGTAAGTAGAATAAGAAGAATTAGAAGAGTAAGAAATGTAAGAAGAAGAAACTGTAGTAGTAGTAGTAGTAAATAGTAATAAGAAGTCTACGAATAATAATAAGAAGATTAAATAGTAGGATAGTGAATAAATAAAATTATTATAATGATAATAATATTACTAGTAATATCTAGTTCATATACACATCCACACATCATCTAGAATCATGGAATGGTTTGGCTTGGGAAGGGCTTTAAAGGTCGTCTAGTTCTTTTCCTGATAACCTTCTGCTGTCTTGCTCTCTCTATTTCTCTACCTGACATTTCTCTGCAGCTGTCCTGTGGGAATCCAATCAGCTGGGACAGGTCATACCTTGAACTGGGTTGCTGACATGGAGGCAGTAAAGGTGGGGCCTTGGAAGGCGGGGTGCTGGGGGGATGCTAATGGAGTCATCCCAAAATAGGAAGGAGCTCAGACTTTTAAGGTGAAAACCCCTGTGCTGCGGTCACAATCAGACACCTGCCCCCAGGGAACCCCGTCTATTGTTAAGTTCACCACATCCCCTGGTCTTTGGATGCAGCCCCTCAGACCATACAGTCCCTGTGGGAATTCAGATATATCTTTGGGCACTCCATGGTAGCCATGCCGATTTATTCCCCCATGCTCGAGCAGGCGATAGCACACGAGAGGTCTCAGAAGCACACTGCCACACTGTCCCAAAGGGCAGAGGGCATCACTACCAGGTGTCACAAGAAGCAGCAAGGGCTTTGACCACTCACTCAGGGAAAAAGTGTTTCTGATCTTTAATCAGAACTTCCCCTGGTGGAAACTAACATGAGCCTGGTTTGCCTGGAGATGGAGGAACTTGTCCATCAGACACAGGAAGAGAGGGAGCTGAAGCAAAGCATGGCTGCAGAAGAAGATGCAGCAGCTCCAGGAGAAAGGGAATTGGTCCCAATCTCGTCCCCTGCTTCCAGCCCAAGCTGCAGCCAGGCTCAGCTGGACTCAGCACGGCACAGAATGTGTCCAGCTCCACGGAAGTTTGAATCAGAATGTTAACAGCATTGATGGTGCTTTCAGTTTCTCTGCTAGGTCCTGAGAGATGATAATTTTAGGAAGATGAAGTTAAAAGTGATTTTTTACTTTAAAAATTTGGTCATTTGAATTTTTCCTGTAGTAATATCTGATGAGAGCTTAATGACATGAGTTAGGCTGACACATGCATAACTCACAATACAGCGAAAATACACTTGGCTTTCAACAAACATTAAAATACATGCTGTAGAGAAAATAATTTTTGATGAAGTAATTTACTTTAGTGGTGTCTAGAGTTTCTTACATTACTCCAGAAGATTTTGATCAGCATTGTCCCAGCTTGTGTAGTAAATGCTGGATAATTCCAAGTGTTGATGGATGCTTGCCATCTGCAGGTACTGAGCAAAGGGCATCATCTCCTTTCATGCAAACTCTAAAGTAGTTCCGACTAACCTGGTATGATCAAGAAATGGGATTTTTGTTTTCTCTTTACCCTCTTCTCTTTTGTTTTTCTCTTTTTATTGTTCTGAAATTATTGAAAGAGGCATTAATTCTTTCAAAAGTCTTTCATTCTTCTTATTTTGCAAAGCACACAGATCTGGGGTTTTAGTAGTCATAAATTATCAATAAAGACACAAAGTAATTCTACAAGACTTGTTCTTATCCTGTATGAGTTGTTCAGTTACATTTGCAGAGGGACCCTGGACAGGTTGGATAGATGGGCTGAATCCAACAATATGAGGCTGAACAAAACCAATTGCTGGCTCCTGCATTTTGGCCTCAACAAACCCCTGCAGTGCCACAGGTTGAGGACAGTGTGGCTGGACAGTGCCCAGGCAGAAAGGGACCTGGGGATAGTGGTGACAGCTGGCTGAATATGAGCCAGCAGTGCCCAGGTGGCCAAGAAGGCCAACAGCATCCTGGCCTGTGTCAGGAATGGTGTGGCCAGCAGGAGCAGGGAGCTCATTCTTGCCCTGTACTCGGCACTGGTGAGGCCACACCTGGAGTGCGGTGTCCAGATCTGGGCCCTCAGTTTAGGAAGGATGTTGAGACACTGGAGAGCATCCCAAGAAGGGCAACAAGAGTGGTGAAGGATCTGGAAAACAAGCCCTATGAAGAGCAGCTTGGGTGTTTAGCCTGGAGAAAAGGAGGCTCAGGGGTGACCTTATCACTCTCTACAACTCCCTGAAAGGATGTTGTAGGCAGACAAGTGTCAGTCTTTTTTTCTCCCAGACAACCAGCAATTGAACAAGAGGACACAGACTAAAGATGTGCCAGGAAGGTTCAGGCTGGACATCAGGAAGGAATTTCTTCACAGAAGGGTGACTGGGCATTGGATGGAGCTGCCCAGAGAGGTGGTGGAGTCACTGTGCCTGGAGGTGTTTAAGAAAGGCTGGATGTGGCACTCAGTGCCATGGTCCAGTTGACAAGGTGGTGTTTGGTCATACATTGGACTTGATGATCACAAAGGTCTTTCCCAACCTAGCTGATTTTGTGATTTGCAAACATGAAGATTTTTAATTTGGCAACTGCAGCTGTGCTGTGCAAGTGAGACCTAAGGCTGTCCAGTACTAATGACTCATTCCTATCTTTCTTACCCCTTCAACTTTCAGAGCATATGTTCTCATATTTCTACTATAGCACAATGGAAACTGTATTTACTGCCTTAGCAGTGGGAAAAAATTGTTCTATGATGACATGATAAAACAATGAAGAGCTTGAGTGGGATCAGTTACCACCAGGAAATACTGGCAAAGAGTGCAGTCCCTGTGCAGTTCAGTACAGCTCCTTGATAGATTTTCAGGCTGAAGAGATTTTGTGAATAAAAATGGGTAGAAAGTTCCTGTTGTTTCTTCCTGTGAAGAATAACATGCCATGGGGAGGCACACAGTTTGCTAAGACTTCCAGACAGTCTTTTTAAAAAATACTCTTAAATGGAAGGACATAACTGTCTTCATACCACAAGATCTGTTTTCCATTCTCTGAGTTGTGCTTTCCTGTCCCTTTTCCAAATAATTATGGACCTGGTCATCTGTCAAATTGTAAATATTGGACAACATATAGCATTTTCATCAGGAACCATGGTATAAATGCTGCTTTTTTTTTAGTGCAGACCTATGACTTGTCTTTCACCTATTGTGTTGGGCTGTGATGCTCTCCAGGACTAGTCAGGAGAATTCCTTCACTGTTTTTTATACAAATATGTATTGTTTAAAAGTAGTTCATGTCTATGCCAGACATAAGTGTTAGAAATTAAACCTCAAAATTATTGCAGCTACTAGAAGAATCAAAATTGGCACTAGTATATTCAAATTAAGCTCGAAGAGCTCTCTGAAGAAAGTCACAATTACTAATACGTAAAGCATAAAGATGAAAAAGACTGCAGGAAATTCTATGCTAAAATTAATCACTTTCTTTGGGATATTTAGTATTAAATTGAGTGGTCACATTCATATTACCACTTGGAGCTACATGCATAATTTCAACTTCCAGTGTATTTACCATGGTGTCATTACAGAGTATATTGGCAAATGCCAAGGGGAAAGGATACTCCTGCAACAGCTCAAAGCTCTTGCCTGCATCAACATGGCACTGAAGGGCTGGAAACTTGGAGCCTTTCTTCTTTGAAATGTAAGGTGGGATTTCTAAGTGTACCAGCTTGCACCTTTGAAAAGAGAGACAAACCTATACCTTTAAGGATACTGGCTACACTGGAAGGGAATTTATATGAGAAAAGGGAAACTGAGGAAAAGAGTTCATGGCCTTGCAAGGCAGGATTGAACCATATTTGCTCTCTAGCTTTCTTTGTTTTGTTGGTATTTGGGGATTATTCTTGTTTATTTGTTTGTTGGTGATTTTAAAATGCAAACTGGTGAAACATTAAAAAAAAAAAAGCTCTTCAGTTTTGGTAGATGTTCTGGGAGTATCAGTGTAGAGTTCTCAATTCTGAAAGCTCCTTGGAATTTGTTATAGTTGTCATTGGTCCTGTCCATCAAAGAGATACTAGAATAAATAGAGATACAGGTGATGCCACCTGTATAATTTCGCAAATTTTCATGTGGTCTCATTTCTAGTATGTGATCTCTGTGACTGATGATTGGGTAAATTATCTGAATAGTAGCTAAAATACCAAGTAAGGTAGTTGTAATTTAAACAAAGCAATTATTCTAGATTAAATCTTTTCATGCTTTATAGTACACTCCTCTAAGAATAACAGCTTCAGACTAAATATATAAAAGCAAGGAAAAACAAATATGTCTTTACTGTAAGAATAAAAGCTGTGATTTAATATTTAAGAGAATGTTTGACTTAAACCAGTAATGTTTCAAGTTTTGCAAAAAAAACTAGAATAATGCCAACTTTATGGAAAACCAAAAAAGTAAGAAATAGCATCTTTTTCTTTTTTACTCATTACTGTGCACTGTTTTTGGTTTGAACACGTGTGTATGTTTGTGCATACAAGAGAGTAAACTGAAAAACTTAGATGATATTACAAGTGGGAATAAGGAGGAACAAGAAGGCAGTGTTACATTTGGGAAGTATCTGAAATAGGTCTTTTATACAGGAGAAAAAGTAATTTCCCCACATCTATTTCTGTGTGTTACAGTACCTTCAACAGGCCCATTTATCTGTCTAAATGGTCTTTGGTATCTGCTATCAGCACAGCTTTTCAGATCCAACAAGCAGATCACACCTCATTTTCTCATTCTGAAGGCTGACATGCTCCATTATTTCATAGCCCACAAAAAGTCTGAAACATGTAAGACCCAAAGTTGCTATGAAAGAGCCTGGAGAGTCATAATCACCAGGATATTTTGCTTCTGTGCTTAGCTGAGCTGCAACAGTTGACAGCTTTGAGATGGCTGCTGCTCTCTGGCACTACAGCTAGCCCAGCTGGCATCAGAGGAGGGGACAGAGTGTTCTTGGGGTGGGGGGTTCTAAAGGCTTACATACTCTCTGCTCAATAATAAAATTACTTTTTACTATTACTTTTACTGTGAATTACTATATTCACAGAGTGAGTATTTTGGGTAGTGGCAAGTGGTGTTAATGGGGAAAGCAGGTCTGAAGTCCATGAGGCAGCTGGCATGGGGACACAGCAGGGAGAGCCTGGGTGCTTGGTGGCTTGTGGCTCTCTGGTCTGTGCCATCCCTCCCCTCAGCACCTTTTGTTCCAGACAACCTTCATGAAATAGAAATGACCCACTGCTTCCCTGGAGGAAGTTGCCCAGAGAAGGTGTGGATGCCCAGTCCATAGGAGTGTTCAAGGGCAGGTTGGATGGGGCTTGGAGCAGCCTGGTCTACTGGAAAGATGTCCCTGCCCATGGCAGGGGGATTGGAATCAGCTGATCTTCAAGGTTCCTTCCAACCTAAATCATTCTGTGATTCTATATTCTGTGATAAGCACTAATATAAAATGCAAGGGAGAAAGCAATTAGCAATGGTGTTTCTAGCAAGGCAGCTCAATAAAAGTTGTATCTTGGCCTCAGATTAATTTGCACTGGAAACTTTTTATAGTTTCAGGTTACATATACTAAAGGGGCTTACAAGTGCAATTTGTTAAAATAAAATCACTACCCCATAGCAGTTTTCTTTCAGCTGCATGGACAGACATTTTACTTGCCTTTAAAACCTGTACTATTTTAAAATTCCCGTGAATGAACAAATAAAGAAAAGACCAAGATGGATTCAGTGGTCCAGGTACACCATGCAGTATTTTTGGACATTCTCTGGAATTCTATCAACTGAAGGAGAAAATCACTATTATTTGTAACAAATGTGACCCACAACTGTAGCTTCCAGTGTCCTCTGCCAGTACTACAGAGAAATTAAATGGAAGTTAACTGCACTGTCAGGGTCCAGAAAGTGTCCTGGTGAGAAGCTGTGATTTGGGCTCTGTGATTAATATCCTGCCTTTTTCCTTTCTACATTACTATTCCCTTGAGTTCTTGGCTGAATACGCTAGAGCCATTAAAACTTAGGTGATATTGGTTTCAGTGCTGTTCAGCAAAATTGGTCCTGGCAACATTAATTTGAGGGGAAAAAAAAATGGGGGTGTAATGGGGAGGGGTGGAATGACCTTTTATTGTTTTAACTAAGTGACCTTGGCCTATGTTATTGAGCTCAAAACTAAGAGTCATGGGTTTTAGTTGTAATTATGTGGTTTTGCCTGCACTAATGAATGGCTACAGTACTGCCTTTTAGTGAAGGATATCAATTTGATTTTGGCATATGTTTCTGAAAATCTTAAAATAGATGTAATAAGAAATTTTAGACAGATGGTTAGCAAAGTGGTGCTTCCTACTAACTTCTCCACAGAGACAAATTACCAGAGTTCTTTTCCTAAATATCCTGTATGCTACTGGTAAGATATGAACATTTTAGTTTCCACTGGTGTAGAGGTTTGATTCCTTTTAGTATTTGCTGATACTTGTCACAGTGGGGTTCCAAGACCTCTCTTTCCTGATTCAGCTGGGTCAAGCGTGGCAGAATAAATCGGGACAGGTACGATGGAGTCCCCAAAGATAGTTTTTAATGTTCACAGAGACCATATGGTCTAAGGGGCTGCTTCCAAAGACTCAGGGGTGTGGTGAACTTCACAATATAAAGGGGTATCTGAGGTCCAATCACAAACACAGACCAGGGACATGACCTGTTATGGAATGACTCCATTGGAATCCCCCCAGCACCCTGCCTCCCAAGGCTTCAGGTTTATTTCCTCCTTGTTAGGAAGCCAGTCCAAGGTTTTATCTATCCCAGCTAATTTGGTTCCCACAGATACTGCCATAAAAAACCTCAGGCCAAATAGTTATCGTTTACCAAAGTTAAAAGTAAGTGAAACATGCCCTGTGAGAGTTGGGAGGGAGCTCCAGTGGTGAAGTTCCTCCAGCTGTGTTCTGGGATCATGGAATTACAGAACGGCTTGGGTTGGAAGGGCACCTGGAAGATCAAACTGTTCCACACCCCTGCCATGGGCAGGGACATCTTCAACTAGACCAGTAACTCACTACCCACAGTTAACTCACCCTGAAGCCTTCTTTTTTCAGACTAAACAATCCCAATTTTGTTAGCTTTTCCTCATGTGAGAGCTGCTCCGTCCCTCTGATCAACTTGGTGGCCTCTTCTGGACTCACTGCATGTTATGGGTTGAGTGAGATGTTTAAATAAGCCCTGTACCTAATTAATTAGTACCTGTATTATAGCTAGCAATGAAATAGTATAGACTAGGAGTCAGTGTAATTTACCACTGAATTGTTGGTAGTGTGCACAGAGTCCTTTTCCTTTCATTCAACCCTTAAGAAAGCAACCATAAAGCAGGCCTCCCAAACTTTGGGGAGAAGAGCCCACACATTTCCAGGGAATGTGCAGAAGACTTCTGCTTTGTGAACATACGGTGTAACTTTTATAGTTTGTAAAGTGAGGTGTCTGTCAGTCAGAAATTCCAACTTATCTTTCCACATCTGCTTCCGTGGCAAGATGTTTATTGTCAACTGGGAATGGTAATCCCATGGTACTGAAATAACTCATTAACTCAAAACAAGCTGTCCTGATGGTGTTATTTCACCAATTAGCAAACTGATGTGAGAGGCAAGATGCCCTGAGTTATTGCACCAGCTGACAAGCTCTTAAGGACAGGGGGCATGCCCCACTGCACTCCAACAAGTCAATGCCCTTCACATGTTGGAGACCCCAGAGCTGGATTCAGTACTCGAGGTGGGGTCTCAGCAGAGCAGAGAGGCAGAGGATGAATGGGCATGAAAAGTGTTTCATGGACACAGGCAAGGGAAACTGAAATGACTGGCCTTGGGTTCTGAGAAGCTTCTTCACAGAGCTCTGCATGGCCCCAGGCCATGACTTTGTCCTCAAGTGACCCCATAGGCTAATTAGTTGAACTCAGGTAACTCCAGCACAGTCCCAACCAATGAGTTATCGGGTCCTCAAGTGACCCCATAGGCTCAGTGGTTGACCTCAGACCTCACATGACCCCAGCATTGTCCAAACTCATGAATTTGACCTGCAGGCTGATTGGTTGAACCATCATAGTCCCAAGTGATGGGTCTGAAGGCAAGTAACCCCATGGGTTGACCTATGAGGGATGTCTCAGGGTGCTCCATAGTTTTTCACCCCTAAAAAGAAACTTTCAAAGCTGTCATATTTTCAAATTTTCACTCTTGTGGCTCACCAGTACAGACAGAAAAAAATGAATATACACATTTGTTATGCACTGTTGACAAAAAATACTCCTTTCAAACTGTCCTTTCATTCAACTTTTGACCTGAAATTTCAATACTGCAGTGTTTTGCTGAATTTCATCATAAGCCTGCTTGTCATCTGTGCAAACTCAGGAACCCCATTTGAGATGGTTTGTAGGATTGAGGAATATTCACAAATACACAGAAATCCCACTACCTTCCTGCTTTGACCGTGTCCTGAGTTTTGATGCTACAACAGCTCAGAACTTGTTTTTCTATTTCTTCCCTTTCAGAACACCAGTACTGGGGCTCAGACCTTCAGCTTCCCAAAATGCCTTTTGAAGAAATCATGTACAATGATGAAAGTGCATACAAGTGGTTGTGCACCCTAAAGAAAGTAGGAATTGTTCTACTGACAGGAGCTGCTACAAGGCAGGGAGAATTGAATAGACTTGGCCACAGGATTGGGTTCCTGCGCCTCACATTTTATGGGTGAGTTTGTTTTACAATATCTTGCAAACACCTCTAATGTTCTTCATATAAGCTTGCTGTATCTATTTTGTGGATTAATATATTAAAGCAAGGTGTATGGTTTTTTCTCTATATATTACAAAATTTGGCATCAGGTTTATATACTGTACAAGGGAATTGCTTTGCTGTCACAGGTAGAGTATGTAAAGAAGAGCAGCAGTAATGTTAACTGCTGAGAGAAGGAAAAGTGCCTGAAAACAATTGTCAAATATAGGGTAAGAGTGAGATAGATTTACTTATCTATGCCATAAAACAAAACCTAAATCCCTAATCCAGTCCTGTTCTGAGCAGAGGAAGTTACCTATTCTGAAACTTTTGCTTAGTCTGATTTTCAGTCATGGATGTAGGTAAGACTTAGATGTTGGTGTTATGGCCCACATCACCAAGAAGATGGGCTGAGTACAATATCCCTGCTTTCAAAAGATTGTGCTCTGGAAAGCCATAACCAATCCCAACATGGAGAGTTCAGCTTGAAGGAGTGCAAGCAGGCACTTGTAAATTATCCTTTTGATACCAACAACTGGCAAACTGAAGCTCTACCTCTGCAATGCCTACTAAATGAGCAGACAAATGATGATGGCAACTCACATCTTGCTGAGCTGAATCAGTGACCTCCATCTAACTAAGGAGAAATATTTGTAGCTAATACTTAAAATAATTTCCACCCCTGAAACAGAAGTTCATTTCTTACTGGCATCCAATTCTGGGGTGGGTTTTACAAACATAATAAAATAATAACTTTGGGTAATGTCCCTGCTGTTTCACTGGGAGCCAAATACATGGCCTACAAAATAGGATAAATAAAAGGATAAACTCAGAATTGGCAAACTTGCCAAATTAAACATAACCTCAACAGAACCCTGAATTTTAAACTGAAATGTAACAGCAATGAATATAATTCTAACAAATGAAAGAAAAAAGCCTTTTTTCTTGTCTAGATGAGAAGATGTCTAGATGTCTGCTTAGTGTGACCTCCCTAAAGTGTCATTACTGTAAAAAGTGGAAACATTCTTTCTATCAGCCATATAATATCAAGAGTTTCCATGTTTTTAAATTAACCTTTTTCTTTCAATTATGGAGACCCAGCTGCATTAATGAAGTCATACCACAATTCATTTCTCCAACTTCTCATGCCCTAGATGTTGTGTTCCTCCTCTGTTCTGAAGCCTTGTCCAATGCTTGGTGTGCTGTGAAGGCTTTCCTTCAGGGCTCCAGCAGTCCCATTAAAACAGCCAATTCATCAGTATCACCTGGAGCTCTTCAGCAGCAAGAGAAGGACATGTGTCCCAAATCTCATATGTGTGAGACACAGACTTTTAATGAAGTGTAACACCAAATGATTCAAATGTGGCTTCAGTTCCTACTGCTGCACTTTCACAGGACTAAGGATGTCACAGAGCCTGGTTTTCTACTGATGAAGACTGAGCCCATGTTGCTATCTAATGCAAAAAATTGCTACACCTGCTTGGTGCCAATCTTCCTACTCTATCAAACAACCTGAACAATGAGCTTTGAAATCTGACACTAATTATTAAACCATAAACCATTCCAACCCACTTTGCTCTCCTTAAGATCCAAGAGTCCTCGGACATCCTCTTACTACCTGTGCACCCAACATGGCCAAGCTGATGCTTCAACTCATTTGAGATTTAAACAAAGTAAGGCTGATTTTTCCATATTCAGTGCTGAGCTCCCTGTTAACATCTTTGACTTCAAGTCAGTAACTTGGACTTTGACCAAAGCTCTCTGGGTGGAAGGAAAGCTCCTGGGGAGAGGCTGCCCTTGCAAATCCTAACAGCACAAAAGCAATGACTGCTTTTACAAAAGCTTATGATAATTCTATAAAGTGTTATCACTCCAGCAATTGTATATATTTCATATAAATGAGACAATTAAAATTGTGTTAAATTGTTTTAGAACCATGGAGTGACACCACAGCCTATTAAATGAAAGATGAAGCAAATCTAACTGCCTTCAGCACTAATTACAGGAATGATATAAAGGGGCTATTTTTTGGCTGTCAGATTATGGAAGTGTGGTTGAAATGATCATGCTTGAGTATTAAGATCATGTGCTGATGAATATGTGCTATTACTCCAAGTACCAAATGTACTGATGAATATGTGTCATACCAAATAATAAAAACTATTTCTTCTAGGCAGTTAAACATGTTTGCAAATATTCAAGGGGATTTTCTCCCTGGCAATTGCAGAAATCCAATTTTAGCATTTTGCATAATTTCTATACTAAATACAACTCCTAGAGCAAAAGCATTAATATACTGTATATAAATAATTTTATCTGCATGTTCTTTAGCCTGTTTTCTTTTAGAACTGTTATTAAGAAGTAAAGCTAGGCACACACCATCTGGAACATATTTGGTCTATAGTATTCCACAAGGGAAAATGAGTTTCGTAATTTTTTTTCAGTCACTTGTGTGTATGCAATTATACGGACTCTGCATGGTAAATTACACTTTTCCAGACAAACATCTGGATCTGTAACATACATCTGCTGAGGACTGCCTTCAATCATATGAACTTTGTGTAAACAAAACCTGTGGTTCTTGGTCTCAAATTCTCCTGCATGGTGTGTCACTCAAAATACATTTTGTCTGTGCATGCAACATGAGGTATTCCTGTCTTTGCCATGTAGCTGTGACTTCCTTTTTTCACTGCAGTTGTCAGAAAACTTTTTTACTGAATTGTGCCAAATTCCAAGACAGAAACTATGTAATAAAATAAACAGAGCTAGTTCTCCAAAAGGGTGTCATAGAAAGGGAAGAAGTGTCAAAGTCTTTCTTTCAAGTCTTTTGAGACATTTTCCTCCAGTAGCAAGTCTTCAACTTACAGGAAAGATCCCCCTGTAAAGGATACTCTATATTTTCTAGGATTATAAAACCTTAAAAATAACTTTTGGGGAAAGTTTCATGGCCTTTACAAAATTTGTATTTCATTGATAATGTGCTCCATGTGGCAGAGGGAAAGTGGAAGGTTGATAAAAAGAAATGGGCCAGCTTCTACTTGCTTATTTCTGAAGCATCAGTACCAAGATGATTTCTACTGGCAGAAGCCTCTTGCTTAGAGTCTTCAGCTGGCCTTTGCTTTCATCAAAGTGCCACCACTGGAAAGCCATCGTTCTTCTAGAGCCAGATGTCCCTTGGCACACTGAAGTTTATCTAGGACTGATGAAATAAGTCTCTGTTGGGGTGGAGGGACACTGCTAAATTCTTATTTCCTTATAATGTTACAATATTTTCATGTCCAAAGATGAAATGGCTTTTGCACTGTGGTTTCACAGTTTCTGTGTATAGATGTTCTAACATGGTTTCTCTTTCCCTTTCGTTATAAAGGCCAACTTGGCAAGTGCAAGACAAAGCAGATGCTAACAATGTAGCTTATACAACTGGGAGACTCTGTTTTCATACTGATTACCCTGTTCTGCAGCACCCACCTGGGGTAAGTTAAATTTACTGACTTTTTCAACCCACAAAAGGGGAGAGGGAAATGTTCCTATAATTTGAAATACAGTGAGTGATCAGTGGCTTAGAATTTTGTCTTCAAAGAACAGTGTAAAAATACTGATATATTAATATGCATATGATAATCTATATACACATGAGTATGCAATTTATATGGTATGATGTAAATTCAGCGTTAATTCAGTATGTCTCCCATATATCCCATAATTTTAAAATTAAATACAAAAAGTATTGAAAATATTTTTCATAACCATATGAGAAAACTACAGGGTCCTTTATATGCTTTGAATACTGTTCTCATTGTTTCACAAGAGTTAGGCATCTAAATGCTGTAGTCAGCTTGTGACATTTTAGGACTCATCTCTTCAGCTCAGGAGGGGAACAGAGAAAGAAATATGATTAAGATGGTATATTCTGTTTTCTGTGAATTTTTTACCCTTTCACAACAGACAAAAAAACTGGGCCATTCGGTAAAACCAGGCAACCTCAGAAAATATGTTTTCACCCAGTCCCTGTCATATCAAAGTGTAATCCACATAATTCACATAATTCCAGGGAACTGGGAAATAGTAGGAACAGGTACAAAGGAACACAGATAACCCTGGAGAAGTTTGCACCATAAAACTTTCCCTTCTGTTGTGGAGTACGCTGTTGTTTCTGTATTTAAACAAAAATGTGATTTACCCATAGGGAAATACCAAATACTTCACAATAAGTTTATCTTTTCATCATTTAGATACTGTTCATTGATGTGGAGTGAGAATGGACTAGGGCTTCATTAATTGAGAGCAGATGTGAATTAGCTCACTGTCCTGTCTGTGCAAAGCTCACGCTCTGCTAGGAACAATTACAGTTTGTGTGGTATCTAGAGCCACAGGGAGTTTTACAGCTTGTGTCAGCAGCTCAGATTTATACCAGTGCAACCTAGAGCCCAGCTTAGGCTTTTTGCTCCATTTTACACCTTGGCAAATTCATTCTAAGGTGAAATGAAACTGTCTTAATGATACTTTATCACAGAGACAGGCTTTCTCTGATAGCAAGTTCTTCCCCTCTATGAGTAGATAATTCACATCAGGTTTTGTTTCTCCAGGCCAAAGCTAATATGCCTTGTTGAGATATGACTGAAATGCATTTAAAATTATGTGACAGCCAGAAAGAGGAACTCAAAGGAAAGAAGCAAAACCTCTTTGCCACTGACTCACAGGTTGCAAGCATTAGAAGATATCCCAAATGGGATGAATTTATGAACATGCTTATTTAATTTTCTGCCTTTGTGATACTGGTGGCAGAGTGCTGTGAAGCTGCAGTAAAGGAGAACTCAGTCTGTCACTGGGAAAAAAAACCAAACCAAACCACCAGAATAAAAGAACCACAGATGTGAGAGAACTGATACTAATAATGTTAAATATGCAAGCTAATTGTTTTTTATAAAAGAGATCTTAATTCATTCCAGGTTCAGTTTCTTCACTGTATAAAGCAAACATCTGCAGGAGGTGAAAGTGAAGTTGTAGATGGATTTCATGTATCCAACAAGCTGAAGAAACAAAATCCTGAGGCATATCAGATCCTGTCCTCCACTGCTGTAGACTACGTTGATGTTGGGGTGGATTACTGTGATTTTGCTGTGCACTGTAAGCAAAGGATTATAGAGTGAGTAGTTTCATCAACACCTACAAGTAAAACCCCTATGGTCTGGTGGATTACATGTTGGTAGAAGGTATGCTCCTGCCACCTTGTGGGAAAACACTGATTTAACTTGGTCTGTAGTTCTAGGATTGGGTGGGGTTGGTTGGTTGGGGTCTTTATTCTGTATTTTTGGGGAATGTGTGACTTGTTCTGTGCATTGCACCATTTACTTGGTTTTGACACACACAGACAAGAAGTGGTGGTACTTAGAGTAACTCCTAGGCACAGGCACAGGTTAGTAACAGCCAAATCTGTTACTAAATGCCAGTCAATATACATATATATCATGCAAGGAGAGGTCATAATTTGAAACATTTGGATTAAGAATTATATACTATTAAAAGATGAAATGCAATTGTTCATATTCTTTTCTGATTTTATAAAGTTTATGATTTATTTTTAAAAGTTTACAGTTAAAGAGTGTATAATGTAGATTTTTGAGGAAATTAAATGTCTGCACTTTCTCCTGATTATCCCTTTCCCTAGTTAGGTTTAATTAGCAAAATCCAATCCAGTATCAATCTGAATATTACTATAGAAACATACTGATATTCCAGCAGGATAATTCAGCTACTGTTTAATCATGTTGAACTGTTTCAGTAACAGCTAAATTCTTTTTTCCTTTCTTTTTTTTTTTCCCCTCTCCTTTGTTTCATAGCATAGATTCCAGAGGCCAAGTAATTCGCATCAATTACAATAATGCAACAAGAGACACAGTGTTTGATATACCAGCTGAAAAAGTGAGGTCATTTTATGCAGCTCTAAAGGAATTTAATGATTTATTAAACAGCGCTGAACACAAGTTTACTTACAAACTGAAACCAGGTCAGTAAATTGCTTCTCACAACAATTTTTCACTTTTTTCCTGGCAGTCAAAATACTTGAAGATTGCTAGCACTAGTGCTAAGAGGAACTTAGAGACTTTCTATCATCTATTTTATATCATGCTGCATTCTTACATTCATTGTATATATTTCTTTTGCAATTGTTACACTGTAAAGAAGAAAAAATGGCAGGGGGGAATAGTCTACCTATAGATTAGTCAAATGTATCTTTCTACTAAATCCAAAATTAGCATTTTATGCTACATACCATATTGGAAATTGATGTATCAATAGCATCATAGATGGGAAATACTATGTGTGATATCATATGTGGTCTTAATCTCTGTTCTTTCATTCCCCAGCATTAAAATAAAGATATGAATCTCTCAAGAGATATTGCAAAAGTAAATTCATTGGTGTACCTGACTGCCTCACATACTATGGTATTTGTGTCTAAAGTGTCTGTGAGGAAATTAATCTCTCTCCACTGGAAACACACAGTAAATAATGTGTAAGATCACATTAATGGAAAAACAAAGTGCCTTACATTACATTAGTGACATCCATTTTCTTAATTAATGCATCAAAATGCTGGTAGAGGGAATGGGGAGAAGATAAGGAAGACTGTGAGTTTATTTAATTCAAGATTTATCATAATGGTGGCACACAAGGGAGAAAAATTAAATTGGTATTCTAGCATCAATTATGTGATTTCCTAACTTTCCATATCTTCACTTTGTTCTTGTGAAATTCTCTTAGCAAGGATAGTATGTATGTGTGTAGTACAAATAATACTAGACTGATCAAATAAAAAGTATCCTAGTGTTTTTCACCCATTTTGTTAATTTCACCTGTATGTATTTGCTGTAGCTGCCTTTCTCCTCAAGGACTCCTCTACCTCTCTGCTTTTTAACTCCTCGCTATACAAGAAATGAAAGAGATGTCATAAGGGAACTGACCTCTCTGGTTGAGAAAGTTAAAATTACTGTGTATCTCCAACTGGGCTACTTGAAATTATTGCTCCCTAACCATTGATATGAATCTACCTGTGTATTCTTTTGAAGGATTCAACAAGACCATTCCAACTAGTGACCCTTGTGCAATCTCTTTGTAGGAGACATAGTGACATTTGACAACTGGCGTGTGCTTCACGGTCGGCAGAGCTACCCGTCGTGTTCAGAGGTGACACGTCACCTGGAAGGTGCCTATGCAGACTGGGATGTCGTCATGTCAAGGCTCCGGCTCCTTAGGAAAAAGGTCCTGAACAGAGACTGAACTTTCTTCTAACTAGGAGGAGCAAAATGTAGATTATCTAACCTCAATGACAGCAGCAACATTAAAAAGAAATAGAGTCTTCTTTCCAGAAACTAACATCGCTTTTGATAAGGGCTTGTTACAGAACCAAGGTAATGGATTTAAACTGACAGAGGGTAGGTTTTGATTAGATATTAGGAAGATATTCTTTACTATGAGGGTGCTGAGGTACTGCAACAGGTTGCTCAGAGAAGCTGTGGCTGCCCAGTCCTGGAAGTACACAAGGCCAGGTTGGATAGGGATTTGAGCAACCTGGGATAATGAAAGGTATCCTTGCTTTTGGCAAAGGGATGGAATGAGATGGTTTTTAAGGTCCCTCTCAGCCCAAACCATTCTGTGAGTCTATCAGAAATATATTTTTTATTTCTATAAGCTAAGAAATATTTTGTTCATAACAATTTAAGTTTATCTGTGCCATGGTCTTTGAATCTAAGAAATACATTGCTATGTCTGTAAGTTTATATGTTCTTTTAAAATCAGTGTGCAAAGTGGCTTGAAAGATTATCACTTTACCAGACTGACTGGGGACTCACAATGCCTTCCTTTGGCTCTACATGTCTGCCTGTGCTCCCTAGAAAACTTGAAAGGTAAAATGAAAAGAAGCATTATTAACTAAATTTTGTTATGAACGGCACCTTCCTCTATTTTCAGAGAAGCATTCTTTATTGCATAAATCATAACTAAAATTTGCTATCAAAATATAAAAACACCAAATCACTGCAATGGTGTTACTTTTAAATACACACCTTTCTAGGTAGGACTCTGCTGTAACACATGCTCTCATTGAACAGAGGCTGTATTCTCTATCCCACTGTACATGTTTTGACCATCACAGCCACAAATAATTTTTCTTGCATTTCCAACTCCATAAGATCAGAAACCATAAACTTACCAAAGAATGCATAGTATTAATGTTCCTCTGCATTAGGAAGATAAATCACTCGCAGTGTAGAGGTCACAGCCAGGGTCAGAAATCCTATCAGGGGCCATGTACAGATGTAAGATCTGTACAGCAGAGTTTTGAGTAAGTCAGGAGGAGGAATGCTGATGATTTTTGGTGGCTAAAAACTACAAAGGAGAACTGGCTATTGACTTTGCATGTGACAGAAATGTGGTAACTGAACCCAAATCCATATTTCCTACACCTCCAATAGATCTTTAGGATGTTTTCCTCTATTCTGGATTCTGAATAAAAATTACGCTAGAAATAAATTATATATGTACATAAAAAAATTATGTAGAAATAAATTTCTGCAGCCAAAGTAGTGGTGTTCTTTCCCTATATTCAGATGCCAAATGGAAAAAGAAAGAATTTCAAAATACTTGTTTTCATGCCCAACAAAATGTCCATTGAGTTTATTTTTCACTGCTCTTATAGCTGCAGAGTTAACAGGATTCTCTCACCATGCTGTGAGCTAGACAAAATAACCACTCTTCCACCCTCAAATCCTTCTGTTCAAATGTATATTTTCAAACATGTTCCTTCCAAGTCAAATAAATCCTAGTCTCTTCTTAGTAGGGTAACACAATAAAACTACAACTACAGAATTAAATAACCATAGAATTAAAACAAGGCCAGGTCAGATGGAACTTTGAGCAACCTGATTTTGTGGACTGTGTCCCTTCCCATGGACTGGAACTAGATGATCTTTAAGGTCCCTTCCAATCCACACCACTGTATGATTCTATGACCTAAAATGAGTTTGCAAACACTTCAATAGCTTCTGCTTATCATTTAACAACAGAGATCAGCTGAATAATAAGATAAAACTCAATTAGGCCTTTTTGTCATAGGGCAGTTTGAATCCAGTCTTCTTTATTAAATAGTGAAATGTTACTGTCAAAGTTATGACCTCATGAAATAGTACAACAAAATTTGGGTTTAGGGGTAATTAAATCTCTCAGTGCCTCCTTTAATAATTAATTCTAGAAACATGTGGAAAATATTTTTTTGTCTGTTATAAAAGTGGGAAAATTAATATCTATATTCATGTATTCCAGCAATGCTCTGCATTAACTGTGGTATTTTCCATATGAAGATGGAGTGAATGTTGCAATTTATAACTGTTAAGACATCTTGTGATTTATACCAGTTATTAATAGGGAAGAGATGTTTTCCACCTGTATTCTATACTTTTCTGAACACTTTCATTCAAATTACTTTTTATTAAAAGCTGTCATGGAACTAATTGCTGGTTTGGGTTTGTGTCTAATCTCACACATAACATCTTGCACACAGATATAAAGTCATTGTTAGTTACAAATATCTGTAAATCTTATTAGACCTGGATCCATTCACATTTGTCTGTCTTGTATACTTAAAATACAGTTAAAATATAACTAAACCCACAGCTT
Organism: Cyanistes caeruleus; assembly: GCF_971803275.1. NCBI lineage: Eukaryota > Metazoa > Chordata > Aves > Passeriformes > Paridae > Cyanistes > Cyanistes caeruleus. Next base: position 4,837,027 of record NC_141706.1, on the reverse strand, counting down.
TGAACAGAATGGAGTACAAATAATGGTAAAAACTGTTCATCACCAGAAACATGAGGTCCTGCACAAGTGAAAAAAATCTAATTCCTGTTATGCCTCCATATGGCATATCCATATCCAGGTAATACAATATCCAGTTAAACAGGAAAAGGGTCACACTACCCACACAAACTGAACACAAATCAAAATTATTTATTTATTATATTATTATTGTGCCTGAAAACCCTCTGCTCAACTTCTAAAATCCTGCTACTATCTATATCAGAGATTTTAATTCTAAGTTCCTTTGCCTAATACCTTAGTCATACTAAAGAGTATTTCTGTAGCTATCTGCAAAGTAGATCTCCTGATGACTATTGATACCTGGGCAGGCTAAAGAATAGAGGAAGCCCCAGATGTTTTTTGTTCCCCTTCTTTTCCAAAACCACACAAAAGATGACATTGCAAAGCTTGAAGACAGCTCTGGCCTCTGACATAGCTGCAGTACAGATACCCCTGCACCCAGCATGGGTACCTCAACCTTCACAGACTGCAAGGCCCAACCATCTTTGCCATCTTGTAACAGCAAGAAAAGAATCAGCTGACAGCAAGTGTTTGCAAGACAGCACTGAAGAAGCTTTTGGGCTGTACCCAGAGGGTGGTAAAGGACAAGATTTCACTGAGCTGTTGTAATCTAGAATTTCTAATGCTCTGTTAGCTTTGTGCTGATCATGATATATCAGCTAACCAGGCTGTTGTCAGCAGCTGGCTGCATCCAGCACAGGTGGAGAAACATAAAAAATACATGCGTATTTTACTATTTGCAAATACCTTTTCTCTTTTGTCCTAGCTTTCTTCTCCTACTGCATTTTGTAGGAATGGATATTGGATCCAATCCCAAAGCACTCTTTTCATGTATACTTTTTTAAATCTTTTATATAGCAGATTTCCAGCTGTTGTTTAAAGCTTGCTGTAAGTAGCATCTCGGGCAGATCAGTACACTCCCATCTCTGAATCACTTCAGCACAGGCACCACTCTGCTGCTGTTGAGCCATCTGCTGCATGTGACAGCTAATTTTGGCTGGTAATATAATATGGTCCAGAGAGATCTCCAAATGCCTATTGTGGGAAGAAAACTGGACTAGCTGCCCAGCTTTGCAAGTTGAAATATATTTATATAGATATATAGATATATAAATACATATCTTTATAGATACACATACACATACACACATATATATATATGTGTGTGTATATGTCCAGATCTAAAATGGTTTTAGTGTATATGCATACACACAGAATCATTTTACCCAGAGGCATAAAGGCAGATGAAGTCCTGTTTCACATTTGGGCTCTCCTGGCTTTGATAAGGTCACACTTTTGTAAATTCAAAGCAAATCAAATGCAGCCTTCCATCACATGCCTAGATTTGGCTGAAAAATATGTATTTATTCTGTACTGTGTTTTTCTCTGTCACAAATTAGAGAATTAGTGATCTTGTCTCAAATTCTCCTTAAGGCAAATGAGGTTTTACTTTAATCTACACCTTCATGAAGCCAGCTGTCAGGGCAAGTCCAGAGTTCAAAGTTTCATGTTCGAAATCTCAAATCACTTTTGGTAAAATCTAATGTAACATATTTTAGACACACATTTCAAACTTATAGCAAAGCATCCCTCACCCTGTTATACCAGTCTAATAGGACAAAAAAGATGGTAAAGAGTAAGATGCAGAAAGAATACAAAAATCTCCTTTTTAAGTAAACAAACAAAAATTTCACCCCACACCAGAACAAAAACTGAAGGAAAATAAATCACAACTTCTCATAAGAAACCTATTTTTTTAAAGTGACATCTGATTAAAAGATAGGGAATTAGCTAAATCACTTTTTGGAAATAGCCATAGTATCATTATTGGACATGGGGTGAGATACCAGAGATGGATTTAGGGCATTTTCCAGTCCCTAGTGCTGGAGCTGTGAGGTCCAAATTGGCAGCTTCTTCTGGGATCACAAGAGAGGGAGAGCTGCATCCCCCAGTCTCCTGTAACAGCTGCTGCAGGATGGTGCTGAGAATCAAGAAAAGCAGCTGCAGAAGCTTCTGTTTTCCCTGGCTACTTTAAAGGATTTTCAGCAGTCATGGCAATTCAGGGTAGCCCCAAGGCTCCTGTTCATTGGTGTCAAGTGCATCTGGTAACCAAAAGGATGAACCACATGCAGCTCCCCCTTCCCCCTCCAACTGAAGGCACAAAAGGCAAAGATCACAGGTTGATATAAGAACAATTTACTGGAAAAAATGAGATAAGAAAATGAATGTTAACAGCAACAATATTGACAAAATGTATAATAAATTATTTACATGGAAATCCCCTGGTAATAAGCAAATACCAGACCATTCTGCCCACCACATTTTCTTAACCTGCAGGAACCCCTTCTCCCTGGAAGACAGTCCCTTTTCCCTGCCCCCACAATGATGTGAGGTGTTATAGAATAACCTCCTTCCCAGCTACTGCAAAAATAAACATGCCCCAGGTGGAATCAGGAAAGCATCCTGTACATCTCTATTCATGCTCAGATCCTATGCCTTCCAGCTACATATACATATAAATATACACAAGAGCAGGTGTGATTTCCACAGCCAATGGCTGTCCCTCCAAAATGTGTTTTTAGTTTACTTAGTCCATAACTGTGGGTTTTGTGCATCACAGATGTTTCCCAGGTTAGCAGAGCTGGTGGGCTGTTGGTTGGTGGCTGCATCGGGATCTCACAACTGGTGAGCAGCCCGTACTCACTGTCCATGGAAATTATCACCTACAGTGGCAGTGTCATTCAGCAGCCAATATTATATGTGCAATTCAACATTACAGACTGTCCTCATCCAAAAATCAGATCCCCTTGAGGTACACATTGTGTTTTCTGTCCCTCTGCATTACCTACCAAGTGCACCCAGGTCCTTGAGCAAAAGTAATCCCACAAGCTTGCCTTTGCTTGAGGCAGGACTAATCCAAACTGTCTTCCCTGACACATTTTTCATATGCACCATGAAATCTTTGTCCTTTTCTACAGCACACAGAGATTTTGATCTGGCATGGCCATCTCAACTGGTAGAGCTCCAGTGTAAACTAAGCAAGTAGCCTTCACTAAATGCAGATCCCAGTGTTTGCAGGTCCCATCACCCAGTGCTTTCAGTGTGGTTTTTGACAGTCCATTGTAACATTCAATTTACTGTTGCTCACATAGCTGCTATATTATTAACCAAAGCCATTGGAATCTGATGATATCCATCTTGCCATTTTATTCCTAAGGACTGGAATTCCTGGGCAGGTCCCTTGACCTTGCTTTGTTCCATGGCAAAACCGACCTTCAGGGGGATCTGAATTATCTTCTCCCCTTTCTCAAAAACTTCCTCTGCTGTGTTGCCCCACACAATGATGTCATCAATGTTATTGCAAGTGTTCTGCAGCCTCACCCTTTTCCTGTGCAGACCAGATCAGTCCATGGCAAATAGTGGGACCGTGTTTCCACCCCTGGGGCAGTCAGTTCCAGGTGTACTGGACACCCCTCCAGGTGAAAACAAACTGTGCCCTGTACTCTGCTGCCAGAGGAATGGAGAAAAACCCATCAGCAGTGTCAATGGTGGGACCACTTTTCTTCCCTGAACCCCAGTTTGTACTGAAGCTCCAGCACGTCCAGCACAGCAGCACTCGGTGATGCTGTGACTTCATTCAGGCCACAGCACTCTACAGTCAGTCTCCACCCTCCACTGGACTGGGGCACTGGCAATTTGGGACTTTTAAAGCATGAGAGAATCTTGCTGACCACTCTGGTTCTGCAGTTCATGAAAAATCCCCTGGTGGGGGTTACAGGGTCCCGGTTGGGGCAGTGCTGTCGATGGTGCACTGCTGTGGTAGCAACTGGTGCCTGCTGTTCTTCCACCCTCAACAATCTCACAGCAGAAGGGCCCTCTGAGATACCACATGAGGTGTTAATTCAGCTAATTCCCTCTGTCTACACAGCAGCTATCCCAAAAGCCCAGCAATGCCCTTCTAGGTCCTTGAAATACTCTCTCCTCAGATAATCTATGCCAAGGATGCACGAGGCCTCTGGGCCAGTCACAATGGAATGTTTTGCCATTCACTCCCAGTCAGGATCACTTCAACTTCCAGTACAGGCAGCTGTTGGGATCCCCCTGTCACCCCAGGAACAGAGATGGATTCTGCCCCTAGGTATCCTGGTGGCACCAGGGGACATTGTGTGCCAGTGTCAACTCAAGCCTTACACTCCTGGGGGTCTGATTTGCCAAACCATTGGATCCACGCAGTCCAACAGATCTGAGTTCCCTTTTCCCCACCTGCCTGGAGGCAGGGTCTCTCTAGTTCTGGTCATAACTCATTGCTCAGTTCTTGTAGATATGAACTGGACATCCTTTCGAGAGGATCAGAAGTAACATCATCAGCCCTTTTATTCTGCCTGAGGACCTGAGGACTTGCCCCATGGAAACTGGAGCAGCACTGAAGAATTTCCTGCAGTGATTGTTCCTCCTCTCAACACATGTACCCATGCTGCTAGGGAAGAGACAGACCTAGTACAGCAAATACTTAGATCAAGCTTATTTCCAACCTGCTCTGGGCAGATCTGTTGTTAGTCAACCCTTCATGACCCACATTGGACACCAATTAAAGCTGTCATGGTTTAGGAATGGTATTCTCCAATTCAGTACTCCTGCTAAAACCACTCATTGCTTCCCCTCTCCCCTCTAGCTGGAGGCACAGAAGACAAAGATATTGAGATAAAAACAATTTACTGGAAAGAGCAAAAAAAATTAACATTAACAGCAACAAGACTAATGAGAAAATGTATAGGAAAAAATTATTTACACAGAAAGCCCCCAAAAATAAACAAATACCAGACCTCTCTCTCCTCCACATTTTCTTGACCAGAAAGAAACCAATTCCCCCCCCAGAATAAAGTCCCTTTTCCCCACACCTGACAATGACATCAGGTGGTGGCAAATAACCTTCCCCCCAGCTACTGCAAAAATAAACACTCTGTCTGGGGTGGAACCAAGATATTTTTATTTATAATTATGTGCTTTACTTGTTTTTAATAATTATCATTACTTGCATCATTATTAATTTTAAAAAAACATATATTTTTTTTTTTGCATAATGAGTATCTATCATAGAATGGTTTGTGTTGGGAGGGACCTTGAAGATTATCTAGCTCCAAGCCCCTTCCACTAAACCAGGTTGCTTCAAACCCTGTCCATTCTGGCCTTGAACACTTCCAGGGATGGCAATTCGCAACTTCTCAAAGCAAAAATGAGCATCAGTGAAAGACAGCAAAACATTGTGTCCCCTGGTGCACCTCACTCATCTCCAGATTTGCTTTGGACCTTCTTTTTTCAGTCAGATTAATTCTTTTTGAGTAAAATGATAAAACAGATGGGTAACTCCATGTATCTCACACTCTGCTTTTGGCTACACCCACTGTGTGAAGAATTCCTTTTGCTATTATTTGGGATTTAACCTGTGTAGATTTCCACTTGGTTGTTTGAATTTCTTTCTCTGGACTCAGCCTTTGCAACCTCGTAGCTGCAGCGATACAAACACCAGCTGAAGCACAAAGCCATCTCCTTTTTACAAGAACTAATGTGCAGAACCATGCCTGAAATCAGGATAAAATGGACCCTCAGGTGTCAGGTGTTCTGTTGCTTTTATTGGAATTCAGAGGAAATTTCTGGGAACGTGATGAGATCGAGATCTTGTGAGAGATCGACTAAGGAAAAGTGATCTTCCTGGTCTCATGGTGGCTTGGAGTGTACACCTGACATAAATACTCAAAATACTGATTGCAGTATCTCAGTTGTGACAAGAGAAACTGAGACCCATTGTTTAAAGTTCCACAAAATGCAAAACAGGTTCTTTACCAAGGAGACAAGCCAGCTTGTTGTGACCCTGAGAGGACAGAGTGAGGTGGTGGCTATCCCCAAATGACCACCTGAGACCCTCTTGAGACCATGTCCCAAGTTTTATGTACATGGCCAAATACAAGCTATATAGCTTTGTATATATAAATGATTTCTGTGAAGGGGGAAGAGAATACCAGATGAATAGGAATATTAATATGTATGTTTTGTATAGATAAATGACAGCTTTGGAACTTTGCATGTGTGCATGTATTAGAAGTGATCCCCCATGAATCCAATGACAAAATAAAGTAATGCCTGCTTTCTGAAATGACAAGATTAGAAAGCTTTATTCTTCCTGATATTTTGATGACACAGCAAGCTTGCTCAATATCTCTCTCAGCCTAAATATGGGTAAGAATATGGATTTCCCCTTGAGATAATTCTTGAGCACAAATTACAGGGAGGTTGTCTTCATGAGTGGTGCCACCATGCTCCTAAATTAATACCTCATTTTGAAGCCCTGCCATTCCTACACTTGGAGCTCCCTCAGCAATTTACTCTCTGCTCTGAAGGGCAAGGGCATGTTGCTGCTTACTCCCCAGGGGAATCAGATACAGTAGAAAGCCTGTCATTCTTTCATATTTGACTCAGGAGAGCGTTCAGAAACAGCATATTCCATGAGGATGAGACTTGTTTACACAATCAGCATATGTCCAGGAATCCATGGCATATAAATCTAAAAATATTTTGGACAGAGGCATAGCTCCAGTCAGCTTTTATGTGGCCAAGGAGATGTATTCTGTGTTCCCAGTGAGTGATTTTGGCAGTATTTTTAGGCTCTTGTTTAAGAAAGGAGAGATGTGATGAGCTCACATTTTCTGCTGCCTTGCTCATAAACACATTCCTCGCTTCTCCTCCTGTACAGGGAAAAGTGCTCTCTCAAATAAGGTTGTTGAATATAGAAGGGGCATGAGCTCATGGATTCCTTTCCTTTCCAGGGTATATTTATGACTATTAAAAATAAAAAAAATTTGAAAAATTCAGGAAGGTCTGAAACATCAAGCACCTTCTTCTCACCACTCAAGATCCCTCTCATGCCCCTGCCTGCAGACCCAAGGACTTGTGCAAGGATCACAACACTGCTCAGTAAAGGGCAGGAGAAGCACCATAAAACATCACAGTATTAAGCACAGACATTAAACCAGGAATGAAAAATCGTGTCTTCAAAACTCAACATCGCTGCAGCTGCCCCATTAATTTGGATAGATCAGAGCTGGATGCAGAGGAGTGCAGATCTGTTCCAGTTCCTTTCTGGGTCAACATAACCTTTGGCATCAGGGTCCCAGCACAACTCTGAGGCTGGCTAGAAATACAAATAAGTACTCACTAAAACTTGTTCAGACCTCACTGATCCCAGCTGTCACCAGTGCAGGGAAGACAAACACACAGTATATTTAAGGAATCCTACAGTATTCCTGTTGCTATCTCAACAATGGATGTATCTGTGAGAGGACATCACTCTCCTTGGGAGGTGGATGCTAGAGGACAAGCCCTTAGCTTAGAATTCTTGGGACCAAACAAGGCAAAGATTCCTGTGGATTTTTTCTAATTTTACTTCTTCACCCAGTCTAGCCAGACCAGGACTGATGGCACAGCAGGATTTCACAAAAGGCCACCAAAATTCTGTTTGAACAAATTAACTGCAGCACTTGATTTCAAACGAGAGATGATGTCCAACAACACTTCTCTGGTTAAACATGATTATCCCAGCAGATATGTACCTTTTTCTCTGAGAAATGCTTGCCAACAGGAGCTCATGTCTTCCAGCCTGCCACACTGTCAATGCACACAAGTGCACACAAGCATGAGGCAATGCTGACTGATGAAGTTTGAAAACATGAGTTTTCAACAGGAAAGTCAACAGGAATTACTTCTTGGACACTTCTGTTATTTGAGTTGTGAAGAATGAGCAGTTCTAACTTGTGAAAAGTTAAGAAAACTTAACTTTTAGCTGCAGCCTGTAAACATGAAATCAGATTTCTTAGAGCATCCTGTGAAGAGCATCCTTGCTTACAACTTGTAATGTAACAAATATGATTTGGATCAAAGTGGAAATTGTCTTTAGAAACCTGTCTGAAGAAAGGAGAAAAAAGATAATTTTCTTTAACTAAGGGGTTTCTTCCTCCCTTGAAATTTTGCTAATAATATTATTTCTCTTCATTTATATTTATGTGTTTTAGAAATGTCCATAACACTAGCCCTCAAGAAAAAAAAAGAAAAAAAGTAATGAGACTAGTTTTTTAAGTATTTTTTTCTGTGCTTATGCCTATACAACTCTTAGTATCTTTACTGACTTTTCTAACTCATCTAAATCAAAAAGAGGGTGGCCAGTGCTTTTACTTAATATCTTCAGTAATTCTTTTATTTATCAAATATATATCTACATTTCCTAGAACAAAATTTTATTTTTTTTAATATTTTTATAGATAGATTTTATTCATAGTTTTTTCTATTTCTATTTACATTTATATATATATAATATTTTTTAATATATTTGCTTGCTGAACTGGGCAAAATATCTAAAAAAATATTTAAAGAAATATTTAAAGTAAAAATCAGTGACCTGACAAAATCAGGAAGGACACTTAGTGTACTTGAGAACAAATATAGGTGAAAGAAACACTCAACATATATTATCCTACAGATCTTTTAAGTGCAGTCCTCATAAGCAATGCATAAACAGAAAAACTCTGTGTACTTGGTTATACAGAGGTGCCAAAGGAGATGTGAGAAATGCTAAATAACTTCTGTAAGTAATAAGTAAAAAGTAATAAATTACTACATCAAACCAGCCACAGTTCCTGGGAGTCTCACACCTCTCTCTTCCCTGGGCTGTCACCAAATAATGATGAATGCAGAAAACTCTTCCTGGAAAAGCAGCATTTCTGAGAAAACTTCCAGGGTAATTTAAAGTACAAATGACTTCTTTTACTTGTGCCAATATTAATATTGAGCATGCAGCAATGATCTGTTTTCCAAAAGGAAACTGCTGTATCACCCAAACTTTAGTTTACTGCTTCCTTTAGACCTCAGGGTACCATCTTTTTAGTTAGAAGGCTTTTAATTTAAATGTTACATTGTCATGGTTTGAAAGCAGTAACTAAAAAATTACTAGAAAACTTATTTCTTGCGGTGAGATATGGATTAGAACAACAGGAAAACACACTTAAAACTTAAAAGGAATAAATAAAGTTTATTAACAAAACTACAAGAATAAGAACACCAGAATAAAACTTGCAGAAAACCCCTTTTTTCTCCCACTACCCAACTATTCTCTTGTTCACATGACAACATACAGACAAAAAACTTTGGAACTTTAGTGTTTTAAACAGTCCTAATTCCTGCTAGAATTTTTTCATCAGTCTTTGTAGAGAAAACAGAAGTCTTCTTCTGCTAATCAATGGAGTTTCTCACAAGAAAACGATTTCTGTTATAGCTTTCTATTTCTCTGATGCCAGCTGCTCATACATCTGCCATCAGATTTTCTCCTCCCATTTCACATCACTCTGAGGTGTGTATGGGCCATGAGTCTAGGGATATCATTTTTAAGGATGAGTTATTCAAAGGCAAAAGTTCTCTTCATCTATTTCTGTGAGCTTCCTGGAAACAAAAGTTTTCTCTTTGCCTCAAGCAGCCTCAAATCTTCAATTATTACTTCTCTCCCCTCTCTTCCAGCACCTCACTGTATTACAATTACTCCGCTTTTTGCTCAAAATCCACACTTTGAACACTCTATTCTTCCTAATATACTGTGTCATGAATTAAAGGAGCTTTTTCAGAACACTACTGTCCATCTCCATAGCTTTAACAGAAAAATATTTCAGCTTATAAAGCATCTCCTTATTCTCTCTTCCCTATCTAAAACTTAACTCTCTTCTTCACTGTCTTTGATGGTTTTATGATGTCTTCTTCATGTTGATTGTCTCTCTCTGTTTCTCTGGGGAAAAGGAGTAATCTTTAAGTCTTATTTAGGTAGTAAAAGAGTTAAAGTCTTGGAAAGTTGCAGATGTTGATGGTGTCAGGTTTCAGTTCAGTGGCAGAAATTACAAACCAAGCCAGGCCGGCTCCATTTCTCTTCCCCCCGTCCTCTGTGGCCTTGTCCGGCCTGGAGGGGGGAGGAGGCCGAGACAGAGCCTGTGACCCCTTCAGAAGCTGGAAACACAAAGAGAGCAAGAGAACCCTGGCTTTTCATCTTAAGGGGGTGTTCACAAGTTGATCTCACTTCTGAATGGTTAAAACTGCTGTCAATTCTCAGAAATGAACAATAATTGGTCACAAGAAAAGACTCCCATCAGCCTCCAGCAGCTTCAACTTCCTCCCAGCTCCCGAAGCTATTTCAAATCTAAAGTCACCCCGTGACATACATGTAACAAGATGTGCTGGTTTTCCTGGGATAGAGTTAATTTTCTTTACAGTGGACGGTGTGGAGCTGTGTTTTGGATTTGTCCTGAACACAGAGTTGATAATACAGAGATGATTTTGTTATTTCTCAGCAGGGCTTACACAGCCCCCAGGCCTTCTCTGCTTCCTCTTCCTTCAGCAGGGATGTTGGGGTGCATGGGCAGGTGGGAGGAGGCACAGCCAGGACCCAAAGTGACCCAAAGTGACCAAAGGAATATTCCAGACCATGTGACAAGAGGAAAGAAGTGGGAGAGGGATAACTGGGGCGATGGTGTTTGTCCTTCCAAACCGTACCTGCGATGGGGCCCCTCTGGAGGTGGCTGATTGATGGGTAACAGTGAATTAATGCCTTGTTTAGCTTTGCTTGTGTGTGTGGCTTTTGCTTTCCCTATTAAACTGTCTTTATCTCAACCCACTAGTTCTCTAGCTTTTTACCCTTCACATTTTCTCCCTGATCCTGCTGTTGGGGGAGTAATACCCCTGCCTGGGCTGGGATTAAACCACCACAAAAGGTAATGTTATCAAAGGCAACTGGAAAACCTGTGGTCAAGAGCAGTATTTTTCCATGACAGAGCAGCCAAACTTGGAGCCATGACCAAGAGTAATCAGAGGGAAAAGACCCATCAGCATCAGTCATTTCTGAGGTGAATATGTGAGAACTGAGCTTTATATGGCAAAAAAAATAATAAAATAAAATGCACTTCTTAATTTTGGTTTCAAGATGCTCATGGTACTGTGATTTCCAGATGTTTAAGATCTGTGCTGTCTCACAGTGAAACATGCTGGGCAGGGCTCTTTTCTTGATGCTGGTTTTCAACATCCAGGCTGCTGCCCCACACTGAGAATAGGCTGGGCACTAGGAGTGTCAAAACAAGCTAAAAGATGAAACAAGAAAAAGAAACCAGTGACTAACAGCATGATCACACGTGTGCACGTGGATTTGGGATACAGGATAGCTGTTTACAAGTCCATCTTATATGATGGATGTTTGTTTGTTCTGAGACAACATCAAACACAGACTTTTTGACATGAACATGGATGTTTGGCCCTGCTGCAGTACCTGGCAGTACCCCAGTGCTGGGACACCAGGAGGGATGTGCAGACTGGGAAAGCCACTCCAACCAACACACACATGGAGTCAGCTCTGTGGTGGTATTCAAGCCTTATGGTTTTAAAAGCTTTTTATTTGTTTATTTGTATTTATTTTTATTTGTTTATTTGTAATCTCATTCTGAATTTGGGAAATGGGGTGGATTGAGCATATTCCCATCCAGTATTTCCATCCACCTCTTTATTACAAACATGGAAATACACTGCTAAATATTTGGCATGCTATAACGGATGTTTTCATTTTATAAACTAGCAAAGAAACACCCTATTTTCTATGACCCACAAATATGCCTGGGCATATTATGGTAGCATGGTTTAAAAAAACAAAACACCAAACAAAAACAAAACAGAAACCTCCACCACTTGGATAAAATCTCTCTGTGCAAGAAATTCACTCATTCACACCCCACATTTCCCATTTTCTGCTTCTCTGCCTAGTGACAGCATGGATACCCCTTTTTCTGCCAGCAAACACAGATGTACCTGTTCATGAAGCTGGACAGTCCAGTTCCTGTGTCCTTCAGCAACACAGATCTGTTAGCAAGAGTCTCCTAATGTGCATCACCTTACATAAAGTAACTATTGCCAAAGATTTCACCTGATGTTTAGCTCTTTGTTGTGGGCTGTTGTGCACTTCAAGGCAAGAAGTTAGTACTACTAATAGCACACTCTCTAAGTGGACACATTTCTGTGCTTGAAACATACACACCAATTCCAAAACAATAATGGAAAATAAATTGATCCAACTCTATTTTATGCCACTGGAGGGCATTCACTGCCCTTAGAAATTCCCCTGGTGCAGTTTGCAGGCTCCAGAGTTGCTGCAAAATGGGACAGGGCGAGTCTGTGTTTAATCTGTTTAATGTCAACATAACTCATACATGTGCTTCCTAGAATTTCCCCCATCAGAGCTCCCCAGGAATTCATGACTCTTCTTCATTAAGATATATGAGCATGTATTTCATCTGGGTGTCCAGCAGAACTTCCACAAAGTCAGGTTTATGCAACAGACTCTCACTAGACCTTGGCTCAAGACCCTGGCAGGGGAGCAGCCCTGAGCCCCTGTCCTGGGAGGCTTTGGGCAAATTTATTTTGCTTTTCTGATGCTCTGGCCCAGCAGCTGCACAATCCTGCCACTCAGTATGTTGTTACTCCCTTAGAGGGAGGCCAAGTCGAAAGTGCTGTTGAATATCTGACATCACAGACTTTGTTAAGCAGGTGCAAAGAGCTGCATTCTTTCCACTGGGGAAAACTGGAGATAAGCCTCTTTACAGGTCACACCACAGAGGCAACCAAGCGCTCCCAGAGTTGAGGGAACAGCAGAAACTGGATTTGTGAGTTACTCAGGCCAGTGTCACCTCTCTGGGGGTTAATTAAGGAAATATCTTTAGGCTCAAAGCAGAAAAGCTGGACCTTTGAATAACATTTAGCACAACAGAAGCACTAGGTTCTGGCACTGCCAAAAGTTGAGACTGTCCCTTCTCCAAGGGTCTTGCTAGCAATATCAGGAATTTCAGAAGAAAGCTTTTACTTTCCAAGGTCTGTGAAAGGCTTCTAGTCTCCAGGATGAGTATCTTTTCAAGTTATTTCCCTAAGAGTGTGTGAATAGTGCTGCCTTGTCTGGGCAAAGGCATCTTTCATGAGTGTTGAGACAGAATTCCCTCAATGTTCATGGTTTGTATTGAAGAACACTGGAAAATCATCAGATAACAGCCCTCTGTAACAGTCTTCATCATCCTGCAAGAGTTTTCTATGATTGTGCTTCCTTTAATTGAACTTTCTGTCCACATGTTTAAAAAAAAAAGAGTCAAGGCTTAAATAAGTTCAGACTTGCAATTAGATTGTCCATTCAGAACTTAAACCTAAGGTGCCATTTGGATTTCTGCAAACATACCTAAAGATCTTCTATCTTTAAGTAACTTTATAATCAGAAAAAGACATGGCAATCAGCAGTGTGGGCACTGATAGGTGTTACTGCTATGGTACACAGCTCTCATCAGAGCACAAGACTGTGTCTGAGGTTACTGCAGCATTGAACAACCTCTTCAGCACCTTCCAATAAAAGATTTTATATTTTAACCTGGGCAGTAATAATTATGAATTGTCATTTTCATGTGTTAATTATTTATTGCAACTCTTTAATAAATTTCAATTATGTCAGCTTATACATCTGCATGTCTATATACATAGATACATAAATATTATATATATATAATATATATAATATGTTACATAAGATAATATAGATAGCATAAATATTTTTATATTTATCTCTCTATATAATCTATTGAAAAAATTATCACACCAAGAAGAAAGAAACATAATGGAATTTCATTAAATTTTATTAAAATTTACAATGTTTCCTGGTTGGCTAAGCATAATTCAAACAACTGTTGTAATAGAGAATAATTACAATTAAATTAATTACAACAACCTTGTTCTTCACAGTACATCAAAACTTCCTTGGAAATCAGTATGCAAAATGTAGACAACAGAAACATATATTTTCAGCAATCAGCTAATTAAAATTGCCTCAGTGTTTTTACTTTAAGTTCCCTGAAGAAGTAACAATTACCTGATTCTCCCATTAGGTATTTCTGGGATGAATATTTGGAGGAAAGGACTTCTTTAGTTTTAAATATATATATATATATATATATATATATATGTCTAAATTCAAGACTGTCAGGTTTTTGTCTCCTTGGTTTTCAAGAATAAGTGTTTTAAGATTCTCTTTCTCTACACAGAAATTGGCTTATTTAAAGACACAGTTTAACTTATATTTTCTGAGACATTTTCTAGCTCTAAATATTCTAACAGGTGAGAAAAATGGAATAATAAAAAATTTTTAAAAATTGAAAAGAGAAAAAGCAAACCTCAAAAAGAACCCAAATCAAAGCCAAAAAACACCACCACTGCCTGTAAGTGGGTCTTTGCTTTGAAAAGGAGATCTTGATATTGACACTCAAGTTCTTTACTAGCAGAAGCATTGCTTTTCATTTTGGAAAAATGGAATTGTGAACTGCTTTCTTAGTATTTGGAGAGATGAGAAACTGTCAAGGGACGTCCTCAGAAATTCTTAACTGCAGCTAACAGGCAGGTTCCTGTCTGAAAATGACTTGCACTACTTTCAGTTGATATTAGAATGTTTTGAATTGGGTTTTTTGTTAGTGAAATGCAATTGAACTGTTAAGGAAAGTTTCTTGCCTGACCACCCAAGAGCCACTGTAGCAGTCAGACCTGCACCACCTGAGCTGGGACTGAGGCCCATTCCCAGAGGGCTCCAGTGATGGGACACTTGTGGCTGGGCTCTTTTATTCCCCTTGGACTGAGATTGATGAGAGAGAGGCAGTTCTCTCTTTCTCTTCAGACTTGGTTGTTCATTCTTCTTTTATCTATATTACATATTTACAGGGTACAAGGAGCTACATGCACTGAGATAGAAAGGTGCAAAATGGCTAACAAAGAACTTTTTCAAGGTTTTTTATATGTCTGTTTATCCAATTAACAAGTGCTAAGTAGATTATTTTTCTTAGTGACCCAATAACCCAACACCTGTGTGCTGCACTGTGGCATTCTCTATCCAATCACTTACTACTACCCAAAAACCCACAGAAGATGAAGAGACAGCACCCTAAATCTTCCATCTTGTCTTTTGTTTTTTAAAAGAGCTTAAACCTCAAACTTTAACTTTTTCACCCAGTGACTTAAGAATAACTCTCTAATTTACGCACTCACTCTCCTAGTTTTTCTATTTAACAGTTGTTTCCATGGTGTTATATGAAATTCAGTGCTTTCTTGGATGTCAGAGCCAGGTATCAGAGATAAGGGCACACACTCTGTGCCTCTGACTCCAGCACTCCAGGGAGCTGATGGGTGCCTCTCTTTTCTGCCTGCACATCCCACACTCACACGGTCAGAAGATGATTTCCCTACCAGCTCAACACCAGGTTTCCCACAGCAGAGTCTCAGAGGTCTGGCTCATTGAAGTAATTTAACTTGCAACAAATAACAGATCGAGCTGGACACCTCTGAGGAGGAGAAAAGGAAACCCTGAGGTTTTATACCCTCTCTGTCGAAGTGCTCAAAAGTCTGGGGCCAGGGCCAGCGGTTCCTGCCTCGTCTCTGAGTGTCCTTCGAGTGTCACCTGCTCAGAGCTGCAGGTCCCTGGTCCAAAGGGACAGCAGCTCACTGCCTCTTGTCTCTGGCCACTACTCACACTGCCACAAACATGGTTTGGGGCAGTTCAGTTCAGGAGCTGAGCTTTGCAGGAGTGCAAACTTGACTGAAGCATCCATTTATGTGGTTTGCTGTTAACAGAAAATAAAAGAAGGGGAGGGGAGGAAGAAGAAAGTAAGAGCCAAATAATATTACTATTAATATGACAAAACAATAAAATAACCATATTGGATTAATATGCAACCTTGGTTCCTTTATTCATTCTGTTGAAGGGCAGTAAATACTTACCAGTAACAGTGCAGATTTTGAGAAACAGAAATTTGACCTATGCAGTCATTAAAAGTGACCAGTCATCACCACCCTGCATGCAGGGTCAGATTTTGGCTAAAATGCAGTAGTGTAACCTCATTGACTTCAAGGACCTCTGCTTACAGGCATGTACTAAGAATGTGACCTCATGTTTATTTGTTTTTCAGACCATAAATGAAGTACTGTCCAATCTAACAATGTATTTTAGTAAAGCTGACCAATGGAGACTCCCTTTGCTTTATTTTCTTGTATTTTCTTGTTTCCCACAGACCTGCTTCTTTTTTCAGGCTCTCAATAAACAAAAAGTGCATCTGACTTCCAAACATCTTCTGACTTAGTTGAGTTTGTTCCCATTACTTCATTTTTTTTTTTGGTATGGACATCAACTAATGTTAAACAACAAAGACAATCAAAATAGAGAGTTTTGCTCACAGGTTATTAAATGACCATTAATATTTTCCTTTAATTCTGAAGTTCTTCAAATAGGAATTAAATTGCTGGACATTACACAACCATAGAAACAGATATGAAAGCTGGAACAAAAATGGCTGAAGTGGTAAAACATAAGGGTCTACTGAATAAACAGATATGTTTGCATAAGATCATGAAAGGCAAAACTGTGCAACATGTCAGATCAAACACTTATACAGCATGTGAGAATAGATTTCTTTTGCACAAATTCAGCTGAAGGAATATAAAATAATGAGCTCATAGTTGAAGAGCAGAATATGTATGAAAATTAAACAGTGGACGGGAAAACATACTTAGTCAACTTATTTCACTGGGCCTGGTATTTTTTATTGCCTAAATTTATGATAAAGCAACCTTTAACTGTAGGTGAGAGAGTCTTGAATTCATGGTATGGACATGCTGGTGTTGCAGCCAGCTTGTGGCTGCACCTGCCAACATCCTCTCAAGCAATTCTTACAGAATAGTCTCAGTTTGAAGAAAAAGCACATGCAAAGACATGGTGGTGTCATTTTCAGTGTCAAAACGTGGTTTAATAATATTTCAAACATTAAACCCAAAGTTGTAAGATCCCCTAAGATATTTGATTCCCCAATTTCTATATTTTTCTTCATTTGTTTATGTAGCAGTGCTGCAAGCTGATGAAAGGCTGCAAGAGCTGCATTTTAATGATGGATGCAGTAAGCCCATGACTTAGAGCAGGGAATTTAGGGTAAGAGAGAGAAAGAGAGAGGGCAAATGTTAAGGTGAGAAAGAACTAAAAGGCTTAAAGACCTCAGAGGAAGATGAATTCTTGGCTCCACTGAAGATTAAGTTAAACCAATTACTTCAGCAGGATCAGTATGGAAAATGTAGTTGAAATGCACTTGGCTCTTGTGCAACAAATTTCAGATGAATGTCAGATATTAGTCTACATGCAGTTAATGAAAAGTAATTTCTTGAAGTTGTCTTTGTATTGGAAATTCAATATCAAAATGCAAACACTTTGACTCAGCACAACTCCTTCTGAAGAGGCAACACCAGCCCTCCTGGGGGGGGTCATCTCTGCTAATGGGCCATGATGGAGCATAAAAGGCAGCTGTGAGGAGCTGGGGCCATCAAGGACTCCCAAAAAATATCCTAGACTCACAGGATTACATCATTCCACTGAGAAACTCACCACCCTGGGGGAGGTACTGAGCATTCCTGCTGGGAGCTGAGCATTTATAACAGGGGACTTGGGACACTCCCAGCATCACCACTCGAGGGAGTGAGGGCTGGACCAGAACTTCCACAAGAACCACCACTTTTGACAAGACTGCAACCATCACTTCCACAGGACTGCAATCACTATTTAATTGGACTGTAGCCACCACCCTGACCCACAGGCTGTACTCTGAATTTGTGGGTTAAAACAGCTTTTCCATATCATTGCATTTATTGTAACCGTTCTATTAAATTGTAACTTTGACCTGAAACCCCTCTCAAGGTATTCGTGATTATATTATATTATATTATATTATATTATATTATATTATATTATATTATATTATATTATATTATATTATATTATATTATATTATATTATATTATATTATATTATATTATATTATATTATATTATATTATATTATATTATATTATATCTCATTTCTATTCTATTATATCTCATTTCTATTCTATTATATCTCATTTCTATTATATCTCATTTATATTGAGTTCATTTTCCCTGCTGGTTTACTTTCAAACCAGCATATTCAAAAATGGAGGAGAACTTTATATCTATACCTATATCTATCTATATCTATAGATAGATAGATAGATGAAGATATAGGTACAGATACAGATATATGATATATTTAAATATGGGCCAAAATACCATTAAATGTTTAAATATTTTCCTTAGAAAATATCCAGCTTTCACCTCACAAAGTCTGCCTGAATCCCATTTCTGCATTTTTCTGCCAAGCATCTTCATGGACTATACTTCCCACTGGGATATGTTTCCTGTGATACAAACTGGGTTACTTGGCCATAGTGGCAAGAAAGATGTGGCTCTTCCAGTGAACCCAGGCCCTACAGCAGGAGTGAGTCAGGGCACTGGGAAGGTAGATCCACAGAGATCAGCACAGACTAAGATGAAACAGATCTAAAAGGAAAAGAATTGGCTTAGGTTTACAAACTGGTGTTTTCAAATCTCGCCTGGTAAAAAGTGCTTTCATCCCAGCTGCAATTTCTTTCCCAGTAGCAAATCCAGAACTTTAGCCAAATAATTTTAAAAACACCTCATTATGCTTCTCACCAGATGACAGAGGAATTTCCAAAAGGGCCATGTTTTCCCACTTGAAAATTCATGACCTTGACATGAAACTGGCAGCAGTTGTTGGAATGCATGAGCAGAGCTATCCATTAGATAGCTCTGTTTAGACAGACAGACAGAAGAGGACAACAGAAGTTGGATATTATAGTGGTTATTCAGTCAGTGGCTCTGTTCTCTAAGGCTTGCCAGTCTGCCAAGAAGCTCCAGTCAAGTCAGACCACAGACAGCAGATATGCTGTCCAAAGGTGCAGAAATGTAACAGTGCTCCTCTCCTCTCCTCTCCTCTCCTCTCCCTCTCCCTCTCCCTCTCCCTCTCCCTCTCCCTTTCCCTTTCCCTTTCCCTTTCCCTTTCCCTTTCCCTTTCTCTTTCTCTTTTCTCTGATGTTTTTCACATGCAGAACATGAACACAAACATAAGGTAGATTTCACCTGGCCCTGCCATTGCTGATTTACTGTGCTCAGAGCCTTGAGATTTTCTGTGCTGGGAGTTGCAGGCTGCTGCTGAGGCTGACAAATATTGCTGTGAAGCCTTGTGTTTGGTGTCCTGCCCAAATTCAAACATTGTCACAGACACAATGCTGTAAAATAATGTCCAGGGTTTAATTTGACTGATAAAGTCTTCTCTGAATGCTTCATACACAGAGTTCTGTCAACTGCAATTTTGGTGAGAATTACTACTTTCCACAAATGGAAGAATTGATTTCTGAATGCAATTAAGAGAGAGAAAGGGAAAAATCCAACTGAGTTCACAGTTCATCTGACACTATTTTTAGAAACTTGGAGAGGAAATGGTACAAAACTGGTAGACAACACTATAGTTGCCTTGCTTTAAGAGAAATATCTCCAAAGAGTTAACTATAGACCCTCCAAAAAAACTTAACAGTACAAAAAAAAACCCCATGTGACGCATCAAGCCTAAATTCTCAACATAAGCAAAACTAATAGAGCTTTTCTACAGCCAGGCACAACCCCTGTAGTTCTACAAATTAGACTGAGCCCCTGGGAACTGTGCCTGCAGCTGCTATGCAGATGTGTAGATAGAATTTGAAGGAAATTTTTTCCAATTACACTGGATGATTCTAAGGCTAATAAAATCACCCCTGATCCATTGCTAACTGATATTTTTCCTTATATAGAAATCATATATTTCATCATCTAGCAGAACACATTTCAACCTGAAAAGTATCCTCCCATGGATGGGCAGCAAATTTAATTCTTCTCACTTCAGACTGATTCTCATCTTGTAATATTAATATTACATTATTTGTAATAATTTGTAATAATGTATTACATTATTTGTAATATTGTAATATTAATTTTTTTTAAAAAAACATCTCTCTTTGGAATAAGCTGTCCTTTCTGCTTGTTTGGGAGCAAGACCTCTTCATCAGGAAGCTGGTTAGTGTTTGACAAGACAGAAAAGTGCACAAACTCTCCTGCAAGTGTTTATCCAATATTTAAACACAAACTTAGTTTCTGTTTGTGGAAGAGAGCTCAGCCAACCTGTATGATTGTCAAGATCAGCTAAGAACCAAATCACAAATACAGCTCTTAAGAGCTGAAGGACCTGACTGTGGCAAGTACAGATTTGGTATAGAGCCCACCAGATCCTACAAACACCTTTAACAACAGGATTTTTAGAGTCATATGAGTGTGACCAATTGAAAACCTTCTGTACATAAGTCACAATTGTTCAGGCACTGAACTGACCTTCAGTGACCTTTATAAAACCCTTAATTACAGGAACAGGGACACCAAAGCAAACACTTCAAGATACTGTTCCTTTTTGAGAGTATATGGGGAGATTCAAAATTCCCCTGCAATTGGGAGAGAAGAATCAAAACTAAACAACATTATAATGGATATAGAGGATGGGCAGGAAGGGACAGAAGACAGAGCAACCAGAAAGAAAAAGGATGCCAAGGGCTAAAAATGAAGGAAAACAGAAGGTTGGAAAGGAATGTCACTGGTGTGATGAGTTCAGAGGGAGGTGGCAGGGGCAAGAGAACTTTTAACCATCGGAAAACAAAAGGAAATGGGCAGGTCAGAAAGACAGCAGAGGTATCTGACAGGAATTACTTAAGCAACCATTTCCCCCTCCCTCTCTCACCTTTCTGCAGAACTGAAATTTATTTTAACAAAAAAGGCTTTTTATATGCTCTTCTTGGGACCTGACCAAAGTGTTGACTCCTTAGTCAACGTATTTCTTAAAGTCCCCAAATGTGCATAAAATATCCCCCTTTTTATAACTCAAAAGTCCTAGAATCCCTTCAAGCTGTGATCTCCTCAGGATAAACAATACTGTGCCAATGTTTGCCTGATGAAAACCTCCAGAAAAATGCCAGGAGTTCAAAAGGGAGACATTGTAATTTTGCAGAGGGCAGTCCTCCCTGTGAATTACTGTTCTGTATCTTCCCACCATGCCACCAGGAGACAACAATACTAGCCAGAGCTGTCTTTAGGCCTGTCCACAATGCAGCATATTTGCTGAGATATCACCACACCAACAACATTCCCATGGATGGGACAGCCTCAAATTCTCTGGGCAACTTGGTCCACCCTCTGAGTAAAGAATTTCTTCCATATATCTACTTGTAAAATATCCCATCTTTCTTGTAGGCTCCCCTCAGGTAGTGGGAGGCTGCAATTAGGTCACCCTAAAGCCTTCTCTTATGCAGGCTGAAAAAAACCAATTCAAGCCTTTCAATTAGGTCCTAAACCCAGAGATTTCACCTGAATAATAAGGGAGATTAGGTTTTTGATGCCATACCCCTTATGTTAATTTGACACCCCAGAGTCTCTGCCAGCAAATAATTACCGGCCAGTCCTAGGAGGCTGACAGAAGGGAACTCCATGACTAGGAAAGATAAATAAAGTATATTGTTTCCTGTTTACACTGGACATGAGCTTTATATAACTATCCCACCAGTTAGCATTAACTGGGCAATTATCCTGGCAAACAATGGCACATTGATGACAGCCAAACAAAGGCATCTCAGAGCAGCTCCTTCAGCAGGCCACTGCAGCAGAGCCCCTCTGAATTGCCTCAGTTCTGGCTCCCATCCCAGCATTATTGACCCTCCAACAAGGGCTGCACAGTCACAGGGGGAGCAGCAAGGGAAACAGTTGTCCTAACCTGTCAGCATTTAAGAGTACAAACATTTTTCCTTACCACAAAAGGAGTTGAAAATTTGGAGGGAAGAGTGTTCACAGGCTGAGTGCACACAGCAGAACAGATTGGCTGGGGAGAAGGAAGTTTTGCTTTCCATCCTTTTGAAATGTTTCCATTAGATTTTCACCTCCTTCGTCCAAGTGAAAGCAGCATTTCAGCAGTGGAATGGAAAAGGGAGAAATCTAAGGATTGGAATATGTCAAAGGACTTTTTTTTCCTTAACCCCAAATCTGTATAGTAGGAGCCTCAGCTAGCTGAATCTTTCTTGGCAACAATTCCATTTCAGTGAATTTACTCATTTTGTCAGAAAAACTCTGAAGAGACACGGTCCATAGTTCATACAAAACAGAGGAATAACACAACAGTGCAGTTCCCATGACTGTTTCCAGCAGGTAGGACTGCTCAGGCCTGGCATGGAGGGGACCAGGCTCTGCAGTGCCATTGCTACATCTTTTGCCGTACCAGACCCAAACAGAGCCTGCCTGAGCCACTAAAGATGATCACTCTGACAACCAAGTCGAATATTATAGAAATCCTTAGTGCTACCCAGATTGCAGAGCCATACAACACCATTTACAGAAATTAAATGAGTTATTCCAAATACTGACATTGCCAGTTTCCCAGGCATGTGAAGGCTGCTTTAAAGTGCTCTGGTGCCTGCTGGTCACTTGTCACCCCAAGATTTCCAAGATACCAGAAGCTGAGATTTAAGTCATATCTGGTCAATTCTATTTAGCCTTAATGTTTTCTCTTTTGTACAAAGAAAAAGGATATTTTATTATCTGAACACAAATCAAAGGATGAATACTGGAAGACTGTAGAAGACCTCACACTAAATGTTAAAACAGCTACTATCTTATCTGTTTAAAATCCCAAATCTTTAGACAGAGATTCAAAATCTACAGCAAAATTGATCTTTAAAATCCCCAGTACTGAAATATTTCAAACATTGTATAGTAATACCTAAAACCAGTGTCTTGGAGGAAATCAGAGCTGCAAATACCTATTGATTATGTAAATTCTAGATTTCTTAAGGTAAGTGAACTGCACAGTGAGAGATGGTGCTGTGCAGATGTGGACAATGCTTATTCCAGCCTGAATAATTTCACTGCCTTACTGAGGCTTAAGAACTCCAGCAAAACAACCTCATGCCTCAACCAAATATAAAAAAGGGACAAGTTCTCAGCTTAGTGGATCCTAGTTAAGAATGAAATCTAAAACTCAGTGATTCCTGTGAATTTAAATTGCTTTTATTCTGTTATTTTTTTTTCATTCTGGACACCTGCAGCCACAGAGAGCTCTGTAATCCTCTTCTCACCCACTGCAAATATATACTAAAGAAATAAAAGTTCCCTTCACTTTAAGGAAACTCATTACACAGGCACATATTCTTCCAGAATTTGAAGAAAGCTGTGAGAAGATAGGATGATGTTTATCTTCTCCCTTTCTCTTTTTGTGTTTGATTTTTGGTGGAATTTCTGAAGGTAAAGAAGAATAGGAGGAGATAAGAAAAAAAAATAACTTGGAATCTGCTTGAGTTAGCAAAATACACTGGGGAGAACAAGAGAAAGGGTCTTAACACTTTCACACTTTTAAGCAGGAAACAAGCAGAGGAGGGATGCTTTTTCATGGATGTGATGGTACTTTTACCTCCCTGTTCTCTCTGGAGACCTGTACATAGTTTTGACTGATAATAGTAGGTTTCCTGCCACTAACAAAAAGGTTCCCTTCCCTTCCCATCTTATCTGGGTCTGTCCAAGATATCTGTCCATCTGCACACAATCATTTGCTGGCTGCAGAGCCCCTGAGAGAGGCACACTGAAAGCACACATGAAAATATTCCTTCTGTGGTCTTCCTCAACTTCTCAATCTCTAGTGAGGTTAAGAAGCTTAAACACCAGGTGACCCAGAGTGAAATCCATTTTAATGGGAGCTTTGTTAAAGAAGTCAGAGTTGAATTAGGCAACCCTACACAGAAATACATTAAAAAAACCCAAAGCAAAACACCAAAAAAAAAAAAACCCAAACCCAACGAAAAATACATTCCTATTTCTGTTGTCAGTCTTACAAAGCAAGGATATAGGATGTTTTCAGTTTTAATCCTTTGCTTCACTCTAAAGCTAACCAGCATTATCCAAATACTGTGCATTACACAGTTTGCACTTCAGTTTATGGCAGAACTCCTCCAGTGCCACAGCAGATGAGGTCCTGGTACCCACTGAACTCCTTCAGCACATGCTTCTGTCACTCAGTAAAGATGTCACCCTGGTGGTGACACACTGCAGCAAGGAACAGAGCTGGCAATTGTTAAGGAGCACATCAAAGCTGGTTTTGCTGTAAGAAGAAAGTAAGAATATATCTTTATTCCACCAGAACATCAACTTTTTTATCTCTCATTTCAGTCTGGTACTGTAATGAGAGAAGCCAGGGCTGTAACAGTAGATGTATTACATTTTCTCTGTTGTGCTTTCCTCTGGAGCAGAAGTGTATTATGTTTAATTGTACTGTAGAAATTTTAAGATTAGTGCACAGAAAAAATAGCAAAGAAGTGAGATGTCTCAAAAAATTTATCCTTATTGTAAACATCATCATAATCATCACACACCCAAACTCCTGCAAGTATGATAAATCCACCATACCAAATTAATGCATTCCTTAATCAAATTTTAATTTGATTTAGAGTAACAGTGACAAAAGAGAAGAGTTTTGTGAAAAAAAAAGATGGGAAAATCTCAGCTCTTTATATTTTCATGTGTATTTAAGCACCAAAAGAGTAACTAAGTTAAGAATACACCTTTCCTATGGCATGAGCAACAAGTAGCCAAGGACATGTAGGAGACAGGGGAGAGGGATCCTCCCTAAAATCTTGTTCTGTAGCTTCTCACTGAGTATTTCAGTCTTCCATCAACACTGAAGTGCATCCCTGTGAGATAGAAACCAAAACCAACCACAAGTGTTGGGACTGCAGCATCAAACTACCCTTGAGCAGTTTATTTGCAGAGGCTGAAAAGTGTAATTAAATCCTGTCACATTCCCCAGTGTTTCCACATCCACAGTTCCTCAAACAACTGCATGTTCTCTGCATTTATGTGTATATAACACTACTTTTTATGACTTGCAAGAGTTCAGCACAGGTCTCCCTTGCCTTCTAATATTTCTACATCAGCAGCCTGAGTTTCTACCAATACACAGCTACACAAAATGTACTTCTTTCATTCCGGCATTTCATTCTATTTTCAAAAAACATTTTTAGGAATGAGTCCAAGATAAATAAATTTCCTCAAGGATTAAGCAGTTTCTGGTTTTAAAAATCTTACATTATTTGGATGGCCATCTATGAGCCCCTAGGCGAATTTTCAGTACTGTGAAACAGAGGAGACACACACTCCTTTCAGCACCAGAGGTATTTGATCATTTAAACAGCCATATACATTTTGAAATTAAGCCCTTGAAATTTTTACTCTGTCCTCAGGCGCTTTTTAAACAAAGGGTGCCTATATTTACTGAGTGAAAAGATGTTAGGAAAAACTTCTTACAGCAAAAACCACAGAGAGAAGAAAAACACCAGTTAAAATTTTGAGCTGGCAATCAAATGTCAGCATCTTCAGCAGAAGGGAATCCCTCTTCCACTCCTTATTTATCAAATTAATTACTGGACTTAAACAAGAGCACCATTTCTCCACTTTTGGTTTTGTTTGCCTCTCAATTCTTAGTAGTTTAGCAACAGCTGGTCTCAGCAAGAAAGTTACTCAGGGTTATTATGACCCAAAGTGCCCCTGTTTTCTCTGTGGCTCTTTTACCCAACAACCAACACCAAGCTCTGCTCTTTCCATTACCCAGAACTTAGGCACACTATATTTAGATTAAACAATCCCAGCCCTTGGAACAAGATGTTTAGGTCCTTTCAGTTACTCTAGTCTAAAAGCAATCACTGTCCTCAGCCTCTGTGCACTTTACAACTTGTTGGATTTTTCTTGAAATGTGTCTGATCTTAAAAGCCAAACCCATGGAAAAAAGAACTGAGACCAAATTCCAGGTGATCAGGCAACCAGGAGACAGGAGAGCCCAAAAATAACAGGAGAGATTCTGTGGTAATGTCTGGCCTTTTGAACCATGCACGTGGATTAAAACAAAACAGCTCATAATCACATCTTAGATGGGGCATACTACCAGTTTATCTGTACTTCAGAAGAACTCAGTTTACAGAGCCATGATTTCAAAACTTCATGGGCTTGCTTCAGACACCAGGATCTACTTTATAATTGGAACAAGCTTAAAAAAGGTCACAGTTGGACCTTTTTTTATTAGCTTATAATATTATATTTATATTTATATTTATAAAATTATATTATTATATATTTATATTTAAATATAATATAATATTTATATTTATATATAGATATTTATAATATTTATTGGCTTATAATATAATATTTTATTAGTTTATTAGCTTATATGGTCAAAAACAGTTAAGCAGGCAGTTTCAATGGCTGCAGATTATCTCTTACCATGCTTCCACCTCAAAAAGGAAGGTGCATGAGTGGATTTTCCTTTCTAAACCTCTTTAAACGTGGAGTTACTCAGGCTGACCTGAAACTAGCAGTTCAAAGATTTTTATTTAAGGCATACTGGCAACATAAATTCAACAAGAAGTTCCTTATAGAGGTGTTATCAGCCTCTTTATCTGCATCCAGCCCTTAACTCAAATAATAATGTTTATCAGTTACACTCCAATCATCCCTGTAGAAACTGAGCAATTGTAGTCCTGCTAACCAAATACACAGATTATGTTGCTGCTGACAAGGACATCAGAGCCCTTCATTTAGATCCATATATGCAGAGCATTTTGCCACCAGTGTACTCACCAACAAGAAATAGTAATTTTTGTGAAGATAAAGACCCCATGATAACAGATATGTACAGATATGATCAATAGCTGTTACTGCTATGAGCTGAGCTAAAATTCGGTACAAACTATTCAACCTAAATATTTGAGATGACCAGATACAAAATCAAACTGTACAAATGTCACCTACACTCCAGAGAAAGAATATTCAGGTTTTCTCAGGAATTAACAGAGGTATTTCCTGGGAAAGATTTGTAACAGGCTGTGCAACTGTGAATACCACCAAGAAAGGAAAAAACAGGGGAGAAAAACCCTGATCCCCTTGTAGCTGAAAATCCTTCCACAGCTGGCAGCAACCCAGACCAGATTTTCTTTATGAACAAACCTTTATTTAATTTAAAGGTTTCATTGGAATAAAGAGAGAAACATTACAAGAACTATGTAAGGTAGCTTTCTCTCTCACTTCTTCTAGAAGTACAGAATGTACTTATAGGTCTCCTGTAGCAGAAACTACCAAATATCTTGGCAGAGCTGGCCAAATCAATAGGTAAAAATAGGATAAATAATGTCTGAATTAATGTGTTTGATTCTTAAAAAATAAATGGAGTCTGAATGTTTTCAGTCTAATGACACATGTAAAAATTTAGATATGGAATCTGACATTTAATCTTCACCACACAGACTTAACACATAGAATACAATTTCTTGTATTTCACATGTATATCGACATAGAAAATAAAGCCAGCTCTTTTGCTAGATATTGAACTGCTCTCCTCAGGTGCTTTTAATTTTTGGAATCTCTTTCAAATATGTAGATTAGCTCTTTTGTAAATATTTTAGCCAGTCATAAACATTCAGCAATAGAAAGAACAGCAAGGTCAAGTTCTTGCTTTCCATAGCAGTTTAGTCTTTCCACAACACTTCATAAAATATTTTGTGATAATCAAGCCTCTAACAATGCAATTAAATAAAAGCTCTCTTTCTGCTTTTATGAGATTAAAACATACAGATTGAGATTTAAGCAACTGGTGAAAGGAACCCTCTGCAGTGTTTAAAAGTTGCCTCCTTAATCTGAAGAAACTTGGGAGTATTTTAAAGCACATATACCAACACAAACCTTTACACAGAATATCTACAGGAAGCATACCACTTCCCTGAGACTGGAATCTAAAGGAAGCCCACAGCAGTGTTGGTTATTTAAGCAGTTAAGACCATGCCAAACTAGTTGATATCTCAGAATTGATTGCATATTAATTGTTGCACCCCTGCCTTAAACTGGCCTAGTGACACAAGGAGAAAAGTCTTTTTTATTCCCTTGCCTTCCTGTAACCTGCCTGTGCTATCAAGACTTACCTGGAGGAGGAGAAATAGGAGATAAACAAAATATTATTAGGGGGTTAAGAACTCCAGGAGAGAAGGCCTGGAAGGTTTGAAGTGTGCTGTGCCCCAGAGATGAAACATTTGCATTCCAAAGCACTTGAGGAGAATGAGCTTCCAGCAGGAACAAGAGAACCTAGAGATGCATCAGGTCCCAGAATTAAACTAAATGAAAGAAAAATCTCATTCATTACTATCATATTTTTCATCTAAACAGAATAAATTGAAAGTGTCTTTTAGAGCCAAACTCCTTGCCATTTTCTTAATGCACTGGTTAAGTGATGTTTCAATTATTTTTTATTTTTTTAAAATTTTTATTATAAAATCTTTTTTCTTATTCAAATAAAGTTGAACAATTCTATATTGTAAAAAACTAAGGCTAATGGGAACAGTAACATTATTTTCCACTGTGTCAATAACTAGACAAACATCACAAAACTGCTGCTAGGATTGTTTTGTTTGACAGAATTGTTTTCAGATTCTAAAGGGCATCATCTAAAGGGCACCACCCCTTTTTAAAAAGCAAAATTAGTGCTATAGGGTATAATTATATCCTCATCACAGAAGGCAACAAGGAATGTACATTTTAGATACTTAAATCCAGAGAAGGTTCTCAAATAGAGGGCTGGAGGGAATGGGAGGTTTGCTAATTATAATTCCAAAAATATTGAAGAATCCAATTGTGTCATGTCTCCAGTTCTTTCTCAAGACTTAGTTTACCAAGAATTATACCATGTCCAGAATATAACAGAGCACTAAGACATCTAGTGAGTGAAAAACATATTGCAAGTAGAATTACTGCAGGTTATGTAAACTCAGCAGTGTTTGGTTTAATTATGAGATGTAAGAAATCCAAGGGATAATTGCTGCAGGTTAATTATCACCACATGATTTTTTTCACTGTACATTTACAATTCTTACAGTTCCCAGGGAATGACTCTGCATCAAAACCCACCTGGTGTGGGATCTCATTGCAATGCTCTGGCCTTTTATCAGGTTCTTGCTTTAGTAAAGACCTAGTATCATACAAACTCAGAAAAATCATGTTTACTGGCATTAAGTCCTACCCATTAAACACATACCAGGCATACTTATCACTGCAGACCACGTGTATTTAAATCACAGTTCAGAAACTGGGATGAATCACAAGCACAGGATGTCTAAACCATCCTTCCTAAAGGAAACACAAGTTTTCCACAACTTTATTGACATAAAGTATAACAAAAACCTGAAATTACTTAATTCCTCATTCAATAAAAAGATCAAACTAATTATTTTCCCTATGGCCTTGGAAAACACAGTTCAAAATAAAATTGCCATCATTAGCTTCAAATACATCAGAACTGCTTCTTGGAGCTCATAAAATAAGGAACATCAATTCAGAGCAGATCCCTTCATGTTCTGACAGGAAAGTGTGGAAAAAATATGTAGGAAAGATGTAATATCAAGACATGAAAAATGTTTGAGAAACAGAAATGTACTCCTTCAAACTCAAGTTGAAATTATCAAAGGATCACAACATAAAATTGGAGGGCAAAAAGAAATTGATCCATGTATTGTAACAGGTTAACTATAACTTGCAAGGTTTGGAAATTATAAGAAAAGTTCCAATTCCTTGAAATTGAAAATTTAGGTCAGATTCTTTACCAATTTCCCTTTTTTTCAACTTTTTTTAAAAAAAAGTATTACTTTTTTACACAATAAATAGCATATACTGCATATACACCACATCAACATTTCTTTCCTTTTCACTAAGAAAAATATATTCTATAAAATAGAAGCAATAGTACAAGGATTTCTTTTTCTTTCAAGAACTTCAGGGGAAAAATGTGTATTTTCCCTGTCTGCTGACATGACCTTGCATTACCCTTTGGCTGACAATTTTACTGGCCAGATGTTCTTGGTTTAGGACCCTGCTTAGGTTTTAATTGCTTATGTTTGACCTGGTATTTACAGATTTCTGGGTATGCAAACTTTACTTTTTGTGATGTTGTGAGAAAATTTTGGATTGAAAAGCATGGGAATCCCATAAATCTTGAGTTCAGACAGACTTCACTTATCTAAGAGAGTTTTCTTCCTCGCATTGATCAGGATTCCATCATTATTATTTGATACATTTTTATGTGTCAAATGACTTTTTCACAAATCTCTTGTATTACAATCCAGCCAGAAACTCCTTAACCACAATTTCTCAGAAATGTCTAAACATTTCACTAGTTGCAACATGTCTGTATTTTAAAAGGTGTTTGCACAGCTTCTGGAAAGCAGGAGAAAACAGTTAGGTAAACTAGAAGGATTAGTGAGTCACAGGTTTAGTGATAGTGAACACAAAATCAAAGGTTACTGGATATTAATACTGGATATTTCACTGTAATGAAAGAATATCTTTTTAAAGTACATAAATCAGATTTAATTTAGAAGATTCTGGGTTTTTTTTTCACACACCACAATCTCCAATACTGCAATATCATTACTACACTGTACTCTGAAAATATATGTATATCATCAACTACCTATCTCATCATTGTCTCAGCTCCACAAGCTTCAGAAGTCTCATACAGGTTTCTTCTCAAAATCATCTTCCAGACAATTTTCAGGGAGTTTAATTTAACAGAGTAAAATTTTAGGAGTATTATCTTTTGCTTTTCTTTGTTATGATACTTTTGTTGTGACAGGCAATGATGCTAGGGACCAGATGCACAACCCATACTGTCCACTGATTTCTGATCCATTTTGGTCCTGCTTAAGTGATACTGGAAACTCCTCAGGAACTAAGGATATTTATGCTCCTAGCGAGTCTTCTGTCCTACCCAAAACCTACATCACCACACAGACAAAATTTGTCTTTTTGACTTCCAAGACCTGCTTCTCAGTTTTCTCCATCTGGCTGTGAATTAAGTTTACTATGAAACACTAACAACTAAAATCTGACAGGGGCAATTTATGTCTTTAGGAACTGAAAGTCAAACAAATAGAAATTTAGTTTTGATTGGCCAATAGAGCTGCTTACAAAAAAGCACAATGAGCTGATTCTCAGTAAATTGCTGAAACATTAGTTTACAAATCACAGCAATAAACTTCCTTGATTTTCACAGTATCTTGAGATTTTGTTCTTTGCTTGTTTCTAATGAAGGTGGGATTCAATCCAGGATTGTAAGGAAAAAATAGCAAACGTAAGGCTCAGAATAAAGTTGTAACAGTGATAACAGACACAGTTGATCTCAAGACACAGCTCAGGGTATAAAAGCTTTGGGCTGAAAAGACACAGGTTGGACACCTAGGTCTGATGAAGACTCCCAAAAGAGAAAAAACCACACATTTCTGTAGTCTAATCTGCCTTTCTCAAAGGCCACTGCTGCCTAAGAATGCCAATATGTACTCACAGATATAAAAGAACATAGTGGGAGTAGTTTACAGGTTAGGGGTCTGAAGTGAACCCAAGTAACCTTCACTTTTCCTTTGCCTTCAATTACTTGAGAGAAATTTTAGGAAAGGCTTATCAGATTTACATTGCTGAACAAGTTCACAAAAATCTATCCATTTTGACACATATCATGAATGCATTACCTGAGAAAAAAAATAGTCTTTAAAACCACTCTTGAAAGTACAGAGCACTGCAACCAGTGCTTGATGTTACAAATCAGGCTACATTTGAAATCCATGACACAGACTCTCATCCCTGCCCTCCCTTCTCCAGCAACAGGGAGAACTCGTTTATCCAGAAAGCTGGATTATAAACTGTGCCTCCAGCTGCAGTGAGTCAAGGTTTCATATTAGATTGGTTGAGCTGCTGTTGCTTTTTTCTCCTATGGTTTTTGTTTTTGATTCCCCTAAAAAACTACTGAGGGAATCTGGGGTGGACTTAAAGTGCAGAAAAGTAATCTAAAAGTTATTTTTGATAACTGGGAGCAGAGAGGGAAACTTTAACTAAGTAATAACTTCTCTTTACATGTGTTTATTTGTGTGGTATTGCACACACATAATTAGTTATAATTTACTGCCAAGGTTTTTCTGGGGTTTTGTTTTTGAAAGGGCAATCACTTCTGGCTTTTAATGTTAGTTCCAGACATTGTTTGAAGTTGGTTTATGCTTTACCAGTAAGTTCTTATTATATTATTTTCAAAAGTTCACATTTCCAAAGTGGATTTAGTTGCCTAGCAGAGCATGCCTTTAATCATAATCAACAACAACAACAACACAGCAGCAAAGTAGGAAAAAAATTAAAACAAAGTCATGAAAAACATGTCATGATCTGGATTCTAGATAATATTTAATTGCACTTGCTCGAGACAGTGCCTTTTATAGTGATGTATCACTGGTGTAAGTTCAAGTTCTCCTTTACATGCCATTACCAAAAGCCAGACAATTGAAAGTCTCCCTTATCACTCAGCTATGTGGTGTAGCCCAGCCTCCTACACCCTGCTTCCTGTGTCTGCTCTTCACCTGGCAATCAAAAGTGCTAATTTATGAAAGCTAGCACCTTTCAGACATGCTGTAACTTTGGCAGAGAGGAGTTACTTAACATGTCCTTGATCTAGCAAAGATTCAGATATATAACTCGTGAATTTTAAATCAAGTTCTTTGATTTCATTACAAGGCAGCATTTTCTACCCATTATATATTGTCTCAATGTTAATTAAAGAGCATACTATGTAATTCTATGAACTATACACAGCTAGACAAGAATTCTTTTTTGAGAACATGATTCAAAAGCTCATAATTATTCAATTTACTTCCCTTTTGTGCTAAGAAACTGAAGCAATACTAAAACTTAGCCAAATGCTTTTCATATATTTAAAAACACACACATATATTAAGAGTATGAGAGAAGTATATATGAAATCTTTATGCAAATAAAAACATCATTTCATATATGTTTCTACTCATGAAAAAGTCCCAAGATAAAAGAGAACAAAAATGCTTCATAGTATTAGCAGAAAGGAGAAAACAAACCAATCCCCAGATAGACTTTGCAGATCTTATCATCAGCTCATGAGGTGTGTCTTTTGCTTACCAGAGATTTGGCCAACAAAGTCTAGATTGCAAATCCTTCTTGTATAGGACTTACACAAATTTTACAATGGAATACAAGCAAAATTAAAAGAAAGCAGTAGCACAGTATTGAACTGCATCCAAAACCAACCTTAAAACTTCCCATAGAGAGCAAAAGACTAAAATATTGTTCACTCAGCATTTTACATAAAATTTTTTTAAATCATAAATATGATTAAAAGATTTTTCACAGACCTTCTGAAAAGAAAATCAGAACACTATTTCTCAATAGTCAACTTATTATTTTCATTAATTTCTCCCATGGGTACTGAGGTGAGAGAATATCTTATCTTGAGCTGTTTAATCCTTCTGCTGAAAGTACTTTATTCTGCATATATAAATAAAAGTGGATCAGAGACTGGAACTCACACATCTCATTTTCTAGGCTACTGGCTCTGGAATTATTATTACCTGTAAGCTATTTTAGAAAAACCACAACCATTTCAAGAGGAACATGAAATGTTTCAAGATGTCAAATGTTTCAAGAGGAGAGAGGTCAAATTCTGTGAATTTATTGACATGGACAGTAAATGAACAACAAATCCTGGTCTAACTTAACTAGGCATGAAGTAGATTAACTTTTTAAGTGACTGCAGCAACCATTTGAACTGCTTTACAAGATGATTATGCTTTAAAAGTCTCAAAGGCTGAAAGGTAAGAGGCAATGACACTTTTCAACAGTTTAAAAGGCATAAAGTTGAAGCTTATTGTCTTTGCTCTTTAGCATTTTAATCCTGAAATTTTACACCTCTGAAGGAGTCTTAAAAGAGCCCTAACAATTTTATGTATGAGCAACACACCCAGACCACCTGAAATAACAAAAAAGTATGGAGATTTTTTTTCAAAGATTTGATTGTGTTTGAATCTCATGAAACATGATCAGCACATCCACTATATTCAGGAGATTACATAAAATATTTTCCATTTTTAAGCTGTTCAGCTGAACATGGAAGCAAAAATATGGTCAGCATTTAAACATGGACTATACAAATAAATCTATAATAACATCAGCCTAAAAACCCAGTTAACAAAAAAAATAAAATAAGAAAATTATAAAAAATCAGCATCAGCACCTAAATTCTAGAGTTTCTTCAAATTACATTTTCTGTTACATTTTGTATGACTAGCTGATTAAACCAGTATGAAAATACATTCCTTGCTAAATTCATTGGGGTTATATTACCCATTTTCCCCACACCAAGAATGCTGGTAGTTTTAACCTCCCATTTCCCTTCCAGAGAAGTAAAAGGATTTGGACATGAAACAAAACTAAGGTGTATAAACTTGAGTCTGAAGTACATACAAGGAAGTTTCATACAGCTTATGTCAGCTGCAATGGGCTGGAACCTTACAAACAAGTGCCAGCCAAAAACTTTAATGTTCAACCCTGTATCAGTGCAGCAGCTTTGGCACTTACCTTAATAAACATCATTGTCCAGATTCTACTGATGAGGGTACTTTAAGCTGTTGTCATGCATATTTGGCTTGGGACACCTCTGACAAACTGCAGAGTGGCACAGGAGAAAGTGCTGGATGGGCAAAATAACTTATTTTTCCCAGTTCAAGACTGCATAAATTCTGATACCATGTGAAATAAATAATGCAGCAGATGTATCATACTGTGCCCAGTCACAGCTGCCATCCATCCACCTTTCACCTTTGTTTCCTGCATCCTGGCAGTTACATTTGGTATGGAAATTGTCTTTGCAATTTTGTTTTCAACACCTTTCTAGCTGGCAGTCCAAAGCTCAGCACTGTGAAGACTGCAATGGGGAAATGAACTCCAGCTCAGCCAGACCCAACACACATATTATGTATATCTGTCATTGTCTAACTCAGTGTACTGTGAGCTATGCTCAACCCAGAACAGATATTAACAGATATATCCTAACAAAGAGAGAAACCACTTGTGATCACTGGAAATCAAGTAATTGGCATTAGCCCTTTAAATTAGTGCATCAGCAAGAACAACAGGGGAACTCCTTGGATCCATCCTCTACAACCTGATCAGTTTTGTTAGGGAAGGCTGGTATGTATTTTACCAGTACCTTTGAAGGGCTCTTCAATCTCAGGCATATCACAGCCATCCTTCTTTCCTCCTGGGTACTGATATTCTACATCTCTTCCAGGAACTGATATGTAAAGATGGATATTCTAATGTAAAGAGGAAATTGAAGAGTTTTCCCTGATTTACCAGAAAGGAGCTACACATTACAGATTTTGCACCTGTAAAACCACATATGTTGGTATTGTATAATAAAACCTGAAGGGGTTTTGTTGTTTCAGTCAGACTCAAATTACAGAGAAAACATTCTAACATCTATTAACATCTTGGCATTGCTGGATGAATTAACAACTTGTTGCCTTTGTCCCAAAAACACAAACCTTGCACTGTTTAAACAAATTACCTGCAAAAGTCAATGACCCATCTTCCACAGGACCTATACACAAAAGCACTTACATTTATCAAGCTGGGTTAAGGTACTTTCTGTTGTTTAGTGCTAATAATACTGAAATAATTTTAGTAGTAAGTCCTGTGAAAGAAACCAAAGCCTGAGTCCTTTGTAATGATATCATTAGCATCAATATAACTGAAATATAATTGAATGCACCCTTGCATCTGTCCACAGAAAAGTTCAATAGATTTTAAGAGCTCCAAGTCTATCACTTTCCAAATCCTGACAACTTTCTGTAAATCCATATTCGTCTGTGAATTAGATATTTGCAATTCCTGTTTCAGTCAGTAAACTGGACCAACCAAATATTTAAGTCCATATAACTGAGAAAAAACCTTCACATTTTCCAAAAATGTGCCTCCCTTAACTCCAATTTTATAGAATTGTCCAGTATACCGTTGTAAAATGAGTTGCACATATGAAAACAGAGACATGACCTTACATATGAAATGGAGGCTTTGGTAACTGAACAAGCTTTAGGTCAGAGGCCTCAAATCCCAGACATGTCTGCTTTAGCCCTTCTTTATCAATGATCTCCTCAACACATTTCAAGTTAACCAAGTATTCATGTGCTTTACTAGATCAGGGTGATCAGATTTCCTTTTTGGTATTGAATTTAAATGTGGCTCCTGATGTTGCCCAGGTAACAGCACTATGGAACACTCACCTTCGACCACAGCAGTAAAGGCTGAAGTCTTCCATATTTACTCACATAAATATCCCAGTGAAAGTCATATCAGAACTTGTGACTGCTCTTTCAGTTGACCTTTTAAAGGATATATTAATGAATTAATTTTACAACTTAACATTACACTGGCAAGGGCATGATTATAATCTGATGTTAATGGTTAATTAGTTCAGGTGAAGCCTTGGCTCCACAGCAGAACCAGTAAAAAAAACACCACCAGTAGAGTTGCATTGTGCTACATTAACCAGAAAACTTCCTACAAATGCAACCACAGCCACCTCTTACTCATGACAGGCTCTTTAGAACTTCTGATCTACTTTACTGCATGCAGACTTTCAACCCTGAGACAACTGCACGAAGATCTGCTGTCAGTCACTGGAAAGCCACTTCATTATGGAGCACCTACACAGTGATTTTCAAACCCAGAAGCTCACAGGAGATGTAATCCCTCACAGTGAGGTTGAGTGTGGCATTCTATTTATGACCAACAGATAGAAAAATGGAAAAGCTGTGAATCCTAGAAGGATGCATCAGTCATTATTTTGAAGTGGTCTATGAATTCTTACAACCAGAAGTTCTTATAAACTTTAAGTTCCTATATTTTAATTTGCACTCA
This sequence comes from Cyanistes caeruleus, assembly GCF_971803275.1. Classification (NCBI taxonomy): domain Eukaryota; kingdom Metazoa; phylum Chordata; class Aves; order Passeriformes; family Paridae; genus Cyanistes; species Cyanistes caeruleus. Next base: position 4,800,112 of record NC_141706.1, on the reverse strand, counting down.
CCACCTCTTCTCCTTGCACTGGGCACTACTGAGAAGGGTCTGCTCTCTCTCTCCATCCATCAGGTATTTACACATTGTTCAGACATTACTGAACTTTCTCTCCTTCACACTGAACAGTCACAGCTCTCTCAGCTTCTGTCTGTCAGATGCTGAAATCCTTTAATCATCTTTGTGGCCCTTCACTGAGCTTACTCCAGGATATCATCAGTCTTTTACTGGCATGCCCAGAAATGGGCATAGCACCCCAAATGTGGTCTCAAATAATAATGGTACAAGGGACAGACTGCTTTCCTTTAGGGAATTCTCTTCCTCATGCAGCCCAGGAGGCTGCTGGCTGCACTTGTCACACTCAACATCTGTCTAGGTGACTGAGGTGAGGCTGACTACTGGCCTGTAGTTCTGCATATACACCCTTCTTGAAGACTGGGCTAACATTTGCTTTCTTCTAGTTCTCAGGAACCTCCCCTAATCACCAGACCTCTCAAAGATAATTGAAAGTATCCTTACAATGACATTTGCCACTTCCTCAGCATTCTCAGGTGCATCCTACCAAATCCCACAAGAGTCATGTGTGCCATTACTGACCCCAAACTTCACATCCCTGACCAGTTCTCCCTGGTTTGTACATATCAGGTCCAGCAAAAAGTCTGTGTTTCCCTAAAGAGCCTGCATCCATTCATTGCAGTACTCCAGCAATACAAACTATCCCACTGTATCTCTGTAATCCCAGTCACATGATAACCCTGGAACTGATGCAGGCCTTCAATTCCTTCCACATTAAGCCAAGAATTGTTTTAAAATCTGTTACAAATAGCATCTTTAAAATAACCTAGTTAACACTGTTGCCCAAAAGAATAATTACATGTACAAAAGAACTCCTTCAGCAACAAGCAAGGAAAGGAAGAAACAATCCTGTGAATTTATTCATATTGAGGTAATATTAAATAGTGATGTACAGTACAATTACAATTTATCTTTTCCTTTTTTTTTTTTTAATAAAATGCAATATAGAAAAAACATTAAAAGCCTGATTGGTCAGCTAGAAGTAAACACAAAACCTGCTCACAAAAATGGGAAAAATCAAAAAAAAGAAAGGCACAAAGCAATCTGCTTTGGACATATAACTACATAGAACTTCACATTTATGCCCCAGTTTGTTCAAGATTGTAACAACATTTTTTTCTGGACTATGACTTCTTTCTGCACAGGGATCCATTACAAGGGCTACTCTTGGGCTTGGAAATCACTGTTGGTAAAGATGAATGTGGTTGACAAGACACAGGTCTCTTACTCTTCTTCGTGGTAAGAACACTCTCTTCCTTTGGGAGAGGCACGTGTACCGGTTTCCAAGGAATGGGGTTACAGTATGCTGGAGCTGGATACAAAGTTCTATCAGCATTCCCTAAAACATTTAGAAAGCACACACAACTAAGAAAGAATATTTACACTACAAACTTTCCAATGCAAGCAGTTATAATAATTATCTGGACTAAATACAACATCTTCAGAGAAAGATGCACAGGCACATCACATAATTTAAGTGAAAATAATAAATATTCCACTTTTTTGTTTTTTAAACAGTAACTGGGATATTCTTCACCTCTACTTAAAATAATAAGCAGGCTGAATTCTCAGTCCTTTGTGTTCTTAAAAACTGTGAGTGTCTACAAATGGGCTACTTTATTTTACCCAACCACATGATGGATACACTTCAAAGTTTGTAAGACATTATACTGAATGACACGAGTAGACAAATATTTTTCAAAAGTCATTTAAATAAATGATTGCAGCTGTCAGAATGTAATGAAAGTGCAACCAAAACATAAAGGCAAGGTATATCACTATTTACAAATAAATGTAAGCAAAAGAGTAAAGGTTGTTCACCTACTCTATATATTTTCCTTAAACATTCAGAGACCAGAGTTTTGGTCTCAAAACTATTGCTGTTGCAAACTCAAATAGAAGTAACTATTTCAGTTGCATAGAAAAAGAACATGTTTTCAAACAAAAAAAGGAATATGATTACAGAAGCCAAGGAGGTGTGAAAAGCAAAACAGAAAGGAAATTTTAGTTCAGAATATAGGTTGATGCCCATCTCCATTTTCAGACAGGATTTCTGTCAGCTTCTAATGGCTCTTGTGTCAAAACCCCACATCTTTTCTACGGGGGATTCAAGTGTGCAAAGGTGACACAACTTCTGTAACATGAAAAGTAACTTTACAAGGATGCTGACATAATGAATTTGCTTCACAGGACCCAGTGATTTGCTCTAGTGATTCCTATGCTCAGTAAGAAAAATCAAATAAAATCATAATTTAGTACAACACACAATTATCTCAAATAATGTAATTTTCCTCCCAAGTAAAAAAAAAAAGTCCAAGAAAAATATACAAAAGGTCTCAATCTGTTTCCCTGACTTATATCATAGTATAGGTAATCATTCATATGTGCCAAAATTAGATACTAGATGAGTATCTTAAACAGACTTCATTTTACATTAAAATATTGGAAGGAAGGAACCACAAATCCAACTCACTACATATTTGTGTACTGTATGTACAAACCTTTAGAATTCCCATGTGGCAAACCATAACCATTTAAAGCAGGTTGTGGTTTATTTCTAGCATTTTGCAGCCATTCCTGAAAGATTTTCTCTGATCTTGTTTTCTTCTCCTGTAGCTCAGCCTCCCGTTCTTTTTCTTTTTCCTAAAAAAAATATAAATATTGAATGCACTCCTAGATAAAACCTTGTACAATATACACAAAATAGTAAATTTTATTTTTCAGATTTCCAGACTGCTGAATGTATTTCAAATATTTTTTCAAATACAAACACCTCTTCCCAACAATGGAAAAGATGCATTTTTTGGTTTAAATCTGACAAAAAACCAAACAACCCCCAACCTCCATGTTATTCCAGTTTTTCCCTGAGAAAAACATCAAAGGCTATTAACAAAAATGCATTAATATGCATCTTATTTTGCTGACCACACCACAGTGTCTTTAATGCACTAACACTTCAACTCTTGATTTTTTCTTCATGTGCAACACTGCCATTTGATGCCAATACATTCAACGTAAGATCTGAATATATCAAATCTTAATAAATTACAAATTAAGTAACTCCATCCAAATAAATGATCAGTTCATTAATACTTTCTCTTTTTTCTTCTTTTCTGCATCTTCAGCTATCTTCTTCTTTAACCATTCTTTGTACTTTATGTCAGCCTTTTCTTGTAACCGCAATTTTTCTAGCTCCCTTGTGGCTTTTTCTGCCATTTCTTTGGTCAGCTTTCGTTTCCTTTCTCTTCTTTCCTACATGAAACATATCAAAGAAACAGAATAGAATTTTTTAGTATATTTTAATGATCAATTCTTTTGAGGACTACAGTTAATTTCACTACACAATTACAAAGAAAATTATCATAAACCTGAAAAAATATGTGATATTGTAAGCTCTCTGAAGTCAGAACCTATTCATCACTAGATTCCAGGTATGATTGACATATAAACTTGTCAAAAAAGATTATAAAAATTTACTTTCAGCTCTCCTCAGGTTTACTACTGCTCTGTTTATTCAGAGATTTTCTTAAACACTTCAGACCCGTCTCAATATTTCTGAAATGAAATACATGTTGCAGTTCTCAACAATGGTGTGTTAGCTTTACTTGTCAGTGTATCTAGAGCAAACTACAATCCCAAATGTAAGTCAGGTAAACTGCCCTCCTCTAAGAGTCATTGAGATATGCAGATTGTTCAGTATACTTAAGCATAAATTAATAGGAAAAAAAAAATTTCACATAAAAATCCAGTTCATGTTTTGTGGTATTAAGTTTTTTATACTCTTTAGTTTATTCACATAGGGATTACTTCAATACATCAATCCACACATTTCTCCAAATTATGAAAGGGAAAATGAGAAAACACATTCTGTGGTAGGCAAAATGGTAACTTGAGTGTGAAGTGAAATTGCTGCCTGTATGATTTGGAAGACAGAGTACACCAGAGGTGTCATTCACTTCTACATTTTTCAGTGTGTGTATCCAACAACTGATCTTTCTCTAAGCAAACAACCACGTATCCACTGGCCTTTTGATCTGGAGAGGGAGGTATTTTCATTTGAAGAGTAACAAGAGCTGTCATTTATTTTCTTTGTAACCACTATGAAGCCTTTTTAATCTACTGATTTGATACTATTTCTGCTTAAATCACTTAGCTCTTAGGCAACTGCATATACATGCAGAAACAAAAATCTACCAGACAACCTGTGCACATGACTTGGAGGAGAGGCACAAGACTTAAGACCAGTTTCCTCTTAATAGAAAAGAGCTGTTGAAAACATATGTTGTTTTTCTTCTAAGAAATATTCTACTTATACCCTTCCCTGCACACTCCTCTTGGGTAATTTAGCAGAAAATATGCAATTAAGCAGAAACTTATACTGACTCAGAATTATTACAGCTGGCAGTATGGATATCAAATGCCTAGACTACAGCTGCAAAGTATAATAAATAAATGAAATATAAGAAAAACACATTCTCAAGAAAACCAGAAATACATTCCCGTTTCCATTTTCCCATTGTATATTACCATTTTTCCCATTAAAAAAACCAAAAAGGCAGAAAACTACAGCTACAAACTACAAACCACGTGTCCATTCCCCCCCACCTTTTTCCCAGGCTTACTGCACTTGTGGAAAATCCAATTATGCATAATGAATATGGTGGGGAGGGACCACCACCATTCCTTCAGTCTGGTCTAAACAGGATACCTGCTGGTTTGCTGCTTGTCCCCTCATACCAAAACTACCAGCAACCCAATAAAGTAGCACGTAGAGAATAAAAACTTCAGCTTACATTGCTCTGCAACACAAACAATTTCTGCCAGGAAAGAAGCCAGTTTACAGAGCCTCTTGAGTTAGTGTGTCCTGTTCTGTTTGCCAACACCAGAAGCATCACTACAATTTTAACATCAGCAGCTACACTACGCACTGTGGGACTTCCCACCCAAAATTTTACAAGCTATGCTTTATTAGCTCTATCTACCATAATCTCCAAGGTAGATGTTTCTTCATCTGAAATCATAAGGATACTTTCAATACTACTTCTCTGGTATACTCTTGCCAAATATTCTTATTTGACGAGACTCCTTTGTGTACACAATGCACACTATTTCACAAAACAATTGCAACTAGCTTTTTAGCTCTATTTTCTCCTTGATTTTTTTGTTGTTTGGTGGGGGTTTTTTTTCCATTTCACTTCTAATACATTCTAGCAAGTACCAGCTTGATCTGTTTTGTAGTTTAGGGAAAATAGTCAAATATCAATACACTCTAATTTCAATGCATATTCTGGAATGTAAAGCTACACAGAACTATAAAACAATTGGTCTTATTAATATGACTTCACAACAGTGAGGCCTGTACATGTGATAAAACTATTTGCAACAAAGACTAATGAAAATATATGTTTCATTCTGGGAACTAAAAAAAGTTGAGATTATGAACTATTTTTATGCTAATGAAGCATGGAAACGAGATCTTTCTTACCATGAAACAAACATTTCCATATTTTAAATTTTTGAAAAGAAAAAATAATGTATTTTTGGCAAATTATTCAGACATCACCTATCCATAACTGAGAGATGGGGTCATCTGAGTCGAGATCAGAAACCCATTTTATTGAGTATACAAGGTGTTTACATAGGGGTTTATTTGTATGGCACTTTTATAGGGTAACATTTTCACTAACAATCTCCTATTGAGTACACATTCTTCATGACATCACTTCACCTGGTAACATCACAGAGTTCCACAACGTGTTTCTTGGTCACTTATTGCCCAGGGAGCACTTAACTGTGTCTGTCTCTCCCATGGTTTCTGCTCCATCAGGTACCAGGCTCCTTTATCAGTTCCACTGTACTCTGTTTTATTTCCCAATATCACCTTCCTGAAAAAAACCAAATAACCAATTGTCTAAGCTTTCCCTCCTTCTTCATCTAAAATTCATCTCTATCTCTTTTATTCAGAGCTGCCTCTCTGTGTGTTCATTACTAAATACTCCCCAAATGCAGCAACAACTCCTGTTTTGAGACAATGGTTGTCTGGAACACATAAAAAGCATTAATGTAGATGAAATATATATATATGTGAAATCAGTGAGTTAAACTATGGGATAAGGTGATTTACAAAGATTTTGCACGTTTTGTTGTTCGCTGACTTATCTCTGATGTACATGAAAGATACAAAACTAAGGATAATCCAATACTATAAAAGAAAGGCAGGGAACCTTCTTAAATTATGTATCTTAAATAACAATACTTAGATGAGTTTAGCCATCTAGGCTGACTCAAAGTTAAATCAGGTCCTGTGTAAACAATAATATGCCATACACACTACCATGAAAGCCAGAGCTATTACTAAGTTTTACTTGCTGTGACTTTCCCTCCTTAAGACAAGGGAGACTCCCTGCAGAACTGCACTTTACACTGCCTAGAAATTCTTCTGCACACGAATCAGAAATGCTTCATCTTTCTCTCACAATTGGAGATTTTCCTTCCTAGTTAGTGCACACCACATTCCCAGCTGCTTTAGTAACCTGTTTCATGTCAAGTTTCTGTCACCCTGACCATCCCAGCTTTTCTCCCATCCTCGTTATAAAGGTCTATCAAAAATACTATGAATGTGCATAAATTATTAATGCATGTTCTTTACTCCTTCTTTAACTTTCCTTCCACATCTATGTGAGCAAAGAAATTATTTGTTTAAGCTTGGTGTTGTTTAGATTGGGTTTTAAAAATTCTCTTTGAACTCATATTCAAAACAATCATAACCTATTCACTAAACCACTTGTAAATTTACATACACTAAAATATGGCTGTGGGTATTACATAAATTAAGGTATTGATTGTAAAACATTCAATTACTCATTTCAAGAAAGGCTTGTTCTCCTGCCACCCTACCCAAGCACATAATTAAGGAGAAAGGATACAAATCTACCCTGAAGGTTCACTGCTCTGTGCTGTGATTCTATCAAGTCTCAGAACCAAAAGAAGTCTGGGTTAGGTTGGTACTTGGAAATCCCCCACCCAACACAAATCCATCTGTCCTACAAAGCAGTGATGGTGACTCTGTTAGCAGCATGTGTCTGACTGAGTCAGTACTAACTTTTCAAGAAAAATCAGACCTGTATGTATGTGGTGAATGGTCAAAGGATTTTAAAATTTGAAGAAATGCCCCACTTCCTTCCTGACAGAAGGCAGAAATATTAAATAATTTTCCACACAGGAAAAAAAAAATCAAGCTAACTGCTTTTGAAACAGAAGCACTATATCCAGCTGGAAGAAAACTACTAAAATACATATTTCTGTATTTTCACATGAATGACTAAATGAGAGGCTGGAATTTGTAAAGTGCAGAGGTGCTTTCTGTTGTGCATTTTCTATGTAGACTGTCACTGAGTAGAAATATTTCCAGAAACTAATGATGTGATTGATATTTTTAAGATACTTCTCAAAGCAATCCTTTCCATTTATAGTCTGCAGAATGTGAAATTTTTTTTTTCACATGTAAATGTTCTACTTCACAGCTATTTGCTGACAGCTTGCATATTCTAGCATCAGTTAATGCTGACTTACGGCAAAATATAGAAAAAGCCCACATTGCCAACATCAGAACATCCAGATTTACTTGTTCATCCTCATAATAATCATGGACATCAACCACTTTTAGCAGTCTTGGAAATCTGGGTCGTTCAAACAACTGTAATTATCTTTTCAATTTTGCACTACAACACAACTTAGTAGCCAAGGCTAGCCCATACAAATACTTCTTTAATCTCTTTAGAATTTCCAAGTGAAAACAAGAGGCCAGAAAGGAGGTCAAGAAAGGTCTGAGCTGCAGATGTCTCTTAACTTATATCAATTTACTGCTGAAGTTCACACAAAATCAGTGCATACCCCACTGCAGTCTGGGAGCTGGAGAATTACTGGATCTTTCTCCCAAGCTGTATTCCTTTCATGTGGGGACTCAGTGTATGTGACAAGCATGAAGTTTTGGTGTACTCCTGGAAGACTCTTGGGATCTTCAGAATAATCTGGACTCCATGAATGCTGCTGAAATACGTGAGCACTCATATTCACTGTCACACTGAATTCCTCTTCCAAAACTCTGTCTAAAACTCAGTCTAACACTCACCATGAGAAATTAGTTCATTCTACTTAGAGAAATCTAAAGGTAATTCAGACTCAGGTACAAACTAAAATTATAACCATGGCATCAGTCATGCGTGACATCACAGAAAAAACTTCAGTAAAAACTTTTCATGTCCAGAGAGTAAAAGGCCCACAATAAGAAAAATCTTAAGAAATTAAGCCCAGACTCAGAAAAACATTTAGATATGTAAAGACAGACTTAGGTATGTAAACAGAAAACTTTAATTCTTAATGCAGTTGGTTCTCATGACTGGAAAGCATTTCTATTAGAAACTTCCCTCACAAACACACTTCTTGAAAGGGTTCAGTCTTTTAAAAAATGGACATCTTAGCATCTCTTTCAAGTCTAAAGTGTCAGCAAAAACCATACTACATGTGGCTCTACATTAGCAACCAGTGCTTTGACTCAACAGCAGTTCAGCTGTAAGAACATTAACCTAAGACAGGGAAGATCTGGATTTTGTTACATTTCTGCCAGAGGAGATTCCAACTGACATGTCCCCAAGCTGCAGGCTGGGATGACAAGATTCTCCAGCCCTTCTGTGGTGGTGGTACCATTCCTCACAAAACTCACTGGATGAAAGAGAGCATGAGCGCAGCTTCTGAACTGGAAAGTCATGCTCCAGCTGTTGAACAATCTGTGCTCTGCATTAACCATGCTGACATAAAATACACATGAAACAAAAAGCCTTTGGTGTAAGAGCTGGCATTTAGGAGTCTCTTCTGGGGGGAATCAGCACACCAAGAAGGGCAGTCTGCTCCAAGAACACTGTCATTCATTACTATACACTGTGCTGGTTCTAGGCTTTCATGTACTTCTTACTGCTTTTTGCTTCTCACAAACCATCAGCCAACAGCACAGTAAATGGTAAGAACAAAATTTTCAGTGAATAAGTATTCAAACAGAACTTTTCCATCCTGTATCTAGTTTCCATTAAAAATTATATTTTTCAGTAAGTAAAGGGGACTTATTGAAAAGAAAAGAACTGTTGAACATTCAAATTTTATTTTTAATGCCTGCTTGGTGTTACAGAAATTTTGCCTTATTCTCTATTCAACAATTCAGAAAGTATAAGAAATGTTATAGTCAATTTTAGATTGGTATTAGAATAATTGTTTTTCTCCAATGGAAAACTGTAACTTCATTACTTGTGCTCTTACAACTTTGCTAGGTATCACATTATTACAGTATAAAGACTTACATGCAAAGACTAAAAACAAGGATGTTAACAAAATGAGTTTCAGAATTACAGTTATTTTGGAATGCAAATATTCCTCTTTGGGGATTTCTGTTACTTTTGCAAACATATGCATAACATATGTAGTGGGTTTGGATGTAGTTAATTTTCTTCATAGCAGCTCCTGTTGTGCTATGTTTGGATTTGTGAACAAAACAGTGTTTGTTGATAACAAGTTCTCACTAAGCAGGTGTCCTGGTTTAGGGCAAATTTGGGAGAGAACCTCTGAATGGGGTCCCTCCAGAAAGCAAATTCAAGCGGCTCCTCGCACAACTGGCTTGGGAAAAGATTTCCTTGGAGAAAAGTGGAAACAACTGTTTATTAACAAGCAAAGTACCCACTAGCATTAAAAACAAAAGAGTAATATTAAACAATAAAACCTCTTGCTGTTTGAAGAGATAGAAAATCCAAAAAGTCCTTGTTGTGGGGTGGAGCTGGGCTCACTCAGTCTCTTATCAGTTCCTTCTGTGCTGGAAAATGCCAAGGGCCAGGCCTCAGTGGGCCACAGGTGTGAGCTCCCAGGGTTTGTCTGGGTTTTCAGTCCAGAGCAGGTTTGAACAGAACCAAAAAAAAGGGAAAAAAAACAATCTGGAGAACTTCTCTGCCTCAGCTAGCTAAAAACTAACTAGCAGCAAAGGAGAGCTCTGTCATGCTGTCTGTCCATGCTGCAGACAGCACAGTCCAGAGCAGGATGTGGGGCAGTGAGTGCTGTTCTTGAACACAAACTGTGCTTCTTCTTTCCCCCCTTCACTCTCAGAGCCAGTCCTAAAGGTGCAGAACTTAATATCCAGCACAAACAGAACAGATGATTGGGGATACAAGCATCATAAAGTCACCCCAGGACAGCAGTGCTAACAAAGCTTCAAGATTTTTTCTGCTTCTCAGCCCATCCCACCATGCATAGTCTGGGGGTGCATAGGGACTTGGGACGGGCTCAGCCAGAACAACTGACCCCAACCAACCCAAGACCATCCTGCTCAGCAATAAAAGCTGGTGGGAGCAACTGAGGGGCTATGTGAGGTCTCAGATGCCCCCTGGGGCTAACCCACAACAATATATAATTTAAATATTTATATGAACACACAGGTATAAATAGGAATTGATTTCTAAGTTCTATTGACATTGTAAAAATGAAGTAGCTTTGCAGAGTCAGTACAGATAGATTAAATATGATTTGAAGATACCATATTATATTGAAAAGGTAGAGTGTACTGCATCAGAGTTGATTTTTTTAATATGCAATCAAAAAGCTATTGTCATCAGGCCTGACCTTTAATCCTAGTATTTTATTCAGCAATAATTCCTAAGAGGTTCTGACTATGATGACAGTGTTAAAGAATTAAACAGTAATGGCAGTTTACAGGCTCTTCACAGTTTATGCATTCACAATGCATTTCTCAAAAGCTTTTCGTACTTTGATTTGAAACCAGTACTTTGATTGAATCAGTAATTCCACAATTACACACTGTGTAAACACTTACTGAAGTGTTCAATCCCACAGCTGATGATAGGAATGAAAGAGACTTCACATTACAGGATCAGAAGTTCACATAAAACAGGAACTGAACGCCAAATTTACTTCATCAGCATTTATAATCACAACCACTTCATTTTTACACAGTAACTCAGAAATAAGAGTTTTAGTTACATAAAAAATCATGTTATGTTCATTTTTCTTCTGGAATCAAAAGCATTCTTAGAGTTAAAATATTTCAATTGATATTTGCTAAAAAGTCAACAGACAATTTACTGTTTGTCCAAAAATGGCTCAGCTTTAAGAGGGAGACTATTTTTGTCCAGGAGAGATCCAGTATCTTACTGAAAATTGTAAAGGCATTATTAGGTCCAAGATAGTGCCTAAAAATTGATTTTATTGAGCTTTTAATTTCTAGGGAGCTGAAAAACTTTGCCATGAACAAATATTTGCATAAACATATTTCATGGCTTAAAATGTTCTTTGATTGCTCATATTTCAAAATATTATTTCTAGTTCATTTACAACCTTTAAGAACCACAAAAGCTATTTACATAGAAGAATACTAAATAGCTAGGATTCCTTTACTTTCAAAAATAGTTTCTGTAAAATGTAAAATGATTATACAAACATTTTACTTCCAACATAAATGTCTCTAACATTCATATAGTATAAAGACTCTTCCAGCATATCTCCTGGTACTGGATGCTCAAGATGAAGAAGTTTTATGTATACTCAAGTGTGCCTTACTTTCTTTATCACTACAGGATTGAGCAATGGAAAAGGATATGGACTTGTGGAGATTACAAAGATCCCTGGAAGTACTGCCTCCTGCCAAATAAAGCATTTATTGCTTATTATCTGCACTCTACACACAGGGCTCAGATTCAATAATTAACTGAGTTTGAAAAAGGTGAGTGCTTAATGCAAATTTCAGTAAAAAGTACTGCAAGTTTTGCCTCAAGAAACCTCTTTTGATACTTCCAGAGTAAATGAAGTGTTTCTCAAACAGGAGATATATACACTCTTGCCAAAAAAATTATCTCAACTCTCAGTGCTCATGAGACTTACCCTAACTACAGGTGAAATCTTGATGCAATTTTAAACATCTTAGTCACTGAACTGACGTATTTATCCTTCAGTCTGTGTCCACATCCACAAATAATCTTGTGGAAACTTTAAGTGGGACAGTCTGTGCAGCACTAATGTTAACATTCTATAGACAGCTAAGATTTTAAGTTCACTTTATCCTTGATTTGAGTGTAGTTTATAGGAAAGACAAACCAATGAATCATCTGATTTAAATGAAAATCAGCTCACTTTTCTAAACGCTTGGGACATGCTCTAAGAATGACCCTATGCCTCCAAAACATAATATGATGAAGTCCAAACACAAGTATGTTTTTTTCTCTTGTCCTCTGGGCTGGTGTGATTACCATAATGAAGACCACCTAATCCCACTGACAACAGAATATAAGTTATTAACCAGTACATCCACAAAGTTCCAAGCAAAACCCAAATAAGTAATAATTTATGGAAATTGAAGTAGATGGTAGGAGAAGTGAGGAGGAGACAGAAGGAAAACTTCTGGTTTTGAATTGGAACTGTTTTAAGAGGCAGACTGACTTAGTCAGTTACAGACACTCAGAATTTAATTCTCATTTAAATTTCGTTCTGCAAGAGGGAAATGGAATTGTATGTGCTGAATAATATATCTACTTTTTCCTGTGTACTTTAATTAGTAATATGAATCATAAGAAATTAACAGAGCAGGATAGGTTCTGCAGTGGATTTCTGTCAATTATCCAACTAGCATTAAGACTAAGATTGATTAGATTAGATTAGATCCAAATATATGTTATTCTAGTGGTTCTGGGCTGAAAGAGTTCTAATAATCATGAAAACAAATGTATGAGGTCTGCCCATCCAACCCAGCTAGTGCAGTTGTGATATTTTCAGTGAATATTCATCTGATTTTATTCAGAAACAGAAGTACAGAACAATAAACAACTGGTATTTCTACAGATCATAAGATGATGAACACATGAGCCCATGAAGTGCCAGGGGCTGAACATGCCCTGGGTCTCCCCAGTGCTCCCATTCCTGCCATCCAGTGCATGTGGTCACTTGGTGTGACACAGCTACTACAGAGCTCCACTGAGATCATGATTCTGTCTGTTTCTGACCCTGGACTCGGGCACCCCCTCAAAAGAACTTAAAAAATTTTTGATCCCACCCAGAAATTAATTACTGACTGAAAGAATTCCCAATTACTAACTGTGGTCTACTGAGAATTCCCTCAGTCTGGCCCCATACCTCAATTATCCCTCTTAAACCATATCCTATAGCAAATACTCTTTGCCTGTTCGTGGTGATATTTAACTAAATCCTTCTTCTGGCTCACTTGGTGTACAAAACATTGCACACACACTTAACCAAAAATGTTTGGGCACTGAACCTGGGAAGTCTGGGTACCAGAAGGACCAAAACCCCAGCTATAACCAGCAGAAGGCTACTATACAATATGTACACCAATTGTCAGTTATCTGACTATTCAGAAAACAAATGCCTTTGTACCTGACAGAAAAAAAAAAAATTAGCCTTGAAAAAATGTTTAGCTGCTTTAGCATGTTTTTGTAATTTTCAATTCAAGCAGCCATTTACTCAGCAAACAGAAAACATGGATGTCCAAACAGACTGAGTAAATTTTACATAGGCTTACTCAAGCATGGCATGTACTGGAATATTTCCAGCCAAAGCAATATTTACCTCTTCCCTTTTCTTTTGGACCCATTCCTTGTGTTTCTCTTCAGCCATCCTTTTTCTTCTTTCATATTCTTCATTTTGCTTCATTTTCTCAAGCTGTTTATTCATTTCCTAATTACAGAAAAAGTATACATTTCAAATCTGTGGTGATCATTTGCAGCAATACTGGCAATAGTGCTGCAGTTAAAACAATGTAGGCATTAGATTTTGGTATTTTTCCCTCATTAAGATTTTGGAGAAGAATGGCAGTCAACACAGAAATACTATGTAATACAATCAATGAAAAATGTATAATTTTTAGAATATTACCTGGAAATATATATTTTAATTAGGCTTTGGAAGCAATTAAATGTATAAAATAATTCATTGGTTTATAAAAATGCATTTTTAGTCAGAAGACTCTTAATTTGCAGTAGTACTTTCCTACAATATTTAAAATTTACACTGTGTACTGCTCTGCACTGTGGAAGGTATCAAAAGCTAAGTGAAATATTATTCACCTGTGATTTTTAATACCAGAACTACTAGAACTTTAGGGCTTAAGGCAAGACTTACTAAAGCCAAAATTATTGCAGATTCTAGCAAATTTTGAAACAGGAGTTTTATTTTGAAGATGAGAAGAAATTTCAAAGTATACTTAAATGATATACAGTATATATGCAATCATTTGTATCTCTCCAGTGAAGTTAATAAAGAAAAAACATAACTAAGGAGACAATTTGAGATGTCTAGCTTCTCCAACAGTAGCATTAACACAAAGTGCTAATTTTCAATGAAAATTCATACCTTTAAACATAGACAGATGGAATTATTTCCATGAAACTAATTTTATGGTCCCTACACTGCAGTCAGTTTCAAAGAGAACCCCCTTTTCTTACACTGAATTCAGTTTGGTAGGACATCAACAGAAGCTTACAGAAAGCTCAAACACCCACAATAGTTTGAAAATACAGTTGTTGTTGTAGTGAGGCAAAGTTACAGCAAATAACATCTCCTCTGAGTTCCAAGGCACCTGTATTGCAGGGATTCTAGTTTCTGTAAAAGCTGATGGCACTGTAAGCACCCAAGAACACCCAGCCTAATTCCACTCCAAATGTTTATCCACATTTTTGACATTCAGGGCAGGCTTGGTACTAATGTCATCAAAAGAACTGGGACTTCCCAGGTGTTTCTCAGAGTATAAGTTTAGAATACTTTTAATATGCAAATGTAGCAATAATTTTTAATAGAAATATCACCTATTTCATTCTCTTTTGGCATCTTACAAAAATGTTGATTTTATTTTTCCCCCAAATATAAGCTTTTCACACTGTCTTGCTGCAGTTTAAAATCTAATGTTTTCAAAAACAAACTAAAAATATTTACCTATATGACTATTTTCTACATGGCTTTAAGTAATGCTTTTCTATGACTGTTCTTAATACTAAGTTGAGAGACATCTGCTAGCTTACACTTACATTTCCAATCCAGAATATAAATGGGAAGTCATGAAACATTTGGTGGATGTGGATTAACAGATCAAAGCACATTCCTCAAGTTTAACAAACTACTTTGGGGTACTGCTGACCTGTAAAATTCTGTTCCTGAACCTTCCAGTAGTAGGTGTTTTATAAACAACATGAGGTAGCCCACATAAAACAGCTGTATTCTATATTCACTTTACAGATAATCACAGAAAGGCTAGGAAAACATTCAAGGTCAAACAGTTAATCAGTAACTAAAGTGAGAAATTATCTGTGTTTGATGTGATTGTTCTAATCTCTACCCAATACTTCCCATTTGATTTTCAACAACAGTATAATTTAACCAGCTGCAACTACAGAGTAATCAAGAAAAGATAGAGTGCTCTCACTTAATTGTGTCCTAGCCCTTGTTCTCAAGAACTGTTCATCTGCAAGGGGGCAAAAGATAGAATGAGGGGAAAAAAAATGCTGTACAGGGATCCCTGTCCTGGGAAAGGACACCAAACAGTTGTAAAATTACATGCTAAGTGGTTAACAACACTGTGCCTCAAAACTAATCAAGTAGCTTGGCATACTTACAAATCAGCACACACCCTATTTTCTTCTACAACCAACATGCAGGAGTACATACCCATGATGACAATCAAGGCAGTAATTAAATAAATGTTTTAATCTTCTAACATCGAAGCATTACCTGACAGTTGGATAAACAAAATATTATACAGCACCAGTTCAGTGAAGCATAGCATAAAGCAAAAGAAAATGCACATAATATAAATCATGCCAGCACTGACAAACACTATGGAGGCTTAAGACACTAAAATAAAAAGGAAAAAAACAACTCCCCATGTTTCTACAACCAAGGAGAAGAAAATCCTGTGTTTGCTATCTTCTATTAAACTTAGAAGCAAAATAACTGGATGTAATCACCTCTGCAGCTCTAGCTCGTAAGCGGGCACGCAGCTCCTTCTCTTTGCTAACGAACCATTCTTCCCATGGTGAAAGGTTATCTTTCAAAGGTGACACTTCTCTCCTCCTTGCAATTTCAGAGTGTTCAGCTGTCCTGAATTAAAAGCAAGAAACATATTATTACTTATAATGTATTTGAAAAGTAGAACAATGTTACTTTCTCAAAAAAATACTTTTATGGCATAACGTGACAACAATTACATAATTTTTCTATTTGCTTCGTAATCTCCTTAATGGAGAAATGGCATTTATATTGCACCTCTGACCATCCCCCTTGCATTCCACATTTTACTAAATTCTAGCTTGTTAGTTATTCTAAACTGTGGAACAGATTCAAACATTACCTTTAAGGAACTAAACAAAAAGAATACCTTGAACATCAAAGTGCCACTTCTCAAATATGGAAGTCAAGGAAAAACAGAGATTTAACATTAACATCCTATCCTTGGTCACAAGAAGCTCCATGTATCAAGTGGCCTTTAGCAAAATCAAAGCAAAAGCAAGAATGTTATTTTCTTTGCTCAAGTCTAATACAAGTGGATTCATGGTACCAAGCAACCTCAGCATTAAGAATCCACCCATTCAATCCAAAAAGTTTTCCACCTTAAAACACTTTCACAGGAAATGTGCTTAAGAAATACAGCTAGCATACAATACTTGATGGCATTATACAAGGTTCTATTAGACATTTAATAGGATATTTTACGTAAGTTACTCATAACTTCTTTACTCATGAATAATGCAGCAATCCTAGCCCCAGGTCAGAAATATCTTTTATAATATTCTATATATGTACTGTTTCATAAGTAGCAGGGTACATTAGGGTCCAAGTCAGCAAAATCTGAAAACATGCCAAGACATTTCTTTAAAAGGTTTCTTGTCACAGAATTTTTTTCTTGAGAACAAAGCAGTGAAACTAGACTTCACTTTACTATTTCATATAGATGTACAGGCTCTGGGAAAACCTACCTACCTACATACTGCACTACAGTGAGGAGTTCTGTTTGCTGAATCTAAGCTACAGGAGAAGCATCCAACAAGCATATTATGTTAATGTTCCAGAAATCAATTTTTTAAATATAAGATATCTGGATTTTATCAATATAAAAGATCAACATATTCACAGGACACAGCAGTACTCCAATACTCAACTGCACATCATTTTCTGTCCCAGTCATCTTTAGAATACATTCCTGTGGTAGAAAGCATTTGGGGACAACATCAGTGCTATGGAGTTTTGTTCTACTCTTCACAGTTGTTTTACCCACATGTGTTTGTGCTAACAGGACTGTTTGCTGTTCAAGTCAGGGTAACTCATTTACACTGTAACCTACCCAGAACAGGTTTATTTTCCCAGACAAACCCACTTTTACAGTATGAAGTGCACAATAACAGAACTGACAGGGACACCCTGACACACAGACAATGCAAGGACCAAAGTAGCACCAAACAAAAACCCACAAACACAGCAGAATCCAACACATTCTGCTGCACTCTAGGGCTTTTATGCTACAGCATTAATAAACACCAAAAATTAAACAGAGACAGCTTTTAAACTCATATAATAAGAGATGCTGCTTAAGAATGCCTAATAGCACATCTTATAAGAAAATAAGTCTCTGAAAGTTTATTAAAGGATAAAAGTATTATACATTCACATTCAGGAAAAAACCCCATAACTTTGTACAGACTTGACATTTTGGGCAGGGATACTTCCTCAATACATTCTTTTGCTTTGCATGATTTGCATTATGGCATCTAGTGAAACACGACTAACAAATTAAACCAACCTCAGAAGAAGTACTAGGAAAATTAATAAATTAAGAAAAATGGTATTTATTACGTCTTCTATCAGCACTCATGAAATTCATACTGTCAACTTCTCAAAAATTGTTCACAGTAATAGATAAAAAAACTTACTGCAAATGAGTAAGAAATAACAGAAGATAAAGCTTTAAAAGCAGAAAACACAAGCTCAGTATTAAGACCTATTAGGAGAAACACTTCTCCATTAATGATTGAAAGCTCTCAGATTGCACCAGAACCCAGACTTTCTTGGTGTGCATTGCAGCCACCAGCCACACTCTCCCTGGCACACCAACCATGCATTTTAAACCACACAGACCCTGAATTTCACAGGACCATTTTCTGAAATTCTAGCAGTTATGAACGTCTTCAAAATAATTACAATAATAACCTTCTTGAAATACTCCGTTCTCAAGTGCACATTTATTTCTAAATAAGTATCTTAAATCAAACTACACACATTTGGCATTAGACCTGAAGCCTATTAATAGAAAGCAGTGATTATCATTTGCCATATATTCACTAAGGTTACACCATAAAACGTAACAATGGATCCACGATGAAAAGTATGAACATTAGTTCATACTAACATTTCTAACATACTAACACCACTAGCAAGGCCATGTTTTCACTCCTTCTCTTTTGAAAATATGGCATTTCCCACATTATCTGCCTCCAGCTAATTTTTGTGCAATTTTAAGAGGACAACAACAACAACAAGATTCAGAGTGCATGCGTACACGGAAGGCTATATAGTTTTTAGTGGTTTTTATTATTATACTTCTCAGATGTTGGCAGCTATACATAGAAGCTGCTATATGAACACTTAGTACAACACAGCAGCAGTGTTACTCAGAAGCAGTGTCTGCATCAGCAAAGCATGTATTTTTGCCCACAGTTTAATAAGACTGCCAACTCAGGCCCTAAAAGAGGTTGTCTTCAGCTACATCTTAGTGCTGCCAGAGAATATTGCAGCAACAGGCCCAAGAGTTGGGAGCTGTTCCAAGCAGCCTGTGAAGCTGCAAAGACATGTTGTAGCTTGAACAAACTGCAACAGAACTTCCAGGTGCATGAAAAAAATTGCTTATTGGGTAGATGTATATGGAGAGGTAAAAGAATAACTGAAGGAGAAAGGACCATAAACTGAATGATCTCCACTCGGAAGCTTCTGACTACACTTGAACACTTTCCTTAGACTTTTAGCACCTTTTTCAAGAAATGCTTTTAAGTAAAGTTCAGTGTGGTCCATATTCCTACACTGCTCTCCATGGAAATTAGAGAACCATGCTGGAAACCTGCACCCCCATGAAGCTCTGCTGCCCTTCCTTTAATCCAAATGGCACTTTTAGCTCAGTGCAGCCTAAATAGTTACATTCACCACCAGTTAATGCATAAGTCTGTGAAGTTTCCATCAGCAAGCTGTATTCCAGAGTAAGACAGCCTCTCCCTGCTCTTCCCCCTCTTGTTTTTAAGGAATTACTTATTCTCCTGTCAAGCCAGCAAGATCCCAAGTGAAAAGAATGCATATTATGGTTGCATATAATTGAAACTGAGTAAGATTAAGTCACTGGAGCAGGAGCTGTGCAATACACACAAACAAAACTGACTCTGGAGCAGCTATATAGGCTATACACACTACACAAAGCAGTGCTTTAGTCTGCAGGCACTTTTAAATTAAGGCAGGAAAGACTATAGCTTTTTATCACGCTTAGACCAACCGCATATAGACAATTTATGAGCTCATAAAGATATTCAGGTGTCCACTGAGAAGACTTTCCAATGCACTAAAAAAAAAAAAAAAAAAAAAAGAAAAAAAAAAAGGAACAAATCACGCTGAAAACGCTTATCAATAATGCAAACAAGCCTATTTTTATGTGACATGATGTTCCGTCCCCAAGGACTCCAGCGGAGTGAAGAGAGTGCAGGGGCCAACAAAGGGCAGCCCCGGGCCCAGCTCCAGCCCGGTCCCTGCCGCAGGGGTTACCTATCGCCCGGCGGGCTCCGGGAGGCCGCCTCCCGCTCCTCCTCCTCCTCCCAGCCCGGGGAGCTGGAGCGGGACGCGAGGGAGAGCGGCGAGCCTCGGGAGGGGCTGAGGGGCTCCAGGCCCCCAGCAGGCGGCGGGCTGAGGCGGCCGCTCCCGGCGGTCCCGGGGCGCCGGGCGCCACCGCTCATGGCGGGGCCACCGGCGGCCGTTACCGGGAGCGGCCCGGGCCGCGCTCCCAGCGGCCCCCGCGGCACCGGCCCCGGCCCTGCGCGCCCGGGCCCGCCCTGAGGCCGAGACTGGGCCTGGGAGGAGACATCGGGGGTCCCCGATCCGCTCTTGAGCAGGGAGTGGAGTCCTCCCTGCACACGGGATCTGACGGAGGCAGCCCCGCCCAGGAGAGGCAGCAGGCCCGGGACTGCCCTCTGGGCCCACGCCGTGTCCGGGGCGATCACTAACACGCGTATGCAAATCCATCGGAACTCTTCTTCACAGTCGTTCTTTCTTCCTTAACGCTTATGTACGTATACCAGTCCAATAAACTGGAAGCAGTAACCGTATCTGCAGGTGACAATCTCAACAAGTCAGAGGGCGGCATTTTAACATTTTCCAACAGCCAAGTCAAAATTTGTAATCCATGCTTGCATTAAATTGCAAAATCCCATTTCAGTCCTCACAATTACGGTCTTGTTTCTGATTCAAATTTCTAAAGACTTGGTTTTCATACACCTCTGCTAGAAAAACTGTGTCCTTTACCTTCTCCATCAGTTAATTCCCCACTGAGTTTACATCTGTGATAAATAGGTCAGAACATATACATCTATATATATTCCTATCCTTGTTTGCCACTACATTCTTTGTCAGCCTTCTATTTGAGTTCCAAATCCCAGGAACACAACCCCCGTTCATTGCTTATGCTTATACCCCCACACTTTTAGGCAAATCTTAAGCAGGATCAACACCAAACATTTGCATTACCAAAGCTTTTTATTACCCTCAAATTTCATCGGCCAAGTAGATGATTGCTGATCAGCAGTTGGTTCATTTTTATAAAAATTTGAGTAATTTTCTTATGGCTGACTAAGCAGAAGTATTTTAGTAAGCATATTAATACAAGACGCAGAATTTTGAAAATGACTGTAAATTTGGCTGCTATATTAATTGTTCTTGTGAAGATTCTTCAGGTGTGCTTAACAAGAATTTTTTTTAATTTTTTAATTGGATAGGCAAGTTGAAAAATAAGAAACTATTAATGCTTTGTCTTAATCAGGAAAGTCAGTTCGTCTGAGGTAACTGACTTGCCATATAAATTGAATTTCAGTGACTGAATGATACAAAAAGGTTGTCAAATCTATACAACCATTATGTATGTGTACCTAGACAAAAATGAGTGCAGTGAGGCAGGAGATATCCCATTAACAGCTCTAAAAGATGACTAAAATTATCGTATTTGAAAATTTTAAGATGGGGTGTTTGGTGCTTGTGCTGCACTGACAAGCACCCAAATTTCTCTGACAAACAGGCTGCATCTATCTCTCAGGAGCATGTACTTCTCCCTCCCTCTTGCTCATTGGAACCTTCACTGACCCACAAAACCTTACTAAAGTGGTAGAAAAATACTTGTCCAAACAACCTGTGGTCTGAGCAAGCTAAAGCTCAGGGATGTACCAGACTGCTGAGGCCAAAACCAGGCAAGCAATGGGAATACACAGCCACAAAATAAGAGGGAGAGGTAGAGGTGAGGTGTAAGGGATTTGGGATTTCCCCCTTTCAGTGCTGGAGCTTCTGCATTTGGCTTACCATTTCACAAGGAACTGCAGTTTTGACAGGTTGGTATGACAGTATTTGACAGTGTGGTTCCTGTAAAAAAAATAAAATCCAAATGTTATTGCATTGCTGATCACCAGATGATTGTACAGAACTGTTTTGCAGCAAGCTGAAAAACACAAAAAAGGCCTGAATACATCTTTGATCTAAGTACCCCCAGAATACTGAATGCATCACTATGCAAATTGATGTTCATGATGCTTAAATAACTCCATCCACTCGTGGTAGATTATCGAGCTGAATATCATAAAATAGTCAATTATGATTAGCCACAGTATCTAATAAACAAATTACACCTGTTGAAATAATTTGATGATTCAAGCATTGGAGACAACAGAATATCACTAGAATCTAAATTTCACGCCAAGTAAAGTTACAAGTAGAAGAAAATATCAAATTGGTTTGAATTCTTAGGATACAAGTTACACAATCCATTGCCTCTGCTTTGTTCCAACACAAACCACCAGTGGTTTCACAGGAACTTCTGTATACATGCTGCATTCAGCTAAGAAATAAAAGCAGCATACAAGTTGTTCACTCCATGGCTACCCAAGCACTGTGAGCAAAGCTTCACGTCATGGCAAGCAGGAAAACTCCAAGTATTTCAACAGGCTGAAGACCAAGGTAATTTCAAAATGTCTCAAGAAGGCTTGAAAACCTTCCCTGACCTTAAAGCCCATCTCATAGTCAAGACTGGCAACAGTCATAAATAAATATTTATTGAAAATAAATCTATTTATAGATATTTATTTCAATATTTATATTTCAATAGATATTTATCTATAAATATCTATTGAAAAGTTCCATGTTGTCTCAGTAAATTGAGGCTGGAGCTCACTGCACTGGGCATCTCTCACTTCTAGTGGAGGCCCCTGTCACCTGGAATGGTGAGTAACTATGAAACCCATGTCTCAGGGTGATGCAGCAGCACTTTCACCAAACACAGACATTTGAGCTTGTCTATTCCCTTCCTATCCCATCCTGCAGAATATGAGAATTTGTCAGGATGCAGGAGCAGGTATTTGGAAATAGTTTATATTAACAAACCAGCAGAGTTTATGCATCACGATTGCCCGTACAGAGGGTGGCAAAAGCCAGTTCATCTTTTGGGAAATTAAAGCATTGTTGCTGGAACAGCAGAAGCATTCCAACTTTGAAGAGATGTCAAAACATAATACTGTTACTATCCCTCTTACCATTCTGCTCAACTTGTCAAGCCAGCTCCACCAGCCACTGTGCCCTAGTTAACACAGGAAAAGTATAAGCCCAAATAATGTAATTTTGTAAAAAAGCATTGAAACAGAAGTCCTGCAGGTTCAGGTACACAACTCCCATGGCCACAGAAGGACTAACAAGATAAATGGCATATTGCAAGGATGGCAAAACCTTAATTCTATGAACTGAATGCCAGAAGAAGCTGCCCTGGCAAGAATTACATGCCAACACTGCAAAAACCCATAGGCAAAATCAAACTGCCACAATGAAGTACAGAAGTTGCCACAAACAACAGAACGTAGTGCATAAATATATACACACACCTATGGTTGATACCAGGGTGAAAAATCATCCTAATTTCTCACTAAAGAAACTACAAAAACTACATTTAGTCCTTCAGTGCTAGCTCACAGTCATAGACTATAGAATAAGCACTTAAACCTATCTAGCAACAGAGAGAGAGTAAAATTCAGAGTAAAAATAGCACAATGTGTATACTTTCTGTCTGCATGGTCATGCCAATCAGCGTGTCTGAACAACCAAATGCTCATGACAAATTTCTCAGAAATATTCCCTAATAGCCACCCACAGCATTTTAAAAAAAAATTACACATAAAATACCAAGAAAGCAATACCTTAGGTAACAGACAGAAAATATTTAAATTCTAGACACAAATCAACCAGTCTCAATCTCTAAGCACCTTGATTTGCCAACTCTTGTTTATGAAATTGTTCAGTTTTAGAAATACAACTGTAATCTGATGAACTCAGTCTCTGAAAACACAAGAGTCAGCAGAAAGAAACTTCTCACTTCAGCTTGATGAATATTAGCCAGAATTAATGAAAAGAATGAGATCAGATTGCTTGCAGATGTCATGTCTAATTCCCCAACAGACATTAAGGAACACAGAAATATACAAATAATCACATGGAAAAAAAACCTATTAAATTTAGGGAGAAACAGAGGCTTAGACATCAAGCTTTAAGCTTGAAGAAAAGACTATTTTACTTGCAGCATTGAAAAAAGTAGAAATTTTGAACCAAATATAGTTGAATTAAAGTTCTCTTGAGTCTTCAGATTTTCCAGCATAAGGAAAAATAGTGTGGAAGGCACGGGAGCAAGGGAGAAAGCTACTTGGCTCACACTCCATGTCAGAGCTCAAGCAACACTGCCTGTACTTGTCTACTGGCTATTTTTGTGCCTGAATGTGTAGTTCTGCTTGATTAGAGGCTGTGAAACCTGAGAGGTCCTGGATTGCTTCACTTTCCTTCATGGTATGATGTATTCTCATCCTTGCAGTATACACTGCTAGCCCCAGCCCAGATTCTGCTGACTGCAGATGTGGAACCATCTGCTTTAAAGGGATAGGGCCTCCAGATGAGAATTTCTCTCATCTGGGGAAATGTGCAAGAACTCTATGGAACATATGTAGTTTAAAACCACATCTTTGTGAATCACTCAACCTAGCTCTTTTATGTTAGTTGAAGATCACAGCCCTCCTATTTTGAACAGCCTTTGCTTCTTTAGCTAGTTTATAGTTCTGCATAAAGTCTTTCTCTTTTTAAGCATTAGATAGTAATAGATTTACTTGCTCATTTTTGGGCTGGAATTTTCAGAACACAGGTTATGCTTTTGTTACTGGAAACCAGTGAGACACTTCATATTTCGTTACCCTCAAATCAAAATTAGTTCCCTATAGCAAATACCACAGTGACCACAAACCAGTATTTCTTACTTAAAACCTAAACAATGTTACTTTATATTGGAGTAGTGCCAGAAGTGCAACATATGAAATAGTTCTTACAGTATACAAAGATACAGAAAACAGCAATCTGTGACACATTATATCCCATTTCAGAGTTAATTTCCTTTTTTATTGAATCATTTTCAACTGGAGTCTAGTGTTAAATCAGACTCTATAGTACCATATGTGAAAGGTAATATTGAAAAACACTTCCTGCTAAGAAAATAAACTTATGCCAACAGTAAAAGATCAAAAGCATTGATGTAATTAAAAACCATTGAGAGTACATATAAAACAAACCCTTCATTGTGCTTTTAATTAAAAATATTACCCTGTAAATTGAACTGTAAGGCTTAAAAACAGTAATCAAAATGAAAAGAATTATTGAAGTATCTTTGTGTAAGTCTGAAATTTCTGAGTAAATTCATGAATAAACAGGAAATTCTATTGGAAAGAAATGAAAACAGGCAAAAGGCATCTAGATCAAAAAGCTGCAAAGCAGATGCATAATTTTTATGAGAGAATGAAAAAGCTCAGTTTCAAATGAAGAGCTCTCACCAGCATAATGGCACAGAGCAGGCTAATATCCATCTGTAAGAAATTACTCTTAATGGAGGAAAGAGAGGGAATACCTTTGGCAATTTTATTTGTGACCATCTCCCTGGAAAAAGGTGCTTCCTGACAACAGCAGAAGGAACAAAAACAACAACAAAATGCTCTCCTTGCCATATGTTTTTCATTTGAAGTCAACAGCAAAGCCTTTTTTTCCCTTCAATAAATCCTTAAAGTATTTATTTTCTGTGGCTACCCCAGAAGGGTGTAACTTGTGGTTTCACTTGTTTCAGTTTCAAAACTGAAATCAGGAAGCTTTACCTAGCTGAAGAGACTGCTGAGGTGTCAGCTCAGAAAGCCACTGGTACTTAGGTAACAAAAATCCCACATGTTGCTAACTCAAAACAGCTTTAAGGCTAGCTGTCCCCATGTATTTGACATTGCTTTTGGAGTGGCAGCAAATTCTCAGTGGATAAAAACATCTGAACATGCCACTGTGCCCTGGCCTGAGAAGATGCAGCAAAAGTTGGCTTTAAGTACCTGATGGCTGGATTTATCTGGATTCTCCTTATGTGCTCGTCCATGGGTGCCACACACCTGGTCATGTTGAGAGAGGCAGGTTTTGCAGCATTGCTTCGTAACAGGCTGGTTTCAGTAGCTGCTCATATTCCTTCCCCTCTACCAGCAGCAGACAGAACCAGTGTGTGCTAGAAGACACTGGGCTGACTGCATTAAAGAGTTAATTGCTAGTATAACTGAACTCCAAAACCATACTGAGATACAGTGAAATACTAGAACTTCAAATGGATCACATCTGACCTTTTTAAACAGCATGGCACAAAGACTCACTTGTAAAACAGAAGAAATAAATCCATATGCAAGAACATTGAAAATATTACAGCCTTTCTGGAAGCTTCATGGCTGGATTTCCTTCCCTACTGATTATAAATGGCAGCTGACATTTACAGTCCTTTTTGAGAAGCATTCTTATTACCCTTAACAGGTTGGCCAACAGAGGGAATGTGGGACAAGCTGTGACTCTTATACAACGATGGCTTAAAAATCCCCCAAAATTTTCAACATAAAGAAGTATCAATATGAAAATTATAATTTGTATGATCATTCAAAACATACTAAAACATTTCCACTCAAACACAATACATAGCACCTTTAACCAAGAGATGGCTTCATACGAGGGCTAACACTTCTCTTAAGGTTTTTAACCTATTGCATGCCAAGAGTCATCATTATTCTGAAATCATAAATCCATTTGTAAACTGGCAACTTTCTTGTTTTTCTGGCAATTCTTTCCTGAAACTTTCACTACATGTAGCCAAGGAGCAGATGGGACATAATTTATGCTCAATAATTCTACATGTGCACAGTTCTCAGCTTGAACTTTTGAAAAACAGAGATAAATAACCATAGGTATTCATGTACCCTTTATTTGCTTTCAGTGTAACATTTCATGCTAATTGCAGATGTAATATTCATGAGTGTAAATATAAGAATTACCAACTCTTGGATGGTTTTCTTCCCTTTTTACACTTGAATAGTCTGGCTTACAAAATTAACAGCATACAGTAAATATTCCTCCCATACTTTGTACAAACTACATGATTTTGATATACAATGATCCTGTTTTTATTATAGTGACAATATACAACCACATCTATTTACAATGAAAAAAAGTACATAAACCACATTTTAAACATTCTGCTACTGGCAGCCACTATTGTTTAGGAGGTAGCTTTAATTAACAAAATGAACTGAAGCCACATTTCCCATCATGGGTTCTATCAAATAACTTACAATACAAAGATAAAAATTCATTGTATGAACAGTATGTACAGTTTAATTCTCAAAACAGCAATCTAGCTTTAGATCTTAACAAGAATTTCTCCAGAGTAACTGGGATGGCAGTGGATTTGTTCTTATCTAGTGTATTGTCCAAAAACCTTACATAATTACTTAATCATGTATTAATAACTTTGTATTGTTCATATTTCAAACTAAACATTAAAAAATTGATCATTGGTTGTACTTAAATCATTTGGGTCTCAGAACTTTAATGCTTTAAACAGATTGCACTGATTTATGTGAAAATCAGTGACTTTGCACCGTGTACTTCACTGTCAGTAACGTAATTGGAAAAATGCCTTTTTTTTTTTTGCTGCCCAATTGTGTTGCATTTCCCCTCCATTTCATAAAATCTCAGTCTATCCATAGGTATTACTGGAGTGCTGTAACATTTAACAGGCTGCAGAGTATTAGCCAGTCTTATTGCTAAGACATGAGCTGTGTACAGTGACAGCTCTGCTAACACCCCAGGAACACCAACATTCCTTCCAAGGGTATGACTCGACTGCATAATACTGAAGAAACTTGCTGTGGTTCACCTGAAGTAATGCGTCATCGCTGGAAAAATGTGTTTAACCCTATTATTCCTAACAGCTGTTAAAAATTATTCCAATAAATCTACAGAATATTGCAGATTACAAGTATTTTACTGCAACAAACCATTTTGTTTAATTGAACATTAGCTAAAATATGAAACAAACACATTATTCTGATATTGCTGTCACAGTTACGTATGGGAGAATAAATCCCTTTTTTGGCCCTGCAATAAAATGCATCCTGAGATTCAATGCTGAATATACTATACAAAGCTAGCAATAGATTTTTTTGCTTAATTATAGAAAAGTCACATTTAAAAATAATTTCTGTAATATTAAACAGCTGTCCTTTATATTGTGCTTTTGCAGGGGGGAAAAAATAAAAATCAATAGAACTTACCTCACCACCAGATGAAGGAAAGTACAACTGCAATATGATGTGGTAACACACCATTAGCATGTAAAAACTGTATTAAAGAAACCACTATTGTGTGAAAAGAGTAAAAATATTGGGTAACAATTTTGGTTTACCAATTATTTACAGTCAGGGCAATTGATTTATTTAATTTTTTTTTTTAAAATGTATGGCTCAAGAAATTACTGCCCACTTCCCTTCTTTACAAATGACACTAAATAACGATTACAAAAGTGCTTCCTGCTTGAAAAGTCAAAACAGGCAACAGTCTGCGAAACATTATACCTCTTTATTGGAACAGCTGATGGCAGAAAGCCCTTTTCAGTCTTTAATTCTTGGTATGTTGTAGGCATAACGAACCAAAGGGAACCCTCTGCTTTGGTAGAAACACGCACGGCCGCAGGCCTGCACTTGGTCCGAGCTGTCTGACACAAAGGAGTCGTCCTCGTCCGCGTAGTCAGAGTGGGCTGACTGCGTGCCACAGTCTGACCAGTAGCCATCTGGTCTTTGGCAAGGCACCACTGCCAGTGCAGGACAGCTGTGGGATTTTATTAAATGTTTACAGGGCATGGGCTTGGATAAAAGGAGTGATTCGCAACATTCACACAGAGCAACGCTACCCTGCAGGTGGGTGTAAACGCCGCAGTCGTAGTAAAAATCCTGCGTCACGCGGCCCCCTTGAGCACTGACAGCAATTGCTACTGCTCCGTTCTTCCTGGTCAGCTGGCGCCTGAGCAACTTCCAGTCTTCCTTGAACTTTGGGTTGAAGAATACGTACAGGACTGGATTCAGGCAAGCAGGCAATGGGAAAAATATCAAAGTAACAGACTTCATGATTTCAGGGCTGATAGAAATTGCAGTGATCAACGGTGCAAATGAGAAAAACGCAACAGGACAGAAAAAGATGCAGTTCGTGAAGATTAGCCAAGCAACATGCTTAATCGTGCTGGACTGTGAGTTTTCGGAGAGATCCTCTTTTTCCAAGTTGCAATAGAGTTTAGTGTAGATAATGGCCATTAGCAAAAATGCTAATGAATTCAGTAGCACTAAAGTTACCGTGAAACCTAACAAAGGTGTTTCTCCAGTAGGGAAGGGCAAGCAAAGGGGTGATGCCGAGTACTCTGCTTTATAAAAAAGTGGTAAGCATCCCGCTACCAGAGCACACAGGAAAGCAAAAAATGCTGCAATTTGAAATTGTTTTTGGCGATTGCTTTTCCCCTTTTTAATGAACTCCTTTGCAGAGAAGCTCCGTTCAACAGCAGCCAACATCAGGAAAAAAATGGCACTTTCTGATGAAAAAACTGCAAGAAACCCAGCAATTCTGCAACCACTGCCAGTCTCCCACCATATGCCAAATTCAGCAAATCTTCCCCAAGATACAGCATCCAAGAATGTTAAAATACCGGTATAGACTCCCATAAATAAGTTAGAGACAGAAATCAGGCTTATAAACAGCTTGGAAGATGGCAATGTAGTACAGGATGCAAATATTGTTAACATGACAAGCAGGTTGAAGAACAAAGCAACCAAAAAAATAAACCAGACAGTAAGGCGAATCATCCAGCTGCCCAATAAATATTCACAAGGCTTAAAAGCACCTAGAAGAAAACAAAAAACAAACAGAAGGACAACAAATTTAGGAAAAAAAATCTGCCTTAGTAAGTAAGATTTTGAAAAGGTCTTAAAAGCATACTCCTCATTAATTCATGAATAGAATACACACCTGAACTGCTAAATAGGTCAGCTGAAAGTAAACTATTCTGCTGAAGTTATTCACTAATTAATTATGTCTGAAATAACTACTGCAGTGAATGGTCACTTGAGAACATTTTGTATAAACAAGCTAGCTAAACAAACTTAATTACCTTTTAGCTATTCAAAATAGCTTTTATTAGTGCCACCTTAATACTTTATTTTATGTAGATTTCATACTTCATAAAAAAGTTTGGCAAAAAATATAAAAGTGAATGTTCACAATCTCCTTGTAAGGGAAGAGAATTCTTTAGAAAGAACACGTTCTCTCAAAAAATTATTCACAAACCTTATGCCTTGTGGACTAATTTTTGGTCACAAGGAAGTATCTGTAGAACAGCAGACAAATTCAGTTTAATCAGCTTTAACAGGGACAGGCATTTACCACAAGCCCAGTCCCCCAGCCTTGCCACTAAAAGGCACTGTGAGCTTGAAAAGTCATATGAGAAAAATATTTTTTCCTCTTCTTTTGCCACTTAAAGCACTTTATATAATAAAACAATCCAACAAACAAAATAATAGGAGACAAGAAAAAAAGGTCACTACTATTGCTTACCCTTCTAATCCCCCCAACTGCTATTTATTCCATAGGGAAATCCTACTGATTTTAAGGAACAATCAGAAGAATTTAACCTCTCCTATTCCCCCATTAGGCACTGCTAATTGTCCTAAGCACAGTAGCCCAGGATCCCTCCCTGCAATTGAGGACCACTCAGGGAGCTCAAGAAAAATTCCCAACTATAAAGGCTGGAGCTTCTGAGCTGGATTCAGCCTGTGACCCTGGCTCTGAGCAGCACATGCCCTTCCTTTAGGCAGGGGAAAGGTAATGCAGGCAGGAACAGAACTGCCAAGAATGATTAAATGTCAGGGCAAAAATCCCCCAAGGCCTAAAGCAACTTCCAGAAATTAATGAACTGCCAAGCAAAAAAAAAAAATAAAAATAACATTTTTGTTTATTTAAATGATCAAGCTTTGTTTCTGACCACAAAATAATGGAGCCTACTGGATCATCAGGAAATCAGGAGTAAAACCCCTTTTTAGCAGGTATTCCCAAGTAAATCATCAATGACAGAATAATTAACTTTACAATACATTCATGTGACACAGCAATACCTGCTAAGATGATCTACTTAAAAATAAAAACAACTTCCTACTTTTTAAATTTTAAAATGTCAATTCTGTGCTTCCAAAAACTGATTTGAAGCCATTTTTCTAGTTGCTGTGCTTTAGACAAAAGCCACCACCCTTTCCTGTCTTTCTCCCAAAGTCTAGCTATCCTTGGAGTTAAAAGTTACCCTCCTCTCTCACTGATATTCCCAGCCCATGCTGGGAGGGTGCAAAAATTCGTGCTCAGAAGGGTGTTTCAGTGAACTTGAGCTACTTGAGCACCACTGTTCAACAATCCATTCTTTAGATCCACTTTTAGATCCACTTTTCACTTTCTTTAGGCAAAGTGAAAAGTGGATCTACAGGCTGAGCAATGATTCAGAATTTACATGGTGGGTGGAGTATCTTATGACCAGATGGCAGCATGGCATAGAAACTTGTTAGTATGAGAGGGACTAGTGAAAAACAAGGCAAATTGTGAACTTGTAGAACAAGCTCTTTCTTTTAGACCTATTGCAGCATTTCTGGCATGGACAAAAAGAAAGAGCTAAAGACTTTAACCCATGTAACACACCATCTCAATTCTCATTCTGTAAACAGGAGATCAAAATCAAGTAAGCACCTTTAGCAAATTAACTTTCAGATTATATACAATTACATTAATAATATATTTGACTTTCTGACTACAGTTTTTTTTGGCTGTGATCAAGAAATCCTTGTGATATTCTGGATATTACAGCCAAAGCTAGCTCAAAAGATAGACAGATTTTCATAACATAAAATAGTAGTTAGGAGAAGAGAAAGAAATAAGACTTGGAAAATTCCTGCTCATACAGAAGTAAATTCATTGGAAGCATACTGTTCCCCCTTCTGCATGCTCCTGTTTATGCAGACAAAAGGGTACAAGGTGTATGGAAGGAATCCTCTGGAAAGGCTGTGGCAAAGGCAAGAAAGTAAGAGACACCACAGCAATTCCTTTATGAGTTGGGTGGAATAGTGTACAGAAATTTGCAGTTAGAGTAAGAGAAAAAGGGCAGAAACAAAGCTACCTAGAATGAAAATATTGCAAGATCAAAGACATTCAATACTCCTGGACTATTCATGCCTAAATTGGAGCAAATCTGGTATGCCAATAAGAGTGTTCACTGCACAAGTGTGTTTAGCAGTTTAAGATGCTACTGCCTACTCCAGCTACCTGTAACAGCCCTTTGCTCACAGTTACTGAGGCTACAGCAGGGCTGGGGAACAGATCACACCAGTGCTCCTTGTCCTCTCTCCTGGAAAGACATTAAGCTTCATTAAAACCACCAATGATAGCAGTTTGAGTTTTTAGTTAATTTTTGAGTTAAGCTTTTAAAGCACAGGCTGAACTTTCACTGGAACAGATGATACAGTCTGCTCCACAGATATCTCCTTGGCAAAAATAAGGTAGAATTAGGAGGCAGTGCATTAAACACAGTAGACTCCAATTATGAGCATTACAGTCTTGATTATTCTGCTTATGGAAATAAATTTTGGTATTTTTCCTAGCATAGTTCTCCAATAAAGGGCTATGTGTCTAAAGCTGAGTCAAATCTTTGTGATTGCTCATCCAAAACAACACTGACATCAAATCAAGTTTTAACAAAAGCATTGGAGGATTTAATCTTCTGTGTACAGAATGACTACCAGGAATGAAAGATGTAATTCTGCATTCAACTCTTCGCATAACACCATGCCTGAAGTTCAGTGTGGCTAAAGCACATTTTAAGATTTACCTGTTGCTGGTGTACAGTGAATAATAGTCTGTCCCAATTCCTCATTTTTCCCATTTCTTGGCATATCTGCATTAGCTGTAGAAGTGAAAAACATGTTAGTTGCAGGAAGAAAAATAAGTGAAATGGCAGTGAAGCTGCCCAGGATGGAAGTAGCTCACTGACACCTGAGCCTTTTGACAAGTGAAGTTGTTCTGGTTTGCCACATAAGGTCAGATGCTCAGTACTGAAATTGCTGCTCATGTGGCTTTGTAACAAAGCAACATTTTTGATCACTGGGGGAAGATCTAGGGAGCCTGAATTAGACAGTGGAAGGACAAGTCCTGTCTGAATAGAAAGGCTGAAACACTGAGAATAAAACTATGACAGAAGAAATACTTGCAGTTTGAATTTTTTTTAATTTTTTTTTTTTTTTCCAGACAGGCAAGTCTTTCAGTGTTCAGCATATCTTTCAACTGTTTAGAAGGAACATGGCACTGCTGATTTGTAAGCAATTGTAAAGCACTTTCAGAAACTGCTTTTCTATCCCTACAAAGACTTATATTTTTCATATTCCCTCAATCAAAGGCAACACACACTACTACTATTCTAGTCTGGTACAAAACAATACTGCTGGTTAAGTATGATGAAACATTTACCCTTCTCATGATCCATCAGGGCACCTTGATCTTGGTGACTAGAATCTTCAGCATTAGAGCTTAGATAAGAATCACAACCCCAAAATGCACAGCACTGATAAGCATATGGTACAGAGAGTGACCTGAAATACAGGCAGAACAAGGAAGACCATTAAACTTTGTAATGAAAGTTACAATTACCACCTATTAAAAATATTTAAGTAGCACACTTCAGTGCTAAACTCAAATCTTCTTTTTCCTTACAGTGGCTGATAAAAACTATTTCAAACTGGATCAGGTATAACCATTTCTAATGAACTCCTGCACCGAGATAAAGGACAGGTGATGTATACAAGTGAGAAGTACAAAGATGATATTTTGATATTTAGTTCTGTACTATTCTTTCCACTCCATATATACAAACCAAATTCTGATCATGGTTAGTTTGTAGCATTGCTGTAGAAATTAAAATGAAAACTAATTAGATGAGCTAATTAAAGAGTAATTGTTTTCTAAGAAAGATAATTCCCAGATGACCACAACCTTGGGTTACATATATCCTTCTAACTCTTCATTCTCTGATACCAAAATAAGATTTTTATTTTTTCTATGTTTGGCAGAAATGATACATACTATTATACTATACATGGCAGAAATGGTACACACTGTACTGCTATTCTGGCAGAGAAGAAGTACATTTTCAGAGAGTTCTAAAAAAACCACATAAACAAACAATGAGGGGATGGACCAGAATCTATTTTTTTTCACTCAGGACTACAATATCAACTATCCTGAATTCTCTTCTTGAAAATATTTAGGAGGAACAGCAGACTGCTTCTTCTAAATGTGCAGAAAGGTCTTTGTAAAATGTAAAACAGTTCATCACTGTCTGATCCATCTCCCACAAAAATCAATTACAGGTTTCCATGCCAATGATTATTTTTATTCTTATAATTTGCCTCCAAGAAAATATTTATAAAGCATGGTGATTATGTAATCAGACACCTGTGTGTCAGCTCCTGTTTTCCACACTGTGAAAGACAGATGTGCTCAGTTCAGTAACAAATAGAAATCTACCCAAAGCACTACTCTCAAGTCAGATGATATCTTGCCTGAAAAGCTGTGGAGGAAAAACAAAAAAAATCCCAAGAAAATTATCTGCAACTGGCTTTTACACCAGAGCAGTCAGATGCCCTTTATGCAGACCAACACTGAGACACTAGAGGACTCAGCAAAGGGCCTGATCATTTGTAAATGAGTACTAACATACTTATTTATGAACATTTAGTAACACATTGCTTGGTACTGCAAGCACTCTGTGCTGTTATTTACCAACATACCGGAGTTTTGCGAAGTTCTTTGCTGCCAAAGCTTCTTTCAATTCAGAATTGCCTGTGAGTTTAAGCTGGTTCAGTCCACTCAATCCTTCAACTGGAACAGAACTGAGCTCGTTGAAACTTAGGTCTCTGAAATGTGAATATAAAGACCATGTTACAAAGTAAGTTTGAAGATCCTCTGGTGAACATTTCATTAAAGTAGGGAAGGACTTTATCGTATGAGGCTGTGGTCTGGAAATGCCTGTCAGTGCAGGAGGCACTCTAAACAAGTGTGCCATGCATATATTGAGCTAGCAAGAGCCTTCCTGATTCACAGATATTAAACAAATTATGAACACATCACTTTTAAGCTAAAAGTATTTATTATTTCAGCGGTTTGATGATAGAGGAGGTGACTGCACAGAACAGCCTACTTACAGGTTAAGAAGAGCTCCAACAGTGATGAAAGCTCCCTTGTGGATCTGATGGATCTGATTTCTACTGAGGTCCCTGCAATGAATTCCAAAGGAGATTATTTTGGCAGTTTCACCAAATGTAACAGCCAATGTACTGAGGGAAAAAAGCTTAGGTGACAAATATACCCATCTTTTATCAGAAAAGCAGAATATATCCCTTCTCTTCCCATTCAGCCAGGTGTAACAGCAGCCATATTCCTTGGTAGGGCAGCTGTATCCTGCTTCATCACTGAAGTAGAATCCATCTCCCATTCCTGCTCACTTTCCCTTTCTTTCTGACACAGCCAGCACAACCTGTGCACCCAAGGCAGAGGCTGGCTCTGGCATCACCTATTCCCAGCTTGAAGGTGCCAGGATGACCTCTTTGGTGACAACTGCATCTGTAGCAGGATATGTTGGCAGAGATGGGGGAAGGCAACAGAAGAACACGCAGAGGAGCAAAATCTACTCTGCTTTCAAATCCAGCTCCAGCTCTGCTGGACCACCATGACTTCACATAACATTCTTCTTAAAATACCTGTCTATTTATGGATTGTTTTTCCTGCTAACTTAATATAGCTTGAGTTGCAAGGGGAGAAGATAATTTTGTTTGCTTATCTGCTTCCCCTGAGGAAAATAGATAGGATCTCTCCAACAAATATTATATAATGAAATAATATAGTTACAATGCCAAATACTGGACCACTGACAAAATCTCATTTTTAGACTTCATATTTATAAAAATATTTTTATAGGCTAGAAAAATAAGATGGAGAATAGAAGGAACAGGGCTGAAACTGGCTGCTGGCCTTTTGCCATCAATCAAATTTTTAACACCAAACCCTGCCATCAGTTTACATGGGAATCAAAGACATGATCTTGTTTTACTCAGTATGCAGCTATATATGCACTTACAGGACACGAAGGGAGGATAGTCCTTGAAAGGTGTCCTCTGCAATTTCATGGATTTGATTATGCTGTAAGGAACTGCAAAGAGAAGAAGCAGAAACAGAACTTTATTAGCTGATTTCAAATGAAAGGATAGCTTGGTGTCTGCTAATGGATGGCTTCAGCCTTATCAATCACAAGATTTTACTCATTTCCACTTGCAGACAGACTGTCAAGTATTTTGCATCAGCTATGTTAATACAAAGCATTTTCATGGCACCTCTGCCCAATCCCAGTTCACAACTCAGTTTAATTTAGAAGAGACTATTAAGTGTGGACTGAATTAATTTCAAGCTAAAAATAACACTTTGTGAACACTGAAGAGTCATACTGAAATTTCAAACAACACTCCATTCTGCATGGAGTCTTTAAGCATACTCATTCCATTTATGTACATAGCAATACTACTATGAAATGCAGGATTAAGCTGTGTCTTTCATTTCTTTTGTGCCACAGGAATAATTAAGTATTAGCTAATTAAGGAAGACACAAGCAATCTCATATGAGATCGTATTATCTCTCTCTGTCCTTCATTTTCAAAAACTAAGATCAAACATGAAACAAAAAAGTCTCTAGAGATGTGGAGTCAGAATACTAAGGGGTTTATAAAAATAAACAACACTTATTTCTACTTACATTTCTTCCAAGGTGTGGCAGCCCTTAAAACTTGGGAGGTCCTTTATATTGTTGTAAGACAAGTCCCTTCAAAACAGAAAATGGGAGAAGAGTGCTTAGTTCAACTCCTTTCTACTTGAAACATCTCATCACTTGTAACTATTAAGTAGATTGACAGAAAAATCATCCCATTAGTATCATTATGCTGAGAAACAAAGAGCAGTTTAGAGAAAATGACAGAGGGAATCACAGGTGTGAACTCTACATCTTAGTATACACATACCCTAAAAAACATTTAAAACTTGCTCCCTGAATTCTGAGAGTTATAATCTAAAATATTTATTCAGAAACTGCTTTTTTAGAATAAACAAGGTAAATTGTATGTAAAGCACAAATTTGGTGCCAATTTTGTTTAGAGTGCTGGTAATTGCTTAAGCAAAGCTAGGAAAACTCAGAATGCTCTGTGAAACAATGCAGCAAAAAAAGAAACAGAAAAAAAAGACTAGAAACAAACAATCTTAAAATTTCTATTTAAAAGGTAAATGGCTGTTTGAAAATAAATCCCACCTCACCATTTTTTCTCCCCTGCTTTTCTTCTATCAAACAGAACGTATTTTTTCTCCTCCCTTTTCCAGGATTTGCTTTTGTTCCACATTTTCCTGTGTGTATCCTTTGCAAACATGTTTTGTTCCCCATCCTCCTAATGGCTTCAGTTACCAGCCTGGGGTTTTTTGCATTAATTTTAATTTTTTAATTAATTTAATAATTTTAACACATCCTCACTGCTTTTTATGTCTAGCCTTTGTATTGCTATTTCTCATCTCCATTTCTTTTGGTTCCTGATCCTCTCTCCTCTGTCCCTGAACACAAAAAGTCAAAGCACTATAGCTAAACTCTTCTTTAACCTCTAAACACAGATAACATTGTGCTAAGAATGAATGGTGGCAGAACAAATCTGAAGATAAGCACCACCTTACATATCTCTCATAATGCATGAAAGAAATATCCCTATAAAGGGGACTCTGTTTAAGGAATGTAAGGCATTACATCAAATCTGCCAAAAATCTTAATTGGAACAATCAAGAAACCACATTTCCAACTTTGCTAGAACTACTAGGATGAAAAATTCAAACCAACACTTTAAATTAGATTTCAGTTTCTTTCAAAAGATTCTGATGTATGAAGAGGGGCACAATATGTATACTTACAAAGTTCGAAGCACCTTTTGCTCTTGGCATAAATTAACAGGAATACTGCTTATCTTGGTCCCTGTAAGAGTTCTGTGGGGAAAAAATCCCAACAAACCCACACATATAAATGCTTGTTTTGGTTATGACAGATGGCATAACAAGGATACATAAGAATAGAATGCTATTGGGGTGCTAGATACACCCACCAAAATTTTTTTGTTTCTTTCTTTTTTTGGAAGAGGACAATTTTTCTGTTTTTCAGTTCTGGGAGAAGGGGTTAGTATCAATGGCCTTTTTCATAGTCTTTTCTGTTCTTCCCCTACTTAAAAAAAACCCCATTAAGTGGCACCCAGGTATCCCAGGGAGTAAAACCTTATCATCGAATTTATTGACAGAGGACCAGAAGATACATGTGTTTGCTCTCCAGATCCACTAATCATATTTCAATTACTTCAAAAGAGGAAAACCCAAGAATTTATTTCTGCAGAAGACACTTACAAGCTCTCCAGATTTACAGTTCCTGTCAAATTAGGAAACCACTGCACCATGCTGGCACCCCGAATGACCCTAAAACAAAATTCCCCATAAAAATTAGCTGTGAGCAATTATGGCATTGAATTGTGACATTCAGTCTTATTATCAGGTAGATATTTACACCAAGGAGACATTCTAACATTCTTACTGCTTTAAAATTTTACACTTGAATAATGGGTGAAAAATAAGTCTTTTCACTGCTTCTTATACTACTCATTTGCTTAATAAATTACTCCTCCATGAGCAAACAACTGGAATTCATCAAACTGGAAAGAGTGCTATCAATACATGTATGAAAAGTGTAGTTTGTAGCTCAAAGTCACACTCCATTTTGCTTATTATTCATTATCCCCAGAAGTGATATCTTTTAAGAGTATACATGCACTAACCTGAAAAACATTCTCACAATGTACATCCCTGGCTCAAAAAACCACCAAGGACACATTGCAGATTGTTTAATTGAGAATCTGAGCATTTGGCCTTGGGTTATGTATCTTATGAAAGGTAATTTTTTAAAAAAAAAAGTTGGACAGCGTATTTAATAGACCTTAAGAAACTAGCTATTCCCAACAGTAACAATATTTATTAAAACTTACTGAATAAAAAACAGAAAAAACTTCTAATGTAAGAGGGAGTCAGAAAATTTATTTATTTTGAGTCCTTAGCCACAACATTTCATACCCATTTATTGTATGGTATTGTCAAGAAGGTACTTACAGGGAATGCAGATCTGACAGATTCTGAAATGCTGAGTTCCCCACAAAAGACAAAGGATTATCATACAAATGTCTGGGAAATGAAAAACATGTTTCAGTGGTTGTTCTTACAATCACTGACTGCTAAAGGCTAAAAATAGATGGATGAAAATTACTTACATAGTTCTTAGAAGGGGGTTTCCTGCAAATGCACCATCAGGAATTATGGAAATGTAGTTACTGTGAAATCCCCTAAAGATATTAGCAAAGAAAAACCCAACATTTAAAACTATACTGCCAGCAGAATCAACCAGTAGTCATCTTCATCGTATCTACCCAATTCCCAATCCTGCCACAACAAGGATTGCAACAGGACTAAGTCAATCTGTAGGAGTAACTTTAAAGGTATTATTTCTGTCTACTGCACATCAGCTAAACTGAAAATATTTCATTAGAAAGAAATTATTTTGACCAAACATGATGCTGTACTTTCACTTTTCTTACTCATCTCTTAAGGAGGGGACAAGTAAAATGTGTGTCATCAATGATTACCTAATCTGCTACTGGAGGCCAAAACCATCTCATGATTAAGATCTATGCTAATGGTTCTCCTGAATAAATTGCCTGCTTATGTAACTCCAAAACAATTTTCAACACATGCCCTCTTCTAGATGATGATTATATTTTCTTTTAATTGTAGCTTCAAATAGCATAACTTAACATAATTTAGGCTCCTGCACAATGAGACAAGTATTCCTAAATCCAGGAATTTTTTTTCTCTTTTTGTTTATGAAAAGAAGAAAGAAAACTGGTAAAAAGGGAGAATAAGTAATACTCACAACTCCTTTAGATTTGGAAGTGCTTTTATGGCTTCAGGGAACTCTACCATGTTATTATAATTTAAATCCCTAGAAGAAACAAAGCAAGAACATTATAAAATTTTTAACAGTAGCCATGAATTGTCAAAATAATTTTTGCTTAAGACAGTCCAACGAAAAAGAAAAGTTCTCAGAACACCTTTAACTAGACCATAGGATAACTTCAACTTGGATTCAGTCTTCTAATGTTTCACATGCTTATAACCAGCTAATAACTTAGGTAAGATATTTAATATTACCCAGAAGATTATTCATATTTAGTCAAATAATATTTCCTTACAGCAAAGCTCAGTATTTGTCAATACCTCATAGATTTTTTTTAGAATTTACACAGAAATGAACTATGATTTCAAAGATCTTTTTTTTAAAAAAAGTAGATACAAATGACTACTTTTTATTATCATCTTACTAAGAATACTTTTGTCAAGGTTTTATAAAACAAACAGTAAATAAGCCATAATGTAAAAGCAGATCTTGCAGCAAAACTAATTATAAATACTGATTAGAAGCACAGAAAAACCTTATGACAGATGGGTGATGTTGAATTCTTGGTTAACTTGTCACTATTCTAGCAGTAATGTCAGGACCTCTGCAAAAGGGATTCCTTATAAATGGCAGAAATATTCAGTGTCTTATATCAGCTGTATCTATTTACACAGCACCTCATTACTTAATTGAGGTTGTAAGAGATGAAATAAGATGAAATAAGCAGCATTTCTGGACTCATCCAAGCTCCTCGTGTTAACAGAGGTTGTCACTGGCTTGTCCTTGCCCTCCTTCATTAGTTTTGCTTATTTAGCATTCTCCAAAGCATAAAAAAAAAAAAAAGGCACTGCTGAGGGAGATATTGCTTATTAGACATTCACAGAGTGAGCTGAAAGGAAATGGGAAATGTAACCCAAGCAGCTGAAAGCCATTCCTTGCCAATGAAGCACTCAGGAGGTTTAGGACAGGGAACAGTGGAGCAACAGCCCTCTGAGATCCTCTCAGAAAGCTCCTATTGTCACACAATAGCTTTGGCAATATATCCTATATATGTTTAACCTTACAGGAAATCTGAGAAACAAATATTTGTCCTTTATCACTCATGGGGCCACTCAGAACACTTGTGATCTATCCACCTGACTCAGCAGAGTGCTATGCAAAGACACACCAGCTAGACCAGGGCTAGGAACATTAGAGCCACATCATCCAGCATGACATTTCACCCAGGCTAACATTTACTTGCTTCTCAAAGCAGTTCATTCGTTTTTGGTGGAGCAGTGCACTGATACCAGCCTTTAGCTCCAAAACTTGAGTTGGACCTAAGTGTCAGTGGCACGTGTTGCACAGTGCACATACACCTGATTTGAAAAACTTTCACCATACCACTATGGCAACCTCGATTAAGCTGAGATTGAGACTAACACTGACCACAAATTATTTTAAGAAACATACTTACAATGTTTCAAGGTTGTCTAATCCATCAAAACAGTGCTTTCCTATAGTTTTTATTTTATTATTATGAAGATGTCTGAAAAGCAAAACCAAAACAAGTGAATTATTTCATATAAGCTAACAAATCAGCAGACATTTCTATGAAATCAAGAGTTAAGCAGTTTAGTAAAAAACACTGCAAAAGAATATCTTTAAGTTCCAGACAAAATATTTCATCCTCATAGGGAAAAAAATAGATAGTTTGCAGTCAAGACAACTATTTTAAATCTTTAATCCCTATTCAGAAATGTGATAAAAATATGACATAAACACAGAAATCCAACTATTTTTTCATACTACTCCATGGAGATTTTTAAGACTACAGTGAAACAGGTTTTATATAAAAAGAGATAATTTTTTTCTTCTTCTAGTATCCCTGAAAGCTTTCTCTGACAACCACTGCTTTGAAATATTCATTATATAATGAGATGTCAGAAACCAAATCTCACTACCCACAGTCCATTTTTGACTAGGAGAAAGTCTTTAGCAAACCTTCAGCAGGTTCTCTAACATACATGGTATCATCTCATGTCAGCAGTATAGGTTGTTACTAGTCAACTGAGCTAAAACATAGCAAAATAACCATTTTCAGTGCCACCCTAAATTAACAAAACCATGACTGAAGAGAAAGGCAAAGTGACCTATGAAACACAAATACTCACAGGACAACAAGACTTGAAAGGTTTGTAAATGCATGGTCAGGAATGTGTGTTATTTTGTTGAGAGCCAGTGTTAAGGCTTGCAGAGAGGGGAGATTGCTGAGTGGATAGATGGGAACTTCTGTTAAACTGTTGTCATCCAGCCAAAGGTGACGAAGCTGCACAAGACCCTCAAAACTGTCCTCTGGTATGGCAGTAATGTGGTTAGCATCTAAACGCCTGTATTAAAACAGAAAGAATTCATGTAAAAAACTCACAAGCTACAGATCAGCAAAAATACCAGCTGAAATCCTACTATTCATGAACATTTTTTTTCAAGCTTACGTACCTTTCACTGAAATAATTCAATATTGCAAAGCTTGAAGTTTTATTGAAAGATGTGTGAAAAACTTTTCAAGGCAAACGAAGAGCCCGTAAAAAAAAAGTTTCATAATAAACTTTTCAAACATTTTAAATAAAACATTTGAACAAACTGATATGCTTATAATCAGCTAACCAAAATTAATTAATAACTCTATAAGGTATTTCCCACAAAATCCCTGGATTCTAACACTGCAACAAATCTTTAAAACAGCAGCTTGACAGCATTTCTAAGATTGCAGAGGCATTTACTCATTTGAATGGATTATCCCTACATCTACCTCGTTGACAGCATTGTATAGTGTTGTATGCTTTGTTTTGTGGTAATGCTATACAGCAACAAAGCAACTACTTTAGAAAACAAAACTATTAAAAGCTGTTTGTGAACAGAGTTGAATTATCCCAACAAATGAAACATTTCAACTAAAACTGTTTGCTCTCTGGCACCTGATATTTTCTAACATTCTCCACAAAAAAATGCAAAACAGCACATCAGCACTATTAACTATCATACATCACTGGATTTGCCATACTTTTTCCCTAGATGAATGCCAATTGCAGAATTAAATATAGTAACTGTCCTGGTTCCAGCCACAACAGCGTTAATTTTTGCAGTAACTAAGAGAGGACAAGGGACATACCTAGGACCCAGAGTTTTTCAATATCCTGGGAAGAAACAAAACATTAATAAAGTAGTGATAGTCCCTGGACCTTAATGGGTCTGAGAAGGCATAGAGCAGAGAGCACTTGGCAATATTTGATGGCCCTCTGACCTAAAGGCTCTCTCCTTTAGGTCAATAGACAGCTGAACCATGGTGACTTCGCTGACAACACAAAAGAAAGCACCTTGCACAACTGATTTGAAATGACTGCTGCACCAACCATGCTGCACTGTGCTGCTGTGCAGGGAGACAGAACACATTCACCCTCCTCCATCAACATGGATGCTCATTAAGATACAAATCAGCACAGCTCTGGAATTAGGTTAGCACTCTCTGGTTTCTAAAGCCATAAGATATGCTCTTGAAAGTCTAGCTGGGTTAGTTTCAGAAGTAATTTCCTCCAGCCATTCATCCTTGTCCTTCTCTGGGCAGGCAGCGTGGACCAAGTGACTTTACTGCATTTGTCCCCAGGCAGATCTGGACCCAACACTTAAAGCACATGCAGAATTCAAAGGGAGAAGTCTACTAATTAACTAAGAATTAATGCAGAAGGCAAGCCTGATCACA
The DNA here is from genome assembly GCF_971803275.1 of Cyanistes caeruleus. Classification (NCBI taxonomy): domain Eukaryota; kingdom Metazoa; phylum Chordata; class Aves; order Passeriformes; family Paridae; genus Cyanistes; species Cyanistes caeruleus. Next base: position 4,756,469 of record NC_141706.1, on the reverse strand, counting down.
AATTTAACACACTTCATCTTTTTCCTTAAAACAGAGGTTTGTTGTTGCAATGCATGCAGTTTGGATATTTCAAATTATTAAAAAAAAAAGTGATCAGCTGAATTTTCATGTAATAAAAAGTCCAAATATACATCAAATTAAGCAACAAATATACTATTACAAGTGGGAACTTAGAAAATTGTCCACAAAGTTCTCTCCTAAGATGAGTGAGGTGTCATTAGCTCTGAAGCTGTACATCAAAGAGATGATTCCTATGGTTCACATACTGGCATCCCCTTATCATTTGCCCCATGATCCAACAGGTGTGCATGATATTCTATTTGAATGCTCTTAGACTGCACAGACACTAGAACATTTCAGAGAAACTGAAGTTTGATGATAATAAAGGAGGAAAACAAAGAGGTTGGGGGGGGGAGAGGAAAAAAGCCTGAGGCTCTGCTTCAGAAAAAAAAGCAACTAGAAATTACCTGTCTTTCTTCTCTCCTGAATTTACACAGCTCCCTGAAGATCAAAGAATTATTTCCCAATGGAATAAACATATCCAAGTCTTCTAACTTCTCCCTACCCCTCCCCCTGCCTTTTTTTTTTTTTTTTTTTTTTAGTTTTTTGGTTGGTTGGTTTGTGATTCTTTTTGTTGGGGGAAGGGGTTGGTTTGAGTTTTTTTAAGAGAAGCAGCGTACTCAAGAGACAGGCCTCAGTCATTGTCCCTGTTCATCAACTCCATTTGTACTTCCACTGGTGCCTTGCTAAATTCCATTTATGCTAGGAGACTTTGGAAAACAAAGGCACACAAGAAAGGCACACCTCCTGCTCCTCCTCTCCCATCCTTAAAGAAGGAGGTGAGCAAACGAAGGATGGATGCACACACTGAGGGAGGGAGCTGAACTCAGCCAGGGAGAACAAAGATGGTCCTGGAGATGATGCTGGACCTTGAATTTTTAGTTTGATTTGCTAAAAAACCTCTGTCCCCCAGAACAGCCGGATCAAGTGCCCAAGTAACCAGACTTTAAACTAATGACTGTCTACAGCCATTCAATCTGTTGTGTTCATTTTCTCCAGCCCACAGCAAGAAGGAAAAGGGGGGAAAGAATACCACCACCACCCACCACTGACATTGAAAAGGGAGGTTTAGAAACTGGAAAGAGATATTTTTGAGTTATTTGGCCTCATCCACAATTTTTCACATTCCTTCATCTCTTCTAAGAGCCTAATATGCCATGGTTATTTTTTTTTCTCTTCCTAACAGTCAAAGTTTATCCACATGATACTGAATGCACAAAAGACAGCTGAAACACTCCCATTTAGTGTGAAATGCACATAATAAAGCATTTAGTGAAACAACTGCAAAGTAAACCTAAAATATTTGACAACCTTCACAAAATATTAACAATTAAGGACCACAACTTTTCTTTAAGGTAGATAAGGGAATATTCCCTAGCTCCAATAATTAACAAAGAACAAAAAATATTCTTTGCTTGAACTGGACTTCGCACAAGACTGTCTTCTTCCATTATATTGTTAAAGATGTGAGTATATTCTTCAAATTAGAGTTTGCAGCATGTATCTTAATCTTTGAGAAGCTACTCCAATTCCAGCTTTCTTTTTTATGCACTGGCTTGTGAAAGACCTTTTATATTTCAGTCTATAAATTAAGAGTTCAGCTGTGGAGCTGTCATCTTCAGTTTTATTCCTCTCATGTTCCCTCCTCCCACAAACACCAACTCCAGAAGAAGAAAAGAGCAGGAAGATGATAGAAACCTAAACATTCAGCAGCTCTTACATCAGTATTTGCTGTATTGTTAAAACAGGACATAACAAGGTCTTCAAACAATTGGCTGTGCTTTAAGGAAACCAGAACAAGTAAGAATGCTTCAATTCAGATGAATACAAGTTGCAAATCTAAGACACACATATAAATGAAATTTTACATACGAATGTACACTCACTGCTTAGGACAACTGCCCTACAGCCTGTACCCCCTATAGGTAACACTGGAGAGGCCTCCAGGACCAGCCTCACAGCCTCACTAGCTCTCATCTGTGACCACAGGCAGTCTTCCAGGCTTCAGCAAGGAAATTTTAACAGCCTTGTATTAACAGCCTAATTAACAGCCTTGTACAGCAGGAGTTTACTGCTGATGTTAATAAAAGGCAAATCACTCCCAGCTCTTGTGTTAAACCACTTCTGCTCAATGGCAATCATTAAAGAACATTGCTCTTTAAAGTGCTCCTTCAAAAACCACAAAGAAATCACTCCAATAACAGTGGAGTAGATTTTTAGGTCTTGAAGTTGAGTAGCGATAAGCCCGGTACCTCGGAAATCCTGCTACAATGGGAGGCAACAACCCGTGTTAACAGAGCTACTTTAAAACACTCTGGAGAGTTTGCTCACTGTATCAAGCAGTGGCTCTCTGTGCATTACATGTTGAGAACATCAATATAAGGATTTGCTTTATTCAAAGACAAATTTACAGCAGCCCTCAAACTAATGATACGTGCTGGTTCCAATCACCAGTACTGATGTGCCAGGACATCTGTTTCTTCCATCTCAATGTTTAGCTGGTACCAGTCAGAGGTCACAGTTTGCTGCAAAGTACCCACAGAGGATTCAGCTAATTTTGCCTACATGCAATTTAACTTTCACCATCTCATTAAAGTTTCTGATCATTCAATTTTTAAATAATTCCCTGATTTTATTTAAACTTAGCAATTCCGTAAGCAAGGCCAGACAGTTAAAAAAAATTAAGCTACAATAATCCCAGAAATTCCTGAAGCTCTCAAGAAACCATACCTCACTTGAAGAAAACTAGAACACCTTCTAAAGGTAAAGATGGCATATAAAAATATGTGAAATATACAAAGAAGCGTATTTCAAGATTTTTCAGCATAATCAGATATGCTCAGAAGAGCTCTTACACATTCTTAACTAAACATTCCAGACAGGAAAACATATTCAGTGTATTTAAATCTGTATTGGTTTTGCAGGTTGAAGAGAAAATGTGTCAATTTTTTCCATTCCCACTCTGATTAATTCCATATTCTAACACAGACTAAATCTGAGGGCTGATGCCCTTTAACCCCTTAATAACAGCAAAGCAGGAAACGAGAAAACCTCTGGAGACAAACAATTAAAAGTTGCTTAGCTGGAAAGACACCTGTCACAGTTAGGGGTGCATACTATATATAAAAAAACATTTAAAGCTTCTTAGCTTCATCTAGTCACTGCTGTTGATGAACACCTTCCACAGCCTCCCAGACACTATTTTCCCCTATAGATACATCCTTCCAAACCCTATAATCCAGAACCACAAAATTATCAACAGGAGCCCTAAGGCACTCTTTAAGAAGAAAATCACAGAATTAGAAGAGAACTGTATATTTTTTGATATAAAATTATGTTTGCATTGTTATCGCCAAATTCAGGGATCTTCCCTTCTGACACACATTTTGCATTTATGGTTTACATTACAGAAATCGTCAACAACATGAACTGTGGCTTAAAATTGGGCAGTTTCATTAACCACAGAAAGTTTCTAGATTTCACTTTTTTTAATAAATACAGATTTTAACTTGATCTGTATAAGGAATCCTTCCTAAAATACAAAAAGCTAGAAATGCAGCTGATACGTGCTACAGCACATATTTTAAATGTGTCCTGACTGAAATATGCCTCCATTCTCTGTTCCCATGCTTTTACCATACATTTTTACCCTGCAAAGCATGATTTTACTCTCAAACCTTTCAGTTCTGCATAAGGACCCTAGTCTTTCCTACCTGGGCTAAGATGTTTCCCACTCCCAGAAAACATTATCCAATCCCAGTTCAGCACATGAATGCCTTATCCTGCCTCAAGCCTGCTCCAGCCTCCTAACACAGGAAAGCAGACTGAAAAACTGGTTATGATCCTGCTGTGAGCAGATCTGGCTGTTCAGGGAGCCAGAACTGCCACCAGGTACTGCAGAAAATGACTGCTGACCACATGCATGAAGACATTTGCCCGTGCAGCTCAGGTGAACACCCACACAACAAGAAAGGCAGGAGCTATCACAGTTGAGTATCACACTGGCACCATCCCAAATCCCACAGTTTGGGAATCTGGCAGAACAGCTAAGCTGCAGTGCTTTGAACTGTTGCTGCAGAATGCTCTAATATTCCCTGCATGTGGACAAGTGTGCACATGTGCTGAGACAGTAGAACTACAATTATAATAAATCATACCCAATACATTAGCAGATATTGACAGGCTTTCAAAAGACTCCTAGATTTGATGGCAAATGCACAGTGGCAATTAGGTTTGTGGGTTTTTAATTCAAGTGAAATAAAGTTTTCCTTTGTAAAGCATCTGAGAAGCTTTGTTTAAATAGTGTAATTTCAATATTTGTCACACACTGGGGATAGCACTAGAATATTTCAACTAGTCCTGTGTAGCTGAGTTTCCATGGTCACTCAGAGCAAGCCTAAAAACTGCTGCAGTTTACAGACCCATTTTACAAATCCCCAGATTCTGGGTCAAAGATCAGAATAAATAGCTGTGCTGGCTTTCAAACTGGCAAACCTAAACCACTACACTAGTGTTACCAAAAGAAGTCATCACAGTCAAATATGCCAAGGCAGTTAAAGGAGTGACTTTCTTCAATGGTTTCTCTGTCATTCCCAGGTACAGCTGTGCTGCTGCACCTTTTGCTCTCTGTATGACCCCTGGATTGCCCAAAAACCTCACCAAGAGGTTTCCAGATCTAAAATACAAAGTATACAACTTCATGGCCATGTAATAACAAAAACATGCTGTTGATGCTTTGCAGTAATCAAAATGCATCAAGACTATTGTTTACATTTGTGAAGCTCTTTGTCAGGTTTTTCTGCTACTAGAAGAGGCAGGAACAAGCTGGACAACCAGTGGCTTCTCCCTTGGTAGAGCTGTCCCACCTATCACAGCATCTTCCAATGTCAGCCTACATCCTGCCAGTTAAACTTTTCTGGGGTGCTACAAAGCAAGCTTTCACTCAGTAAAACTCCTTAATATTGCTAAATTTCACCTCCATCTAAAGAATCCTATTCTAACTCTCTTTTGGAGGCCAGATATGGGGGAAAATATTCAATGCAAACAGAAAATAAGAGTTGTCATTTAGTATTCTGAACCAGGCTGGCTACTCACCTGCTGTGATATAAACCCTACAGATCACGAAGCTCCTATAACCATCTCCTTTATTTCCACCCAGGTATGTTTACTGGGTTTATTAATACATACCACATTGTGGCAACTGCCTTCCTATGAAGCTAAAAACTGGAGTACATTAAGACAGAAAACAGCTGTAAATGTGTTTCAAATGAAATTATTATCAATATATTATAAAGTTTTATAAGGAAGTAATTTATGCCTTCACCAAGGAAAGAATACCACTGAAGCATACTTCAGAGCAAACAGGGGAAATGCCAAAAGAGAGACAGTTCAGTAATGTTTAAACTTGCATGTTTGGGATGGAGATTTGTGTAACAGTAGAAGCACTTTTTCTAACATGTATTCTACTATGAGTTATTTGTTTTAAAAGAAGCTCACATCAACTCGGGAGTTTCAAATTTACAAAAAATTCTTAGGGAGGGGAATAAATCACTTTTTCCCCCCTTTTTTTTTATACAATAAAGAAGGATACTGACATTTATGTTTCCACGTTCAGATGTAAAATTCAGAGGACCACTCTTACATTCCTTTGCCAGAAGGTGCTATGTGCATTACTAGGGGATATGTGTGATGAGTGTAACTATGCATTAGTAATGCTAACAAAGTTTTCCTGAAGTTCATTAAAATCAGAGAAATGCATTCTGGTGAAGTAAGGAAATTGCATAGAAAAAATGCTTGACATCTCTCACTACACTTGTCTCAAAACCCAATTTATTCTCAAATTCCTACCCATTCTAACAAATTACAGTGGTCTTGTAATGCAGGCAGATATTCTAAGGCATAGAGAGGGACAAACAAAAGGCTGAGTCACATCAGTGGATGGGAAAAAAAAAAGCCAATGATAAAATCTTCCTGAGCTTCAGATTAGTTCAGCTGGTTAGAGCATGGTGCTGCTAACAACAAGACCATGGGTTCAGTCCCTCTGTGACCCATTCAGGAGAGCTGGATCCAGTGATCCATCCAGCTCAGAATTATCTGTGGTTCTGATACCAGTCACTTCCAGACTGGATTTGCCCACCATATTTTCAACAGTTATCTGGAAATCTCAATTTGGTTTTCCTCAGAAAAAGAAGTAACAACCAGCTTGCTACTACTTACTAACCTAATTTCTTCCTTTTTCACCATCCTAAAACTGAAATAGTTTATCATTTGCCCTTGAACATGAAGCTCCTAGAAAGGGAAATCTCACCACATTTTAAATGGTTACTATTATATTTTAATTGTAAGGATGTTTTGGTCAAGTGGCTATAATGATTATATTATACAGTCTTACATAATCATCCTATTATTTTTTTCAAAACTGTTTGCTTTTATAAAAATAGCTCTAACATAGTAATTTTTTTCAAAAGGAGAGATGATGGCTTAATTTATGCATTTGTTACTTTTCTTTTAAATTTTGTTCCTTCCCTTTTGCACATAAAATTATTATCAAATTATTATCTCCAGCAACTGCAGATTTAGTATTTTAAACTTAGAGAACAAACATTACTGTAAATATGTATAGAAAAAAGAAAGTTCACTGAAAATTAAATGGATTATTTGTAGACAGTTTCACTAAAGCAGTTTCTCTTTTTGGCATCAAAGAAATGCTCCAAGCCAGGAAGAAGCTTTTGTTTTGCTTTAAATTAAAATAAAGGTTTATTCATATCATGCAATTTGAAGGACTTTTATTACAATGCATAATATTTGCACCAAGACCAAGGTATTTTCTCTTTTACACACACTCCAAATCAAGCAAATGTGGACATTGAATTCACTGCTTACTGGAATATGAAGGCAGCTACAGGTAGGGCCAAGATCCAAGCTTAGGGAATGCAGAAAATTACCCTTGCAAAAGTCGTGCAATAGTTTGCAAATCTATTTTGCAAAGCTATATTTTTTTTTTTTAAAAAAAAATCCGTAATCTGAAAGTAACATGGTCTTGGGCCAGAAACCTGAACTTTGGCACAGAGAGAATAGATAATTTACACTCTTTCTTCCCATCTCTTTCTCTCTGGAGGTAAGCGGGAAGGAGGAAAAATTTTGCAGCCCCTCCCATCTCCTCCTCCTCACTGTGATAGGCATCTACCACCTAGAGAGCTGTAACTAACTATTAAGGTCAGATTAAGATGCGTTATAAAACATAATAAGCCATGAGATAATATAAACACATATGAAATACCTTATGTGCAACTGGCAAGAATGGCTCAGACATTCATAACTGTCTGAGAGATTTCAACACCTTCCCATAAAACCAGTACTATGCAAGTGTCAAGTAGTACTTCTTCCCAGAAATCCCTTTTCCTGCTCTGGATACAAAAGACTTGGGCACCATTCATTTTTACACAACATTTAAGAATTGCTTAAATACTTCAGGATGTACAAGAGGGTTTAGTTTAACTGCATCACCACTGCATTCATCTTGTACCTGGTGTTTGAGTTTTGAAAGAGTTTGCATTTGGGTCACTCCACCAAAGATGACAAATAGAATTCCTTATGAATTTTAATTATGAAACTTTGTTCCAGTTGCAATTGCACTTTCAGAAACTCCAGGTACATTATTACACATACATTATTATACTTCATAACTCTATAAAATGAAGCAAAGGTGAGCAGAGTGACTTAAAGTGGAACCTGGAGAACAATCCAAAACCAAAAACAAAGTAAGGAAACTTACAAGGACTGCAAGCCACTTAATCCTCTGATGGCCTCGTTAGGTACAGTCTTCAGCTGATTGTTCTGTAAGGTTCTGTAAAAATCTACTGTGTTAATAAAGTAGAATTTGACAATCATCTTTATCAAAGATAGAGGTAACAGAAAAGCCCATAGTCCTGTTATGGTTGCCCAGATTTCTAGGGTAAGTAAATGCATGTAGAATTAGCAAGACCAGATACCCAAAGGCAACAATGAAACAAGAAAATGGTCTATTTCAGTTTAATTTACAACTCATTCATTAACAGCATTAATTTGCAGAGAACAAGCTCTGACACAATATGCTAAAATTCCCTTGGGAACTCACTGAGGAGATTAAACAACAGTAGGACAAATTTGCTACAAGAGATATTTTATTGTTTTCTTGTAGAATTATCATATACATGCTAGAAAAGAAACACACCTCTAATTTTTCCTGAAGTTGCATCAATACCCAATGCATTAACAATCCAATTTACAAAGTGTGCTCACAAGAAAGCACCACTGGGCCAAACTGAATTAAGCCATACTGTTGTAGGTTTCTTAAAAATTCTCTTATAGGAGAATGTATATCATGTGAATTCTTTTATAAAGAGAATATAAATAACTTTATAAAGTTTTACTTGGCTTTGGCACATACTGGGGGGTAAAAATTCAAGTAGACAAAAAAGTTAACTGTTAATTAACACCTATGTCCCACATTTTTCCAAGAACTGCTAGAATTTCAGGCAGCTCCAGTGTTAGTATTGCAATGGATATGTCTTCAAGACATTGACACTTTGCATTCAATTTACAAAATATCATATTAAATAGTACTGCAAATGGGCAATTCCCTAATCTCTACCCTGGCAATAGTGTCTGTGTTTTTTTCTTTAGAACCTCAAGGTCTGCTTTTTTTTTTTTTAAATATGTCTGTAATTAACTACCTATTACCCTGCTAGCATTTAGAAGTATTTACATCATCAGATATGCCACAGTTTTCAAATAGAGATTTTTAAAACCTTAAACAACAGAAAGCTTTTTTTATCCTTAGCTATGGAAAACCAGCTGCCATAAGAATTCTTATGGCAGAAATAAAAACAAAAGATCTTTTTAATAGTAAGCCACTTTCACCTACAGAAGCATCAAACTATAGCAAATTTTTCCACTGCCAGTAGGGAATAATTTAAACAGCATATTAAATCTCTAAGTAATAGTACTACCTGATAATGTCAGGGCACCTGAGAGAGTATGCTGAATGGGTAGAGAACAACAAAAGCTTACATGTCCATTTTAGGATTTTTTCTGATTCTTCTGCTACAAAATATACTTCATAAACAAATAAGTGTAATAAAATGCAATAATTATAGTTTAGTCAAGTTCATCACTGCCATCTTAACCACATCCAGCAGGCTTTGTAAAGAAAAAAAAGGAGGAGAGCTATACTTAAGGAAGACAGAGGGCAAAATATTTCCTCCAGCCTACCAGTAAACAGTCTGGCTATGCAGTAAAAAAGCATACAGCTAGCTATGAAGTGCTAAAACCCAATTACTTACAGAACTTTGAGTTCTTTCAACCCAGACAAGGCCTTTGGATGGATGAAAGTAAGGTCATTGCCAGCCAGTCGCCTGGAAAAAAATTGTAATAATAATTTCAGTCACAAAATACAGTACTTCTACAACCATCTAACAAGGAAAATTACTCCTGTATCAAGTCTTGCAAGCAATTATGCATTTTGCATTCAATTACGTTACATTCACAATCTTCTAAGTTTGTAACAGTTATTTTACTTACAGCACATTTTTAACAATGAGAATGCATTGCCCAGCCTTGTGGATATTCTTTTGCCAATGTGCTAGAAAAAACACACCCTAGAATGATGAAGAACCTTCTTATGGTACTAGGTTTGAAAGTGCATTTACCAACACAAACCCTCTGGCTTTTAGCATTGCTCCACTGAAGCACATGCTCTGGTACCCACATACCTTTAACCTGTAAAGCAGTTTCTAAAGAAAGTATGAAGTTAAGTAAAGACAGCTAGATGCTACAGAAAAGCAGCAGAAGTCTCTAGGAGAATCCCAAATATGAAAACAAAATTCACAAGCAAGTGGTATGTTCACCCAGTGCTGACAGTTGACTTGCTAATATGACCAAGACATAATATTGGTAATATTTCATCTTTTTGGACAGTTATTTGGAGGAACTTTTCAAGAAAGGAAACTCTCTTGGGGCAGAGAAAAATGGAACAGGAGTCTCAGCCATACACACTCTCTCTCAAAATGGTCAAATTTGTGACTGCTAGACATTAACACAAAATAAATTAAGATAATCACTGTGATATTAAAAGTATTAAAGACAGGAGATGCTGCAGAATACAAAGCAGGAAAGCAGAAACAGCAGTCAAAACAGCTGCTTCCAAACAGCTCATTCCCCCTTCCCCCCCTCTTTTTTTTTTTCTTCAATATTTTACCTCTCCCCTGACCCGCAGATCCTGTGCAGTCCAGCCTTGGGGGAGCTGCTAATAGCTATATTTTATCAAGGGTAAAGACAATAATGCAAAACACCTGGTAATCCATAACTGACAAAAGATGCAAAAGTTTCAGCCAAAGTATTTGCTTTTAGACTTGGGTTTCATGTCCAAGCTAAGCAAAAGCAATGCTGGACAAGGTTGTGCAATAAAATAATCTGTGGAAATACTATGTACAATCCAATAAGTGTTAATAATTAAAAAACAAGCAGTGTGTTTTAACAAAGGTTACAGAATATCACAACCCACCTCTGCTGTTACAAGGCACTGTGAAGCAAGCCAGACACAGTAAAGAGAAAATAGTATTTCAAAGAGGCAAACAAAGGAAATAAGAGCAACATCTAAAGTATCAGCTTGCCAGAACACAGCAGTGTTATTACATTTTTATCTTCTTCTTGAACTACATAAAAGAGATTACCAAAGCACTTTATGCTTACATAAATCTGCTTGCAACAGAATTAGTGACTTAATAAAATGCTGCCTGATAGAGAGAGGATGCTAGTTATCTTTATCAAATCCATTCCTCAAATGCAAATGGCTATATTTATAAACCAAGGGAGAAGAGGACAAGAATACCTTCATGAACAAGAAGGTGACAACAGAAGATTCTACCTGTTCTTAAAAAACTCTCTTACTCTTGCATGTTAATGCAGACAGTTTTTAGTCCTGGTATTTTCACACATCCCCCACTTGCTATGGTTTTGAAAACTACAAGCATGTTTCTTCTGACTTGAGAAAAGTTTGCCTGTATGGCTTGAGTATGATCAAACAGCTCTGAAACTAAAAGAAAAATAAGAAGAATCTATGTATATTTATTCTTGAAATTGTCTGTCTGCATGCAACCTCAGAATTTCAGAGCTGGGACATGATTTTTCAAATACTTAGAATTTTTAACATAAATGGAAATTTCCAGATGGCAACTAAACATTCCCCTAAAATTCATTTTGTTGTCAGCAGCTGTCCAAATCAACGTGATTAACTTTATCTGGGGGCATGTGGAGGTAGTTTGCAATATTTCATGTCTTTCTTTCTAACAATTTCTTAAGAAGTTCATTGTAAACAGAAAGAAGTACTGATGAAACATGCTGGGTGTCTAAAGCAGAGAGCCAGTAATCTGCAAACAACATGTTTGGGTTAAAATGTGTTTGAAACAGCGTAATACAAATCCCTAAATCAAACAGAATTTAACTGAGGCTGTAGTACCTAATCATTTTGCATACAAACTCGACTATGATTACATATTACACAATTCAAGGAGTGGCAGCCCTGGTAAATGTGTGAGGCAGCTCTGGCTGCAGCTCAGCCAAGGTTCCCCATTACTCTGGTGTGTGTGAAGTTTGGCATGCATCTGCTCCCTCTCCTAAAGAGACTGGGGATTATTACTTTAGCTTTAAAAAAGCTAAACTAAATACAGCTGAATAGTCTCCCTCAACCTGAAATGTCACTAACAACAACCTAAAGAGCACTGGAAACAAATTGCAGCTGAGCCAGAGCAAGACTTGTGTGACTTCAAACAGTAGGACTTTGCCTGCTTGAGATCTGCAATTGGAACCTCCTCAAGAGCAGCTCCCCACGGCTAGGATGTGAATGATAAATGGATATTTGGCAAACTGATTAGTAAAGCCTTTGCACTCTTCCTGGAACACTGCCAGATAGTGGAGAAATGGAAATGTAATCGATCACAAGGGTTGGGTTTTTTTATGTTGGTTGGAAAAAAACCTGAAAAAGTAGGAGTTGCCTTGAGGAAAGCAAAGATCAGTGTATCACACACTGCTCTCAACATGCAGCAGCTAGAAGGATGGAAATGTTTCTCTTTACATAACCAGGTTCATTTTAAAGGGAGAATTGAAAAATTAATAGCATACAGTATAGCACACATACAGCATTATAAATTGGGATGTCATTGAAATCATCCAGTCAGGTTTTCCATGTTACCTTCTTTCAAAAAGTCTTACAAAAAACAGACAATTGTAAAGTGTCCTGCCATGCTAGAAGGCCACAGAAAACTTCATTTTCTCTTACTTCTCAAAGCACAGACACAGCAGCAGGCATCATCTGAAGTAGGATGTGAGTGTGTATCATACCGACCATGGGTTTTTCTGCTAACTCAGTCCTGACTCCCTTTTTTTGGAGACCTGGCCAAGGACTGCAGGTGTCTGGAATTAGTGGAATTAGTATCCAAGTTAAACCTTGGAGGTTTCTCCAGTGGAGTCACAACTGTAATGTACAGTCATAGTAGGTATCTATCATTCTTGTAATTGCTTAGCTTGAATGTTGTAGTCTTCTATTTTTACTTTAAAAATAGAATTTGAGTGTTTTAATAGTAAATTTGGACAAATTCAAATTTACAGAATCAATTTCAACACAGCAGGATAACAAAGGACACAGAGAACAAAAACCTTCTGCTAGCCTGTCATACCGAGGTGAGCAATATCCTTTAATCATTATTTTAAGTGACACAGTAAATAATCTCCAGATGTGGAGGACACCTTACTGTTATTATAGACATCAGAGTACAATGTAGCTGAAGATTAGCCTTTCATGGTGTATCATTCTCAGAGTACACAGCAAGCCTTGTTTCTTGCACTGAAACTGCAGCTAATATTGCTTTTTCTCTTTTGGGAAATTAAAACTTTTGCAATTATGAGTCTGGCAACCCAGCTGCATGTTAACCAAGCCAAGTTAATCACTGGTGTCACTCCAAAAGTCAGGGAGGGTGTTCCAAGGATACATTTTTGCCTGTAACAATTAAAAACATCACTCTTATTATGACAGGATGCAATAAAACCTCTTGGAAACCTCTCTCCTTGTCTTGCATCCCAGATGTGGTGAATCTTAGGACATTTGAGCAGAGTTTCATCTCCTTCTGTCCATCTGAAGGTCTTTCCTCATACAGAAAATGTTTTTGCTGTGGATTTTGGGTTGCTTTTTCTTTTCCTCTTGGTGGTAGGCTCCTAAACTTTTGTCTATCTTGTCTCTGATAAAAATATAAAGGCTAGTTTCTCCACAGATCAAATTCAAATAGTGACACAGACTGCAATTCTGACATGTCATAATGAAACACATGATTTATTATTTTTACATCTACATTAGCTGTTTTGTGGTAAGATCCAAGACTCCTATTTCAAGGTTTAGTCGACCCTGAACCTTCCATATCTATCACTGTTCTGCCAATATCTACTTTTAGCTATCCAACTTCTACCTTGCTATTTTCATCCCAATGGAAAATACTACACTGCTTCTCCACTGGTATTTTTGCAAACTCTACTTTTTGTTCTGACTTACATTGAACTATTCTGCTATCTTTACATGCCTGTCCCTAACTTCCACTTTTTCTGGGTTCTCTCTGTTTTCCACATACAAACTTGAATTTCACTTTAACTTCTCCCACAACAAAAGTAATCTTTGAAATAGATAGATTTAATCCATGATGCCCACCAAGTGTTTCCTCAAACCTAAAAAAGAGCTTTCCATCTTTTTGGCATTGTTGGCACAGTTTCCATATGTGCCAAAATAGCAGACACTTTGGAACAGAATTTTGTTTTTCTAAACAGACGATGCCTATTTATGTACCACAATTTACTAATCAAGGTTTAAAGCTCTACAGGAGAGGTTCAATCATTTGCAGGAAAATACAGGCGCAAGGAAAATCCCTTGTGCAGGTGCCCTGCCTGGTGAGGGCCTCTGCAGAGAGCTCCTACCCAAGATGGGCAGCTGCAGAAAGGGAGGAGGTGGTAAATGGAAGCTGTCTCCACACTAAACTTGCCTTTATCTGAGTAGCAAAGGGCTGCTTTGGGACTTTTGTCAGCTGCAGCCTGCTGGATTGCTGGGAAGCCAATTATTGCCTACAGGTTACTCCAAATTCCTCCATACCAATTTAACAAAACTGGATACTTTATTTCACTGCTGCTAATAGAAAATGCATTTGTCTCCTCCTTTTCTTGCAGTAGTTTTAGCATTATACAACCTCAACCCTTCTTTATAAAATTGTGAGTATATACACCAAGACACTTCATGACTGAGGAAAGGGGACTGTAACAACAACAGCACTGAAACTGCACTCCACTTCTTGTCATGATTCCCTTTCCAGCATTTACAGCTTTCTCAAAGTTATACTGAGCTTTAAGGTAATTGCTTGCTTTCAAAATGCATTTCTGGTTTAAAAAGCTAAAATATCCAAGTAAACAAAACTGACTGATTAGAAAGTTTAAACCTCACTTGTAAGTTCTATGGTTAAATTATCAGCAAGAGTCACCAGCATCTACCACAAGACAAAATATGCTCTATGGTAATGCTTTTCATGAGCTACCAAAAACAGAAAAATACATTACAATGGATTTTCAGGAAAGCAAGCATTTACAATCATTCAGAATATGCTCTATCCTTTCATTTTCAAGCAGAATCTGTATTTGGGCAAGACCTTGAAGTAGAACCCACAGGCTGCAACACATGCACCGAAACAAATAATGTAACATAAAACAATTATTATACACTATGACATGTTGAAACAAGTGGTCTTTGTAATCTCAACTAGTACTCTGCAGCAAAAAAAACTCAGAAGTTTACATAAATTTTTCATCACAGACATGTATGTCATAAACATAAGCAACAATACCATGGTGTCTTGAAAACTGGTTAACACCTAGTCTACAGCAGAAATGCTGAGTTCTTGAAGAAAGCTATTTTGATTCCTCTCACCTCCAAAGCAAAATGCAGAATATATTTTATATAATACACTCTCTTCTCCCTACTTGCCTTTGCACATCTTGTACCATATTGTGGTAACTTTCCCTTGCTTTAGCACAGGCCAGATAGACCTTTCCTGATATCTCAACACCCAGGTAATAATGCATTTCACTTACCCAGTCTGCACAGCAGAGACACAGAGATGAAAGCCACCATGTTTGGTAATTAATCAATTAATTGAATTGTTGCATTTCAAATAACTACGCATTTGTGCTTTTAGCAGATAGTGCTATTTGGATGCTCAGAAGGTTTCCAAGATCATGAAATATGTTAATGGTCAGACATGAGAGGGTGAAGAAACTGCTGCTGATATAGTAAATCCTCAAAGTTGCTTCTGTCTGTTCATACAGCCTTGTCTCTTGTCCTGGCATTTATTGCCTATCCATGCATGGGCTCTTTGAGTGACCATGCATCTAGCAAGTGACACCTGAAAATGGGGAAGTAGATTAGGCCTACATATATTTGGCAATTTAACTTCTGTTACTGGTTTTCTAACCACTTCAGATGCATTTTGGGTAAATGCAAGACCCAAGTTCTGCAGACACCTTCAGAATGAACGACCTTAGAGAAATGCAGGTAATTTTCAGTATTATTCTTTGATTCAGTTTAGGTTGATCGTTAGCTGTTTTCCAGCTGAAATAAAAGCCAATATTTTAATAGAATCATTTGGAGTTTTATATAAGAAGGGCAGGAAAAAGAACTTTATAGGAGTCTGATTACTATTTCTGTGCCAGGACATCTGCCAAAGCTAATTAGCCAATAGTACCTCTGTACTAATGAAAAAATACAAGAATACAAACATCTGAGCAGAGGGGAGAAAAGGAGGTAAAAGAATGACTTCCATGTCTTCTTATAGTAACATACAGCATCATACTATGAAATTATGACAGTATATGTTAAATTATTTTCTCAGAGGAGAAGGCATTTACCTTCAACATACAGGATTTATTTTTTCTCCTTTTTTGCCTAAGGTTTTCATTGAGCTCATTTGATGGCTATTGAGACCCCAGCCTCAAATTGGCTACCTGATCACTCACACACATGTATCTTTTGTTCCACACTCCAATTTCTGAAACTGAAAGGTGAAGGAGGGAGGACTGCATGGTACAAGCACTATTTGGAGAATTGTACTTGGAGAGACACAGCTTAAGAGCTTCTCAAGTTACTGCTCAGCCTCCAGAAGTTTCTTATCTGGTTTATACCATCAGACAGCCCCAACCTGGCAACTCAGGTAGCATAATAAATAAGGCTTGTAAGACTGGTCTTGAAGTGTAACACCATGAAGTTCAGCCTTCAGGCCATTTAGCTAAGACAGCTTCTGTGTGTGTGCAGGTGAGCAGAACACTGAAACTCAAAAAAACACAACAGATAAGGGAAAAGTTTTGTTGTCCTCTAAAAGTACTTGCCACAGAATAACTAGTCTTGGGATCGTTATACACAACCATGTCAACTTTGGGAATTAACATGTAGAAACAGAAACTGGAAAGAGAGAAACTTCCTTGTCTTCTAAAAAACAATGGAATTTACTCAACCTACTAGCATCTATCCCCACAAACAGGAAAAAACATGCAGCTGTCAAGCAGAGCAAGAATCTTCTACACTACAGAAATATTCTTGTATCAGCATGATTAAAACTCATCCAGAATCAACTTGATTTAGGACTCAAAGAGATAAGAAAACACTAATTAAACACAGGTTGGCCAACATGTTTTGAAACATCATTTAGTATTTAATGCAGACCAAGTAAGTGATGTTTAAAAATATCTTAGCTGACTGTGGTTAATTCTACTTGGGAGTCTTTGCCTAAAGGTTTGTCTTGACTAGAATTTGAAGGTGCAAGTTACAACATGCTGATGGTTTTCTAAAGCTCTGGTGCACACAAGGCAGCAAGCGTTTCTAATGTGAGCTGGCTGGTCAAGTTGTTAGGCTTTTGACTTGCTACCACACGAGAAACCTACCCTTCACATTTTTTTCATTAAAATGTTACCTCTTGGAATTCAGGCTGGATCAACAGAGGAAATCACCTCCTCCATCTGTTCAAATATTCTGAGCTGGCCGATCAATGAAGGGCACTCATTGACTTCCAACTCAATGTCATATGGCTATTTTTGAGGAGCCAACAGCTGGTATCTACACTGGCTGCCTTTGTAAAAAAGCAGGTGAAGAAAGATCTCTGCCTGTTCATCAGACTTCACTGTCTCTTGTTTTACAAGAGAATGTTTAACCACAGTATTAGTTATCACATGTGAGTGAACACAAGGCATCAAGACACGAAGGACAATTCATTCTTACCTTTTCAACTCAAAACAAGTCCATCATCTCCAGTTTCTAAGTATAAACCTTGGGATTTCTCACATATATGAAAGAGAACCATGCAACATCTCTTCAACATTTTCACACTACCTTGAAAATACTGCTCTTAAAAGACCTTGCACAGAAGGACAAGGCAAGTCTTTCCATCAAGTGTTCCAAAGCCAGGTGAGGAAAGACACAGCATCCTAAACTAACAGCCCAGCCTTGGCATAACTCCAAGACATGTCATATTCATAAAACTCAGGTAATAAAAATGACACAATAATCCCTCTCCCTGCCCAAGGGTAATACAACTTGGTGCTGATGAAGAAATTAGGAGGAAGGGCACCATCTCAATTACACTGAAACAGATACTACAAAACAAGCAGCTGTGGCATTTCAGCCAGGTGGTCATTTTCAGCTGCAGTCAAGAGGGAAAATAACTAGACATCTCCCTTGAAGATACTTCCTGATTACAACCTCATGGCAAAAACCCACCTCATTTTCACTGCTAGTATACATTTTAATTACTCCTTATGTTCCCAAAATATACTTTGCCAATTAAAAGCCATGATCAGAGACTCTGGATGGGGAGGGGAAGTGAGGAGATATTTAAGACCTCATAAGACTTGTAACCAACATGGATATAATTAAATAGTCAAGCAAATACTCAGTCACACTATTTATTTTCTTGCAAAAATTAGTTGCGCGTCTGTGGTCTCTTGTTCACTGTTTATTTATCTCTCAAAAAGCAGATTAGCATTGTGTTTCAGAAAAGAGAAAACTTTTGTTGATCTAACTCTTCTTTTTATTACTTTATTTCCCCAACCTTAAATAAGGAAGTTTTGCCCTTGCCTGATAAAATGAACAGTATCTGAAGGTAGTGTCACAGGAGAGAGACTATTTCATACCATGTATGAGCAAAAAACACAACAGATCTTGGTACCAGTACACACCTGGAAGTTAATCAAGCACTCGTGCCTCTTGGTGCTTTGAAAGATTATTCTCCATGCAGTATTACTGAGTGTGATATGGTTTTTATACCCAACAGTCAAAGAGAGAACCCTCCCTAACCCTTGCTGAAGAAGGTGAGGGCCCTGCCCTGAGGCTGACTGGCTGGGAAATTACCTGTGCTCCCCCTTCAGACAATCACATGCCTCTATCAAAAGTGACCTACAGATAGACATGAAACAGATTGCAGTATTCTGCTTCTCACATGGACCAGCAGCCAAACAGCTAAAAGCTTACCATCTAAATGTTGCCCATAAGCACAGGGCAAATAACATGACAATGTCCTAAAGGGTTAAGAGTGAAAATCAAAACAAGCTCAAAAGGTCATTAAGTCAAAGATACTTCTGCTTTATTGGAGGGGTTCAAGTTTCTGAAGACAGATTGGAAAACTGGCCAAGAATAAAGATAATTTTGATTTTGCCTTCCTCAATAAGAGACTGCCTTTTAAATTAACCTAGGAGGTCATTCACAAATAGAGTGTAAAATCCTTCAAACTACTTTAGGTAACTTTACATATTAGAAGGGACTGACACCTTTTAAAAAGGCCATCAAAACATAACACAACCTGGATATTCTAGTTAAAAATTCACACTGGAAAATGGTTTCTACTTTCTAAAGACACTGCATTATCTAGTTATATTTTCTTCTTCTAGCTTTCTATAAATACTTTAGGTGTGGTTAGAAAACCATGGCCAAGTTCTTCAAGAATTTTTAGTTTCCATATCATGTTTAAGGCTGTAGCATATTTATGTTAGCATTTTCTGAAGAATACACATCATTAACTGCTAAGGCAAAACCCTTGGTGGTCTGCTTCTCCCTGACTCTGACCATTGCCATTTCAATAGCTTGCAAATTACTTCCAGATGGGTATCAGTTACACACACATAGAGGATTTTTATAACATTTATAAATAGTGTTAGAATCCTGCTCACATATGGTAAGGGTGCTATACAGTGACATATATGATGAGGCTGTCAGTGAGGGCACACAGAGCACTCAACCCAATGGGCAGATTCTGCCCATGGACAACTCAAAATCCCTCTGCTTGCACCTGTGAGTAACACTCCAATAGGACATTATCACAAAGTTACAAAACCCCAGATTATTTCAGCAAAATTGATTCTTTGCTGCAGAGTCAGTTGCATAACCATGGCCATTTAGTGGCATTTCAGATGTCCTCTTCCACCTGGCCCCAAAAGTGCCATTCACAGCACCCATCAGTTTCCCATCTGTGTCAGACCCGTCAGTCTGGGGCAGGTGTCTTGGAAAATCCAGAACATCTAAGCCTGGGATGCATAATTGAAGCACCTGGATTGCTTCCTCTTTGGTGATGCAGAAGGCACTTCTGAATTGAACAGCCAGCTTTTCCAAGTCTGGTACTCTGCTTCTTCTACTAGTGTTCGTTTTAGGATTCGGAAAATGATTCTCTGAAGTCTCTGCAGACTACCAAATAATTAATTTCAATGAAGAAATGACAACCCCCATTTCAAATGGCTCCTGCTGCACTTTTTAATCTCAGCCTCTCCATACATTCAGTTGCCTAAATAATACATTCTAATTGCCTCCAATTTCCATTCCATTAAATTCTATTATACTATTTTGCAACATTAATTAGCAAACTCTGCCCAGGGCAAATCAAACACAGCATTTGACAACGGCAGGGCTATGGCATGGAATGAAGATAAAAGTGTCTGGGGCTGTCTATTTGATGGAGACCCACCAGACTACATGCTGGTGTGGGTACTTATTGCATTCCCATTAGTTTGTGGGATTTTCATTTTCTTCAGTGTAATTCTTGGGAGAACTTCTCAATGAAAAGTCACTTCTAGCACAGATTCCAACACCACTTCAAGTCTTTTATTTAAATTACTTTTCTTTGGCGTGGACACTAACTCCCAGGTTTGCATGCTGAAAAAGCAACTTTGCTAGGGCCTGGCAGTCAGAATTTGGATCTGTTCAACTATAAATAAAAGCCAGGAAGAAACTTTGACAATCATAGAAAGGAAAAATTGTGGTTGTACACTAGGAAGTATTAGAGTTCAGTTTTTCCTGTTCATAACCAGCAAAAATCAAGAATTAAATATTTTTGTACCCTGTCCCATAGCATAAAAGGAACAGGGAGAACAAAGCAGAAGGGTACCTGATCTGGTGCTGGTCATTTCTGTTAAGCAGGAAAGCTGCTTTTGTTTGAGTCTACTTTATTATATTCCCATTTAAGAGTAACTTGAACTGAAACAAGGGAATCTGCAGTTGACTCGTGGTTTTGTTTTGGACTTTTTTTCACAGAAGTTGCTTTAACACACTAAGTAAGCTTCTGTAAATGTTTTCCACTCTTTTCTTAAATGCTAAACTACCATACATGCTAAGAATGATTTAAAGTTTCTAGGTGTTCATACATAATTCTGAGCTTAATGATAGCCTTTTTTTTTTTTTTTAAATGAAAACCTGAAAGAGTTAAGGGGACAATGAGGTACATGTAGAAAATGACTCTTAGGCAACAAGCACAACAGATGATGGCTGAAGGCTCTGCCTTTCCTCTTTATCTCCTGACACACCCCAAGGTTTATGAAGTTACACAATATGCACACCCACCCATTAGGTTTTATTGCTTAATTACTTATTGGAGGAAAAAATGAAGTCTCCCACAGTCATCTAAGTTGGAAAACTGGAATTGTTTGGGTTTTTCAAATTCTGGTGTGAAATATGCCTATGAAGAATTAAAATTTAGAAAAAGAGTTACAAATATAGTCTAACAAAACATACAGACATACAGAAGCACATATGGAATGTCAGCTAGTATATATTCTGAACCCAACCAAGCCTTCCTAGGCCACATTTTTTCCCCCCCAATTGACAACTCATGCCATAGAGCCTTTCTTAAATTCTGTCAACTACACAAATGCACCATCTGAAAACCTATTCTTCTTCATAAAGCATTCTTGACTATATCACGGATTTAAGCAATACCTAAAATCAGAGGGAATAAACCAGAACCTGTTAAACATGAGCTATCACACACAATTTATCTGACATAAACCAACTCAACTGCATTTCATAGTTGTACTGACCTGAGTCAAAACTATTTAAGAACCAAGTAAAATGGAGTTAATTTAAGCACATTAGTAATGGTAGCTGCTACATTATCAGGATATAAGAGAGATCAAAATTCTAAGGAGCAGTGGAACACCTTTTTAGAGCAATCAGTGAGGCTGAGGTGCAAAGAAGCAGCTTTCAGGAACCCAATTATTTCTTCAGAAGCAAGCAATCCATCTCTTATCAATTTCTCAGTATCTTTGTTCCAGTGAGGTGCGTGGTTGTACTGGTTATAACAGATAACCAGAGTCAAAGGGTTCACAGCTTTATCTACAGTTTTGCTACAGGGTTCATTTATCCTTTTGCCCTTTACAAATGGTTTCCATTCTTTGCTTGTTTCCTCATTGGTAAAGTCAGAACACTTCCCTGTCTCGTAAGGGTGGTCTCTTCAAGGAAACAAGCTATTCTTTCCTTAAGGTGATTTACTGAAAAATCTCTCAATGTGGCATTCATAGTCCTATGAAAGTCACAAGTACAGACATAGCTCTAATTTGTACTTTAAATGCTTTTTAATACAAGAAATCTGACTTTGTCAGTGAAAATGTAAGAGAGGCAAAGCAAATTGCAGGGGTTTTGTCTTATCTATTGCTTAGTACTGGAAGTTCTCAAAGCTCTCTTGAAAAGGTTGAACCATTACCCTTACCCTTTCTTCACAGATAAGGAAACTATAAGGCACACATAAAGCACTTGTCACATAACAGTACTTAAAGTAGTAAGTGAATGTCAAACCTGCCTCCCCTGTTTACTGACTCTGAAACCCAACTTAATTAGAGGACTGTGCTGTTGAAAGCATGCTTCAGCTTTGCAAAGGCATCTTAGTTAAGATTTCAGCATGATACCGAGCACATGAGATCCAGGATTCAGAAATCCAAGTATCAGTTAAGTAAAACATAAAAGAAAGCTAAAATGAGAGTAGGACAAAAGGGAGGTGGGAAGTGAGAAAAAAATTTCTGCCAGAGAAATTAAGAAAAAGAAGCCCTGTACCACAGAATTTCTGATATAGGTCAGAATGGGTTTGTGAGCATTGCATTTGCAGCCTACAAGGACAACGGAAGCCAGTAAATGAAGCAAGATCTATTTTATGGAACTTAAGCAACACCTATACTGTAGCTCCTTCAGAAACAATGGTAATTACACAACTCTTGTGTTATCTTTGGATAACACTGTAATTAGTATGTGTCATCACTCTAGCCATGATTAAAATAATTACCGTAAAAAGTCCCTTGTAAGTAGCATTTACTGTCCTGGTTTCAAAACTTATACAAGATTACATTTTTTAAGTATATTTTTATGTTCACAGCTCAACCTAACAATGTTTCTCCGCCCACCTTCCACATCATACAGCCATATGATATTGTAGCAAAACTTTAACATGTGTAAAATACTTACAGCTCTTCCAAGTAGGGAAAGTTCTTGAAGGCATCTTCTGGTAGTCTTGTGATGTTATTCATGCTGATATCTCTGGAAAAGAACAAATGCAGATTTATCAATAAGTGGGAAAGGATTTTTACACTCTATGAAAAGGATAAGAAAAAGAAAGCCTCATCAGATAGTATGGTAACAGAAAAAAAATATTCTAGTATCACACAGTAACATCTCTTTCTAGAAATTTGCAAGTCACTTTCAAGTCACTGCAATTTGAAAATCTGGTTGCAGCAAAGACCTTTAAAATGGGAAGTTGGCAAAATAAAAGTTTTCCAACACCTCTAAACAAAAATAATTACTGTGAAACTACAGGGAAGGCATACATGGAAGAGGCTCTACAGTACTGTTATGCCCAGTACTAATTTTTACCAACTTACATACAGTTTTAACTCAGATGATTAACATTACTCCAAAACCACAAGCATATGAAAAAAAAAATAAAATATTGTGACCACCCACCACGCAAATTTTCATCCCACAGTGTTTAAAAAAAAAAAATAAAAAATACATGCATTAGGACTTAATAAATAGCTTCTGGCAAACAAGGCTTCTGGAACAACTGGCAAGAATAGCAGAAACAAGTCCTAGCTCTACCAAAGTCTTTTTTTGCTTTGTTTTGTTTTCCTTCTACAAAACCTATAAAGTCCTGGAGGTAAGAGTTTTAAGCAGATTTCATTCTCGGTCCATGAGCAGAGGGAAGCTGGCAGCAAGTGCTTACATGATAGGTATGCAGACTGCTCAGCATTTTCTTTACAAAGCAGCAGTAAGTGGCAAACTTGGTGCCATCACCTCAGTTCACACCTACACAACGATCACAGATAATCCAGTCCTAAAGCAAGTTATTACTCAATGCGAATAAATGCAGCATGAAAACAATTTGGTTTGATAATTAAACTAACTGCGTAACTATTTGTGACATAATCCCAAGTTCTTACTTTCCACTTGGATACTGGTTTGGGTTTTTTTTTTTAGTATGTAATGTTATTACATATTACAATTATTAATGTAAACTTAATAAGCAATTCAGTAACACTTGTTAGTAGAGCCTTCCCTGCTTGCTCTCTTCCACTTGTTTTTCTCTAGTGTCTATATGCCACCTCCCTACATAATTCAGATAAAAAACAAACAAACAAAGCCAAACTCTCCTTTTTATCTCAGTAATGGCCAACAAGAACCACTGAAGCTCATCCACGACATTTAAAAGTAACTGGTGACTGATCTGCTGCAACACCTGTGCAGCACAGACCCTCAGGCACTGCCAGTGTTAAAACTGCTCTTACACTAAATCTAGAGGCAACCATTTCTCTAAAATAAATGTTAATTAAATAGTAGTCCCAAAACTTCATTTCTCATTTCCCAGAATAAACTAAGAAAGTTACTCCTCAGCAGCTGCTATTAGTATACTGAAGAGCAAAGACAGCAAAATAAGGCTCAGCATATACAAAACAAACCCAACTGTGACAAGAGCCAAAAAAAATCCACTGTGGTACAAAAGACTCCTTCACTAAGCTCCAGAAGGAGCTGAACTCAGATGCTTTTTCCCCAGACTCTACAGCCTGCATGCTTTAAGCAGTGTTTTTTGCCTTGGCAGCAGCATGGTCACAGTACAGTGCTGCTGTTGAGGACGTTTTTCTTCTAGTGCAGCAAAGGAAATAAATGTATCAGGTACATGAACTGTCATCTGTCTGCTCCACAGGAGACTGCAATTTCTATTTTCACACATTTTTTCAAACTGATATAGGTATGCTGGGAAGCATTTATGAATAGGGCAGAAGAGTAAGAAGGGAGTAGAGACCCTAATCTTAAGAAATCTGTGCAAGAAAATCACAAGTCTGAAAAAACTGTCCAGGTGATATAAAACCTTACTGTCACATGCACCATAATAAACAGTGGTAGTAAAAATAAGTCTACAGTTCAGAGCATCAGAAAGCACTGTATGAATGCTTATGCATCACTTTGGCAAAGATTTTGGCTGCACCCACATTTGTTGCACTACATGGTAGCTCTTTTTGACAGCTGAGGTAAGGAAATCACATCCACCTGAAAGCAATGATACTGAAATTTCCACAGCTATAAATGCCCAAGTTTAGAAGTGCACTGTGGAAGCCTAAATAAAGTCAATGGAAACCATGCTAATGCATAGAATGGCTGACATCCAAATTCAAAGCAATTTTGGCTTTCTCTGGGATCTGAAATTAACTAAAAATGTTTTTTTTCGCCTGTAGCTCCAAGTATTAGGCTTTACAGCTTTAATTTGGGAAGTAGATTATTTGGATGGAAGCATGAAACAGATCACCTAATAGTGAGGACTTGAGAACCATTACTGATAGTCTCAAATTCTACTGAAATCTGTTTTCAGTGAAGCAGAATTTTTAACAAAGCCAGACAGAAATATACACTGTGATTGTCTTTATCATGTGAATCTTCAGGGACTGCTTATCACGATGCCTTGATAAAAAGATGACATTTTTATGAAGTTTCTGCATTTGCCTTCATTACATGCAATAGTAACTCTTAGTAAATAAATAAGTCAATCTTTATAGCACTGATTTGCAAACTTTGGGGAATATCAAAGCACCAACTCTGAAAGTTTCCTTATGATCATCATACAAGTCTTAAAACAATTCTTGTTTAATTAAGAACATTATGTAAAAGCAGCTTTGCTGATATATATATACATAAAGACATCCATACATAAAATAGTGTACTATTCACTCTACAGAATCTCCTCAAAGAATGAGTTCATAGGCACTATGTACTGGTAATAAAATACTAAGTAGTTAATGAGCAAGAATTTACAAACAATATTAGGAACACCCATGATACTAAAATTAGATTACCTAATAACTAGTCTCTGTAAATTTTACTTAGTAGATTTGGAAAGATACTCTTAACACATAATTAATAAAAGAATTGGTGGAGCACAATATACTATGATAAAATAATGACAGATAATCCCCACAGTCTAAAACAAAAATAACCCTTGCTAAGTTTTTTACTGTTTGTATTATAGAAATAGTCATTTTACTACTCCTAAACTTAAAAAAAAAGGATCAAACCATGCAGTATCAAGAAGGCTGTCTATTTAATAAAAACAAATATTAGTATGCCCC
The DNA here is from genome assembly GCF_971803275.1 of Cyanistes caeruleus. Taxonomy (NCBI): domain Eukaryota; kingdom Metazoa; phylum Chordata; class Aves; order Passeriformes; family Paridae; genus Cyanistes; species Cyanistes caeruleus. The sequence continues at coordinate 4,730,435 of NC_141706.1, read as the reverse complement.
TTGACATGTCAAATCAATCTCCACTGAGAAGCTACCATATACCATCTGTTTCTCTACTAAAAAGCCCTCAGGCCTGTAAACCCAGAAATCATTTAGGGAGCTAATATTAAAAAAAAAAGTTCTAAGAATGAATAAAAGAATATTAATAGTACTAGCCTAACCTCAGTAGTGTTCATGGGAATGATGCTATCATGCAAGAGAAGGATCATGTCAGCAGTTGCCTAAATCCCCTTTTCAGCAGGACTAAGCTAGAAGACCTACTATGGATTGGGTTATTACATCCAGATATAGGTTCCCCTAAAAGCAGCACAGCACCTGGAAACCTTTGAATTGCCACCAAACACATGTGCACACAGAACTCCCAACAAACAAAACACCAAAATCTTCATATGTTTGCCCTAAATTTTATTGATAAACTGAAGTTCAGATTCAGTATCTAACATCTAATTTTCTTGTTCTTCCAGCAAGTCCCCAGTGTGTCTGTCAGCCCAGCAAACTACACCTCTGACAAGTTCAGACCCACATTTATAGTTGGGATATTTTCCCCAGAAAGTGCAAAACAGACGTAACAGCTCTAAAAGATATAAGATTATGGTAATGCCATGGGTTTACACTGCATATTCATCAGGGAAAAGGAGAAACCAGGTTAGACCTGCATCTTTCAGCAGGTAGCCATTAACTAGATTTAGCTGTACTAAACAGCCAGGCTAACTCTTTGCTCACTGACCAATATTAACCAAGGCAGAGGTTGCAGATGCCCCATTCCTGGAAACACTGAAGGGCGTGATGGGGCAAGAAACTGGCATTGAAACTACAATGATGGCCAAGAAGCTGGAACTGAAACTAAAATATGAGCTGCCAAAGGTGGTAACCTCTTTAGCAAGAGGCTGCATCTCAGGGGATAACATGAATCACAGCCTTATAATTACAATTAGTTTCACCATTTCAGGCAGGAGAGATGTAACACACAAAATAAACAAAACTACACTCCCTCCTAGTGCCATGGCTGTATTCCTTTTACTGAATGATAAATAAGGCTTCTTACACTCTGCCAGAAGCTTTGTCCTTCTTCCAAGAAGGTTCTACAGAAAAGAATAAACTAAAATTAGTAGTTTGTAACTATAAATATTCTTTTGCCATCTCAGGTAATGCAGAGATTATTTTTTACAGGCAAAAGGTGAAAAGTCAAGCCACAGTACTCCAGCACTCATTTGCTGTCTCCAGCCTGCTCAAATAGATCCTTTCAGCTTACTCTGACAACTACTTGAATATTCATTTCCAGCAGAGTTTAGGAAAGTTTCCTACTTTCGCTTAACACAGAAACACTTTAAAGTCATTAAAGATACTTATTCTAACTGGCAACGATAGTAAAAGCAATGAAAACCTCCCTCTGTTGAAAACAGGCATCAAATGAGATTTTTGTGTGCTTGTGAATATGAAACAGTTGGGTTTTCCCCAGTGAAAGCTGTTGTGTCCATTTTCCTTGGAAGAGGAAAGCAGCTTCATTGGACACAGTAAAAAACTCACAGCACCACATCTCATCTTGCATAATGCTGGATATTCAATCAGTTTTCAATCAACCAGCACTGGAGACTTCAGAACACTTAACAAGAAAACATAATGCACTTAAAATTTTTATTATACTCCTGCAAGAAATCCAGTTCCTGATGTGAGGTTTTAGTTATTTGGATTTTAGTGTTTTTACCACTAACCAAAGTCAAACATCCCCAGGCTTCAGGATGAGCAGAAATACTTTGTCTCTTGGATGGCAACTTGCTAATTCTCTCATATTTTAAAAACAAACTCTCATCTTTAAATAGTGGCTTCAATCACAGCTTTCTTAAGTGGCATCACACAAAAAACAATTAGATGCAATGCACAGAGTATCACAGTGTCTCCTGCAGGCACAAGTAGCCTTCTCTATCATTTTAAAGTACTGCCTCCACCATAAAGGAGCCTGAACCTTGCTCAATTTCTCTCTTACCAATTGCCAGAGCATGATTCTGGCTAGAGACTAGAGATCATGGAAAGGGAGGAGTACACAATAACTCTTGTGTGAGAAGAAAAGCTGCAACAACAAAAAGGGACCACAAAATGGGAAGTATAGCCTTCCTGTAGGACAGAAAGGACAACAAAATGATAGATAAATTAGCCCAAGATACAAGCACAGAATAAAAGCAAGTGACCCAAAATAACTGATAGATATTGAAAAGGAAAACAATGCCAGTCTCTGTGACCTGAGGGACATTTAGCTGCAAGCCGTTTTTTTTAATGACAATACCTATCATTCCTAACTGCATCTCCCCAAAATATGTGCACATTTTAGGAAAAAAACTTTCCTCACAGCCCTTGTGCATTGGAAAAACCCACAGGAAATGCCAGTGTTACACTTTCTGTCCTAGCTCAATCTCCTCTCTCAACACTTTGGATCTGCACTGAACTGGGGGCACACACAGTTTCCACCACATTCATGCACTGCATCTGAATATATGCTAATCACCTAAAACACACCACTTTGTAAAAAAAATCCAAAACATTAAATACCTAGCTACAGAAAAGCAAAATGAAATCTCAACAAAACCAAATTGAGATTGGCTGTTTAAAACAAGATCAAAATACACCCCTGTGCTTCCCAGCACTTTATTAATAGCTATCTACTTTTTGCCTTTTTGACTGTCAGGTAGAGAAAAGAAGAGAGAAAATGAAGGAGTGAGATAGAAAAAGAGAAGGGAGCCTTGGCTGAAGGAAAGAAGATCATGTTTCAACAAGGCACCTTTAAATTCCTATAAAGTACTGCCTCTGAGCAAGCTTAACCTGTTTGTTGATAGATAATAGCATGTAATACTGTAGGCTCCATTCAGTCTTTTCCAATGTCTGGGCCATCTGCCACTGAGTTATTTAATTATAACACATAGAAAATTACGTAGGCAGAGCTATTTATTTGAATAAAGCCCTCCTACCTACCTTTACAAAACCATTAGGTAATAGGTCTTAGTCTTATATAAAATTGCCCAAGTAGTAACCATGATCCAGTTTCAGCAGTACTAGGAAAAGCTGAGGCTGTTAATGTTTTTAGAAATTACATTAAATAAGCCAGGATATTGCAAATGCACCTCAACATGATGCTGGGAAGCACCCAGCAACAATCAGTCATCTGTTACCATCTGGACCACTGAGAACATGGACATGGACCTATTTACATTAAAACTGGTGAGGATAAAGACAAAGCAAGATAAATTATTCTTAGCATAGGAGACCAAGGGTTCTTCACCAATTAGCAAAACCAAAAAAAACCAGCAAGAACAAAAAACCCACAAATAAACAAAAAGGACTGATTATACAGCTGCATGGCAAATGGTCAGTACTTCAAGGTATTTCCAGGTCATTTCTGTGTTAACCAAGAGAACTTCCTGGTGTTGTGGCAGTAGGGAGAGGCAGAGACACTGGAGTGGGCAGCAGGAGACAAGAAATCAGAGAAATTCAAGGTTAGAGTAATATTAAGCTGTACTACAATGCTACAGTCCCCAACTCCTTGTAGGAACATGTTCACATGATGAAAAACAATGTGATTTTTGTCCAAATCACGCCCCTCGGCAGCCAGTCTCATGGGAGAAAAGGAACTGAACTACATCCCTTGTTTAAATCTTCTTTCCCATTTATCCAGTTCCTTCAGGAACAGGTGATAAAACCACTAAGGGACTGAATAAATGAGTCTGCATTAATACTGTCCCATATCTTAATTGTATTCAGTATGTAATGAAATCATGGAAAGCCTAGAGGATCAGCAAGAAATTTTCAAGTCAATTAAAAAGAAACAAATTTGGTAGTAGAGGTTTGTTTTATTGTATCTTCCTGATGACAAGAAGCAAACAATTCTCTTCCAGAAGCACCAGGTAACAACTACAGCTTGGAATGCTGACTGTCTGCACTATGGATCCAAAGAGCACAGCTAAAATCCAAGGATATGTTACATGCAGACATTTCAACCCCAACAATGAGAAATCATGAACAGGAAGAAAAGAAATAGGCAAAGATGATGTTTACAGAGGAACCTGCACTTGGAAAGTGTTTGAGTTCAAAATAAAATTTAAATAACATGCTGAGAAATTAATTTCTTACCTTTAATATATTACCTACATCTATTACTGCAAGGTAGTAGTATAATAGTACAATACCTAACTATTAGCTAACATGTCTGTGGTGATAAGACCTCAATGTCAGACTGGCAATACAACTGGCATTGCATGTAGAGTTTGCATTCTCTCCATTTCTGACAATCACAACTACCAGTGCCCATCTTCCAGTTGGAAGGGCTCACTGGGTATTCCAACAGTCAGAACTCTGTATTATTAACCATCCCTTATCTCCAATCCTTGCTGCCATGTCCCAATATATTTCCTCCTGATATGTGTCTACCATTCCTTTTAACATAGACAAAGCTGTTAATGACAGAAAGAGAAGATTTAAAACCAACTTTTGCATTAATATAGATTTTTCTTCTTGCTATTCCATCTCTCCCCAGCAATCTTAAGCATGCTTCTACTGCCTCTGATATGATCACAGAGACCTCTGAAGCTTAAAAGCACAGAAACCTGTTCTGTACTTCTAAGCCATTCTGGAGTAACAGAAAGCAAATGAAACATAACATTTTTTCACTTACAAGCATGCTTTATTTTCCAATTCTTCTAGAAAAACACTCTCACAATAAAGGAAATATCCAAATATTTAAAGCCTTAGTCAATACCTGCTGTGATTGCCTAAGTAAGACACAGGTTGCATTCCCACCCAGCAAATACTTGCCATTTCCTAAGTATCCATGCTATCTCACTAATGAGCACAAGGTCTTATCATCTGTTGTTTGTATTGCAAGGAGGAGCCGAGGGCCCTGTTCAACACTGGCAGATTGGAGCTGTACAAATACACAGCTGGAGACACTACTCACCTAGAGGAGTTTGCTGTGTAAATGCACTAAACAAACAGCATGGCAAGGAAAACAAGTATGCAAAGGTATGTGAAGTAAGCTCCAAAATCACCAGCAGAGCCTGAAGTGCCCTCCAGTTGACCAGGGCTACTCCCATGTTCTATGCTCAGCTACCACCTTTCCTAAACAAATTAATTAACTTTCTTTCCCTGTCCCTTTGTTTGTTTAGCAGGGAAACAGGACAGGAGATTGTTCTGACAATTTCTTGTTTGCTAGATATGCAGGTTCTCTCCATTTGGTAGCAGCAGAAAGAAATTATGCTCTAACTTATATGCAACATTTCCATTCACTTTTATGTGGCTCTAACTGGGAGCTATGTGACAGCTCACTCGGGGATGAAGCACTTGACCTGATTTTTCATGGAAACAATCAAACTTCAGATCATCCACTGACCCTGGCTATTAAAGGTTTTGATTATCAGAAGTTTTAGTAAATAGTAGTAAACAAAGCATTTTTTAAAAAAAAAATTCTTTTTTTAAAGCAGCATATAAATCCTGTAGATTTCAGTAAGCTTTTTGCATTTTGCTGAAGTAGGACCTACAACATTTTCACTGGCAGCAACAGAAAACCTGCAAAACTTCAGGCAGGCCTGTTCCTGCAAGAGAAGTAACATCTCCCTCTTTCTCCCACCATACCTCTTATTAAGTTATTTCTCCTGCCTCCTCCTTCGTGTGTCACATCAACCTGTTGTTGGTTTTTTTCTTCCAGTATGGTGCTTTAGCATTCTTACAGACACAGTAACTAGCTCTAATGTACCCTATTCATGTGCCAATCAAGCCATCATCAATATCTTAGAGAGAACAATACCTATATGCAAAGCCTTATTTTGAACTGGTATTTGAGTCACTGCAGGCCAGCTATTAAGCAATCACACATACAGTTAATGGCTTATGTTGACACATGGTAGGGAATTAACCTAGAAAAAATTTCCACTGCATTATTATGAAAGTGATCCCATCCCAGAATTGGAATATAGTGCAAATTAACATGGTCATCAGTTAATTTTTAAGAGCCACACTTTGGGTGCAGATTAGAGCCTAAAGGAAGGGCTTATTGTAAACTGGAGGAAGAAACAAAATGTGTTTCAGTGCAGGAGTATTTCTTTTACACAGAGATTTACACAGTTAGAGATTATTTATAGCAGAGAGTAAAATTATGTATTATTCACTGTTTCATAGTTATTTACTCTGTATAATACAGTAATGCCAGGGAATTGAGTACATAAAAAATCAAACCATTTGAAAGGCACACTAGTCAAGCAATCTGAGGTCAAGTCTGTACCAAGATACTCCTCCTGTACCTATGAGTATTCATCACAAAACGTGAATAACCAATACGACCACAAAGAGGTCCATGAACAAAACCAGGTGGGAACTCAGACCATACACATCCCTGATCTATAATCAATTTGTACACCCTGCTATCACCCAAACTCCTGATAGAAAAGCTTTCAGCATAGTTACATCACAGCTGCCCTCTGACTTGAGACATTTTTAAAATAATTTATACAGTTTATACAAAGTAAGATCATCTTAGCTCAAAACATGTACATCTAAAACCACGCACTACAACCATCATTTTTGGCAAGATTATCTGTGAAAGGCAGTAAAAGAAAGCAGAAATATTTCTATTTCTTTTAATCCACAAATCTCCACACAGAGGGAAAAGGGGAATGCAGCAACAGGTTACACACTTAAAGAGTTCAACCAACTATACCCTGGCAATATATTTCTGTGCTTTTTCTTTTTGTAATCATATGGTGTTAGCTGTCTTTCATGGAGCAGCAGACTCCTATGATAGTAGGAGAGAAAAGTACTGAAGAAGACAGTGGGAACTTCACACAGGAAGAGGAAAATGTCACATGTAGCTCATGCCTATAATAAAATCAATACCAGAAAACCTAAAGGAGTTTTATGGAAGGGTATTTGTTATGTTCTAAGTAAATAAAGTTGAACTCTACACCTGCAACTAAATTAAAATAGGGTAGCATTGCCAGCTGCATCAACTGTCCTTACCATAATGGAATCATATTGAATCATCATCACTGAGGTTAACTATGCCATTTTTAACAGCTCTGATTTCTCTTTATTGAGTTGTCAGTTCCAGGTTTAAGACATACCCATATTTTAAGTTGAAACATATTGCAAAACTCGACACCAACACTTCACACATGACCAAGCCCCAGTTTTGTTCATTACTACAGAGGAAGTTCTCAAGCACTTTTCCCTTATCAAAAATCTTCCTGAACAACCATTGCTGAAACACCAGGAACATCACTGAAATATGTACTCTAACCAGTTTACTGAGATTTGGGTCCTGTCCGTCCCACCCCCATCCCACTCTGCCACCACTCCAGTCTCAGGTTTCTGCTGTATAACCACCAATATCTACAAGGCAAGTTTCATTCCTTTAACAGCTCCAAGGGCAATTCCATAAAACTTAAACTGCCTTAATAGGAACACCGGGAGTCACAGTCACCCTTTGAACTCCAAGGACATTACAGCCCTCTCCACCTAGCAACACTGTATTTAAAACAACAAATGTTTCATACCATAAACTCCCAGTTACAGCTCTGGACACAGAGCCAGTGAGCTTCAGCGCCTTGCCTTGCTCCAGCAGAGACATTATTTCGTGGGTTGACAGGTTGCTTTCCTTCCCAAGTCTTGGGTTCAAAGGAGAATATTTCTGCATCTCTATGAGGTAGGAGGAGGGAGGCTAAAGCTACCCATGTTTCTGAGCTGTCCAGGCAGAGCTTTAAATCTGTTTACCAATAAAAAAGCAGTGATATCAATTCACACATATATTCATATAAAAAAATCTTCTGTTGCAGTTTCACTGTGTGTTTTTGCTCTGCTGCATAAACAGCTGTAAATCCAATTTCATAAAAATGCCAACTTTAGTAACTGTAACTACTTTGAATTTTATTCATTTTCTTCTGGTTTATTTTGGTCTTCTAGTCTGTCCCACCCACTGTTTAGAAAGCAACCAGAGCCTCAAAAGTCTGGGCAAGACCTACATTTTTAGAAGGCTAAAAACCAAAAACAGCAAAACAAAACTGGTGTATGAACACAGTCACTGATACAGTGAAGCCAGATAACAAAATCTGAATGTCACGATTAGTCCAAACCTATATACAACAGCTTCAGCATTCAAGAATTCTTTTCAGTCACATATTTGGATGTAGCTAAAAACTATTTCTGGCAAAAAACACTCAAAATATCTATGCTGTGGGAAAACTAAAAGTACATAGTACAACTTCCTAGTGCCAAAACCAACTTCATGGCAGCACCTGGAAGGGCTTTTTTAGAACCAAACATGCTTTTATGTAGTAATTTTCAAGGTATCTCAAACTGGTGAAGAACAACCAATTTTGATAAGATGTAAAACTTAAGTTTTGAAAAATTTTGGTTATCAATTATTGCATAACATTTTAACATAGGAGTAATTTCTACTTTATGACATTTAAAGGATTAAAGTCTGCCTAAAGTTTCCCATGTGGCAGAGTTCATGTGTGCTAACACATAACCCTTGTGTTTCTCTCAGGAAACTGTACCTTCAACAAATGGCAAAGTTGCTGCCTACTGACAAGGAATGTATATTCTGTATTCTGAATACAAGAATCCAAACAGCCTCATCAGCCTTCCTGATCTGTAGAGTTATGATGGTTTCAGCTACATTTCTTCTTTCGATTTGATATTGGTGTCCAGGTTCCTACCAGATACATATGAAAACATGGGTTAAACATCCACCTTAGCTTCCAGTGAACCTTAGACATGAATTAAAATGAAAGTTGCCCAAATCATCTGCCAGGACACTCTCAGAGCTAAGAGCTGCAGGTTCAGCTTCTACTTCAATAGTACAGGACTGAACAAGGGACATGAAGGGAAGTATTCAAACCCAATTTTATTTCTTCTCATACACAGTGACAGGAATTATTATCTGCTAATTATTTTGTTTCAGGAAGCCAAATTCACGCATGCTTTTTGTCTTGTGCAAAAACACACAACTCTTCTTTGGTTACTTCCCTGAGAGCCAGGCTGCTTGTCCAATCCCTCTGAGAGGTGAGCCCAGCTCCAGGCCCAGGAGAGTCACCCTCACCACTGACAATTTGCACAGCCCCACACATGTACACGTCTCTTGTTCTCAGGACTTTGGCAGAGGCACAAGCCCTACAGCTGACACTGGCCCACAAATGACAAGTGCCTCAAAGTCACATCCTCTAAGGATTCAAGAGCCTCAGACAATGCTGCCTGCACCATGCTAAGCTCATGAGGGCACAACTAACTTCAATCAGTGTGGGTTAGCAACAGTAGAATCTGGCAGGAGCAGTCTGGTGTATGGGTAATAGGCAATTCCACAAAAATAAAAATCTATGAAGGAAATAATCAGTCGGGATGAAGGGAAACCAAATGAAAGCATAAAAACTCCTCTTTATTCGCCAAGAGATGAAGGAGGAATGTACTCAGCATTTCCACTTCCAGAGGTCTGAGGACAAAAGGCAGATTCTCCTCTCACCTGTAGCAGAAAGCTGTGTAAGTTAGGGAACATCACCTGAGTCCTTTTAATACTGTTATTGTGAACTATGCCTAAATGCAAAGAGGCTACCACAGGCAGCCCACCTCAACCACTGGCAGGCCTAATGAGCAGCTAACATAACAAGAAGTCTTCTAGTGTAATAAAGGTGGATCAATTTGCCCTTGCTCAAAATTTTCCCTTAACCAAAAGAGACTTCTCCAGAGTCCCAATAGTCAGAGAACTTTGTTCTTAGTCAACTGTGTCTCTTTACATAGTTAAACTACAACTACTGAAACAAAGAAAATTTGCAGGGAAAAGACTATGTTTTTAATTTTAAAAGGAAGAGTTTGAGGAAAATATTTTTATAATATACTGGACCAAGCAATAAAGATGTGGCAAAAGGGGTGACAGCTTTCAGGCAAAGAGACACTTTCTGGGGTCCTTAACAGTATGCTGATGTGTTTTGCTGTTGTAGGGCTTCCCACTAACCTGCAGAGGTTGTTCCTCTATCATTACTGCATACAAAGGAGCCAGCACAACTGGCAAGTCAGAAGAGAGTTAAATCCACATTGCACACCCATTAGAAAAACTCTACAGTTAAAATCAACTGAAATTCCAAGGTAAAAAAGAAAGAGGATAAAAATAAATTTTAAAAGCCTCACTTATTTCACACACACAGAAAAAGCTGAGTACACTGTTAGCATGGGGAATCCAGTCCCTCACACGTTCCCATTCCCTGCCAACATATTCACAGTAGTTTTCAATAAACATCTACACAAGTCACTGTAAGGCAAAAAAAAGAGATCTGTTTTCTTTCATACAATCACACAAAAATAACTGTCATAACAACCATCCTTGTGGTAGAAGAGTCCATATTTTCCTGCAGTGAAATCCTCTGCAGCTGCCCTGTGGAAAAGACAGCCAATAATTGGCTTCTTTCACCTCTGTTAACCATGAACAAAAGTGTCATTCAGCTCCCAAAAGGATAGAAGGCACCAATGGATGGTCAGCTCTCTGAGCCAATGGGCTGGAATAACAATAACCCTGTAGCATTTTCTTTTTCCTTTTGTTTAGTCTTTCAAAGCCCTTAATTAAGTCCCTCACAAAGCACCCCTACAGGCTTCTTTCAATGAGGCATTACACGCCTGTTTTCTTGTATTGAAAGAAGAAAAGTAACAGGGATTTCTGAGCAGTACACACAATTTCCACGTATTCACAACTGAAATACTGTTACATTTTAGTTTTTAAATATTATTATCAATAACAAGAAGTTCAAGCATCCTATGCTCACTCTATGCTAAAGACAGGTAGTCATAAAACTAGCCTATGTGCAACAGCTCATTCAAACCCATCACAAGACAGCAACTCCCAAAATGAAAGCAGGTGGAACAATGCAGGTTGATGAAACATCCCTGGTCATCCTGAAGCAGACAGCTGAGAAAGGACCGGGTACCCTTGACACTGCACATGACGCATCAGCATTGTCTGAAAATAGAGCTGGTGAAGGCTAAAGTATAAACCCTGCTATGTAATTGGCCTCTCATACAATTTAATACCTACTTGCATTTCATATAATGAAGGCAATCTCCACTATTTAGGACCAAACTGATGTAATACTGATTACTGTGTATCAAACAAGACATTTGAGGATTACATTTTTCAGCAGTGTAGGCAGATTCTGTTTGACAGAAATGCTATAGAAACTTGTAATATTTGAGCCACAAACATGAAACAAAACAATTTTAATAAAACACCTTTGAAATACCATCCTCACAGATGCAGGCTGGCTGGAGGAAACCTAGTCATCTGATCCCTTCCCACTCCAAACCAGTCAAAGCAGCAGACTAATGTGGTCACTGTTTTTTGAGAGGCATCCAGTGTATGTGGTGAAGGGCTCCGGGGTGGGTAGGTAGTACCAGGTACAAGCACCACTTGAAGCCATCACCTGCCCAGCCATGGTCCAAGCCCCACAGCGTGCTGCTGGCCTCACTCCATTATCCTGTAAATGCCCTTGTCCTGTGAATTCAAGCAGCTTTCCCGCAGATCAGCCCGGCTAGTCCAGTCAGAAACTACCAGAATCATTACCAAAGAATATTTTTCATATCAAAGAACCACTGAGGTTGGGACTCTGATAATCTCTAAAACACCTTCTCCCCTGAAAGAAAACTGGAATAGCCCTTTTGAAATTGACAGAAACCCCTAAAACATGAGGAACAGACAAAAACATTTATTACAAACACCAATCTGAGCGAATGCAAAAAGTGATGTTGTAAAATCCTCTCTACACCATCTACATATCAGGCAGGCACTCTTTAATAAGCACCTCAAGATATAAAGAAAACTGTGTGTCTAGGCAAAACCTGGGATTGTTCAACTTGGTAAAGAGAAGGATTTGGGGTGGCCTAATTGCAGTCTCCCAGTGGAGACTAAGGAAGCCTAAAAAATAAATAGAGAAAGACTATTTACAAGAGCATGTAGTGGCAGAACAACAGGGAATGGCATCACACTGAAAGACAAGCAGGCTTACATTAGATATCAGAGATTCATTACTGTAAGGGTGGTGAGACACTGGAACAAGCTGTAAAGAGAAGTTATGTGTGCCCCCTCCCTGGAACATCCCCTGCTCAAGGCCAAGTTGGATGGGAGTCTATGCAACATGGTCTAGTTGGTGTCGCTGCCCACGGCAGGAAGGCTGGAACCAGGTGATCTTCAGTCCCTTCCAACCCAAACCATTCTATGGTTCTATGAAAATGCAACTGGGTACAAATCAACACAGATATTTTTATAATTTTTTTTTATAATAAAACACGTTTTTGTATTTTTTTTTAAATACACCAAAGAGTCAGCTGCTTGTAACTCTGTTCACATAATCAAAGAACCAGCTTTCCTTTCAGCAATGGTAATCGAATGGTACTCAGTGATTTTACTTTTCAAATACAGGATGGCCTACTTAGGTATTATACAACAAAATCTCTTTCTAGTCTTACCTTACACCACTGAATTAAGGCCACAACAAATAATACATGATGACCACCTGTCCTACACGGTGTTCAGGTTTCCTCCTCCTACAAGAAAATGTGATGTAACTATACAGAAAAAAAAATAAGGAGGAAAAAAACCACAGCAATGTCTGCATGGCTTGGTTAGAAGACCTAACTCTAAGCACGAATTTTTGGAAAGCCTATTTGCCAGCCTTTACCAGAATGTCTTGTATCACTGACCTTAATAGAGTTCAACATAGATAAAGGAGGAATTTGCACTCAAGTTCTGTTACACTATTGACAATTTCTGTGATTATTTATCATAGATGATCAGGAGGAACTCTTCTCTAGCAGCAAAGAGCAAGAAAAGTAATTTACATCTAAAACCAATCATGAAAGCTCATCCTAAGTGCATCCTGTGAAGTGCATCAACTACAATCCAAATTTTTATCAAGATGATGAAAATAATTCTAGAATATCTGATAAAACTGCAATATAATGTGAGAATATGCCATTGCAATATAATATAAAAAAGCATAACAAGCATCCATCCTCTGCATCCCAAGGCCCACACGAAGGTGAGGCTTTGCCTCTCATTAGTTGCATGGCTCAGTCAATCTGCTGTTGTCAAAAAACAAACAACCCTTCCCCCCCCACAAAGAACAACAAAACCAGCAAAAATCCTGAAAGAAACAAAAACCAAAACAAAGACAACCAACCAAACCAAGTAAATATGTCCATGAACTAAAACACAGGAAGTTTGAGGTAGCAACATGAGGAAATGCTTCTTTACATAGAGGGTGGCAGAGCAATAGAAGAGGCTCCCCAAGAAATATATTGAGTCTCCCTCCAGAGACATTCAGACCCCACCTGGACACACACCTGTGTCACCTGCTCCAGGTGACCCTGCCTTGGCAGGGGTGTTAGCCTGGATGATCTCCACAAGTCCCTCCAACACTAACAATTCTGTGAAAAGAAATGAAACCAAAGAAACACCCCATACCACTCAGACATCAGAAGCACTCATAAACGTGACTATTGGTTAGGAACTGCATCCCAAACCGCATAGTTGTGCTAACCAAATTTTGTAGGACAGCTCTGGACTTCTAGATTCTGCCCTAACATGAATAAAATTGGTCATATTTATTATTGCTGACCCAAAAATATAAGCCAATAAAAACATAGCATATTTTCTAATTTTTATGGAAAATGTATACAAACATTTCAAATGTTTCACAGAAATTCTCAGCCAAAAAGAACTGATAGCCATCACTTGCAATTGTAAAAAAGAAGTCAAAGAAGCACTAATTCCTAGTGATTTTCTTGAAAAAGTTAAGCTAGCTCTTCAGTTTAACTTTGTTCTCAGTATTTAAATGACTTATTTAAAACTGGTAAGATTTTAGTCACTAAACTGTCAAGAAAAAAGCAGCTTACTTAATCCAAACACAAAATTTCAAGCATTCACACGAAAAACAAAGATCTACTTGGTCTACATTAACGACCTGACCCACACTCTTTGAAACAGAGATTAAGGCTTTTCAACTTTGATCATGTACACAGAATCAATTTTTACACAAACACATCTAATTCATGTGTGATCGAAAAGCAAGCAACCCACAGAAGGCAATCAAGTAATCTATATTTATTTCTAGCTTGCTTATAGACAGAAATAGTATGTACATTTTCCCAGCAGTATGCATTTTAAAGATGAACTCCAACAAAAACACTTGGCTTATGAACACTTGTCTCCTTGGTTATCTCCACATGACAAACATGGATTTACTTTTACACCACCATAGCTATTCTGTAGGCAAGGGACATACACTCTAGCTCTTACCTAAAGGCCACTGATCAATGTAAATTCACATTATGACAACTACAATGGATACATGGTGGACAAAACATATCCTTCCCAGGCTCCATTAATTACATGATCTGGTTTATCTTGTTCTTGATTATTTTGAAGAAGTCTACCTTGAAAGATTATGAATTTTACTGGATCAGTAAGCCAAGGCCAGTAAAACTTGCCACACAGCTTGAAACCTGCTCCTAATACAGACACCTTTAAGCTACTGACACCCTGTTTCCTCATTACCAATTTAATCATTTACTTCCATTAACACACCCATTTTTCCCATTTATCACCAGCAAAACTATAAAGATAACATTAAAAAAAAATTAATGCCATGAAAGTTCACAGCGTGAAAAAGGTTTCTACTGAAACTGGCAAACTATTTTTAATGCAACAAATGAAATAATGCTCTGCAATTACAGTGTCAGATTCCACAATAAATAACAGTATCTTACCCAACCTGAAAAGCGTAAAGCAGATGCAGTGATTTATTTTAAATTTTAGTTGAGGGACAAGTGATCAAATTAGAGGTTTAAGAGTACCTATGGAGATAAGGTGAGGAAACATGCAAAACACAATCATTTTTTGTCTGTTTTGAAGAAACACCAGGGTATAGTGAAGAAGATAATTTTATTTAAAAACATACATAGCTTTGTCAAGTTAAAGCAGTTTATTTTTTCCACATACACAATGAAAGTCAACTTTATAAATATTTACTGTGTCATAACAGTAGAGTTAAAGAATTATCCCATCTTAATAAGAACACTAAATATTCAAAGATTCAAGACAAATGGAACCTTTTGCTACTTTTCATTGTATTTACCACAAAACTGTTACATATAAGGACTATTTATAGTAAACATAGAAGAGTGAAGCAACCCATCCCTGACATATCTGACCTTATTTTGTACGGTATATAGATTAATAAATGTTGCAAACAAAACAGCTTTTAGAACTGTTTTTGTACCACCCAGTTCAAAAAATTATTTCTTCTAACTACCACTGAATTAAAATAAAAACAGTTTTAAGAAAGAATGTATGCACTTTATCCCTGCAGGTCTTTACTGTATTTTCTTTCATCCATACTATGTACTACGAAGGTCATCATGGACAGCAAACAGAAGGATATAATCATGAGATATTTCCACAAGATTAAATATGCATTTCTTTGCTACCACAGGAGCAATGTGTCTGGCAGCATTGCACCACATTCATCTTATAAATACATTTTAATACTGTATGACTAACCAGCTGCCAGTAGAAAGAAATGGTTGAATTAATGGATGTTATTAGGTAACTTGAATGTTCCAGTAGAGTACTGAAGGGCAGTGTGAACTGGTGCTTTCCTGCTGAACTCATAGGGCCTTTAGTTAAGGCAGAAATGTTTAGAGCTTGCTAATTCAGTACATCTAGTAGTTTACTTTCTGCAAAGTGAAGCTTAACATGCTATTTAAGAGGTATAATTTATGTTTCCAAGACAGCTCCAGGCACTGCCTTGTTTGGAGTTGCTTACCAAGCAACTATGTTTCTCCAAACAAACTAATGTTTAGAAGGGTAAAGGGCAGTAAAAGTAATTATTGGAAGGAAGTATCTCCCTAGGCCAGAAAAGAATAACTAAATTTGTGTGTGTTAAATCACATGGGGAAATGAGCACTGAAATAATTGAGAGTAAGTGATAGCAAGACCTATTTACAATCTTCTTGGAAAGAAATTAAGGAAGGGATAATATAAAGTGGGAGTGTGTAGGCAACATAAAGGAAATATCCCCAAACTTCATTCACAGCTCTTTGTATAAATGTTCACATTTTCTCATACACAAACCCCCTCATTGCAGAGAAAACCTTCAATAACCCAGGAATTACATGAGTGTGCTGAAACCTAAAGTAGTTAAACTGCATTCTGTAATCCTGGATTCAACACAGTTTACTCATTGTTCATTAATCTCTCCACAGATGTTATCTTTTTAACAGCTAAAAAAGCTTAAAATATGACCAAGATTTTCAATGTTTAAGATGCCTCTTGTGCTTCATTCACCACCTTGTCTAAATGCATGCAACATATGGCAGTAAGTGCGCTGAGTTTCTAGTCTAGTCCTTCCCCAAAAGCCTTGGGCTATTGTGTGAAAACAATGAAAGCTATTTGCACTGAAAAGCTGGTAAAGAAAAGCTGTAACAGAATCTCCTCCTTCCGAGTTGCACACCTGGAGAAAAGAGTCCAAGACACCAGCAGTGCCTTGCTGCTGCTGAAAAGATGGCAGCACAACAGGGCCTGTTTGTGTTTTTATCTGCACATGCAGTGATTATTTGCTGAAGCTTCTTGGGTGATCTGCATATATTCTCTGAAATTACACTATGTGTTAACAGCTTTTAAAATAAAAAGCAAATAGGGAGCAATATCCTGTATTTCTAACATCCTATGGACTTCAGGGAGACATAAACCAAAGACCAACTATTTCATAGTGACAGGTTAAGAAGTAATCCCATTTAAGGTATGCTTGTATGTTTGAGCTCCCAAAGGAGTTAAGCAACATCTATAACATTGACAGATCTTAAGGCTTTCCCAACAGTTCTGCAGATATGAATTGTTAAGATACCTGTTGTCAGCCTCAAAAGAAGCATCTGCTAGCACTGTTATGCTGCAGGAACCTGTCTCCTTTACCAAACTTGAAAATTTTGTAAGTCACCCTTAACTCTTTTAACAAAGCCCTTAGATTAAGTTGCTAGGCCAGATATCTATCTGTATGTTCCTGCAGATTTACACAGATGTACAGTAGAAGTCACTGCTATCATACATAAAGCTTCTACTTAAACACAAACATGAGCAGGGCTCAAATCCCTGGGCAGGGTGATACTACCCAATGGTTTTTCTTTCTTTAAATTAGAGATGCAAAAGACTTGGAAGACTGAAAATGGTCATATGCAAAACTACCTCTGCACTTTGCCTGTTGATTCACACAGAGATGCATAAGTTCTCTTAAGAAACTACTTTTCAATTTAATAGTTCAAGGAAGGCACCAACAATTAAAACTTATTTAGCATATGGGATGACAGTAGGCACTACGTAACAGCACAATGCAACTAATGTATCATCTTCTAAAAGAAGTGGATTTTTTTGAAATACATACATATATCATGAACACTGTAGAATCCTCAGTTTCTCCAGTACCTCTAAAGTGTATCTCCTGATGAGCACTTGCAGGCCAGAGATGAAACAGAAGCTGCCTATGCCCATTGAAAATACCAAAGGACAAACTGGTGGGAAAGTCAATTTGCAAAGTAAAGTGGCCAGCAATATCAATATTGACCTTTTTATAATAAAATAAATCAGATCTGGCACCAAATTCACTGAGGCAAGTTCAATGAAAAATGGCATGAGGGACAAATTTCTTATTATGTTTACATTATTATTTCACTATTCTCTGTTCTTGATGGCACTGAATGAACTCAGACCAGGTGATGCACTTTGCCTGAAGGACACAGGGAATATATCTGGTGAGGCAAATACCAAGGGTATTTGAATATTTACCTGATGCTTGTTAGAGAATTTCTACCATTCATGCTAGTAGGGGAAAAATTGTTTTTCTAAGTGAAGATACAATCACAGTGCAAGCATTCCTACTCTTCAGTGGGATTTCAGATATATTATTGTTTTCATGCTAGTCTTTTTTGAATACATAGACTTGCTTTACTGGCATAATTACTCAGGAGAGTTGAAGAGTTTTAAGGAGGAAAAACCGGTCTTGTTGCAATACTGCAAAGTATTCTGCTGAAGAAGTAAACAACTGCCATTTATTATCCCAAAAACAAATTAAATCCCTGCTTAATCCTCTTGAACATTGAGATATTGTATGTTTTTCGTCTGAAAACTAGAAACCTGCCTTTGCAGCAAGCAGATTAAAGAAAAACAATATGAAAACAAACTAGCTGAAATTTTTGAAAAAAATATCAAGCTAGAGCAAGTAAATACTAAATAAATTACTGACCTGAAACTGAAGAGATACAATGCCTCTAGTAAACACTTATCCATAGTAATACAGAACCAGGTTTGCCCTTGCAAAAGACATGGATTTTCTACACCCAGCAAGACTCACACTAGGTTCTGTCAAATATTAACAGTTTGGTCAATATTAGCCCTTCTACTTCCATTGTTTTTTTAACCCAAATGTTAAAACCTACAGCAGTAAAATATTACCAAAAGGCAAAAGCCTGTGCAGGCCCAAACCATCAGTAACTATATTCTCAGAGTAGGACTCTTTACAATGGACCATTTCCTTTTCTCTCTCCATCTAATTCCAGAAAGGCCACCAAAACCCCAAGAGAACACCCAGCACAGTGAGCATTTCAAGTCTCAAGAGAGCAGCTACTTGAGTGAAACTGTAAATAAAGGAGATGAACAAGAAATATGTAGGTTGCTACTGACAATGGTTTTGCAAAACTCCCTTAAAGAATTTTGTAAATGTAAGTCTGGCAAATATCTTCCAAACAGTGCAGGACTCCTTTCAGTAGGTTAAAGGACTCCTAATTTGTAGAAGCAGCTCACAGAACTGCTGAGAGGCCTACTACTACAGGCACGTCCCCCAGTCTGGGAAAGGTTTCCCCCAGTTAAAAAAATCCAACATATTTCTAGGGCTTCCAACCATACCACCTGAAAAAGACGACAACCTCTTCACAGCTTCTACACGCACAAGTGGAGTGGTCAGATCCACTGGTTCTGCCACATGAATAACACCAGGTATGTTGCTACACAGAATGACCCACTGCACCAGAGATAGAGGTCTGCACTCCAAAATCACAGTTTTCACAGTCTCTTCACTTTTCCAGATGAACAAACTACATCTGCTACTAATCTGGATCAGCATTTAGAAAACAGCAAGGAAACTTCTCAAGTAAGAGATTTTTTAAAATAACATGAGACAAAGTTTTAAAAAAGACAGTCAGGATATCCCGTATTTCAAATTCTAGTAACAAAGAAAGGACTGACACTATACACCAGCGACTCCTGACAGTCAAGGAGCAGCAAGCTTTCCCAAACATCCTTTCCTGACCATCATCCCCTCCTCCAGCAACAGATGCAAACTGTCCTGCTTTCCTGCCACAACCCTAAAGCCTTGAGAGCAGGAAAAACAAATTCTCACTTTACAAGCTAACACACTGCCATGTCCTTGGATAGAAGGGAACAGCAGATGCCATTTCATGCTCTGAAAGGGGAAGCAATGGGCACAAGAGAAAACAACCCCCAGGTACATCCCAGCAGGACCCGTATCTGCGCTCATGTCTTTTGCTTCTCCTGAACACCAAATACCAACCACCACAGTGCCCAAATGGTTGAGAAAAAACCCTGTATAATATCATATACAAAAGAATGAAACACAACCACAGTAAACAGTACTGCACAGTCTCTGCAATACTTTTGCAATACAGTGCATTTCTGCAATGCCAAAACACCACTGATCTGGGGTTCTTGTACCACCACAAAGCATTTTGATTGCTCACAGCAAACTTTATGGCTAGCTTACCAATCAACTGTGAAGTTTGAAGCCCCCAGCCCTTGCAGCCCCATACATGGCTTTCAAAGATGGGAATGAAATATTCCATATGTTTCCACTGTCAGTGACATGCCTATTGAAAGCACAGCCATGCTGCTCTCCCCACTGGGGCACTGGGTCAGGCTATTAATCTGCAACCATGCAGATGTCAAGAAGGCAATGGCAAGACTTCCAAATTAAAACACATTTTCAGAGAGCAGCCTTATAAAATACACAACTGCATCTGCAGCATTATTAAGCTAAACTAAACAGGTTTAGGTCTTCCCTGTGTACCTCTGAAATTGCACATTTATTTATGATTCACTACTAATCATGTAACTGTTTAGAAGCCCAGATACATTTGCTTAAAAGTTTTAGGGTGAAAAAAGTCCTTGGAAGACCTAACATTTCACCACAATTGGCTGGAGAAAGAAAAGGAGACACATCACTTTAGAAGAAAAGAAAAAAAAAAAAGCCTTTATATTTTAGTAAGAAAATGCTCAAATAAGAGCTGCAAAGATGGCAGTTTCCCCTCCAAGGACCTGACTTCTGAGGGTGCTCTCCACAGTCCTCTCAACAACTTCACCTGACTGTGGATTTTTAACTCATTTTGGTGGGTTTCTTTATTTCAAGGTAAATAATTAGCACTTGCTCTCTTGGAAAGAAGATCTTTTTTTCTGCCCCAGAGACAGAACCTTCTGTGTAACTTAAATCCCATCTTCCAGACCATAATGATTTGAGGCTCCACCTTCATTTTTAGTGCAAAGCATGCACGAATTAGTTACTACATTTGAAAAAAAAATAAAAAATCCAATGGTGTTCCTAGTTTTTGCAACAATTTTCCTAGTCCTAAGTAAAAAGTTAACTTTCATAATTTTTAAACTTTAATTTTGGATCAGAAACAAAACAAAAGAAATTCTGACTCAGAAATTACTTCAAGTGTATCTTTTCTGTGAAAAATCTTGAGGCTGAGTTGTCAAAAATCACAAACCACTGTCTCAATTACCCAAAGGTGACCAGGTAATAAATGAAGATTTTTAGTTACATGTATTTATCAATATTAGATTTGAACATTAACAAAAAAACCCCAATACTAATGCACACTAAACATCAAATTTCATCAACAAATATGTTCTATTATTATCTGACATTATACCAACAAACATCTAATACATTTAAAACTGCTATGACTTGAGAAACACAAGAAACTTTTTTCAATTTTGATGAAGATATCACTTATCTTCTACACACTCATTACTTCATATGTATCCTTAATTTATTAAGACTGTATCTGATTATATTATCAGATAAAAATTAAAAAAACCACACAAAGGAAACCTAAGGAATTAATTTTTATTTCTGCCATGCTACGGAGATCATTCTTCCTTTGAGATGACATTAAATTAAACAAAATATATTTAATAATATACCCTTTAGTAGGTTTTAAAAACAAAATAATGTTCAAAACTTAGTCAAAGTTTTACTAACTCCTAAGCATACAGTATGACTGAAACAGGCCACTACAGAAAAACATTACTTCCTTTCAGCTAAGTAAATAGCAAATATAAAAAACACATGAGGAAAAGGAGGTTGATAAAAACTCCTGAAGTGATATTCTTATTTCCCAAAATCAAACATATCCCTCACAGATGTCAGACCACATTCCACCAGGAAATATGTATCAACATCACCTGTTCAAAAATAGCTATCTGTATGTTTTAAAACATTGGCTGACATTA
This sequence comes from Cyanistes caeruleus, assembly GCF_971803275.1. NCBI lineage: Eukaryota > Metazoa > Chordata > Aves > Passeriformes > Paridae > Cyanistes > Cyanistes caeruleus. The sequence continues at coordinate 4,708,843 of NC_141706.1, read as the reverse complement.
TGCAGAATGCCATCAGTTGGCTATTACCCATTCAAATTCAACATCAGTTTTCAGACACCAACTTTAAACTGTTCTTTTTGAGATCACTACAGTCCTCTCTGTGGTTTTGTAAGAGATGTGTAATATCATTGTGCCTTCAAATTCGTGGTGAAGCTGAAATACAGATTTCCCTTTACTCTTTCAGGAGTGTTTCTGGGAAGCAGAAAGTGCTGACCTTGTCACAATCCTGTAACAGTTGAATAATTCAAGAGTAAAATCAAATTGATTCTGCTAGGTCATTTTAAAGCAAATGACATACAATTTTAAAATACTGGATACTTTCAACTTCAGTGAAACTCACTGACAGGAACAGGAACTCAGCACTTGAAAAAATAAAAGAAGGCAAAAAGGTCAACTGTTTTGCAGGTACATCACAGGTCATATTTTCATTATTTAATTATACTTTCCAGGTACCTAATATCTACTGCTGCATGTTTCCAATTTGTACATACCAACTTTATTTGGAACAAAAGGGAATGAATCTAGGCCTGATTCTGAAAGAAAAGCTCTTAGACATATTTATAGTGAGGACAGTGTTTATATAGCAACACCAAGATCTTCCTCTCCTCTGTGTGAGCTCCTGTGACAACCATCACTGCAATTCTGCAACAACGAAACCATTTTCCCACACATCAGCAAAGGAAATATCAATAGCTACCTCCACTTTTTCAGCAAGGTTGTGCAGGGCAAGCTAGTGGTGGGAATGCACTCAGAACCAACATCACATGACCAGAAATTTCTTTTCAGACCAAAGTTTGAGAACATCTTATCAAAAACTGCAACAATACCTGAAAGGCAGATATGAAAAACTACAGAAGAGTATTTCTCTGTAGCAAAATCCTAGGTCACTGTTGAAGCAGATGGTGAATCTACCAGGTGGGATGACCTCTAATCCGTGACATACTATTGGCATCTCTGTAAGCAAAGGTTTTGTAACATTTAAAACTCTGTTGCTTCAATATACAAGTTTCTTCCAATAGGAATGGCTGCTTCTGCTCTTATGCATCTTCTCCTACCTCTGCCTCCTATTTTTAGGATCATGCAAATCTCTTAAATTCCTCCTCAAGCTATTTTTGACTTTCTGCTTCTTCCATAGAGAGACCCAAAACCACAGTCTGGCAGCACAGAGCTGCTGCCTGAAACACATTCACCCCTTCACAGAGTAACTGCTGGCCATCAAGTTTCATGCAGCCTTGCTGAAGCAAACCAGTTCCATCCATTTCATTCCCTTGCCTGTTTGTAAAACAAGGAGCAGGCAAACACGGGCTGTTGGCAAATCCCCCAGAACATGAACAGAATATTAGCTCCTACCCATTCCCAACAAGAGGCTCATATTTAGGAAGAAGCTGTTAGGAAAAGCTCAAGGGCAGCTGAGAGGAAGATCTCTGACATTCAGAGATACTCCCAGAGCCCCACAGCTACCATGCTCTCTAAAATGTGATATGGGTGCTCAGCCCTTCGGAAATCTAGGCCAGTAATTTTCTCTGGGTAAATAAGAGCTTGTGTTCTGCAAAAATTACTGGCTTAGATGTAGAATACAAAACAAACAAAGTTCCATGCAGAGGAGGTTTTTTTTAGTTTTGTTTTGTTTTTTAGTCCTTATATTACAGCTTCCATATTTTCCCTCTCAAGTAGATAGATACTAGAAAATTCCTCTCAAGAACTGAAATGGTAATTATTTATTAGCAAAAACTTGCTTACACTGTAGTCCAACTTTATTCCATGCTGCAGACTTATCTTAGTATTTATCAATTCGTTATTTATATACCAAAATCTTACAAAAACACTTACAAACCTCTGCCTTCAAACAAAAAATTACATAATGCTGATACAAATGAGCTCAGTGTACAAAATAAATGCCAAATACCTGAGAATTGCATGCTATGGCAGAATGTTGGGGTTTTTGAGGGGAGGGATAAAAGGTAAAGAGGAAAACACCAAGTTTGATACCAACAAAAACATAAAGGCAAAAATATTTAATAAAACTCTGAAACACCAACAGCTTCTCTTTGTGTACATTACCTAAAAGCATCTACTTTTTTACAAGACCGACAGATAAATTGGCCAGCTTAAATGAAGACTCCAATCCTTGGGTGATATATCCTGGAAAGACTGTTGCTAGAATCACTGAATGTTCACCAAACTGGAATACTCCTCCAGGCTTTACAAATGTAACATTTCTGCTGACTTATAGGAATATTCAAGTTGAAATTACATGACCATGTCTTTCTAAAACAAGTATGGAATTACTACTTGCCATCACATCACCAGTATATGGCACAGGCAAGTGAAAAACGAAATGGTTTACCTGTTAAACCTTCAAACCTCTAATTAGATAAGGCTTTTCTATCTCAGGAGAATTGCAATTATGCTACATTTTCCAGACTCAAGGTCACATCAGGACATCTTCACTTTTCACCATAGCAACTCTACCAAACAGCATTAACAAAACTCAGCTAGGTCTTTACTATACTTAGATATCTGACCATAGCAGTACACTAAATATCTCCATCTCTGCACCAAATGTATCAGAAGAAGACACCTCACACCTCCCCACTACATTCTATCACCATCTTACAAAAAAATAATAGAGATAAAAAGACCAAAACAATGGACAAGCTCTGCTCAGTCCAAACAGAACCACATCATTCTGCCATTTATACATAAATAGGGCAAGGCATCTCACTCAATCATGACAACATGTAGCTACTTCCACATTGCACATATAATAAAATACAGATTGCCAACTCTCCGTGATTGCTGAAGCAACCTGTGATAAAAAACAAGTGAAAAATGGATCTCCACTGTCACAACTTGACCTCCTAAAGCTAGTGAATAACAGCACACAGAAAGACAGCACTATTAGGTTAAATGAACAATAAAACCTGAAAGATCAAAATGACGATTTCATCCTGAAGGTCTATGCCCTAGTCTAGGACAGAGCTCTCAAGTCCCCTACACCTTTCACAACTCAAAGAAAATAAAATTAAAGCAAGGGACTCTACTGTTCCCTGAAAATACACACAAGAAGCACTAGAATGAAAACTATCTGTATTGTTTTCTTATTTCAAGTGCCTAAAATATAATAGCAGGCACTGAGAAGGGGCTATATTCTTCATGGTTGTCAGGCAAGACCTAGGTCAGCTAGGCCCTTGGAAGATCTCTCTAAAAGTATTTATCTAGAATTACTCGTTTTTAATCTCCTGCGCAAGATTCATACAAGTATTAAACCCTCCAAACTGGAATTTGAATTTTCAAACTGACATCCATGAGAAGCACAAGCACATGTATGCCTTACAACAATTTCCTCTCACTAGCATGAAGTTTTCTAGAATGTGGTATGTGAAACATCATAGCAAAAATCAGGAGCATTCAGCATTGAAAAAAAACATTTTTATATTCTAGCACAGGCACCATTTGCACAGACAACAGTTATTTTGCAACCAAACAAACTGAACCTTCATAAACAGAAAAACTAGCAGATGGTAATTAAGAGTTACATAAACACCTACCTAAATTATACAGAACAAACAGTTGCCTACAGTAAAAGTATCAAGCAATTATCCTTGGTCATGTCATCCCAACTCCCTCTGAGTTCCTCCCCATCCATCCCATCCCCTCCAAAAGTTCCAATCTAGTGCTGTCACGTGTCTTTTCTGAGCACTGGTACATTTCCCAATAATCTCTTCACTGAGATGACCACATGGGACAGCTTTATTCAAATTCCACCTCTCAAAGTTCACCAATGAACTCAAGTAGTGAGCTCTCTTTTGAGAGACTCCAAAGTAGTGACCAGATATGCCATCTTCTCAAGCTGCTCCATCTGATAGAATTACCCTCAAGAGACTTCACCATACTTTAGTAATCATACACCCCTCCACTATCACACCAGCCCATCTCTCCCTGCTTTCAAACCACCACAGTAAGCAAGAAATGAGCAGAGGATTAGTCAAGAGCTGAATAAACAGAAATAAGGAATGTGACTGGCATTCTGTAAGGATACGCCTCTTAAGGCTCTACAGAAACCCCTGGCTGACCATTCATGGCAGCACCTGGGAAGTTAGGCTAAATTATTAGACTTACTGCAAAGAATTTAAGACTTCAGGAAAACAGAACTAGTGAAAAATTAAATACCAGTTTCCTTCTGTAATTCTCAGCTGCCTTAGAATTCATTCACTGCCAACTTTAATTGTGAGCAACTTTTCTTCAGTTGTTCTCTCATGGCCAAAGCAAAAACCTAGGTATACCTCTGCTTTAGTACCACAGAACATCACCTGTAGCACTCTTTCAGCCATGTCTACGCTACAGGCTCTCTGCTGCCATGGCTATAATCAAAATCTAGCCCTGTAGCAATGCTAAGGGGCTTTCCTGACATCATTAAGGTGCCTGACATAGAGCACAGAAAAGTTTTCTTCACATAGCTCAGGTGCTTTGCCATGAGACAAACATGTCACAAAGGAGTGTGATTTTATTTTCATGTCTTCTTCCACACTAAGCAACTCAGCATCTCTGGCAAAACCATATATTCTCCAGTTCAAGCAGGTAAGAAGTGAGTTTTTTATTTACTCCAAAACTACCTTCTACATACCCTAAACTCCTAGTGGCCCCACTACAAGAGAGGCTTTAGTTAACCTCAGAAGTATCAAGAAGTCATCAATTTTTTTCCTTCTGTAAATAAGGAAGCAGGAACTATAAACAAATGGGAATCAAGAGTGTCCTATACTGCCACAGAACCAGACAGATTCTTCTCAAGTTCAATAAAGTTTCTGCTCAAGTTTAAACAGCATAAAATCAAAAGCTACAAAAACTCATTCCAAAACACACTGAAGTGTGTGCAGGTGTCCTCTCACTTTAGCTGTGTCACATTGGCTGTGTGGCATTTACCTGCACAGTAAAGAGAAACTTATAAACTGAAACTCTTTGGCAGTCTTATCTCTAATGGGTGTTGGCTATGGCAACCTGTGCCCATTAGACAACTTATGTCGTGTTGCAGACACTCAGAGATGTACCAGTCTATTTTACAAGACAGCCAGACAATGTAGGAGCCATAAAATCTTATGCTTAAATGCAGCTTTTACCAGAGACATCTTATTAATTTGGGTAACTTCCCTGTTTTATCTGTGGAGGAAAAAGAAAACTGTTTAACAGTAGGTCCAAGGGTTCATAATGGCAGTGCCTAACTCCCTACCCCAAACACTCAGAAACCACCATTTCTGCCACAGGAAAAACACCACAAAGTGAGGTCCCACTTAACACCTTATGAGAACAAAAAAAGGAAAATATTTAAGCACAGGTAACAACTGAGACCTGCAACTTCTACTATTCATCAAATACTACACAAGAAAAAAGGCCCAGTAATCTTTCTCCACCCAGCCTGAACAATTAAAAGAAACAATCCAAATATGTAGGAGAAACTGGAAACCTTCTCAGTAAACTAAACATCCAGTAACTAAGAATCAGACTCCTTTTGCATATTAAGTGTAGGCAAACAAAGAGAAAGAATAAAAGTGCAATTTTCGAAGGCATACACCACTGCTGTATTCTGACAAAACAGCAATTCAGTACTGATCTGAAACTACGCACCATGATTTGCCGTAGTGTGCTGAATTATATGTTGTAAACACGGCAAAGCTTTAGTAATACCAGACTTGACCACTGGCCCATACTAGACCTTGCTCCACCCTGTGAAATCTGCGCTGAGAAGTGGGGCAAGACTGACAGGTTTTATTGTGAAACTTAACAGGTTTGTGGATTAGCAAAGCTACCGTATTGAAAGCTGCAAATCCCTCCCCGGTCATGTCTCTACAGAACAGTGTTCATTCCTCAATTAAAATATTATTAAAGTTACCAAAACTCCACGCAAGATCTACCAGTTTCTGCCTGCTTTCCAACGTTATCACAGAATAAGGGATAAAATGTTTCGAGAGTTTATGTTTTTCTCCATTCACGAGCAAAACTCGATAAACCTTCGATGTTTAGTTATGCTGGCTTTTTTCAAGGTTCTCCTGTACTTTACCATAGCGAAGATTTTGTAAAAGCTAAGGCACGGTATTTAACGAGACTTATGCGATCTTTGGACTGAAAATGCCTTAACTTTTGGGAGGAAACTGGCTAGCCTGGCAACTGGTTTCTAGAGAAAAACTAGGAGAAAGGCGGTTCAGGGCGAGGACATCACGCTGAGGCACACACATGTGAAGGCAGCAGCTCCCCCCCGGCTCAGGACGGCACCGGGATTGACTCGGGCCCCATCGAACCTCCCGAAACACCACCCCCCCCGCCTTTCACTACAGGATCCGAGCAGTTTCCTCCCAGCCTTTTAAACCTCTAAGGCCGATCCCTTCGGGGTCGGCTGGCTCACGTCCTCCCACCGGTGCCGCCTCAGGCCCTGCCAAGCTCACCTGCCCCAGCGCTCCGGGCCCTGTGTACGGCCCGGAGGCCCCACCGCGGGCTCGGCCGGGGGAGCGCGGCGGCCTCGCAGTCGGCCGCGTTACACCCGCAGCAACAACAACCACCACACCCCCACAGCTGTCGGGGGTACCCGCCGCAGGTACCTCCCCGCCGCGGTTACCTGCCCGCCCGGCCCCAGCCCGGCCCCACGCCCCGACTCACAGGGCGTGCGTGAAGGCGCTGAGTCCCGGAGGCACGGCCGCAAGCCCCCGCCCGGAGCAGTCCACGCCGCGGTCGCCGTCGCAGCTGCAAGGGACCGGGCAAGGCGGGGGGGACGCTCCGCCGCTGTGTCCGGCCCAGCTCCCCAGGCCCCAGGCGACGAGGCCAAGCAGAGCGAAGCACCGCATCGCCGACCTCGCCGGCCGCCGGCCGCCCAGCCCCCCCGGCCCGGCCCGGCCCGGCTCGGCCTGCGGCTCTCCGCTAGCGCCCTCCGCCTACCGAGCCCGGCCGGCTGCCGGGAAAATGTATAAGAACCCACCAAAAACAACAACGACAAAAAAAAAAAATCAAAATAAAGAGGCTCCTCCGTCCGGCGCGGCTCTGGGGCTGCCTTAGCGGGAAGTCAGCCCTCCGCCGCCCGCCTGCCCCGTGCACAGCCCGCAGCGCTGCTCGCCACCGCTCATCTCAGCCCGGCAGGCAGCGCGAGGCGGAGGCCGTGGCGGCGGCGGTGCCGAGCCGTGCGGCCCCGGTGCCTCGGCGGCTCCGCTGGGCGCAGCCGCCCCTCCCGAGCCTCGGTCCCGCAGCCGCGGCGGCTCCGCGCCCAGGGCAGAGGTGCGTATGCTAATGAGGCAGCCGCACCCGCTCGCCCATTGGTGCAGAGCTGGCGCGGGGTGGTGAATATGCAAAATAGAGCTCGGCCGCAACCAACGGCCGCGAGGGGCGGGGCCGGCGGCGGGGGCAGCCCCTCCTCCCGCGCGCCCCCCGGGCCGCTCCGTGACGGCGCCTGGACCCCCGGGACCCCCAGGCCCCTGGTCCCGGTGCCCACGGAAACGGGACCGAATGAGCCGAGTAGCCGCGGGGCCGGGGCCAGGCTGGCCTGCGAATGAGGGCAGCGCCGGGCCCCGTGACCTCAGGACACCATTTCCAGCTCCAGCATTGCCGCGGTAGGAGCGCGATAGCGCCTGGGCCCACATCCCCTCGCAGCCGGTAACGAGGTCCCAACAAGGCCCCAACAATGCAGCGGGAGGAGATAAAGGCAGCCCCGTTCGGGGTCCGGTACTAGAGGATTCCAGCTGGCGTGGTACCCCCATCCCTTGGGAATGAGAGCAGGGGGCCGTGCCGTCCTTCTGCCTCTGGGACACAAAAGCATTTCACACTCCTGTTCCCAAAGCAGCAGGAGCTCTTCTCAAAACCGGTTTGCTTTGAAGGAGCTTCCCACACAAAACACTGCCACGGTACCTGGCTTTCATACAACACAACATGGCAACCAAACCTGTGCCAGTCTGGGTCCTTTTCTCCTAACTACCTAAAAAAGAGTACTAAACAAAACTGAAACTCTATTTATCCTTGTCGTTAGTGTCCTCCATCATCTAATTCTTTTTTTTAATGCTTTCTTTTGGATGCTTCCAACCTGCAGCCACCAGTAAGAGTAAGCCTGCTGTATTGGCTTAGCTGACTCATGCATCGTGCTCCACGCAATCGCCACATCTCACTGGGGATGTCACAGCAATATTTGGGTAACCTCTCACTGCTGAGCCTCTCTGGCCAGACCCCATGAGAGGCTCTGAGCCAACAGACCTGGCTGAAGAAAGCACAGCAAAGTCACGGGATCTTGTCCTGGTGCACACCCATACCACCTATTTTACATGTTTGGTTGGGATGCTCTGAGCTCGCCTGGGGAGTTGCCTGCCCTGCTGCACTGCTGGCACAGCCTGAGTCACACCCAGGCAGCTGTCTGTGCAGCCCAGTCTGGCACACAAACACCCACAGAGCCCACAACAGACCCGCACAGGTAGGCAGGTACCCTTCTGTCCATTCTGTAGATCAATGACAGAGAAGCACAGAAAGTGGTCAGTAGCTGACAACCTGCCTGTGCCACAGGGGGAAATGGGATGAACCACACCACCACATACACTCAGAGCTCCACCAACTTCCCTAAATCCAGGAGCAGATTCACAGTGGTGACTGAGCCCTTAATCCAAAGTAAAAGCAACTGTGCAAGGATATCACACAGCCTGGTGGCACTTACTTCAAGTTCCTGCAACTGCACATGAAAAATTCTAAGTACCTGCAAATAACATGGTAAGGCAAACAGGTGAGGGATGAGGCAGGCCTGCTTTCAGCAGACACACAGTGAAGAGACTGTTCACAGCAGCCCTGACCTGGCACTGGTGCTCTGATCACATGCTGGTCAGCCAGGAGTTGAGGAGCTCATACATTACACTACCTTCCAAGGACTGCCTGTAATAACACTGACATCCCAGAGGACACCCCATGTGGGGCTGAGGCCTCTACTAATCACACCTTTCTTGAGCTGACTGAAATGGGGGGGGAAATAAAAAATCAAAAGTCTTTGCTTAAAAAATGGTCACTTGGTGAAAATTAAAAATCAGGCATGTAAATATTGGAGACCTGGAGATTTAAAATCATCTGTGCCCAAGAAAGTAGAGTGCACAGTGAGGACCCCAGAAATACAGATCCTCCAGCCACCACCATCTCCATCTCCTACATTTCTCCTCATCATTTTTCAACTTTTAACTCCCTTCTAAAAGTGGTAACATTATTTTATTTAGTTGCAAAAAATGTTATTTTCTTGCACTCAGGAATTCTATTCCTGATGCACTGGTTTTATGTGAACATCATCACTTATCAGTGAAAAAGTAAGGTCATTTTAATAACAGGCTGTGTGCTTGTCCTGTACCTTGTGAGAAATATGAAGTTCTCAAAGTTTAATCTATGTATGCTAAAACTTTGCTGTAAAAGGACAGACACATTTGGTTATCTTTTGTCCTCCTTGGCTGATCTTGGCAGGGAATTGCTGGTGTCAAAGCCATGTTGTTTTAAGAAATGTCAGGGTGAAAGGCTCCATGCATTCATGTCACTTTCTGTGCCTGTGCTCAGGGACAGCAGTGGAGGACCAGCAACCAGAATAGAAGGGGAAAAAATATAAAGGAGTTCTCTCAACTTACTTCAACAAAACAGATCCCAAAAAAAAACCATTAGAAAAAGTGACCTTTTTCTACTACTACTGGTGAAGTAAAATAACAAAGTACTTATACTCACTCTGCAAATAGTTTCACTTCACTAACCAAAGATAATAGGAACAGAAATGACCCTCAGTGCCTGCTCAAATTTTGGAAGACAAATAGTAGCATGGAGGTTACTTTGTACAGCAGCAGTGGTACCCTATAATGTCCCCAGAAGTTCTCTGGACAAAAGGACAAAAGATCCCTAGTAAAAGCAGAATAGCAGAGTTTTGGTTTGTTTTTTTTTCCTGTATGCTTTGAAACTCTGGAATAGTTTAGCTTTTCCTCTCAATCCTTGCCTAATTTCAATCTTTCTGTTTCTTTTACCAGCATCACTTCAGATATTTTTTTCCTTAGTGCAGCTCTCTGAAGTCTCCATATTTGAAACTCTTGTCCTAGGAGCAATCCACTTCCCCTTTTTATGCAGTCAATACTCCTTTGCTGCTTCCAATTAGTCTGTAATTTGTCTTGGCAAATTAATATTTTCCTTAGTTTTCAGCCTCTGCCTCTCCTTTGCTAGTACCAACACATCACTGTTCTCTCCTCTCCATCAACAACTCCCATTTCTCTCACTTTCTGTTTAGGCAGACACCTGCTTGCAGGCATTTATTGATTTTATTTTCCTTTATAAATAAAACCCTAACATTTTCTCTGAAGCTCATTTATGTAAAACAAAGATCTACATACTAAGATGTTTTTAAGCTGAAGAAATATGGCCATATTTTACTAAGTGACCTATTTAACTAAAAATTATACTGTTGATTTTGAAATTACTGTTGTTTAAAAATCTAGTCTGAAGCAATCCTTAATATCACAAATTCCAAGAAGCATCCCCCAAAATACAGCATAAGGCAGCAATTAGCATATTTAATAAAAAAACCCCCACAAACTGCAAAAGAGAGAAAAAACCTGAGGTGTGCTTTAAACCAGGTGAAGAAGATGAGGGTCAAATTATTAAGTAAATAAAAAAGAGTAGATAAAACTAGCTCATTTTGGTTGCTGTGTGTTCTTCAGGGAAAATAGGAAGCACCATAAACTGATCTATCACTGCATAAGATCTTCAGGATTTAGTGCCTGATGCATAGGCAAATAGTTTTGAAACTTTTGTCAGTTTTTGGTGAAAAAACATTTGGAAAGCTTGAGAGATACAGGGGGAAAATACAAAAGTATGGACATTGGATTTTTTCTTTTATTGCTACAAAACTGTCCAGCAACATACCCACTTCTGATAAAAATCCCTCTTCTGAGGCATGAATTAATTTGGATTTAATGGGAGTTTGGTGTGGAAGAGTATGCAGATTAAGACCTGAAGCATGGACACAAAAATAAACACAAAGTGAAGGTAGACTGGAGCATCAGAACTCCTTGATGCTAGAGCTGTGCCATGAGAGGATGGCAGGTGAATGGGAATGTAAAGATCATAGTCATGATAAAAACTTTGTTTTCTTTTAAGAATTTGTTAGACTTTACAGAAAAAAAATGGGTCTTACATGGAGGTTTTAATTTATAAATTGGGGTAAAAATGCAATGTGTTTATTCTGCAAGACGAGCTGTTTCATCCTGGTTTCCATCACCACTGGTTTCACACATCCAAATTATCTTCCATCAGAAATGCTAATGTGGCAGGATGTGCCCCAAGGGCTGTTCCCCTCCCTAAGGATTGCCCAGACCCAGTTCAGCATGCATATGTAAACACAGAAATGTATGCAGTTTCGAAGAGCTTTAAATTTTATCTCTGTCTAGTGATAAAAATAAGCTTTACACTGCAATGGGCTAGAAATGGACCTGAAGGATTCATCCAAAGCTTACTGTGAAGAAGCATCACGTGCAAAAGCTGCTGCTGCTATTTAGCCCCACTGGGAAATTCAATTAACACTCGGATTCTAGTTACACGGTGCACTGGGTTTAGCTGGCTGCTGGCTGGGGCTAAACCACGACACAAGGAAATTCAAGTTCTGCTGGAGAACATGACATAGAGCTGCTGTGTGTGGAAAAAGAACAGTCTGGAATATCTGCACTGACAAAGCAAGTTCTCTTTAAAATGGAAGTATACTTCTTCCCACAAAAAAGGCTGCAACTTTTACTCAGTTGAAGTAAAGCTGGAAGTCCCTTCAGGAAACAAGAAAGGCTCAGCCAAGTTCAATTCTTTGTTATGAAAATGAAGGCAAAGATCCAAACCTTTGTATAGCAGAAATACAGAAACAATTTAAAACTTCAGAAAAATGATTGAAAAAAAAATTATTTTGGTAGGGGCAAAAGTTTTCCCGGAAAATTTGTTTCCTAATATCTACTTTATGCCTCTGTAAAACAAGAAAAACTAATGAGGACAAGCAAGACCACTAAGATCCATAGTTTAGAAACAGCACATGGAGAGTGAAAGAATAAATATACAAGTTAAATATTAAATAGAAACCTGAGAGAAAATTAATTTTAAAGTTGCTTATGATTAAATATCACCATTATATGTAAACAATGCTTAACTTCCAATGGTGCAGTGTCTCTACCACCTGTTCCTGTGTATGCATTACCTCGATGATCCAGAGCATAATATATTTTACAGCTTGGCCTGGTGATGATATCCTTGCTCAATTATTCCAAAAGATGCCTCTGAAATGCAGTGGGCTGGGCTGCAAGCAGAAATGAGATGTAGCATAGCTAAAAGAGAATGACTGCAGGCAGTTTATTCCAACACCTTCTGTGAACTGGATAGGGCAAAGCCAAACAAGAGGGCAGCTCATAAAAGTGTGTGTGGAGTGTTGTTATTTTTATTATTTTCTTCTTTTATTTTTGTTTGGCTTTTTCAGCCTAGATGTGTCAGGTCTTCTGCTGTCTAGAATTAAATCTGGAGTTCCTCCAGTACTACAGGATCCCCTTGAAAAAAAAGGGACACCATAATAGCATCATAACAAATTAATTTTGTCTTGTCACTCTAACCCAGTCATCAGCTGAAATTAGGTAGCTATACAGGAATTAAAAAGCAATTTAGGACAAAATTACTGGAAATGAAATTCAGGGTTTAGTCCAATATTCTTATCAGTCTGTATTCTAGCTAGAGAGTTTTTATAATAAAAGAACAGTCTTTAATTTGTATTTTGCAACTTTTAGAGGCAGCCCACTGTAAATAGACAGTACAAAACATCTCTGTCTTACTGTATGAAAGTATGTGTAAGGCAGAAAGCATCAAATCCCTGTCTCTTGGGTACCTTCCCCTGCTTCCCACACCCACCCAACCCCGAGCAGCAATGGGCAGCTTGATCATAGGTTTGGTTTGGAAGGAATCTTAAAGATCATCCAGTTCCAGTCCCCCTGCCATGGGCAGGGATGCCTTCCACTAGACCAGGTTGCTCCAAGCCCCATCCAACCTGGCCTTGAACCATTCCAGGACTGGGACAGCCACAGCTTCTCTGGCTGCCTGTGCCAGTGAGTCATCACTCCCCCGGTCAGAATCTGAGCTTCTCCCACTTTCAGGTGAAACCCCTGCCCACCCCAAACTGCAGGCCTTTGGCACAACACCACCACATCTCACTACTTGCCTCCTGGTTTAGATTTCAGCATCACTTTGTAGGCACTCTGCAGTAACTCAATGTATTTTTAAGGAAGACAGAGCTAATGAACCCTCCTTCATTTGAAAGGAATTGGAATGCCTGGTGCTAAAATGCAGATCATTTAAGGATAAATTTTCTTCTATGGAATGTTCATTAGAAACACAGCACAATAAAGATTTTCTACAGACATTCTAGAGTGAAATACTTTAAACATTAAGACAAATCAAAGGGTAACTGAAATGAAATCGGCTCATGGCTGGGGCAGTTTATATGTGCTGAAAAAATACTTCACAGGAAAGGAGTTAAAAAGAAATATGTAGAATTTAGTGAAGTCAGAGCCACTACGTAGGGAAACAACCTGCAAGAACAAAGCTGAGCAGATCAAAGCCAAGCCTGGTCACTGAGTCAATGCATAAAAATGCAGCATCCATATCCACCAAAATACGTTCTATTCATTTTGGCACATTTCACCATATATGACCAGTTGAGAAGCAGCAGTAAGAGCACTTTGAATGGGGAGTGGGCAGGAGCAGACAGGAGCTCTCCAGCAGCATCTGGAGTGGGCTCAGCCATCCAGAGCAGCCTTACCCCTTTCCCTGAGATCCTCCACAGGAAACAAGAAGAGTCACATCTTTTAAGTTGTACAACCTCATTTTTTTTATAAGCCACCAAGATGCTGACCAGTATAAAACTGAAAGCAAGACATACACCAGGGATTAAAAATATAAATAAAGCAGTGTTTCAAGGGTGAAATCTGCCTATGCAGAGGATCAGCTTAAGGAATACATAGGTCTGAATTCTATTTAAACCCTATTTTAAAGAATTATAGTAGAGACCAAGTCATGTAAAGGAGTAAACTTATCTTCAGATGCTTTGGAAAAAGAAATGCACATGAAGAAATACTGGGGATCTTATAAGGAAACAATTATTCATAATGTAATAATTTGGTAATGAAGAATTTTCAGTGTAGTGGTAACAAATTGTTTCTTTTTAATATCACGATTGTGAAAAATGAGGTTCACCTTTTTGGTATAATTTTAAAAATTTAATAAAAAGGCGATTAGGAGACAGAAATAAAGCAAAATGAACAAATATGGGCAGGTGCCTCAGCGTTCAGCCAAGAGTATACCTTACTAACAAAGGATTGTCCCTTAAAAACACAAATCTCTTGCATATTCATAAATTCTTATGCATGATTCAAACATTCTTCTTAAGTTTTAGATGGTTCTTTGTTTAGCTTCAATTCCCCCCTCCCCAACAGATCAATCTTCCTGGCTCTCTTGAGTCTCTCACTCCCTGATAACAGAGGTTCAATAAATTCCTCCCTTGGAACTCCAGTCACCTCTGTCTTCATCTGGATAAAATAATCTAAGAATGCAGGGGGTGGGTTCTGACTATCTTTTCATTCTCTGGGTTATATGAACAAAAGCAGTCTTTATTTTAATACCATACTACAGCCTAAATATATATATATATATGTATTACACCACTATTTCTAAGTTTCATACAGCGAAGTTTTCTTCCAACATTATACATATAACATTCATTTTACTATTTGCAAAAAGCCAATAATATGATATGTATCTAGAACAATGATGAAGAGTCTGGGGATGCACACCTCCTAAGTTTTGGGTAGAATTTATAGTATAAATTAGCCCATTAACATCCTGGATGCAATGAGCTGACTTTAAATCATGTTGCACCTATGCCAGATAGCTTTTTTTGGCACATCCTCTGAAATTACTAGGTCACTGCATGAAATCAATTTCTTCCTGTACATGGAGCTTTAAAGGTGAACAGAAGTGTTGTGTTTGCTTTGTTTTAGTACACAATTCCTCAGCACTAACACTTTATGTTGTTCTCTGTCTCTCAAATGCTGCAGCGGAGCAAAAATTCGTATTTTTATTATTTTGAAGGAATATAGACATTACTGATCTACGGGTGCCATAGTTTCAGTAGAATTGACTTTAAATTGTACTTTTAAAAATCTCTTCTAATTAAAAGGCAACTGGCTCAATAGGCTCTGGCAGAGTCCTTGTTACTGGAGTAAGTGAGGAATCCCAGCTTTATTTTAACCAGTTTATATCTCCGGAGGAAGAAGGGAAAGCACATTAACTGATTAGAATTTATCATCAGGTTGATCTATCATTTACCAAGTCTTGGAGTTTAGGATTTTTTCCTTTTGTTTCTTTCTCTCATGGAATTTTGTCTCTTCTGTTGATAAGAAACCATAACGACATACCTATACTTAAGAGAGAAAAGAAGTTGCTTTGCTCAGGGGAAGTAGTAAATGGATAGGGTGATGCAGGCTGCTGTGAATGTTTGATGTTGTAAGGTTGAAAGAAGTTCTGCTAAGATCTGGTGTTTTTCATCTAAGTTTTGGAACGTTACCATTGGGAAAGCCAAAGCAAGGACTGCACAGAAGAAGGAGGAGCTGGGTCAGAAGAGCGACATATGCAGAGTGTAGGGCAGGTCAGCCTAACATCACCAGCAGCTCAGACATGCTGTACACATGGATGTTGTCTACCTGTATGTCAGCAAAGCATTTGACACTTCCTCTCATGACATTCTCCTGGAAAAGCTGTCAGCCCACAGCTTGGACAGGTGCACTCTTTCCTGGCTGGATGGCCAGGCCCAGAGAGCTGTGGTGAATGGTGCCACATCCAGTTGGCAGCCAGTCACCAATGGTGTCTGTTACAGATTCAGGAGGATGTCCACGCACAAAAAAACTCAAGACACAGTCAAAATAGCAAAGCAAATCAATTTAATTAGTTGAGTTAGCAATAAATACATACTGACCCCTGGATGTTGGAGAAGCTGACAAGCAGGAGAAGGAGATAGAGCATGGCTCCCTGAGCAGGAGAGGCAGGAGGGCAGAACACCTTCAGGGTGTCCTCTGGATGAACACGGTGTGCATCATGTCATCCTCTCTCCTCCACCCTGGAACCACACCTTATATCTCTTCCTCAGGAGTGGCCAGTTTCAACATCATCTCACATGGGGCCAACGCATGAGATGAGGTCACAGCGGCCCTTGATCACACCTCCATGCCAACAAGGGCTTTATGGCATATTATTATTCCCCTTTCACAGGATAAATCCCACCAGGTGACCAATACATAGCTTCATTTCTGAAGGTTAGTCCTACCAGCTAACAATAAGTTCTTCCACATTATCTTGTTGACGTGCACAATCGTGGACCAAATATGTCAGGGCTCAGACCTGTCTTTGGTCCCTGACAGTCTGATCCTCCAGGGACCAGTGTTGGGCCTAGTCACATTTAATATCTCTATTAATGATCTGGATGATGGAATTGAGCCTGCCATTAGCAATCTCACAGATAACACCGTGTTGGGTCAGTGTTGATCTGCTGGAGGGCAGGAAGGCCCTGCAGAAGGACCTGGACAGGCTGGATTGATGGGGCAAGGCCAATGGAGGAGGTTCAGCAAGACCCAAGTGCTGGGTCCTGTACTCTGGCCACAAAAACCCCCTGCAGTGCTACAGGCCAGGAGCAGTGCCTGGGAAACAGCCCAGCAGAAAAGGATTTAGGGGTGCTGGTCAGCAGCGACTGAACACGAGCCAGCACCTGCCCAGGTGGCCAAGAAGGCCAGTGGCATCCTGGTGTCTACCAGAAATGGTGTGGCCAGCAGGATCAGGACAGTGATTCTTCCCCTGTACCTCGAGTCCTGTGTGCAGTTCTGGGCCCCTGAATTCAGGAATTTGGAGCTGCTGGAGCAGGTCCAGACAAGGGCAACGAAGCTCATGAAGGGCGTGGAGTGCATGACTTGTGAGGAGCGACTGAGGGAGCTGGGGCTGTTTAGCCTGGAGAAGAGGAGGCTCACGGCTGCCCTAAATGCTCTCAGCAGCTCCCTGAAGGGAGGCTGGAGCCAGCTGAGTGTCAGTCTTTTCTCCAAGACAACCAACAACAGGACAAGGTGACAGTCTTAAGATGTGCCAGGGGAGGTTCAGGTTGGAGTCAAGAAGAATTTCTTCACAGAATTGGTGATTGGGCATGGAATGGGCTGCCCAGGGGGGTGGTGGAGTCACCTGCAGGTATTTACTGCAGATGGATGTGGCACACAGTGCCATGGTCTGGTTGACAAGGTAGCTGGTCATAGGCTGGACTCGACCTCAGAAGTCTTTTGGATTAGCCTAATGGATTCTGTGATTCTATAATCCTTTTGTGAAGCAGCAAGACAAATACAACTTCACAGGCATCCACATTTATCATAGAGATGACTGAAAAAACTCATGGCTACTGCAGGCTTCAGTAAGGTTACAGTCAGGAGCCTGCCAAAGAAATAACAAGTTTTAATAAATATACCAAGAGTTTTGCACCTTAAGCTGTTTGCTCATGCTGAGGGACAGCTCACTTTTGGACTTCCTGAAGGAAAAAAAAATAAATAAATTGCCTCAAATAAAATCGCACAGAAAACTGTAAAAACACGTATTTCATTTTCTTCTAGTGTATTTTTCCCACTTCTCAAAAACATTTATGATGCCAGCTATAAAAACTACAATTTCTTAGCAATAGATTGAGGCCTTCTGGAAACAAACTATTTGTTCTGTTTTTGCAAAATACAATAGAATACAAATATTTAAGAGGATTAGGGGAGGTTGTGGACTGCTCTAAAACCCCTCTATGAGGATTTTGCAGAAAGATCCTCAAATACTCATCAAAATTAATATTTGCTTTAGTTTCATTGTATGTCTAATTATGTGTGATGACCAATGCCTAATGTGCACAATGCAAGTCCACAACAATCCAAATTAGCATTCTGCAGTAAGGAAAAAGGTCTAAGGTCTAAAAATGCCTGAGCCTCAGATGGCTCTGAATGTTCTTTACTTGTGTATTTTAATTACACTTTTTGACACTGCTTGGATGTTCTGACCATTGCTTTCCATATTTTTGTAATGTCAGGGGAAAGCAAAGTGGGCCACTATATTTCACTGTCATTTACAAGAATGGAAGGTAATACATGCTCAGTAAACAGTTGGCATTTTCAAACTAAAATTCAAACCCAGGACTTCTATATGCTACTGCAATTCCAGGAATGCAATAAATTCCTAACTTTTGCCTTTTGCTTACAGCCACTTGAAGGAGGTGGAACACCTGATGACTTATTTCCCTGCTTTAAGCTATCTACTCTCCAGCACTGATTAGATTTTATTCAGACAATGCTACTCTACTGCTCAGGCAGAGAAGCAGAGTTGCAATTAGGTAAGAACCAAATACAGGTGGTTTTACTTACTTTTAGAATTAGATGACTCAGTCTTGCATTGTCCAGGAAGATGACTTTTTGGTGAGATTGGGAGGGAAGTGCTTGGCTGTTTTAATTTTCTGCCCTCTACAGATCTATCTTCTAGAAAGCCAGGGAGAAATCAGAGTTACAGAAGAATGTATGTCTGAGTACCTGAAACAGGTTATGATGGAAAAAAAATATTCATTAACTTCACACAAAACCCTGAATAACACTTAGAGCCACGTTTGCTTTGTATTCAATCAAATGAGATCAACCAGACAGGAAAATACTCTATTTTATATTTTCTAATCTAAAAAATTGTGTGTAGGAGAGGGGAACACAACATGGAAGTTTACTTTAGATGGAGGAAACAATTGTTTCAGTATCTCTAGTTCTCCACAGGGCACCATTTCCATGTAAGGCTTTAAAAGACTGAACAGAGACATCCAGAAATACTGTAATGTACCCATCTTACTCCAGCTTTTATATTAACAGAAGCCATTCTTTGGACAAGATTTATCAATATATCAAATGATAAAATTAAACAGATACAGAAGTCACACAGAATCAATCTGAGGATTGCTCATTTTGGAATGTAAGCCAGTTTCTTAAGCCTTACAATGTGTGACAAGGCTTTTGGTTCTTTTTTTGTTTGGTTTAGTTTGGGTTTTTTTTGAGGAGTGGGAAAGAAATTATCAGCATGTGTCTGTGCAGATTTATTTTAAACCTTTGGTTACCAATAAAATGCTCAATTTACTCACCCCAGCCCCCAAAAATCCCGAACAACCACACAATTAAAGCCAACAAAGGTGAGGGATACAGAGCTTGTTTTACTTTTCATGGTTTTGTCACTTGAAACCTGACATGTCTCTAAAGGAACAAGAATCAGTAACACATCAAAACTTCAAATTATTTCTAACCTGTTTTTAAAGGGCAGTTTTATTGGGGTTTTTTGTTTGGTTTTAATTAAAACTAGTAATAAATTTTATCCTGAGGCCCACTTCTGAATCTCAGATGTCTTCTGTTGAGTTTGCCATCTTAAGACTCTCCAAACTACAGAAATCTTTCTGTAAAACACTGCAACACGCACTTTGCTGTGAAACCAGCTTCTCATCAGGATTTTGAAAGACAAAGAATCACAGAAACTCAAACTGCACCGTATCTGTGATTTCCCTGTAATTCCAATATTCACATACCAACCATGCTCTCACCCTTTCCTTGTATCAATTCAATTCCAACTTTGCTTTTTGACTTCCTTCAATGTCGTAAGAAAGGTCATGGAAATGATTTGGTTTTTAAATAAAACTGAAAACGTGTTTTTATTTCCAGTTCAAGTGTTATCTTGTTATCACATCAAATTTTCACATAATATTTCTCCATGTATTTTCAGTTCACAGTCCAGCCTACTTAAATTTAAAAAAAAACAACAAATAACAAAACCCCAACTTATTTTACATTCTAAACTGAAGCATTTTCTCCTATGTTAATCTCAGTTCCTAACTCTAGAAACATTTTACTAACAAACTTACAAGTTGTCCTTTGAAGGACTTAAGAGAAATTCAGTATCTTATTACTTGAGATACTTGATTCAACAGTTAAAAGATCTGACTCAGAATGAGACACTTGATTCAAACAACTAAAAGATAATATCTGACTCAGAGTAATATGCATCTTTGAGTTTATGTAGCTGACTTCTCAAAAATGGAAAAGGCTCAAACTACTATAGATACTTTATAGCACTTGTTTTCTCCAGCAAATCACAGCGTAGACAAGGGAAGATTCAAAAGCAACCAGTAGACAAACTAATCACAGATTTAAAGCTTCTCTCTTCGAATGCCCACACACATGCAGGTGTTTATGTTATGCCCTAGAGACTATAAACAGCCAATTAAAGCAGTCTGTAACCTGTACTCAAAATGGAAAGTCGGAAGAAAAACACACAAACACAATGTGTGCGAGACTGAATTTTTATTTTTCTGTTGATAAAACCCAAAGATCCTTCACAGCAGCAACAGATGCAGAAGTTACTTGCAGAAATGATACCTCTTAATCTGTTTGTATACCCAAATATGAGAAGTGTGTAGGGGCTGCATATTAACACAGTACAGGCACTGCTCAGTAGTAACAGAGATCAAGTTTCTTGCAGTATTTTAATCGACCCTTTTCTTCTTATTAAAGGATTCTCATAGTATCAAATATGATTATTAATTAGTTGACTGTTATTTTTGTGTTACTGCAATTTAAAAACTTTTATCCAATTCTACACATACTATTTATATGCCCAGATACACCTCTCCACATTTTGTAGTTGATAAACCATAACCAAATGCTACAATCCATAATGAAAATGCTACTGCATTTAGCAGCTCTAGCTGCAGTAAAGTATTTCATTAGAATAACAAAACACACCTCTTGTTCAGTAATACAAGGACACAGTTCGTAAAATGAACATTCCTATCTTGTATCCACACCTTTCTGTAATATATTTATATATATATATTTATATATGGCTCTAAAATGTATCTCTACTAATTAACAATTAAATTAAAACACATCCACAATTGGTCTAACTAGTGATTTTGGTCTCAGTACTTTAAACATTAGTTGTTCCATAAAAATATACAATTCCACAACATGGTTGTATCAGTAACATGAGACCTTTAGAAAGAGGCCTATGACATAAAACCAACCATGCAATTCAGTGCTCAATGTCATCTAACTGATAAATATTTATACTGCATTTTCAAATTACCAGTATCTCCCAAACTTCTCTTTGCAGGCTTCCCATGCTTACAAACGTGCAGAAAGCAATCACATTTCTCACTTGCTCATAGCAACCATTATTTTTTTCAAATAGATCAACTGACAAAGCACAAGCCTCAAGCTGTGATTTTTAGATTATTAACCTTTTCCTTTCTTTCACATACTGCTTCATGTGAAATAAGACTAGGGATTAGCCACACAGCAAGAACTGCACTTTTCAGTTTAAGCCTCTAAAAATCAAATTACTAACAGTCAATTAGGATGTACTCATAGCTGCCATACAAGTGAACTGATGCCCAGTAGACAATGAAATTAATTCTTCAAAAGGTGAAGCTTAAAAAACCCAACCCCAAACCCAAAACCTAAACTACACAAGTACAGCATCAAACCTGGGAGATTCCAAGAAGTGGATCCATGTCCAGAAATTTTCAAAATGGTACACAAAACCCATGCCACCATCAAGAACACATGAGATAAGACAGTAATTGTTTACAGATGGAGATGTCCTTATTTAGCAGTTGTGATGTAGTACTTCTGTAGTACAAACAAGAATCCCCCAAGTTAGGAGCAGTCAGTAATAAAACCCCAGACAAGTTCACATGTCACAGTAACCTGGCATATAAGACTCAGATCATTTTACTCTTAGTAACAATCAGTAATTTAGGTACTAATAATTTCAGAACCAATACATTCAATACGTAAATAAGACTACAGTAAATGATACTAAAAAGACAACAATGGTATGACAATTAAGATGAATAATTCTTTTACACAGCAAAAAGTCAGGGAAACATCTGGAATTCTGTTGCACTGCATTTATATATCTTCTGTTTCTCAATATAAAAATACATCTAGAGAGTCAATCCAGAACTACATACAGCAATCATGTTTTTCCCCACAACTGCTTCAAAATTAGTACAAAATAATGTAAATTGCAGGAATGATTGTTGTAAATTTGTAAATGTTGGCTATTACAACATCATTATATAAGAACACCAACTGTAAATTATTTACAGGAGAGGTAATACAATTTCCAGAATGGTGAATTATAATTTAGCAGAAGTGTAAAAACAATGTACTTACCAAAAACATTACAAAATCTGGTATCATTATCAGCTACACAGTAGATTGTGATTACATTTTGTAGTTGACATACAACATATTCTTAAGAAAAGTGCGAAAATACTGCTACATAAGAATCTTCTTTTTTTTAAAAAATCAGCTAGCAAAAACCCCAGCAGATTCTATGCTAAGAAATGTCAAAAGAAAAGAGGAAAAAAAAGGATGCTGATTGTATGTCTTATTAAATGCTTTTGAAAAATCTGTAAATTCACTTTCTGGCTTTGAAGTCTGACAAAAGTCTTATTAAAAATATCAACAGAAATATTACCATATATGCATTTCCAGGGCATTTTAGACCATTCTAAACCTACACATTCCTTCTAAACTGTGAAACAGAAGGAGACTGAAAACATTCTGAAGCTGGCTGAACTGCAGATTGTTGTGAACAGTGGCAGAACGCCCTGCTGGATGCCCATCACCACCAATGCACCCCAGAGCCTGTACTGGGGTCCCCAATTTGTACAAACAGCCCAGGGGATGGGACAGACCACACTCTCAGTGAACCATTCAAAGGGACCTCAGCAGGCTGGAGAAATGGGCAAAGGAGAGTCTCAAAGAGTTCAGCAAAGAAAAGTGCAAAGTCCTACACTGAGGGGGAACAATCCACAGACTGGGGGATTGAGCAACTGCAAAGCAGCCTTGCAGAGAACAGTAGCAAGCCCCGAGCCACCGTGTGCCCTTGCAGCAAAGAAGTCTCCTGGTCTACACTGGAAAGAGCATTGCCAGCAAGCTGAGGGAGGGGATTCTTCCACTCTGCTCAGTCCTTGTGAGATGCAGCTCAAATGCTGGGTCCAGTTTTGGGCTCCCCAGTTTAAAACAGAAATGGGCAAGAGTGTATCCAGTTAAGGGCCACAAAGCTGATTAAGTGATTGGAGTATCTTACAAGGAGATGTTGGGAGAATTGGGATTGTCTCTCTCGCCTGGAGAAGAGAAGGCTTGGGTGATCTTACCAACCTGTGTAAATGCCTGAAAGGGAGGATAAAGGAAGAGCCTAACTCCTCCCAGTAAATCTAGCGACTGGACAAGAGGAAGTGGGTGCAAGTGGAAATATCAGAAGCTCTACTTAAACATAGGAATGGATTTTCATAGTGTAAGGGAGAGCAGAACACTAGAACAGACTGTCCAGAGATCTTCTGGAGTCTCCACCCTTAGAGATGGTTAATACTCCTGCTTTCACACTCCTGAGCAACCTGCTCCAGCTGGCCCTCCTTTGAGATGGGCAATGGGGAATGGACTACATCTAGAGCCTCCAACCTCAACTGTTCCATGATTCTACAAAAATGACAGGCATTGGATCAACTGAGTCACAAGAAACTATAAAATGTAAAAGGGATATATATTTTCTCTTTAAGTTATTGCACACAGTGTTAATTTTGCTGCCTTCGTTTTGCTGATCTCATTTTTTCAAATCTTGACTCCATTTCTTCAAGGACTTTTGGTGTGTATCGCACAACTAATTTAACCTTTCCTTGAGCTGCCTTCAGCAGTTCTACTGCTTTTTCATGGTGTTCACCTTCAACACTCTGTGAAGTATAAAACATTCAGTATTAGTAAAGGCACAAACTGAAAACAGATTTTTTTATTTTGTTTTTTGTACAATTCTATATAAACAATTATATTCATGTATTTATATGTACTCTATTTTCAAGACTGTGTAAGGACAATGTAATTCAATTTCAAGACTTATGTTTCAAAAAACCAAGTGAGGGGATGATAAAAATGCTAATTAGTATTAACAAAAGAATAGTGCAAAAATCTTGTTTAGATTTATGTCGGACAATTAAATTCTGCAATGATAACCTTAGTCAATTATGAAATTACACTTAAAAATCAAAAGCTTCAGGAGAATACTTACTTAAAATTTAATATTATTTTTCTTCTTTTGCATGCATTTTAAATTTAGCAGTCAATTTGCTTAATAAATTGCCAAAGATAGCTGCCTTCTTGATGTTACCCTGTATCATAACAAGGCAAAACGGTGCATACTGGGTACTTGCAATGGAGCAACTAACACGTAGTGTGCTGCTCATCTTAGTGCTCCACGTGTCCCTCAGTAAACCCAAGACATTCAATTTCATTTCCTCTAAACTGATTTTCAACAGCCTCACCCAACTCAGGAAGACCAGAATAAAAACGCTTTCCTAAAACAACTCTCAGAATTTCTTAGAATTATACGAGATTCATCTAATTACAATTTTTAAGCAATGGCTCTTAAAAACTACATCCAATTATACATTCCTGGGCAGTACACATTTTATCAGCAAAACTTATTTCTCCCAAACTTATTAAACACAATGACGGGACTACTCCAAGCCTACCTCCCACTGGTGCTATTAGAAGCTAGAAGGCAGGTGATGTACCTGTTGATTGGAGGGTTTCCCCGTTACTATAAAGTTACTTACAGAAAGAAAAACAACAGTTAAAAAAAAAACCCAAGTTATTTCTCTTCTATCAGACTTAGACAACACATACATTTGAATGTTTTCATTTTTGTTATTCAAGTGGATGTGTAGGCTGTTCAGTTTAAAACTGATAATAAAAGGTTTGTTGAGTTCTGTTTAATTCTATAAAAACACCCAAAATTCTGGAGTGCACTCAAGATCTCCCACCTGAAAAAAATAAACTTGTTTTTCAGTCATATTCCCTGCAGTCTTTGCAGCAGCATTTTTTTATTGTTACTGAAGTATAAATTACAATCACAAGAAAATGCCTGTTGTGTATTATGATGACAGGATTCCATCTGTAAATATCAGATGACAATGATTTTTCTGAGACTACATTAGTGTTCTTAACAGCAATTTATGCACTCATTTTTGTATTCTTACAACAGCTATATGTATTTATACATGTGCAGGCACACACAGAGTCACTGTTAGCTGTACTAACTGCCTGATGATCAGGTTCACTTTTGGGTGGAGTGGTGGTTTTGTTGTCTTTAAGAGTCTGTGGGTGAGGAAGGACTCATTTCAGGAGAATTTTGCACCAGTCCCTCAACGTTTCCTAATAACAGAAGGCCAAGGCAAGGACAATTGCATCCCTACAGCTATGATTTCTGTTATGTCTCTTGAAAAGGACAGCTGCACTCCCAGGTAATAGTCAGGAATCGAGTATGTCAGAGATTTGTGCTAGCCAGAAGGCCTTACAGTACAGATATACAGCGTCTGTACTCAGTCACTATTCCTTTCAAAAGTCAAAAACCCCCAGAATCTAGCTTGACCCTCAGTCCTAAAATAAAATTTGGTTTACAGACGCAATGATGAGAATATTAATTTTAAGCCTGCATACAGCCTCTCTGTAAATAAAAGCAAGTGTTTGGGAGATATTTACATGCATTTGACTGAAAGCTGTCTCAAGTCAAAGCCTGCCCATAACCTTTTCTTTCCAGTTTTACTTTTTGTATTGTTAATACTTCAGAAGAAGATACTTACTAAAATAAAAGAAAAATCCACGTCAGCACTTAAGACATACAGTACATAAGTAAATACAGTAAAAAGTCTGCTTCTGAAGCTCAGTATAGTTAAGTGGAACGAAAAAAAAATACCATACAAGGTAACATTACTTTATAGTTCCATCTCATTACAGTTTTCATCATGTGAAAATGCAGTAGCATTTTTACTGGGAAAAAATGAGAATCTGGTCAGCCAAAAGCAACACAGCATAATTTACTACCTACCTTAGCAGGTGCAGAAAACTCTGTTAGTAAAAATCTGCATCATGAAACTTTGATGAAAAAGGAAGGCAGTTTGTATTTTACAAAATTCTTTGACTACATCTATATAACCCCTTGGAATATGAAATACTGAGATATATGGTACAGTTCCTTTTTGAGACAGATAACCAAAGCATAACCCTAAAACTCTCAATGCACACAAGTCTACAGAAGCCTAAGCAAATTTGTTTTGTGAGAACAAAAAGAAAGTATTTTGCCAAGATTAGAAGACACAACGAGCTTGTGCCATGTGTATTCTCGGTGCCCCCTCAAGTGGAAACAAGCAGTTACTGCTACACAAAGAAAAGAGGAAACCGGTTCCTACCACTCCGTTTACAGAAAGCAGCTGGTCTCCACGTTTCAGGCCTCCGTGTCTGTCAGCTATACCTCCAGGGATAATTCGAGAGATATAAATTGGAGAGTTTTGTTCTTTGCCTCCCATAATGTTGAAGCCAAGACCTTCTTCAGTTTTGGGTAGTTCAACCACTCTGGGATGAGAATGACCTTCACTAGCAGCAAATGCAGCTACTGTGGCCTGTGAGAAACAAGATTTGCTCATTTATTAGAAATTAAACAGTTCCTTCAGCTAGACACAGTGGGCAGGCTGAAAATGTATTTTATCTCAAAGTACATAAATGTTAAGACAAATGAGACAATTAATTCCTTATGTCAGGAAATTACACACCAACACTAGCATGAAAAATTCAGAAGTCCAAGAATAAAACGGAAATTGAAGAAATTTTAAAACAAGTCTCACTACAGCTTTGAATAACCTGTTAAGCTTATCCATTTTATCAGACATCTAGATAATATCCTTTTGAATTTTATATAATCCTCTGCTTCTGAAGTAATAAACTACTGTGTTTTTTGCAAGTTATAGTTTGGCTTTTACCTTTGCTGTTGCATTAGCTCTAACTTCTGGGCTACTGCTGATATCCACAGTTTCATATACGTGTTCATACACCTTTAGAGACAAAACAGTTTCAGGATGAATAAAACAGATATTTTTCTGCCTAGGTAATGTAACAAAATATCAGGTGCAACTCAAAACTGTGTAAATTAAAAGTACACACCTCTAGTGTTACTCCCTGATTCACAACAAGAACAGGCAATCTAACGTTCTATGAAGAAACAAATCTCTCAGCATTTTTATTGCTCAGTCTCAACCAAAGTCTTCCCCCTTTCCACAGTACTCAGACTTCACCAGACTTTGGAAATACTTATGGCTAGGCTTGCATGCCTGACTCATTTTCTCTTGCTTGATTCAAGCTGGAACTCTTTAATATGGATGCACACAAAATCACTTAAGGGCAGCTCTTCAAGGCTTTGCTGACCCAAATCATCCAAACCCATCCCTCCCCACAAACTCCCAAATTTTCCTTCAACTTTAGCAACTAATTGAATATTTAAAGAAAAAATAGGATTGAAAACACAGGGACAATAAGAATACTAATGCTAAGGAGGTGCTTGCACTGAAGGCTAAGCCACATCATCTCCTTGACAACCATTTGTACTTGCTAAGCAATAAGTACAGTGTCCTCAACAGGATGAAAACATCAAGATGAAACCTGTGTCTACAAACAGATTTTTTAAATCATTCCAGCTGTTATCATTAGTATTAACATAAGTAACACCAATAGCACATCCAATCACCTGAAAGTCTCCAAAAGAATACCTGGAATGAAGATGAGGTGGCACAAGACTCCACCTAAAGATGACATAGATTTGGCTTAAAAATAACATAGGCAATTGGTACTTTGTCTGTTCTTACATGCCAGCTGGATAACACCCTGCTAGCTGCCAGTAAGGACAGACTCTCAAAAGAACCTTTAAGAAGTGATCTGCTACTAAGCCATTATTTTACACACCTATGGTGTCCCAAATTGGTTTATTTTCAAATTACTTTAAAATAAGGTTTGTTCTATTAAGCTCTGTAAATTAAATACAGCTTTATGAAGTTCAAAATCAGTTTACTGCACTGAGCATAAAAAGGAAAAGGTAAATCATACTGGTCTTTAACTGAAGCTAACTGCTTACATCAACTTACCTCTCTCACAGCATTACAGAATTCACTTTGAAGGACTCTTTGCAATGCCTGTAGCTTTTGTGGTGGCACTTCTCCACTTCTCTGTAATTTTTCCAGCAACTCAATTGCTCTGCAGATGTCTAAAAAAAAAAAAAAATAAAGCACGAGTAATGACAAATGCCTGAGGAATTTCAAGGTATTTTTGGGGGTAGTATTTTTCAAAAATTAAGTTAATGGAGCTGTCTGTGTGTGTGCACTTGCATACCCTTTAAAACTATGCTTTAAGTTACCCATAACACTATGTATTTACAAAATGAAATCTATGCTACAATGAAACACTGTACTTTCATCCTTTTATAAACCAACCATGTCAACAACCCTGTAACAGACCTGGAGCTATCACTGACATGAATATTGTAAATACAATCCAATTTTTCCTCAAAGGACTGAAATATTGGTATGTGTATTAAAGTACTGGTAGTGTATACTTCATAATCTTCTATAGACAGCATTTTGTTAACACCAGCTATAATATTATCAAATATGCTAACATTCCTTTTATATTCCAAAATTAGTTCAGTAAGGTACACTCAATACTTCCCATAGAAGAGGGCTGAGAACTATCTAGCCTATTTCTTTTCCCTCCTTAAGTGCTTTTAAAACCAACAGAACTCTTTTTGATATTCTCAGCTGAGTGACAGTATCTCCAGTCTAGAGTACTGAACCCCAAACCTCTTTCAGTTCCTTGAAACTTTTTCCTAAGAGTTCATGATGTCCATTTCCTCATAAATGCTGCTTTGTGAAACTGAACTCTGTGAAGGATTTGATTCCAGACCATTATGACTCAAGACAGGCATCAAATGCAATATGACATTCTCTTGGCAGTGCCAGAGAGCAGACTACATTCACATCCCTCACTTGTATTTCCAAATTCTTACATTAGTGGTTATTCTGAAACACCCAAGTTCTTGAACAGATCTAGAACAATCTCTTAGAAAAGCGGATCGAAAGGATTACTTTCATTATCACAAAGACAAAAAAGCAGTGATTAATCTACTATATAAAATAACACATGGATCATTTTAGAACAGGATGAAGTCTGGGACATTGCTATGTCCCAAATGCATTACTTAATTTTTTCTGTAATTAACCTCTAGGTACTCATTTTTCATGTGAATGCACCCAGTGGTATCACGTCAGCACAGAGGATGTGCAATAGCCATGAACTTGTAAAATAGGAGTGAATAAAGAGAGCACTTATGTAACAGGATGAAAATGTAGTAGGGTTCAGGTTCTGAAATTAGGGTGAAGTGCACTGGCAAGACACAGCCCACGGCAGTGTTCTGTCCACTCACATGAACTATCACACACACTTTACAAACTACTAGATGGAGACCAGGTTGTGCAGTTGATTAAACAAGGTATAACTTAAGCACACAGACTGGAAACAAATCCTCCGCTCAAGTACTACAGCTGTGAGACTCGTATTACTTCTGATCATAGTTAATGTTTCCATGTGCCATGAGAACTTAGTGTTTTCTGGCAAGCATTTCCAAGCTTTACAAGCATCAGTTATCTAAAGCAAAGCTGTATCAAAACCCAAATTCTCTACTAATAATCCCAAGTTTTACAGAGAAGATTTTTACACAGGCATGAATATTTGCTATTTGTAGAATTGCAAAATGAAAAAAATCAAAAATCAACTACTTTTAAAAATATTTCCTAATACATATTTTGTATTTAATTTAAATTCAAAATAGTTGGTGAAATTAAAAATATTCTAAATGATGCAAAATCACCAAAGTTCTTAGTAATCCCATGTGTTCAGCAATAGCAGAACTGACTAATGTACTACTGTCTTGGGTTGCAATGAAAGATGTAACCAGAAGTTTGTATTCTATTACTGTGTTGAAACCAGCTGGGGCAGTGTTCTTTATCTCTTCCATGACCCAGCCCTCATACCTGGGGGATATCTTCTGTTCATGGGCCACTGAGTCTCACTGCAGGACTGATAAAATTACATCATCCCATTGGGAGATGCTCCACCCAGGGGAGGAGCCAAGCACCTCAATCTGTGAATCTTTGGAGATTTGCAACACCACAGCAGCCTCTGTCCACTGAATTCCCAGAAGAGAGAGACCAGACCCATCTACACCACAGGACCTTCAGAGGAAAACTCATCCTTCTACAGGATCATTGCTTCAACAGAACCACATCTGTCACTCCAGGAGGATTGCAGCCATCATTTAACTGGACTGCTACCAACACCCTGCCCAACAGGGTGCCAGGCTGTGTTCTGACTCTGTCAGTGGGTTGGTTTTTTGTTGGTTTTCTTTTTTTGTACTTCTTCATCTTGATTTTAATTTTCCTAGTGAAGAACTGTTATTCCTATTCCCATATCTTTGCCTGAGAGCCCCTGGATTTCAAGATTATAATAAATCAGGCGGGGGTTGGTTTACATTTTTCCATTTCAAGGGAGGTTTGTGCCTTCCTTAGCAGACACCTGTCTTTTCAAACCAAGACAAGTATTTAATTCATGAAGTAGCCCACTGATCAACTTGAAGTATGATCAAATGGCAATTGCAGCAATCCAACATATTAATGAGAAATGTCTAGCAAATCTAGAAATTACAACATCGCTACCGTTTAAACACTCGCAGATGTTTTCAGACAAATGATTATTACATGCACATAAAGACTATGTAGTTTTTATGTGCCTGTAATAATCCAAGTTGCCATTCTTGAGCCTGTGGCCTATGAACTGTGTTGAGATGTAAGGTGTACAAACTTGTTATCAGTTTGATTAGGATTCTGCAAGGAATTTTAAATTATGACAACGAAGTACTGATACAAGGAGTAGCTGTAGAAACTAAGACACCAGAATTCCATGTGATAATTTCTCTTTTTTTACATTCATGTTTTGTCATTAAATTAGATATGCTTCCTACCTGTATTTCTTAACAGACATTGAATGATGCAGCACTTTTTACCCTAAGGTAAAATTGGTTTGTTTGGGAACCAGACATGTCCTTCATTAACTACAGACTAAGAACACAGAATCAGCTTTTCAAAAAGTGATTAGGATACACTGAACTGGATTAATTTTAGGTGAAACTAAAGCAGAGGACATGCTTTTATAAAAAAGTGTTTCCAGATCAAAGGACAAGACTATTGCTATAAAGTAAAAACCCAGAGCAGTCAGACACAGCATGAAAGTTAGATCCTCAGTACTCAGTAAATCTTTTATCACACCACACTTCTTACTCAGGTAGATAGAGACAATACATCCCATCAGCAGGACACTTTGTTCCCAGCAGCTTTGTTGTGTTATTGAGAGGATCCCATTATACCAGTGTGGAAGTGCAACTGAGCACAACTTTCTTCTACTGAACTGCATTGCACACTGTAAGTCAAAAGCTGAATATTCAATCTATCCCAGCAATATTGCTTTAGGAAAAAGAGTTTTGCCGAGAACTTTTTCTTTCATTTTTCAAGAAAAGCTTGCTGACTACTGTGCTGATGCAATTTGTTTCCTCCTGAATTACTAGCTGGAATATGATCAGCTGAAAGCTGTCTTCCTCACAATATAAACATTATAGCTTAGCCAACTGTTCAGCACCACAGACCAAAATGAATAGTACAGAAGCGTTCCAATGATGGATTTCAACAAGGATCAATGTAGATACAACTCCAGAGATGGGCAATTAAAAAATCCCAAACCGTAAAACCAACCGTAAAAACAAATCCATACATAACAGAAAAATTGCTTTTCTTTTCACCTTTTCTTCCTTTTAATACCAAATTGCTAGTTCTTCACAAATATTTTTTTTGTGATCATAGATACTAGACTGCAATGCTGAAAAAAAGAAACATTTAAACTAAAAGAATGGGGAGGGGAAAAGCCAGCAAGATGCTACCACTCCAAGCGTGACCAAAACATATAGAAAAAACACAGCATCCTGATAGATACTACTGATTAACCACCTCCACTGTTTCTGTTCAAGTATTCTGGATTCATAAGCTGTATGTAGAGTTAGCACATGTCACCACTAAACTGTAAGAATAATCAAAATGCTAACTGTTGTTTCATTCCTGCCCTCTAGTGAATTTGGGTGGAGGTGTTTGCAATGGAGCTTGGACGAGAAAAGACACAAAAATTGCCAACTGCCCTGGTGGTAAGCATAAAGTAACTTTTTGAAGTTTAAGAAGCTTTTAAATCAGCTCATTTTCTACACTATTCTCTCTTTTCTCATGCTATATGCCAACAACATTAGTGACTTTCACTTTGAAGCTAATTACGATTCATCATCAGGCTACGTACAGTCAACCCCATACAATTAACACTTATTTCTGTAAATAAGGATTTGCTTTTGTAGGTCCATTATAAAGTGCTCTCTTTTTCTTCTTTTCTTAAAAAGACCAATATGCTTGAAGACCAAACAGCTCCTTTGTTTCACTGAGCCCTAAGTAACTCTGCAGATTTGTTTGTTTTCATGGACAGACTGTAGTGGCAGGGTAGTGAAGTGAGGGACAGGACCTGAACCTTAAGTCTGCAGACCTTCCAAGTACAACTAATCCACTGCTGAAGCAGCTGCCCTAATTAACAAGCTTTGGAGCAGAGAGAGT
Source organism: Cyanistes caeruleus (assembly GCF_971803275.1). Taxonomy (NCBI): domain Eukaryota; kingdom Metazoa; phylum Chordata; class Aves; order Passeriformes; family Paridae; genus Cyanistes; species Cyanistes caeruleus. Next base: position 4,676,139 of record NC_141706.1, on the reverse strand, counting down.
AGATGAGCTGTGGATTGTGAAGAAAAGACCTTACATAACTCACTGTTTACAGGCCAACTCACACATTACAAGTGGTTCCCTTGTGGAATGGAAAGCAGGGCTAGCAAGACAAGAAAAAACTGAGTTCTTCAGTAGGTAAGGTGATAATACCATAAAAATAAAGTGGGCACAGTGTGTTATACACCTATAAAAATAAATCTAGCATCATAAGGAAAAGTCCTAGTGGGAATGGCAGTGCAGAAAGTCAGATTAATCACCTATAATTCACATACTTGTTTTCCTTTTCAAAAACATGATTTCTAAATATCAGTAATTATTTCCCGTGTAAATTTCATTTCCCAATCCCTACTGTCCTAAATGCATACCAGTAAACCAATCATCTATATTGTTATATAGGCATCTGTGGACATTACACAGTACCGGATAAACACACTGAAGGAAATTTGCAGTTGTTTCTTAAAAACTGTGGATAAATGTCACAAACATACTACACAAAAATACCCAACTAGTTCTATATTTTATCTGTTTTGCTATTAATTTCAGTTACACACTGCGTGTATTAACAATATAAATTGAGACTACATACTGGAAAAACAGGGGTGAAAACATAAATATGAGAGAGTAAGAAAGAGCAATCATGAACAAGTGTAGAGGGACCCCTGCATGTGTCAGCTGTCTTCTATAAAATAAGTAAATTATTATTCTTAACACACAACTAACAGACTGAACTTAAAATACTAAGAATTCTGCTGTGTTCAAGATGATCCCATGAGAGAAACAGAAACCAAGCGATGGCAGGCTGGGTAAGAGCTGGCTGAAGCGTTAACAGCGGCGAAGGCAGAGCAGACACAGCTACAGAAGGCCTTAGACGAGTGCACCCACGGAAACTCAGCCGCAAAATGAAACGCGACAAAAACCTCCGGGGACTGTATAAAAGTAAAGTCGAAGAGGTCGGTCCCAGCGACGCGCCTGAAAGAGCCAGAAGCGACGGAAACCTGTTCAAATCAGATCAGCTGTTCAAATCGGTTGCGGCTGCGCCCGGCGGAGAGGAGTGGCTGAGCTCCTGCGGGAGGGCGACAAGGGAAGAGCGGCATAGCTGCTGCTGCCTCTGCCGCCGCCCCGCGGCCTCGGGCCGGCCGACGGGGGTGGCCGCCCAGGGGCTCGGCACGGGCTGCGGCTGCGTGACGGGAGCCGGGCCGGGCCGGGGGCTCCACCGCCGCCGGCCGCCCGCAGCAGAGAGCGGCAGGAGCGCCCGTCCGGGCCGCGGCCGCGCTCACCTCGCTCCAGCCGCACCGGCTCGCCCAGCGCCGCCATCTCGTCCTGCCCGGCCCGGCGGAAGTGACGTGGCGCCGCCGGAAGGGCGCGGCGGCCGGGCCGTGACGCGGCGGTGTCGCCGCTGCTGAGGGGCGGGCGAGCTCGGCCCGGGTGTTCCCTCAGCGCCGGCCGGGCGGGCGAGCTCGGCCCGGGTGTTCCCTCAGCGCCGGCCGGCCGGGCGAGCTCGGCCCGGGTGTTCCCTCAGCGCCGGCCGGCCGGGCGAGCTCGGCCCGGGTGTTCCCTCAGCGCCGGCCGGGTGTTCCCTCAGTACCGGCCGGGCGAGCCCTGAGTGCCCGCCAGTGCACCGGGACGTCATTCCTCCGGAGTGTGCGATGCCCATGTCCTGATGGGAATTGCATTAGAAAATGTCCTCTCCGGTTTTTTTCCCCCTCATCCTTAGCGTGATTGAGGACTGTTTACGTGCTAAAAACACCACACTGTGAAGGCAGATCTTCTGTGCACCCGGAGTGCCCCTGGACATGGGATATGTACATGGGTTAGATATGTAAATAATGTTAAATATACGTACATATACATACTCATGTAGAGAGAAATGTTGTCTGCCCAGAGTTCAGTAAGGTTTTTGGCACTGTGCAGAAAAGCTGGTGTCCACAAATGAGACAGAAGAGTCCTGCAACTTCATTAAAATAAAAGAGACCCCAGTAGGCCACTGGATCTCTCTCCATTTATTCGGGTAAAGTTGCGGGACTCCTCTGTGTCCCTTGTGGACACTGGCTTTTCACAGCGTGGTTTTCTGCACGACTGTCTCCCGTGACATCCTTGTGTGTTAGCTCAGGAAATGTGGGTTAGAGGAATGAGAGTGAAGCAGATCAAGAACCAGCAGAGCTGAGAGGATTGTGATGAGTGGAGCAGAATCCGGTTGGAGGCCTGTACTCAGGGGCATTCCCCAGGGATCAGTTCTGGCTCCAGACAGCAGCCTGTTTATCAATGGCCTGCATCAAGGGGTAGAATGCACCCCAAACGAGTTTTATGATACAAAACTGGGGAGTGGCTGATGCACCTGTGGGCTGTGCTCCCCTTCAGGGGGACCTTGACAGGCTGCAGAGTTGGGCAGAGAGAAGCCCAGTGAAGCAAGTGTAGGGGTCTGGAGCATCTATTATGAGAAAGACACTGGGAGCTGGGCCTGTGAGGTCTAGGGAAGACTGAGAGGTGATTTCATCAATGCATTTAAATATGCAGGTGTGTGGAGGGTGGTGCCAGATTTTTCAGTGGTGGCCGGTGACCAGACAAGGAGCAATGGCCATAAACTAAACCACAGAAAGTTCCACCTCAACATGAGGAAGAACTTCTTTGTGTTAAGGGTGGCAGAACACTGCAATAGATTGCCCTTGGAGTCTCCCTCTGGAGACATTCAAAAGCCACTTGGACAAGTTCCTATGTAACCTATTCTAGGTGATCCTGTTTCGAAACACTTTTTTTTTTTCCACCCATTATTCAGATTTTATTAAAAACAGGCTCCCTACAGTACAGGAACACACATTTCTGTATGTGTTTACATTAATGTTAATGCATGTTGTTTACCATAATGTTTAACTGTTGTATGACAAATTTTCAGTAACTTTCTCGTAGTGATCGAGTTTAAATAAGTTAATTTCTGTTAAGTTCGATTTCTGTTTAGTTTCAGTAATGTTAACTTTAAGGGTTGGCTTTGGGGTTTTTTGTTTGTTTGGGGTTTTTTTCTGCTGTTTTTGTTTTCACCCACTACTCAAATTTTATTAAAAACAGGCTCCCAACAGTACAGAAACACACTGTGCTGCAGTATCCTAGATTATCAATTATACATGTTATAATGGTTACAATAATATGGATTATAATTATAATGGTTACAATTATATTATGGATTTAGACTGGATGATCCCCAGTTGTCCCTTCCAGCCTCAGCTATTCTGTTATTCTATGATTATTATGCTTTATGTTATGCATTATATATTATAATATTGTATTATATAATAAATAATAATATATAAAGTAATATAAAATATATAATAATATATGGTGAAAAGTATATTTATATTATGTATACTAAATACATTTTTATATTTATCTCTATATATTCATATAATCATTGTTCTGCCTGTGTGAAATGTGAGACATGCTTTATATTTCCTGTTTGGCACCAGTTTAATCTCTTTGCCGGGCTAATGTATTGAATTTACCATCTGTATTAAATCACTGCAAGTACAACCATGACATACTTACTGTGTGAGTTTCTTCTGAAAAAGAGTAGGAGACTACTTCAGAACATGTATTTATATGCTCTTAATTTATTCTGAGGGTATAACTCTTCCCATTTGGCTTTGATTTTGCCTGCATTTTGTATTTTTTGCTTTGAAAGAGAATAGTTCTCAACAGGTCTCAAAGTGTCCGCAGATGTGGCAGTGATGTACTCACTTCTTTCTGTGATTTATTTTAATGTCAGTTCCTCTCAGTTTGAGGGCTGCTGCATGTGCATTTCAATGAAAAGGTCATACAAATGGAATTTTGCAGGTGAACAAAATAAAATCCTCATAGACTAGTTTCCGGCGAGAAAAAGTGTTTTAGCAGCCGGAATTGTAGAATGCTTCTGGAATAAAATCCAGATGTTTCTATCAGTGGTGCAGGAACTACCATTCTGTTTGAAGTGATTGAAATTTTAAATAACCCACTCAGACTTTGGACAGATTAGCCTATGGAGAAAAATGAGTGTTCAGCAATATTTCATAAATCCTAAGACTTTTCCAAAGGACATTCACAAGGATGCATGTTCAAACATATCTTTAAAGTGCTGTTATTCTGACTTCAGTAAAGACTAAAGTTTCAGAAGTTAAAGCGGCTGCTTTAAATTTCCTGCCGACCCAGTGAACTGGTCAATGCCATTACAAGAATAAGAAAATCTGAAAATCAAACTTTAAGTACTGCTGCCACTGTCTACTTGATAGCGTTCTCCAGCTTAAACCATATCACTCCAGCAATTTGCACTGATTTATAGCTGCAGGAAAAAAACAGCAAAACAAACAAACCCAAACCAGAACAAAGTTTGGGTTCCTAGGCTGTGATCTGAAGAATATTGACAATGTAATAGTTAGCAGGAGACAGGCTCCAAATTCCAGTTGAAGAAGTGGAATGCCAATGCAGGACTACAATGGAGGGAAGAAAAATAGGGCTACAAGTTATACAGAAAAAGTCATGCATACACACTTGCTTTTTCCTTTTTGAAGTAACATTTGAGCATGCTGTTGCATTTTTACAGAACTGCCTGATTTTTGCAGAGGTGTCTTAAGTTACAAAGGTAGACAATGCTATAGTTGAGTGTGGTTTTTAATCTTCAAATAAAAAAAAATGTACTTAAAGAAATAGCCACTGTGTAAGTTACAAGTCTATCTTGATGCACTAGAAGAGAATGAACTGCTGAGTCTATAGCATGTTGTATTTTTCTCAAGAAAAATTCAATCCATAAATGGATGCTGACAGATTAACATGACAAACTGTTTGTGCCATTTTAGTCAGGAAATGCCTATGCTGGCAAGTGTTTGGAGGAAAAAAAAGGTCTCAGAAGCAATTCCCAAAGAGTGGGGTATGCATTTCTTGAATTAGTAGGTAAATAGCTTTGTATTTGCACACTAGTAGCTGAGAAGTATGAAAGAGCTAAGCATTAAACTTTAATTGATGTATTTTGCTAACTATAATGAAATGATTAATTTTGACCATTTTGTTTGTCTCACTCAAGCTTGTGATGTTTTTACCAGTGTTACTTTACTTGTATCATGAATCAAGTGATATAGCCTGTGTTGTCATTGGAAAATAGTTGCATTCCCAGTCCAAGAGAAAGTGGAAATCTCAAGTGTAAGCTAATTTAAAATGATGGTATAGTTTGCTTAAGGTGAGAAGTCTTGGTGTGTAAGAAGTTAATCCATAACTAAGAAGATGAGCATTCTTTATAAATTAATTTGTAAGGTATATTTCTATAATAGTGTCTTACCAGGCAGCCAAAAACTTGGCCCTTTTTTTCCTAGATGTTAGACACAGGTGAATGCAAACATGACAGGATATAGTCTGTTATTACCTTCACAAAATGCAGGTAGAAAAATGGTTCAAGAAACTTTGTTCACTTTCCTTCAGGCTTTGCCTTGAGTACAAGATCTAGACCCAAGCTTTTCATGAGAAAGGGACACTCTTTAAAGCTGTGCAAGCAGTCATTCTCATGAACGTCTCTCCTGTGAACACCAAAATCATCATCATCATCCTATGAGAAGAATATCAGAAGAGTAAGAAAATCACAGGAGTTGTGACTAGCTTTGTTTCCATATAATTCTGTCTGTATACAAACTTTCATCTTAGTTCTATTGGAAACTAGAACTTCCCCTCTCTTTGGACCTATAATGTGTATTGCTGTATATTTTTGTATTAACAGGACTAATCCATAGTGGTCTTGTAGCTATCTTCCTTCACATCCAGCTGACATGAATTTAGTTGCAAGGATGGTCTATAAGATCCTTTAGATGCTAAAGAAGACATTGGAACACAGTTTTCTAAAATTTCATCATTCCAATAACAACTTTAGAAATGTAACAGTGCTAATCAATGCATTAGTTTAATGCATAGATAATACAAATCACACCCCCACAGCATTTATTACATATATGTTTTCACACACATTCAAAGCACTTTCAACATTTTTAGGCAAGTATTAAGTCCAAAAGGAATTTTATTTATGTTATTACTTAAATAATTAACTAGCTAATTGCTGTAGAAGGTATGTATGTACACAGTTACCTCTCAGGAGGAAATGGCAATTTGGTAACACAGTACACCAATGTGAAAAAAAATAAAAATAAAAGATTGACTTGTAATGGGTATCAGGATATGTGCTTATAAAAATTGCAGAGGAGCCTACTATCCATGGAGAACAGTGTCTCCTCAGAAAACCTGAAAGGCTGAATTAACCATGATAGGACTTTTATTTATGATTCATGTCAGAGAAGAGAGTGCAAATTCAATTTTTAGGTTATCAAGACATCTCTTTTTCACAGGACTATGATGTTGGTAGAATTTTGTTGCATTAATACTGTTTAATTTAATATCTTTAAATCACTAACATTTTCAATTTTAGCAATATTTTGATTCACTGACCTAGTCCAGGGTGAGTTTGATGATCTGCCACACACTGTGATTGATTGCTATTGTCCCTGTCAAAGTTCAGGGACAAAGTTTGTATCTATAGGACTTGGTACCTTTTTGGTCATGCAGATACTAACAATTTTTTCTGTCTTCATATGACAGAAGATATTTTTGCCCTGTTATGTGTCTCAGAATATGCATTTTGATAAATCTCAGAGATTGATTAACATGTAGAAAGAGTTCAGCATTTTATAAGTGTTACCTAATCTCCATGAAAATTATTTTTTCCACGTAAAATTTGACTATGTGAGTTGTCTCTGAATTTTTCTAGTCACTCCTGGTGAATATGAGAGCATGTAGCAGATATATAGAGAGCTCTGCCTGTTAAATTTTTTTTTTTTAATCTTGTCAGTGTCAAACCCTGCCCACCCCCAGCCTTTTCTATAGATGAAAATGCTGTTTGCTTATGACAGGACTGACAGAAGGAGCAAAGTCAAAAAAAAACCAAACTGTAAAGTCAGTGATGCATCTAAGTGCTAATTACAATTAATACTCTGAAATAATTAAACGCATCTGCTTTGTTTCAGAGGAAGATAGTTGATCTTAAAAATTTTCTTTTTTAATAAGATACACAGTATCTGTGAAAGACCTCATACACATAAGACTTGATGCATCACCTCCAAGGTTTTCACCAACCTAGTTGATTCTGTGAGACATACCTTACTGTATGATGTAATAAATGTGCACTGTAGTACTGCTCTGCAGGAATCACTTCACTGTTAAGTTTTAAAGGAGAGCAAGCTTCTATTTACAAAACAGGATACCATTATATATTAATAATATTAATATATTATTATACATTAATAGTATTATCAAATAGTATAGTATTCCATAAAGAACCAAAATCTACTTGCCACAATTAATTTTGCAAAATTTACCATTTTCCATATGTAAGTGGTCATAATGCAATAATTAAGCTGGCACAGTTCTTACCCATAAGCACATTTTCCTTGGTACAAAATTCAAATTATTTAGGGAATGACATTGTATTAACTGGTGAATTTCAGAAGAAACAGAGAATGTTTCATTTCACCTTGAATAGGATAGGAATATTTGTAAGTTGTGTCTTTCTGTAGAGTCACAGAGATAAGTTAATATTGTATTAGCAACATTTGCCTGCCTTTCAAGTTTTGCTTAATGTCCCATTAAAGTAAATGTGACAAAGCAGTGTGGAAATGTGGCAATTTAAAAAAATACCGTATTTTACTTTATGAAAAGTTATTTGAACCCTTAAAATTTTGAGTTTACTTTAAAAAAGAACTAAGTGTTGAACTGAAGCTACCCAAAATAGATTTGGCAGAATAGCCTTTTGTTAGGAGTCTATAAACATGCTGAATCTCTTTCTGCTTTCATCACTGTAGCAATGTGAAAACTGAAGCAATGTGTGGCCTCAGCCTCTGGGAAGGCTGATCAAAAGAAGAAACTGCCTCTGCATTATGCTCTACCTCCTACTTGAGCTTGGCAGAGCTTTTTGAGTGGGAAAGGGGTGGAAGCTGCAAATTCAGTGTGTGTCCTGCACAAATACAGGCATGAGTTAGCAGTGGGTTTTAAAAAGTTTAGTTTTTATTGAACTACACCTTGCAAGGACATAGTTCATAAAGGGAGGATATTTCCTTCTAAAATGCAATTTAAATATCCATAAAGCTTTTCATAAAGAGACATAAGGAAAACTTTCCAGATCTTGATCATCACGCTCACAAAAAAAATCACAGAAAAAATAATTGTAGGAAAATAATTTCACTACATATTAGACAACCATTGGCTGTATGTAATAATTACAGTGCTTTATAACACATAGTAGTCTTTATGTTGCCAGAACTAATATATTCTTTTTCTGGTGCTGTCCTGGTTTTGGCCCAGATCAGCAGGAGCAGATGTGGCCAAAGCCCAGATGTTACTCAATAGCCATCCTGTCATTACTGGAGCGAGAAAAAGGGATTCCCTTTCTCTTACTTCTGAAAGGAAAGACTTTCTGAAAAGAAGATACTGGTCCTGACCAGAGGGAGTAATTTGGGTGATGTAGCTTTGGTCAGGTTGAGCTCTGGACTCTGTTTTTTATATACTTTTATTATTAATATTTTGCTGTTACTGTTCATTTTCTTATCTCATTGCTGTTTCCAGTAAATTGTTCTTAACTCAACCTGTCATCTTTGTCATTTGTTCCTTCAATTCTCCAATCTGCTGCAGCAGAGAGGGGCAGGGAAAGAGGGTGGAGGGAAAGAAGTGAGTAAGCGATGGGTGGTTTTGGAGAGTCTCAGTGGAGGCACTAAATTGGGGAGTACTGTTTGTAAACCATGCTAACATTGATTGGCACCCAACTTGAGTCACAAAGGGTTGAGGTAACAACAGATCTGCCCAGAGCAGGTTGGAAACAAGTTTGATCTAAGAATTTGCTGTATTAAGTCTGGAGCCACTGCTTGCAATGTTGCTTGGTCTGTCCTTGTGGGTGTGGCACTTAACCCTGTATATCTTTCCATATATGCACTATGTTCCCATCATGGTGCTCTTTTTACAAGCAGTGGGAGGGATCAGGATTGCTTTGTTGCGGTACTGTGGGATATCAGGTAGTGACATGATGACATCGAGGGCAATGGTAAGTTGAGAATTGGGAAAAGTTAGGTAAGACTCCATTGTAACTACTGGGATCAGCTGATGAGCTGAACCTGTCTTGTCCCCTGTAGGAATGCCTCTTGGGTAAGGACTGTACTCTCTGCATGCTGAGTACTTTTATTGGGGATTAGAGCTTGTCTGTGTATAGTTTTGAATACATTTTCGCAGTCAGATACTATCACTGGCAATTCTTAAACCTTAACCTGTCACAGTTTTCTATTAATAAAGAATGTTATTCCATAAACTGTTAGTGTCAGTCCTCCATGGGTGCTGGCAGTTGCTGGCTCATATTTACATACTTGAATAAAGTAGAGGACCCGTTGAGGGGTCATAAAGTGGGAAGACCTGCTGAAGAGTCTCCCTTATGCTGTTGGCATGTGTTCCTAAATAAGTCAGTTAAACCACCCTCCAGCCCAGTAGGACTGTTCAGTGAAGGGGGTTGTGACAGACTGGTTGGGCACAAGGGTCTTGGCTTTCCTCAGGCTCTGACAGACACTGAGTGCTGCTGTGCTGGACATGCTGGAGCTTCAGTACAACTGGGGTTCAGGGAAGAAAAGTGGTCCCACCATTGACACTGCTGATGTGTTTTTCTCCATTCCTCTGGCAGCAGAGTACAGGGCACAGTTTGTTTTCACCTGGAGGGGTGTCCAGTACACCTGGAACTGACTGCCCCAGGGGTGGAAACACGGTCCCACTATTTGCCATGGACTGATCTGGTCTGCACAGGAAAAGGGTGAGGCTGCAGAACACTTGCAATAACATTGATGACATCATTGATGCCTTAAAGACCTAGAAATAAAATTATACACTTTCAAGATAATATTTGTATAGGAGGGAATATAAAGACTGGTGTTTATTGGAGGCCTCCACAGGGCACATTTGGAAAATGCCCATGCCTGTGTAGGGTGAATACAGTTTCATAAGTTTAGCAAATTAGCATAATTGACAAAATCCCCAATTAGAGATATAAGTGCTGAGGTAATTCCCCCTTTTGGTTCCACCTCTTACTGTAGGCCCCCTTTAGATAAGGGGCCCCCTTTAGATATTCATATTTATGAATATGTGTCTTGAAAAGCTGGTTTCAACCCTGGATCCCAGGAAGAACCTTGAACACCCAGTTTAGAGCCTCTGAAATGTGTTTTGTCTTTCTGCCTATAAGGGTAGGGAAAAGGTAGGGAAAAGTTCTGGGCTAGCTAGGAACTATAATAGCCATAGAACAATAATCTACAGAGCTATGAATATATATGAAGGAAATATAAAAGCACAAACCATTCTGGCATCATCATTACATGGGGCAACACAGCAGAGGAAGTTTTTGAGAAAGGGGAGAAGATAATTCAGATCCCCCTGAAGGTCGGTTTTGCTGTGAAACAAAGCAAGGTCAAGGGATCTGCCCAGGAATTCCAGTCCTTAGGAATAAAATGGCAAGATGGATATCATCAGATTCCAATGGCTTTGGTTAACAAAATAGCAGCTATGTCCCCACCAACCAGCAAAAAGGAAACACAGGCTTTCCTAGGCGCTGTGGGTATTTGGAGAATACATATTCCAGTGTACAGTAAATTGTAAATCCTCTCTATCTCACGTGTTGTTGAGGGTTAGGTTTTTTCTTTTGTTTTTTTACTCTGGAAATTTTTTCTCCCTTCTGCTACCCAAAGAAAGATGATGTGGGTCGAGGGGGTTGCCCAGGAGACAAATAGGGGCAATTAGGAAACAAAATAAATAGCCAGCACTCTCACATACCCTGGTAATAGCTCAGCCAGAGAAACAAGAGTTTGGAAGTCTTGGCTGGGGAGGGAGCTCTCTGGCTGTGTTTTTTCCTTCTCAGGAATTGCAGAAATACCAGGAGAAGTATTGGAGTGAACTCCAAGACTCTCGCCTGGGGGGCAGAGAGCTGATTTTTGGGGCTGTCTGGGGGTCTGCGAGGGAGGGGGTGGTCCTGTGTGGTACAGAGAGTGGGTGTGTGTTTCTGAGACAGGGCTATGTTATAAATACAAATTGTAATATTGGCTTTTCACAAAATGTTGAAATAGATATTATATATAATGGTAAAGTAACTTTGTTTTTGTTTCTATTAACTAGACTTAGGTAATAGTCCAATAGCTGATATAGTCATGCTTGTCAACTGCCTGCTTGGTTGGGATAACATCCAATGGACATATGATGAAGACCCCTGCTACTGATATGCCAACTATCAGCACCTACTGTCTGAAGAAAGTATGGACTAAAATTCAAGCTGGAAATGATAATAGGAATGGACTGAAACCACAGCCGAGAAATACACATGCTCTACAGAGGTGGTCCCGAGGAGGAGTCATGCTAAACAGTTCTTGGAACATGTAAATTACTTTTGAGGAAAAGTTTGAATATGTATAACTCTTTATGAATATGCAATAGGCTGATGCAATAGAAAAAATACATAAAGAGCATCTCCGAAATAGCAGGTGTGCTCTTGGCTGAATGCCAAGCACCTGGCCATTAAACTTTGCTTTATTATCTTTGTCTCCTATTGTCCTTTATTAAACTATAAAATTTTACCAGGAGAGTGAACTACTTTTTTCACAGCCACATATAGCTTGCTGCTTCAGACTGCCCATGTGTCTGTAGCCATTTCCACTGGCTGCCTCTGGGTGTTGTGGATGTCCACTGCTGCTCGGTCAGATCTGCCGCCTTCACCATTTCTGCTGGTCGCTGGTGGGCGATACCGAGGTCCATTGCTGCCCCACCGCACCTGCCTGCCTTTGCTTTAGCTGCCTGCTTCCAGGTGTGAAAAACGAGGTTCACTCTCCTGGTAAAATTTAAAAGGTTTAATAAAGACAATAAGTGACACAGATAATAAAGGAAAGAATAACGGCTGGGTGCTTGGCGCTCTGCCGAAAGCACACTTGGTGTCTCGGGAACACCCTTTATATACCATTTCTATTGCATCACCTTGATGCATATTCATAGACTTTATGCATATTCAAACTTTTCCATTAACATCTTCCAGGAACTGTTTAGCGTGGCCACTCCTTGGATCTGCCTTTTTAGGCATTTCTTGGCTTGCGGTCTTAATTCCCTTCTTATCACCTTTCAGTTTGGGCTTTGGCTCCTGCTTTCCACAGATGCTGAGTGTTGATAGCAGCCAGGTCCCCATCATCTGTTCACTGGAGGTTATCCTAACCAGCAGGCAGTTCTAACATACTACATCAACTATTGCCACTTACACCTCAATTTTTCTAATAGCAGGAGAGAAAAAACCACATTCACACAGCAAAGCCATTCTATCATTGTACATGACATTCATTTTAATACTTGCAAAGAGCCAATATTATAATATGTATTGATAACACAGTGTTGGTGCTGAGGCAGTTTAACCTGAGGGTTTATACAAGGAGCAGGCTGCCCTCTCCCCTCCACCATGCCTGAGACTCCACCACCACCTGGAGGAGTTGCTAAGGTCGCACCACAGCGCCCCTGCAGCCATGGAGGAGTCATTGCACCCGCCCTGCCTGGCTGGGAGCCAGCAGCGCCCCTGCTGGCTGTGGTTGTAACTACAACTACGGGAAAACTGCAGGACTGTTACTGGGTTGTTCTGTTTTTGATGTTGCTGTTGTTGTTTGTCTGTCTCGTTAATATATATATATATATATATATACCCACACAAATATAATCTAGTAGAGAAATATTTTTCCTCTACCCATATCACTGCCTGAAAGCCCAGTGGCTTGTCAAATTGGTGACAATTTGAATTTGGGAGGAGGGAGTCATCTTTTCCATTTCAGGAAGGTTCTCTTCTTTCTTGGTAGACATCATACCAGGACATGTGCCATGGAAGAAAAATGATTTTATGTGAGGTCCTGAACAACAACAAGCTTTATAACAAATTAAACAGGAGATTGCTCATACAGTAGTCCCAGTCAGGACCAGACAAGATGTAAAAAATGCGCTCTTCACTGCAGCTGAGCAGAACGGGTCTTCCTGGAGCATCTGGGGAAAAGTGCCCAGGGAGATTCCAGGATGACCCCTGAGGTTCTGGAATTGGGGATACAAAGGATCCAAGGCCTATTACAACCCAGCTGAAAAAGATATTGGCAGCTTACCATTCCTAAACCATGTCAGATACATATGAGAGATTCTACTCTTTACATAAGAAAAGATCAGCGTAAGAACCAAAACTCGTCGGAATTAGATGAAATCTTACATTGTATGTCTTTATCAGACAATACAGAATTTCCTATTTCACAGATTTTGAGAAGAGCAGACGAACTGTTAGGATCAGTAAGGGTCACAGAATAAGCATCTGTGTTTTTCAGGACCTTGTGAGTATTTGGACAAGAATTTAATTTCACCTTTTGGCTTTTTTCTCTGCTTTGTGGCAATTTCTCTCCTGTGTCAGGCTGTATTGAGGCTTACACTGACTCCAGTGCCCCTAGTCATCCTGCAATGAACCTTTTTTCTAGGTATCTTTGGATTAGCTATCTCAGAAAAAAAGGTCTTTGGGATCATCCTGCAATGAACCTTTTTTCTAGGTATCTTTGGATTAGCTATCTCAGAAAAAAAGGTCTTTGGGATCAGAAAATTTTGCAGAAAACACTGGTTTGACTCCTAAGATCTGAAGTTGTTTTGTTTAAGTTATGCTTAAGTCGTTAATGAGTACCTGACAGACCTGAGAGAAGTTGACTAAACCCCAGAAAAACATCCAAGTTCACTAAAGTGGTTCTTTCTGGTGGTGCAAGCGGGGAAATTGGAATACAATTAAGTTATATATTTAGGATTTAGGACTGTGGAGCAGATGGACGTGGCTGTATGATAGGCTACGCATTTCTGGCTTTGTTCAGAGACTCTTTCTCCAGTACTTTTGGACAAAATGATTTATATTTGTTGTATCTCAAAGGTCTGGTTGTAACAAAATTGAGATAAACTGCTGACATAACATTAAAGTGAAATTATTATCAAACTGTTTATGCTTTCAAAACCACATCCACTATTTAGGATCCCTAACAGGTTCTTCATCTCCACATAATGAGGTCCTCTGATACAGAAAGGAAGAACATAAAGCTTTCAAAGACATTGACTGTGTTTTTAGTAATATCACAGTTTAGTGAGCAGTGGAAGTATTCTGTTGCTCATTTAAAAATCAGGCAAAACATTTCAAGTCTATATGTAAAATTTCCTTTAAAATATATGAATAATAAAAAAATTGAACATTATCTTTCTCTAGACTTACATAGTGCCAGGTCACTTGCTGATGCAGTGCATGCCCTTTGGTCTCTTGCTGGTGTCTTATTGCAGTGACAATTTATGCAAGGTTTGTTTCCTACAGTCCCAGGAGTTTTGCTGTTATTTGCAATAGCAGTAGGGCTGGACCACTCTCTACAGGTAATAAGGAGGTACGTGACTTGTTTCTGTGCATGGTGTATTTTTGCCACATCAACAAGGATGTTCAGAACTGACTTTCTATATATTGTTGAATATATAGTAATTGTTTTCCAAAATGGAGTCTTTAGCTAGACTTCCCCTGACAAAGCTGCCAGCTGATAATGCTAGGGATAGATTAATTTTATTTTGTTAAAATAGCTGATCCTGTCATCCTCATGAAGCCAGTGATTTTGACTGATATTAACTGACTAAACTAATGATATCTAACTATATCTAACTATCTCTTTCCATACCACTTTATCACATTACTCTGTTTTCTAATTTTGCAAATACTCTTAAGTACATGGATGAAATGACCTCGTATTTAATGCCTGCAGGCTTGGGCCCCAGGTGACAATCTCATTTACATTAAAGTTGTTTCTGAGTGTAAAAGGCTGCTAATTATTCCAGATGCTGCATTTAGGCTATATTTTGAAGGGAGAAACACATTTTTGTTGTCTGATTTTTTTTCTTCTTTTCCTGTTTCCTTACAATCTGTTTTGCAGTTACACATATAGGCAGCATGGTGTAAATGGGAAAATATTTGGTATTTTGGTGAATGAAGTGTTATCTGTGCTCAAAGAATGAGTGATTGCATCTGATCTGACTTTTTTGGTTTTGCTAAAAATGGAGGAAGCAATTCAATTAGTAATATGATTTGTCAGTTTATACTTTGATGATCAGTACAAAATGACATTTGAAACACATTAATTTGTTTGCATTTGCAAATTTGAGAAACATGGGGGTTTAGTTTTCTCAAGTGTTCATCCTTGTCTTTTATATTTTAGTCAAAGGAAGGAAATAAAGTTTGTTAAGAAATTAAGTTAGAAAGGGACAAAAGTACATGCAACTGCTACTTATTTTCAATCTATAACAAAGTGAATTTCCATGGCAGCTTGTAAATTCACTAAATTTAGAATTTCAGGTGGTACTAAAAGCAAAGCAAGTAAATATTGAAGAATGTAAATCTACCTGCAACTTAGACACTTCTAAAACATTTTAATATGCATCTCTGAAAAAAAAAAAGTCTCTGATATCTCTTGCTCCTGCCAAAGATAGGAAAGCCATTGATTTGTAACAGATGGAAAGAAAGGCTTCTTAGATGATTTTGTGAAGGGAAAGATTAATGCACAAGAAAAGGGGGGAAGAGGAGAGGATTACCTTCTTTGAGTATATGGGGGGAATATATGTTGGGGATTGGGGAGAGGCAACAGAGATGGATGATTACAAATAGATGCAGATCAGACAATAGTAAAGTTAGGAATTATCAACAAACTGTCTGCCTTTAATGAGATTTGATTTGAAGCTGAAGAAGCTGTGCAGCCAAAACAGGCAAAACCCCCCTAACACATCTTTAGAAGGGAGAATCATTGTGTTTATAGAAGGTGTGATGACATGGATCTGAAATATTTTATCTGCAAGTAGTTTGGCTTTTGCCAAAAAGCATGGCAGAACAAGAATGGAAGCACCCATTGAGAAAGGGACATTTGCAAGGAATGGACACAAAGTCATTCAGTCTCACTCTTTTCATCAAATAGTAAAGAATTTACATGTGCTTGTTGTACATTTATGTAATCCTACCTATAACACTCTACATAGTACAGTGTAACCATCTGTGCCAAATTGTATTTGCCATATTAAATGGTTTGCCAATTTCTATTTCTCCATGTGGTGTCATCAGTATAAGCCAATATGTGATAAATATCCTATTTTTTTGAAGTAGTCTTTCACCTCTCTTTAAGGTGATCCTGAAATGTAAGAGTGCATTGAATTGAATATCTTTTTTTACTCTTCAGAAATATTTATGTGGATTTATCTTTCAAACTTGCCATGTTGTCTGCTTTTGCCTTACATGTGTACCTCAGAAAGACAAAAGCTTGTTTCCTATTTATGTAAAAGTTGTCAGAAAGTGCCTAGGAGCTCCACAGGGGCTGCAGTGAGAAATCCTGCTTTTCTGCAAGCTGCCTGCAATGCCCAGAGACCTCTCTGGGAAGCATTTATCCTCCTGAGGAAAAATCCCTAGAACAAGAATCTTAATTAAAAAGATTTCATTGATGTTCAGCAGCAATGTGCTTTGGATTAGGGTTTAAATATCTTGATGTTACAAAGAGTCTAGATTAAAAAAAAAAAAAAAAAAAAGAGAAAAAGAAAAAGGTGAGTGTTGTGGGTAACCCCAAAATGTTATTGTATTCTTTGTCTATCCATGTCCAAAACTTTTCCTGTCTCTGTAAGACCCAGTGCTGTGGCCAGGCAGGGGGTAGCAGTCCCTTTACAGTCTGAGCTCTCTTTTGCCTGGTGGCTTTAGCTTGAGGCAGAGGCTTTGTCTCACTGGAGGATGTTTGGGTTGGGTTTCTCTGGGCTCACAACTGGCAGCAACTTGGAAAAGCTGTGTGTTGTAATCAGAAACTGCTCTGGAGTCAGCCCTCCCCAAATGCCCCAACCATTGACAGCAATAAAAGGGGGAAAAGAAAGAGAACTATGGGGAGAACATAATAACATAAATATACATCTTATAAAACTTTTCTCAACATACAAATAATATTCATCTCTTAACTGTGAGAGCCAACCATCACATTACCATCTATAACATATTCCTTTTCTCCTTATTGGTGGAAAGGGATTGGTCAAAACAAAGGGAGACAGCTCATTTTAGAGTGTTCCCCTTGGATTGTCTTAAATTGAAACAGTGAATTAGCTGGAAGGGCAGAGGAATTTCAGTATTAAGCACGACTACAATGGTGAGATTTACTGTTCTTACAGTGAAAATCCATCCCTTTTTAAGTGAGCACATGCATTTATCATTAAAACTCACATTATAACTGCAACAAAAGTCTAACACAAGTGAAATATCCTGTCTCTGCAGGTGTAATGATCCTCAAAATCATTATCCTGAACAGGTGACCATGTGTTATTCTGTGATGTCCTTGAGGTGGAAGAGCATTCATACATGTTAACAACACAGGTTTCTTTCAGGGTGGATGATGAATAAATCTGAGAGGAATGTGTCCATCAGTGGCTAGATTTTCAATCCCTTGGGATGTGGTAAGGCAGTGTGGACCCTTACACAGCTCTAAAATATTCAGTGACAGATTTTTCTTGGTTTGTGTCCTCTTGTTGACAAAACAACTGGGGCAAATCCCCTCTGTTTAGAGAGCTAGTGAAGAACATCCTACCAGGTCCCAAAGTCTGAGACAGTACTCCTCATTTATCAAATGTGCTGGTAGGGGAGCACCACAAGAAGCCCTACTCCAGGCTACCACCCACAAGTCTGGGCAGTATTATGCAGATTTCTTTAGACATGCTTTTATTGAAGGTTGCATAAGAAATTTCAAACATCAATAGAAGGATTAAGGGGTTTGTTTGTTGCTTCAGGTGTAAAAGATTTTCTAGAAGAGGAAAAACTGGAAAAGCCAGATCCCAAACCTGGCACTCCAGCCAGAGTCTGATGTGTTCAGGAGTGAATGCAAAGGAGCAGACGTGGCTGGAAAAATTGGAATTTATTTTAAATAAAATAAAAGAGGTTCAGTACTTATTTTCACTTACATCAAAATGAAACCAGGATTAAAATTTTTAATGATGAACTTGAGAGAAAGACTGCAGAATATCTAGGAATTTTGTGGCTAGGAAGCTCTTTCAGAGATGTGATACAAAGCAGGGAGTCAAACCCAGAGATGTCGTGTCTGAGATCAGCTCACTAATCACAGGGCTAGTGTATTTTCTAACATTTTTCTATCATCCATTGGCTTTTTGCATTTTGCCCCTACCCCTTTAAATGCCTGCTTTTCTTTCAGTCCAGATCAAGACTAACCAGAAGAATCACAGGTTTATTTCTTCACTGGTATGGTAAAAAACAGTGATTTGCAGCCTTTGCATGAATGTATATTGACAGGTGAATGCAAAATTGAATAGTTCCATTCAAAGAAAGAGGCAAGTATACAGTCAGCCACAGAAATCATAAAACTATCTTACTTCTAGTTCCAAATGAATATCCTAAGCTACCTCTTTTGAGGTGAATAAAGTAATCATGAGGATATTGCCTATTCTGGAACTGCTCCATCATTTCCCATCTCTTTTGTACCTCTTCTTTTAACTAGATATTCTTGCTTGAGCCCAGCAACTTAATGGTAAACATATTCCTAAGAAGCCTACTCAAAATTTGGTCAACAGCACACTTAATCTTTTCAATCATTTATTTTCATTCTTTCTTCAATGGATTTGTGTAACAGCTTCACAGGAAGTTCCCTTAGCACAAATTAATTACTGCATACCTTTAGCCTTTAATGTTTTCTGATGAGTATATCTCAGGCCACACTGTTCATGCTGGAATATGTTAGCATTTCTGGAAATGAATATAACAAAAGTAATATTCGTAGCTGAAGAGGTACTAAAATTTTAGTTTAAATACTTGAGCTGAAATACAGCAATTAAGTATCCATTAACAGGTTTAGAACATACAAATAAAAATTTCCACATTGGTGGACACCAGACCATATTAATTTTGCTAAATGAAAGACACATATCTTTATTTTAAAAAATAATTTTTTTAAATTAAAAATAATAATTTTTAATTAAAAAATATTAAATTTTTCAAAAAAATGTAAAAAATAAAATAGCTAAAATAAAAAATAAAAATAAAAAAAAATCAGGATTTGTTGTAATAAGCAGCTACACTTCTAGCTCTGCTTTAAGATAAAGTTTTCTAGTCTTTTCATGTTATCTTCCCCAGTTGAGGGACCCTGATGAGATCATTTAGCCACATTGGCTCCAAGGTTCTTGCCTCCCTGCCTTGGGCCAGAGCATGACTGTGGTGACAGATACCTGTGCCTGCCTGTGTCATGCAAGGGCTGCTGCTTGCTCCCAAATACTTGATGTGGCATCTTCGAGGAGTCTGTAATCCTTGTTTGCTTTGTTCTGCATTGCTTAATATCCAGTGACTCAGCAGCGTTCCCTGCCACCCACTGGCATATTTTCCCTGTTGTTTTATACATTGTGAAACAGCCACTAATTTCATTTCATGGGTGAGGAACGAGCCTGCCACACATAATTCCCCAGCATGTTATGTGGGATCTTATCAGGGAACTCTCACAGCCCCGGGAAAAGTTTAGCGGGCATCTCAGTAAAGGCTCGCTTCTGTGGAAAGACAGTTTCAAAGTGTTTATCCTAGTGACCATACAGGGTCCAGGAGCCCCAAAAAATTGCAGGGAAAGCACCAAGGAATAGCTACTGCACGAGTGCTGAGCAGATGCTCCAGAAGAGACACTAAAGAAGCTGTGGAGCAGCGTTGCCACAGCCTCGAAGCTTCCCCAGGAACAGGTAGTGAAGGCAGCTGCTGGTACATCCCTGCTCCATGGGATAAAGTCCCAGCTGATCTACCTTCAGCACTGCACCCTGCTAGCCCTGCATTTCCATGCTGCTTTTTGGAGCCTGAGCACGGTTTGAATAGTCCTTAAAATGAAGCAGGCATCCATCTTATGCTGGCAAAGGGACAGCTGCTCTGATTTATGGTCCTACAGGACCTGTCTGTACCAAGCCTGGGCTTAAAATAAGCTGATTGAATTGCTTCAGAGGAATGAACATAAACTTACGGGGCTTTCCTGAGGTGGTTAAGGGTTTTAGTTTGGAAGTCATCTCTGTTTATTTTTCCCTGTATGTTCCAAGCTGAGGGCTTCGCGTGTATTTCATGCGAGGCGCAGCTGTGGAATGTGCACCTCAGATGTTGTTCATGGAGAGCCTCCCCACAGGATAATAAAAGCAGTCTAACCAAGCAGACACCAGCAGCAACAAACTTCTCTCAGCAGTGAACAGGTTGTGCCAGTGTCCAGAAAAAGGAGGCTAATCTGTGGCACTGGGTCCCTTCTCAGTGTGACACAGCTCCTACACGGCCACGGGTGACAGCGTCAGCCCCAGCAGCTCCCACCTCTGGCCAGATGTGTGGGCACTCTTGTGCCTCAGCATGAAGTGCCAGTAAAAACTAAAACCCTAAAACCCACAGGTTTTAGGCCTGGAGGAAGCAGTGAGCCAGCAGAGCGGGTGGTGGTGGTGAAGAGCCCGCCCGTGGGACAAGAACGCAGCACAAACCTTTCTTGCTATGGTAAACGTGGACACTGGGGAACAATGGCTATTTCTCATGTGATGCAAACCTTAAAAAAAGTGTTTTTCCCCCCTGTTAAATCAGCTGAGCAGCCCTGCCCCAGGCACCCTCTGACCATCTCTCATCCAATGTATTTCAGTAGATTCTGAGCTGTAGATTCAGTTTCCTCATGGACAGGTTCAAGAGGAATACTGCAGAACAGCAGCAGCACCTAAACCACAGGAAAGCAGATTCTGGCTACTAAAAATACTAAAAGTGAGTCTGTTCAGAGGAGGCAGCTTTGGATTTTGCTTATGGGTGTAAAAAGTTTAATATCACTTTCTGAGAGTTTAATATCACCATAGCCATGATGTTACTGCCATTGGAAAAATAGTGCTTTTTTATGTCTACAAGATCTTCAGAAACAAAGATACACCCATATGCAAATTGTACCCATATTATAAGCACTTTCATGACTCCAGACACAGTTTCAAAGGATTTGGCCAGCTAGCAGAACAAAATCTAGTGCTGTGTTTAACATACCAGCCTGACTAAAACCAGAAGATTAAGAAGCTTTGGCACTGTAAGAGACATTACTGAGACATTAGGTATGGGGTTATGATAATTGACAAGTCCAACCCATATCTAAAGTTGGAAAAAAATTTGGGATGTGTTCCTTCTCGATGGATTTTCCCAAGATACATCCTGAGCCCCCTAAAATAACCTCACCAGAGGATATAGTAGATAAAAAGAGATTGTGTCTATCACAGATATTGTGGATGTCATCTAATAATTTAAAGGTTGAATACTTGATGTTATCACTGAGTGATGAAAAGGAGGGTAAACTTGTTAAAAGGAGGGTAAACTGTTGCTTGAGCTAAAGGCATAATGATTAGTGGGGGACCCATAGTTTCAGTGAAACTGTCCCAGGAGGATTTGCTTATCCTAAGCAGCAATTAAAAGAGCCTGTTTCACTTGCCTTTGCCAAACTTTAGTTGAGGGGAACATGAAAAATACCCAGAAGACAAAGAAAAACCCATAACCACAAGAATAGGAGATACAATTTGAGTATGAAAGAAGTTAGAGCAAAAAAAAGAAGGGGAGAAAAAAATGTCTCCAGCACTACTGGCCCAAGAATGCAATGACTGAGGGGCCAACAGGAGGATGAAGAAGTTGCCTCATCTGCAAGAAGTCATTTTCAGGGACATCACTAGGGGAAGGATGTTATTTATTTATTTGGTTCTCATTTCTCCATAGCCTGCTCATGCCATTACTGGAGAAGGGCTGCTGGACTGCAGGGGCCTTCATCCTGCCTGTTTTTATGTTGCCTCCCATCATTGTTAATAAGACTGTGGATGAATCAAAAGCAGCTTCTGGAATGAGGTAAGATGGATGCATAAAGCATGGAAAGATTTATTTTCCTTGGAGAGTAGCCATATGTAAATAGTGTAATTAGTTCTGGAAATGAGGAGTGTGACTTAGCTGAACTCCCAAAGACTGTCTCTCAGCTTCAGTCTTTGACACCTTTCCAGGGAAACAGCATGAAGTCATGGGAAATTTTCTGATTCTTCACCTTCTTCAGAGAATTGCTGATAGCAGTCTGCAAAGTATACTTCAGATTCTCTTGAAATAGTTTATTTGTAATTTAACTTTTTTTTATTATTATTATTTTTTTTTTCTGGGCAGAGAATGAGAACAGGTCTCTTGATGGTCATAAGTGTTTGTAAGGTTTTTTTATTTTCAGGCTGGATTGGAGCACCTCAGAGAAATATTGGATGAAATTTGAACTCCTTGCATGCTCTGGAGAAGATGTTGGCCACTTGCAGTAAATGTGATAGTAGAAAGCACAAGAATGAGAAGAAAGGAAGAGGATCCTTTTTCCTCCTCATACATACCTATGAATTCACTATTAAAAGCAACTGCATCACTCTGCAAAGAAAATGTTTTGTATCACCTGCCTTATTTCTTTACACCAAAGCTGTTAAATCTGGTGCAAAGAACATATTTCCAGTTTGATCATTTCTCACCCAACCTATAGGGTATGCTGTTACATCAGAATGATAAAATTTTAATTTCTTTCCAGAAGTTTTAGGTTACACTTCACCCTGCACTGTGTCTAGGCTCTACAGATGTTTAATCCTAGAGCTGTCTTCCAGCAGCAGTTTGGCAGCATTTGTGAAACAGTTGGTGTGTTAAAACCCCAAACATGTTTCTAAGAGCCTGGTGCTAGTACTAGAGGGATGTGGCATTTTCCATATATGATGGCAATTGCAGTGTATTTTCCATAACATATTTATAAGGATCAAAACCTTCCTCTGTCACTTATTCTCATGCTAGGCCTACTACTATGTGAAAATCTATATATTTATAGATTATAGATTTTATTTATACTCACTACAAGCAAGATCAGGTTTTATTAGTTGAGGGGAGGGAAAGCAATGGGTCCACTCTTCTTCCTTCATTCCTTCTCAAGCAGATCTCCAAAGTTTGGTGGCCACAACCAAGCAGGGATTTGACTCGAAGGTTAATGCTCTGTTTGCTTTGCTCCATGTGATTTTGAAGGCCTTGTTGGTATATTCAGCTGTGTAACTCTCTGCTGTTGTTTTGAAACAAATTAAAACGTTTGAAGAATTATCTTTCTGACCAACACTTCTGTATTGACGTAGCTCTCTGCTCCAGCCATTAAGACTTTCCCCTGGGAGGAGCTAGCTTGATAGCTTGCTAGTTTGAGTTAAATGACTTAAATGATAAGTGGCATTTTGTTCTCATTACTCTAAGAAAAGTCAATCAATATAAAGCCCATCAATGCATTAATATAAAAGCAGAAACCAAAGAAAACTGATATTAAATGGAAATTTAGGATCCATTATATTGAACACTACAACTCAGTTTCCTGAACTAGAGTTGACAAACCACCAGTAAATGTCCAGCAGGGAGTAGTTCTGCTGTGATTATACTGACTAGATGATTTAATAGGTCTTTTTCCTCTCTAATACCTATGAACATATGAAAATCAATGGCAGCCCACTTAGTGGAAGTACCTTCTGTCTTTTGCTCCAGATGCAGGAGGATCTGGTTTGAGCTACCTGTGCAAAGCAATGCTAACAGAGATGCCAGCTCTGTGTCACCTCCAGGGGGAAAGCCTCATAAAGAAATTCCAGGCCAAAACCCAAAGGATTTCTTTGGAGCTCTGAAAAACACCACCTCCTTTCCTTTTGTAGGAACTTCAGGCAAAACCTTGCCTGAGGAGAGGAGAGAATTCCAGCTGTCAGCTGTAGAACAAGGTGGAGACCAGCTGGCAGGAGTGGGAGATCTCTGCCCAGCCTGTTTCCATCCCAGAGACTCTTTTGGGACACAGGTCCCTGCCAGTCTGTGAGAGAGGGTGGGACAGGTGTGCAGGAGGGACCAGACACTGATGTGCCTCCCCTGAAGGCTTCTCCTCCATCTGAGAGCCTTGAGAACACCTACAGGAGTATGCCAAACAGCCCAGCTGCGTGGATTCATTCAGATTGGTCTTCACCTTGTCCCACAGGCTGTGGAAATGTGTCTGAGGAGTGGAAGCAGCTCCCCCTCTCTGTATTGCCAGGGTTTTATTGTACTTTTTATTTCTGAGCTGTCATTTCATTTAATTTCCAGTAGGAGTTTGTAGCACACCAGGCCCAGATGGTCTGGCCAGGTGCTACCTCAGGATCCTCAAAGTCCTCGAGAGGGTGACAAACAAAAGAGGGACAGACACAGCTCAGTGACCCAAACAGTAAAAACCTTTAATACCAAAACAGCAAACACACAAGCTGAACAACAGTGCCCCAAAAAGGCCGGGCTGCAGGCTTGAAAATAACTTAAATAAGGTGGGTTGAGGGTGGAGTTTGAGGGGAAGGAACCAATAAGAGCTGGGGGTTAGGAATATGTAAAATAATGTAAAATAATGCACCAAATTCTAACCAATAATAGCATAGAAACCATAGAACTTTCTAGAAATATTTACATCCAGCTATTCAGGGGGCAGCACGGGTAATATTTTGCTCTCCATGACTGAGGGGATTATTCCCACAGCCTTAAATCAGAGTTTTCACCAATCCCAGCAGATGCTACTCTGTTTGCTAATCAGGAATTGCTCCTTACCCGAATGCCAGACCTTGACAGAAACATTTCTCTGTGTATTTTCAGAATACAGGGAAAAAATCTTAATCCATCAAAAGTTGATATCAATGATATGACATGTTTAATTAACATGCAAAAGGAAGGAACAGGGCCATGCTTACCCAGTGAAGCCCACAGTAATAAACCAGTGCAGAACCGAGCTCAATAATTTAAAAACATTTTAGTAAAGAGTGGCAGAAATATGGGAGCTTGCATTATACATCAGCAGTGCTGGTAAAAAGCATGGGTGCAGGAAAAGTAATAAAATCTAGGGTTTTGGTAGCGAAATAAGGGAAAAAGGAATAAAAAATCCTTTCTGAAACAGTCTTTATGAATTAAAACAACAAATTTCACCACAAACTTTTTTGTGTTCCCATTGATAATATTGAATATTATTTGCACATCTTATCCTTGACCAATTTTTACATATTTCTCTGTTTTTCTCAAAAAAGAACAATGTGTGTGGTAGAATCCTTTTCACAAAAGGAGTTGCAGGACTTCTTGAAAACCTTTTAGGACAAAGGACATAGTTTAGCTGAAATAAAAATAAAATTACAAGAATATTATTATATTTTACATAATTATATGTATATAAATTATATATGAAAATATGATATATTTTAACCCCTCTGTCCCCTGCACACTCTGGCCTTTGGACACAAAGCCTGTCATCCATTAGAAAGCAGGAAAAATCTTCTCCTAATCTGAGCTGTGCCATGCTGGAAAGAAAAGGTAAGTACCTTGCTCAAATCTATGTCCATGTTATTTGAAGTCACACTTTTTTATGTTCTTCTGCTGGAAGTACCAGAAGGATAAAAGCTGATGGTAGCTGTCCCACACCAAGCAATGGTTGAAGGAGGACACTTAATTTCCACAGGAGCTCTGTCCCAATATCAGCTCCCCATGATTTTGAGGACCACTTGCTGACACCTCCCTCAATGCCTTTGCCTTCCATGAATTACATGCCCTAAAACTTTCTCCTGCCCTTGCTTCCAAGGAGACAGACTCATGTATATATAATAATATATGCAAAATATATCTATATATATAATAAAACAACACAGGAAATTCTGTGAAATGCTGAAAAGGTAAAAAAAATGAAAAGAGGAAGTGTTGGTCAAACCTACTGTGAATATTAATAAATGGTGCCAAGCAAAGTTTTACCAACATTGTTTATTTCCATGGAAATTCATCTCAAGATCTTGACTATTTTTTTCCCCCCATGATAATTATTTCAGTAAATTTTAAAGTAAGTGGCAGCATTAACTTAATTAAATCTTAATTTAGTTAATTAACTTAATCTTTGATTTAGCTAATAGGAAAAGGTTGCATTAGAGCATTCCTGGAATAAATGTAAGTGTTCTTTAAACTGAATGCAATAATGGCAATTCCCCATTCAGGTGGGAAATGAACTTGATATGGTTTTGTCATATCTTGAGTTTTTTTTAAGGTGCCACATTATCTGACCTTATTCTTCAAGTTCTAGTTAATAAAATCACGCTGATTTGTGAAAATCTCAGCTTTTAATAGAGGAATAATGGTTTCCTGAGAGCTACAGAGAAAAATCTTAATTTCAATAGCTCCTAAAGCAAGTATGAGGAACCTTAGCATTTATGGTTAAAAAAAAAAAGCAGCAGAGCTTCTGTTCTTTGCTTTGGGCATCTATAATGGTGAGCACTGTACATAGTGTATCTGTGTGGAAAAACACACTACTACACACAGAATGAGGGAAAATGATTCAGGTCAGGCCCCCTTTTCCCCAGCAGCCATCCTTTGAGATGCCCAAACCTGGGGATGTCCTTTTCCAGCTAGCATTACATATCCAGCCTGAAATGCCATTCAGCAGTGCTGCTGAAACCTATGGGAGGGATTCAGCACCATTAAGCCAAGATTAATTTAACTCCAGCAGTTTTATTTGTGCACCTGATAAGCTTTAATCACAATGTTTGAGGCAAGGCTGTAACCAGCCCCTGGTAACTTGGCTTCCTTCTGCACCCTCGTCACCACCGTTTATCCCTGGCCTGTTGAACCCTGCTCCTCGCCCAGCCCGGCTCCAAATCAGTTTGTTTCTCATTTGAGCTTTAGCTGCTTGGAAGATAATGTAAAGAGAAATCCCAGTGGAGGCAAGCTTTGCAAGCAGGGCGCTGTGGCTTTGCATAAGAAATAATTTTGTTTGAGCATTTTGTGTGAGAGCTGCGAGTCAGCGTCAGGGGAGGGATGGCTAAGAAAGCATCTCAGGAAGCACATGCACATCAGGGGTTCCACATGGCACAGCCCAAATTCCAGACACCCAGTCCTGCACAGAGCAGAGCCACCCCAGCCTTGGCTCTGCCATTACCTGCTGGTCCTTCACGGTGCCTCCCTCATCCCAGGGCTGCCCTCTCCCTGGCCCATGGCCACAGGGCCTCCCAACGGAGCAAACACGAGGGAAATGGAGCCTGTAAGCACACAATGAACACCAGAAAACTCAGCTCACCATCCTCTGGCTGAGCTGCATGCAGAGATGGAGGGTGCAAATCCAAGGGTACAACACAAGAGTCACTTTCCCTGTGTCCTTGCAGCGCTGGACTAGAGGAAAAGAGGGAGGATGGCCTTTGGCAGCCCTTGGGTACCACAGGTCCCTGGGCAGGGCCAGCCTTGCCCCATCCCCTGCAGGGCTGGCCTAGAGGGCTCAGGTTCAGTCTGCTGGCACTGCTGCCACCTCTTTCCAGCCACAAAGCCAGGTGCCTCCTCTTCCAGAGCCTTGAAAACACTCTGTTTCCTCACTGCAGTGCAGGGAAGGGAGACATGGGATTTCTCATTTTCTTTCAAATGAAAGACGATGGGTCAGTTTGTTAAAGAAAGGACATGTGGTGATTCTGCCTCTGCTTTGCTGTGAGATCTCTAGTGAATTCCTTAAACACTCTGTGCTGAGGTTACCCAGCCACAAGACACAAGCAGACCTCATAGAAGTGTTCTGAGAAGAGCTGCAATTTCAGATTCAGGGTAAACTGCTCAAACAGGGCAGAGCATTGTGATTTATTGATGATTTCTTCAGCGTGTAACTTTTTCCACAGGCCATGGTTCAGCTAGGAAAGATGGAAGACCCCATAGTTGTGATCATTTTTCCTTCCATGCAAATGGTAACCTAGACAATATGCAAACACATCTGCCTAAATCAAAGCAGAATTTTCATCCTCACCCATCCCTGCTCAGGCACAAAAGTTGGCAGCAATTAGGGAGGTTCAGAAATCAAACACGTAAAGAAAGATGAGAGGCACACAACTGCATATTTAAACAAGATACAGCTGGTAAAGAAAAAATAATCTTTTTTAAAAGGTCACCTAATCCAGTAGGACAAAAAAAGAAGTACTTGTTATTATTCCATTTTCATGAAAATTATTTTAGCACAAAGAGGTACTTATTCTTCCACCTTCTTTGGTGTCTATGTGAGACATTAATTCTCAGGTAATAAACGATAAACTGCATGAGACTTTTCCAGAAAAATGGAAGAGATGGGACTTATGCCTCTGTAATTAAACCAGCAATTATAGTCTGCACTATCTAAACCCCACTGGTTTGGGTTTCTTGCTTTACAGCTGGATGCAGCATAAACAACATCCTCTGTACATTTCTGACAGTGGTTTTAATTGACTGTGGCATTGATTATCTGCATGCAGGTGGCTGGGGGTTTCCTCTGAAAAGTTTTTGATATCACATTGTGCTGATGAAAGCAGCAAGTGCTCATGACTGACAGGACCAGCATTTCAGTTGTTACTCTACACTAACCCAATAGTTTTTCACACCCTTTTCATCCCCAGAGCTGAGCTAATTAGAGAGTGAGGCTGAACACTGGCCACTTTGGATGAGAGGGATGGGACTGCAGCTCTGGTACCCCATGTGTCCTGTTCTCAGTTCTGGTGACCTTCCCAAGCAGATCCAGAGCCAGGTAACTTCAAAGCCATCACCTGGCACTTGGGAACCCCAAATCTGAGTTTCTGGGTAAGGCAGATCGCTGCAGCAGTAGCGGAATTATTTTTATTTTCCAAACTCATTTCTGTACGTATGCTGGGCTGTCAGGAGCAGCACGAAGCAAATGCTTTTGCATAATTGTGTGTTACAGCTTGGATTCAAAGCTGGTGCGTGGGTGGGGAGGGGCTGGTTACACATCTCCAACAGGAACCCTTACGGATGTCGTAACAGCCACATGAAGAAAACATCTGCTCATTAGCAAAGCTGCTCCATTTCAGACACTGAGCACGCAAGCACCAACAAGCCCTGAGCAGAGGCTGCTCATATCTAAATCCCCATGTCAAGCCTCGTTGTTTGGCCACCCTGGCTCCCCCTCCCCTCCACAGCCTCCAGCTAACCCTCTGTACTCAGCAGCATCCTCTGGTCTGCCAGTCAATACAATATTCCAAGGGGGTTTCTTCCCCCTGGCTGCACTGCTCACATTTCTTTTTCTCCTCCTTGCAAACACACTCACCCAGCTAACAGCATCTTCCCTGGTTTCTCTGACTTTGCTTCCCATTTGTTCTGTCTAGTGGCCCTCAACCTGCTACATCTTAGCCTTTTCTTCACAAGGCCAAGGGAAGGCCGTTTTCCACCCAAATCCCCTGTTTCTCCTTTCTGGGGCAAATCCTGTCCTCTCTGCCAAAGAAATGGCTTTGTCCCTTTTTTTAATTTGTGGGAAGCTATTAATCAGCCTTACTTCCTTGGTGAAGGAAGCACACACCCACACAGCCCCCTGGAATGTCCTGCAAGCTGCTTCCTCCGTGCAGATGGGCTCTCCAGTGGTTTCTTGTGGAGGGAGGGCGTCTTTGCCCCGAGATGGTTTGAATCTGGGTTTCTCTGGTGGCCCTGGCTTTGAAGTGAACCTGTACTCACCCTGGGCTCTCCTCCAAGTGAGGAGTTTGAGCAACAAAAAGGAGGGAAGCAGAACTGAGGGAACGGGACCAGTGATGGTGTGATCACCAGGGAATTATCCATGGGGATTTTTGGACAGGTAATACAAATTTCTCGTATTTTTCCCAAGTCCCCAGTTAGCTGCTGGTGAGAGTCAGGCACTTGGATCCTCATGTGGATCCATCTGGTCACAGAGTTTTGGGTTAGAGGATCTGTGGGAAGTGAGCACACGTAGCTGTGGATCCTGACTGAGCAGGACCTGTCCAAACACAAAGTGCAAGAACTACTTTGCCTTGTGTTCCCAGCTCTGTGCAGGGGTGGGTTGGATCCAGGGACTTCAAAGATGTCACATTTGCTTGCCAGGCCAAAAAAAAAAAAAAAAAAAAAAATTCTGAAGCCCATATTTTCCATAATTTCAAGTCTGCAGTGTACTTGAGAAGTCTGAAGTCTTTGACAGGGTTTTATACTTGCAGAGGGGGATTTTATTTTGAACATCCTTTAAATACTTTGTGGGTAGGAGTATTTCCAGTTTTGGAGTGGTACATGTATTCTGATAAATAAAATCAGCCTACAGTGTGGACCTTTGCATTGGTAATCAATACAGCATTTATCTGCATTAGTGACTCACACAGCCTGTCACATAGGCTTTGTTCAATTATTTAATGTAAGCTTGTATTTATATTGCCAAATATTTACGTTGTAGACATTCTAACATCAATGAACGGATACTTTGCAATATGTAATTTATTAAAGAATAAGAGTTTTGCATCCTGGGGTGTGCTGCAGTCTTCATAAATACCTCTCTCAGAACGTAAAAGTTTTTTGGCACTTGGTTTTTTGAGTTGTATATCTCTCATCTCAGAAGATATAAAACTGTAGGTCAGAGGTATGGTGGTAATAGTTGAAAGAAACACTTTTCCTAAGCAAATTAGTGTTTATTCAAATCCTAACTTCCTAACCCAAATGATGCCATTTGCCCAAATTCTTCTTCCTGGGTACACTTGATATTCCTGGAATAGATCAAAGGAATAACACAGTGTTTGCTGCCTTGTAGATCAAACTGGCCAAGAAGACAGGTCAGTGTGCCTGCCATGTGAGGAGAAGAGACTGAGTTTTATCTCTGCAGCTTAAACTTCGTATTTTGAATACAAATTCTTGTAATTTCCTTGTTACTACTCACAGTAATCATAGCTTTGGCAGGAAATCTTTTCTGTTCGTGCTTTTTTTTGGTATTGTTTTGTTTTTAAGTATTATGTGTTCAACAGAGTTCAACAAGAACGGGTTGCAAAACACTGCAAGGACCCTAAAGGTAAATTAAGTGACATTTTATTGGGACCTGGCAATACTTAGGGATAGAGGTAGGAAAATTCCCTCCTGGGTAATGAAAGAATCCTCTGGGTGCAGAGTTTTTTTTGCACACAAAGAGGCAAAAATAGATGGTGGCCACAGAGCTGAAGCAGAGCAGAGGGTCTGTGCTCTGTGTGGCAGAGGATGAAAACTGCTGGGTGGAACAAGCTCATTTGCTTCAAAGCAAAATGGCAATTCCCAGCCAGCCATGGACCCCGTGGGGCTCTGCAGCTGGAAACCCACTGCTAAAATAAAATCAGCAACATTCAGAGCAGCAAAATGGCAAAACCTAAAGTAGAGCCAGGCAGCTCAGCTGTGTCTGAGGCCACGTGAAGTCTGTAGCACCACGGAGACATCTGTGGCAGGTTCCTCATCCCTGCTGGATCCCCATGGCTGGCTGTAGCTCAAATACATCTGTGTAAATCCAAAAAAAACCCAAAACCATTGGCCTGACTTTAATTTACTAGAAAGGCAAACTCACACAGCTTAGGAGCATGAAGACCAGAAGGAGTGACGTGTGGTTGTGTGCAGGCCCCAGGAGATGGCTCTACCCCCTGTGCCCTCTGAGCAGCCTCCCAGTCCAGACAAGGTCCCACTCCATCCTCCCCTGGGCTCAGTGGTCTCCAGGGCTGAAATCCACACAGGCACACACCACAGTGTGCTCAAGGTCCCTGTGCCAGTGCCACGGGGGCTTCTTCTTGTTACTCTGCAAGAGGAAGTTTGCTTTTCCAAATGAAATGAAATCACCATTGTGGCCACCCTCACGAGTCCCCAGTTTTCCCAAGTCCCAGGGTGGGGGTGGAAATGGGGAAATTTTACAGCAATTGCCTCCCAGACTACTCCTCTGCCAGTCTTCATCCCAAGTTTCTCCTGAGCTAAAAGTGATTCTGTCCAGAATGACTTCTGCTAGATTTATTCTCTATTGATTTATTGAGTGCTCTTTAATCCTGCAAGTAAATTCAGTAGACACTGTGCTTTTCAAAGGCAGAATTAGGCTCTGTGATTAAGGAAAAATTGTCCTATTTAAAGGAGAGAAAAACAAAAGCTCCAAGAAAGAATATTTGCAGAGGTCTCTGGGGTTGCAGCTTTGCTCTGCAATGTCCCAACCTACTGCACAGGTGGTTATTTCATTAGTCTGGCACCAAACTAAATTAAATTACAGTGTAAATTACACTGTAGTTACAGCCCCACTCAATACCTGATACATGTTTTATTAGAGATACTGCACCAATTCTTAGAAACCGTAGGAAACTGTTGTGTTACAAAGCACAGAACAGAGTATTTTGTTTTTTAAAGGGAATTTATGAGGTGACCATTGTGTAATTGTGGATTGCAGATCCCTAATGTCATCTTAGGCTGCAGGAACCCTTTATTTCAGGATCTCTTCATATTAATGTACTGCCTTGGAAGTTCAAGCAAGGCAGACCATCCACTGTTTTCGGTGACAGGCAGGGCTAATTAGCTCATGTAACTATTGTTTGCTCTACTTTATCTTCATTGTTCCTCTGACTTTCCATGCAGGCAACAATTACAAAGCCTTAAGGACATGCAGAATTATGCCTGGAATCTCTGGTTTAATTAGAGAAGGCACAGGCAATGCTACTGCTAACTGCAGGTGCCTACCTGACAGATGGACAGAGGGATCTCATGTGTTTGTCTGCCTTTCCTCTGTGTCCCACTCTGTGCAAGCTGCTTACAGCTGGCAGAAAGGGTTGTGTGGTCCCTGGGCTCGTCAGGCTCACAGAAATAAAACAGCTGACTACCAAGGCCTCAGTCTTGATACAGTCATATGAAGATTGTTATTTTTTTGGGAAGCTAACAGTAAATGCATGTTTTAAGGGAGCACACAAACTGATGCTTGTCTTCTCTTAGCCTCCTCCAAGCTCTTGCCCTATTTTTCCCCTGGGGAAACAAAGCTGCTGTTTGGCACATCAGGTGATGAATCTCTATTTCACTAGACAGCTTGTTTGCAACAAGACTTCTGAAAACAGGGGCATGGCTCATTCCTCCTGAAGCGCTGGGCTGAGACCACCACAGCCAGGATTTCAGCACAGGGTCATTTACCCCGTGTCACGTCTTGCAGTGAGCCAACAAGGAGCTGCAGCACTGCACAGGAGGGCAAGGCACAGCAGGATCCGCTTTGTCTGCCTCTGCTGCAGAGGCAGCTCCTCAGCAGAGACCCGTGCAGCTCAGCAGAATGCACCAGCAGCTATTGAGTGAGATTGAACGGGCATGTCTGAACCTACATCCCCTGAAATGGGGAGTGACCCACACCAGCACAGCTGGCAGCAGGGAGGGGGACACAAAGGGAAAGAAGTGTAAGGTAATACGGCTGTTTTGAATAGCTGAGCCAAAGCTGAATGAGACTTTCTCTGTACCCTTCAGAATTAAACAGCCAGGCAGCAGCATCTCCAAGACCAATTTACCCAAACCCAAGGGAATAGTGGTCAGAATCTGTAACAAGCTGGGAGGTGATTTGACATTAGGTGACACAGCCACATGTCACCTTGTTGCACTGGCAATCGTGTTGGCAGAGATCTGCACCTTTATCAGCACATCCTTTTGGCTCTACCCTCAGGAAGGGTAGCTCCTACAAGGCAAAAAAAAGGTATTTTTTTAGGTACTATAAAGGTATTATAATTTTTTAGGTATTATAAAGGTATAAAGGTATTATAATTTACAAGGTGATGTAGTGATTTTATTTTTTTTTAAATAAATACTTGTGCTGCTGAGACTGTTCTTTCTGACCAGGTGGCCTGCATGACACGGACATCAAGGACAGACATTTTGCTTAGCCCAACAATGAAGCAAACCAGAGGGACTAAAGGAAAAAAAAAAAAAAATATATATATATATATATAAAGGATGCTGCACAGTTTGAGTTTCTTGTAGCTAAACAAGACTTTAGGTATGCATTTGTGGCTGAAAGGCAGAGGTGGGGATGTCCAGCCTGCTATGAACAGGGGAAGCAGCACTACATCACCTGCACCTTGCTCTCAACAAAGCTCACTAGATTTGTTCTTTTTACATTTTATATAAAAATAATACCATATTATTTTATATACCCAAAGCTTTTTTTGGGTAGGTCATTCCATTCAATTTTACAGCTGTACCAGTCCCTGTGTGTAAGGGCAGAGTGTACATCTGGAAGTAAAAGGGCCTCACTGGGCTGCTTCATGGAAGTAAATGGTGACACTGGCAGCACTATTTTTGTAACAGAAACATGGTCACACGTATTTTATATTGTCTTGATGTAACAGATTCCCAAGGTTGGAGTCCAAATAGAGTGGAACTTCTATGAAGGACCATGGGGTTAGAGAAAAAATGAGTATCATAGCAGAATGGCCTTTAAAGGTCAGAAAAAACTATAACTGGAAACCTCAAGGTAATTTAAAACCCCCAATGTAGATGACAGTTGAAGGAACATTCATTCCACCAGGTACCTGCCCCCCTGTTTAGAGGCTCAGCAGTTTTAAAGGCTGTTATAATTAACATAACACAGGAGGAGAAGGCAGCTTGGTTTACATACATGAACTGCAGTTTGAACTTCACAGGCTTAAGCTACACCAGATTTTTTTACTAAAAGGGAGGAAGGGACAGTATAAAGGATTCTTTTAGCAAAAGGAAACATTTTCAGAATGTAGACTCATGAGATGCCGTTTCTGGAAGTGCAAAACTCTGCACTCCCAGCAGGACATATCCTTCCTTGTAACCCATCCCTTTGCTGGCAGAGGCAGAGAAGAGGATTTAAGCCTCACAGCTCTGTGCCAAATCCTCCTCCTCATCCCTGAAATCCCTGTGTGAGCAAGCTGGCAGTTGTTGTTCAGATGAGATCAGTGGTGTCTGCTGCAAGCTGAGGCAGTGGAGGACTCTCAGCAGCAGGGAAGCCCTTGCTGCCTGCGTGGTTCTCCCAGGCACTGGCAATTACTGGAATTGTCTCTCCTTGTTCCCTCTGCACGTTATTCCTACAGAGCAAGGACCTGCAGCAGCAGCAGGTGGGGTGGCTGCAATCCTCTGTGCAGACCAAGAGAGACAAGTGAGCAGCACCAGTAGTGATTTTACAGCTAGATAAATACACATACACGTGTGTGACTTCAGCAGGGCAGGCCACAGGCAGGTTTTAGAGCACAGCAAAGCAAAAACCAGCAGCTGTGTGCCCTTTGTCTCAGTAGAGAGGGGTTGGTGTAGCAGAGAGCACTTTACCTCCAAATGCTTTCTGTCACTGTCTAGCAGGGTTTAAAAGACTTGAAAGACTTTCCAGGAGCGTATCAAATTCCAGAGGTGAATCCAGATCTTGTGTGGAAAAGCAGGATCACTTGTGCTACCTCTGATCCGTCTCCCATAGGCATCAAAATAAAAGCTATCACTTTAAATTCTCTGATTTATAGCAACACCACAGTCTCTGAGCACCCAAAATGGTACCAAAGTTGTTTTAAAAACCAAAGTCTACCTATGAAAAAGTTCAGGGGGAAAATAAAAAAAAATCTCATCCTCTTCCAAAACACCCCCTACAGAAACTTCCTGAATCCCAATTCCTTCAAAAGGTCAGACATCAGTGCTCTTTATATTTACTCAAAACAAGTGCATCAATTACTTCTTCATTTTAATTGACCTGCCAGAAGGTATCTTCTCAATGAGAACCTAATTAGGGGAAGGAGCCTGTGGAAGCCATGTATTAGATCCACCTGGGATAAACTGAAATGAACATCCTCCCCCTCTCATTACACTTCAATGTAGCCTTCACTTTTTTTCAAAAAATCTT
Source organism: Cyanistes caeruleus (assembly GCF_971803275.1). Taxonomy (NCBI): domain Eukaryota; kingdom Metazoa; phylum Chordata; class Aves; order Passeriformes; family Paridae; genus Cyanistes; species Cyanistes caeruleus. The sequence goes on along the minus strand of NC_141706.1, from coordinate 4,640,434 downwards.
TTACTGCTTTCTATCATTTTTTTTGCTGAATAATTTGAAAATCTAGCTATGGATCTTTTTTTTTTTTTGTTTTGTTTTGCTCCAAGTGAGAAAAGCCATGGAAACAGCTTTGTTTTCCCCTACAGAGCTAGGACTCAGTGTGAGTGGCTGGCTGGACAGTTAGCACCTGTTACCTTCCTCTGCAGATCAAATACGTGTTTTGAGCGCGTGCATTTCATGTCACGTAATCAACACAAATTTAATAAGCTAAAGGAGCTTCTCTGTCCTACCTCAGGGAGGAGGCAGGGTCCAAGCAGAGCCAGCTCCTGCAGCCAGGAGCAGGCACATGGCGTGGTCAAAACGCAGCTCTGTTCATCCACATCCCAAAGATTTTAGTATCCATTATGGCTTCTGTCAGCTTATGCTAAGAAGGCAACAAAGAAAGCAATGTGCATGCAGGTGTGTTTAATATAAATGACCATCTGCAAAAGCATCATTTCCTCAGTTTTTGTGAGATATTGCTAGTACTGGGCTCTTGAAAAACCTGCAGCAATAGAATTTTTTGTATGAATTTGGGTTTGTGCTCCCCCCCCCCCGCACCTCCCTCCTTAAGTTATATGAAAGTTTTCTACTCGTCATGAGGATTTATTGATTATTATAGGTCTGTGGGATAATTAAATATGCAGATTTGGCAGCTGTAGTAGAGAGTATTATTTTAGAAATGCTAACAAAATGTTAAATCCAAGGAATCCCACTCCTAATACTCTGTAGGGTCATGAATTAGTGCAGGGGATGTAAATATAAATGACACCATTTAAAATTCAGATACATGACTATAGCTACTGAGTTTATCTCTCACTTATCCCTTAGTTACTAAGGGTAGAAACTCCCCCCCACTTACATCCATTATGCTCTTTATTTTATACTTGAGTAAAACCATATATATGTCATTCATGGGCTTTTAGTTCACGAGGACTTTTGTGCTAGAATTAAATGGAAATACGTAATTCTGCAAGTATCCCCAACTTTTCTGTGAAGTAAATTCTTGCTATCCCTCCCCTCCCGATGCTAACTGTCCAGCTATGAAACAGGGAGGGGGCTGTCTGCCCTCCGAGTGAGATTTTATTGCTAAAATAGAGTAAAAACTGTTTTAAAACAAAGAACACACATATTTATAGTAAAACTCAAGTTTGTTTTACAATTAGAGAAAAGTCACATGGTCCCCCAAAAAACCCCGTTTTTTATATATATATATATATATGTATTTCGAAAATATATTTAAAAACATAAAAACTCTAGTTAAACATATATTATGTTAATCAGTACACTTAAATATAGCTTAATTATATTTACAATATGACGCAATTGCTTTTAAATTTTAATGCCAATTTCAATATTTTCCCAAAAAACCATAAAATTATATAAATATACAATAAATATTTATGTTACACAAGATGAATAATACAGAACAAGGCCACAGATATGAACTTACAGTTGCAAGAGTCTTTAACACAGCACTAGGCCTGCTGACATGCATGATATACTTCTGTCACAAACAGACCAGAGCAAGAGTTTTAATGAAGTGATACGAAGGAAAACCAACCCTCCCCTCTCTGTCTGTGTTAATTAGAACTGCCCAGCCTGTGGATGTGTAAGGTCAGGCAGGGCAGGGCCATGGGACTGCAGGTTAATTGGATTAATTAACCTCATATCAATAAGCAGAGAGTTGGTATGTTATGGGGAATATCAGTCTGGGTGTAGTTACTGCACACAGTTCTCTGGGTTCCCAGCTCCATCCCTTAATCCCTCAGCAGCTACATGGGCTGTCCTTTACCCCTCTGGACCCACCATCCCACTGTGCTAATTCTGCCACACCTGCACCACCTTTACTGGGCCAGGTGAGGGTTTATAAGTAAAGGGTGTAGCCATAGTTAACTTTGGGAAGTAAGGAACTTTATTTCTAGCATGATTTATGCAAACACTTCTCTTTTGGAAATTCAGTTTCTTTGAACTAGTAGTTATTTTATTCCTGTATCTGAATTAGACTACTGTCAGATCCTAGCTCTTTTTTTCCCAGTCTAGATGAGTGATCTGTTTGTTATTCACATATCAGCATCATCCTTTCCTTTAAAGCAACCAACCCTTATTTTGAGAGAAGCCAACATTACAGCACTTCTCTGCTGCAGATTAAGAGTATTGCTGAGAATAGCTCCTGAGTCACCTTGGGTTTACTAAATGTGAATTACAATACACAAACAGGTACTGGCCCCAGGGGAATGAAATGGTCTAGTGGAAGATGTCCTTGCCTGTAATATAAATGATCTTTAAGGCCCCTTCCGACACAAAACATTCTTTGATTCTGATTTAATTTGCATAAAGAATATCTTAGATGAAATTTTGAAAATTTCAGTAAGGTTTTGGGTTGGTTTTGGTTTGGTTTTTTTTTTCCTGTGTGGGAAACCCCCATCAGCAATTGATGGGGAAGGCTGAAGTTTGAAGTTCAGGTGGGTCACACAACCCTCTCCTCTCACTCAGTCTCGTGTGCACATGGCCAGTGCAACCAGCACTTCGACAGCCAGTTATCCTCAGGAAGGGGCTGCTCTTCTACCCAAAGTAGGAGCAATCACTGATGTGGAAGTGTGTTAGCTTCCAGCATGGGTTTCTATCAGTGATCACATAAAATCAGTGTTAAATACGCTCTTCAAAGAGCATCACCGGGGCCAACATATTTCCGTAAGCTTTGCCCAGTCAAAGTTTTAATGAACACAGATTCTAGGGCATTCAGAAGCAGATTATATTTCGCAGTATTTTCCTACTTGTTCAGCTATTTTTTTTTATCTACAGGAATTACAAATATAGCATCAGCCTTCAGTGAGCTTACTAACAAGCTATTTCTGTTCTCAGCCCACTGTAGCCATTGCAAGTGCTATGCACAGCTCCCAGCCTTACAACCCTCCTTTTTAGCAATATTCTGTCAGGAGAGGGGGGAACACAGAGCTAAACACATCTCTCAGAAACTAAGCAAGTTAAGCCAACTCCTCCAGCACTTGCTCTTCATTTACTTCAGGAGTGGTTTTTTAGTGCCAATATCTGTTTCATAAAATAAGTCTGACAGCAGAGGTAGAGCCACACAAACACGATGCTAGTTGTTTTCTGCTAGAAGTAGCACTCCTTTCTGTCTCATTCCCAGGCTGTTCCCAGGGCTCCTTCAGGCAGAGGTGCCCCCAGAGTTTGCCCACCAGCTCTGCAGGCCTGGGGCTGCTGGCATGCTCTGGAGGGAAAGGGCATCCGTCTACATGGCCAAGCTCTTGCTCTCTAACACAATGCACAGGACCACACTCAGTAATGACTGCAACTGGAGCAGCCCCAGTCAACCCAAATCACTGTTATTTGTTCCCAAACTGGCTGAGCTATAAAGTGCCACAACCAACCTGATTTCAGATCCCCCGTCATCTTTTCTAGGCCCTTTTTCTAGTGACACTCTCACCGTGCTTCACCAAGACATTTCATCCAAGCACAGTCTTTTATTATATGAAAATAATTGCTCTGAACACTATAGAATATTCTCTATATGACAAGCTCCAGTTCTGTGGTAAGTGAAATACTTAAAGATCACAATCAATGTCCCTCCAGAGGGAGAAAAGGGGGAAAAAAATTTCTCAAACACAAGCTAACATGGTATAAGCAAATGCATGTCTCAAAATACTGAAAATTGAAAAAGAAAAGCAAAACAAAAAACCCCCAACAACAACAAACCACCCCTCCCTCCCCCCAAAACCAAAAAAGCATGTTGCCATACAGTTAAATAAGTGTTGTCTTTAAGCCTGAAGTTCAACAATGTGAAGTGGAACATCACCATTCTTTTTCAGTTGCCTCTTTTTATTATTTTTTGTCAGTAGTCGGACTGCTATCGCAAACACCTTCACAACATACAAAAACCAATTTTTTTTTTTTCTAATCCAGAATAAGGTAATGATTTTTTTTCTTTTTCAATCTGATGGGAGTTCAAAAGTAAAAGAGAAACAGTAAAACTATGACAACAGCACCTTGACATTGTTTTAATTTCAACGCTATCAGAAGTTAGAAGCAGTAAACATATATACTAACAGACTAAAGATACTTACTGTCTAAAATGTAAACAGAATGTTTTGGTTCAATTTATTTTTCTGAAAGAGGACAGTTTATCATTAATTCACAATTGAAGCAGCATGCAATTTTATTCTTTTTTTTTTTAAAAATTTTTTTATATTTTCAATTCTTGGCAACGGCGACAAACCACAATGTTATGGAGGAATGTAATGCAGACTTTTTTGTTTGCTTGATTTTCCTTTTTTTTTTTTTTGTTTTTTTTTTTTTTTGTTTGTTTGTTTAAACTTGTGCGCAAATGACTATTGTTCCCCTTCAGGTCATGGATATGTTCAATAAATAGATTGTGTAACCACTGTACTGTATAAACTTCAGTCATACATGCAGTCCATAAAATTATTTTTTTACCGAATAATTTACCCTGTTATGTATATATACAAATAGATAATTTCGTCTCAATATAATCTATACAACACGAATCCACTATCTTCCCCTTTTAATGGTTAATGTACATACACAAGAAGTGTCTATCCTTATAAAGCGCCAGCCAACTCTCTTTTTATTATCCATGGTGAGAGCTCTCACGTAAGACTGGGTAGTTCGGCACTGAGAGTTCCAGTGCCTCTTGTCTATGCCCCTGCAGCCCTCCTTTGTGTACCCCTTAGGGTTGCATTTGGTCTCATAGAAGTATTGCTTCAGCTGGCCTTTGGGTACTGGAACTTTTTCCAGGACTGTGACGGTTGCCCCGGACATGTCCACTGCAGTCTTTTTCTCTGCTGCCGTCACCCACTCACTCGTGCTGTCACACACGCTCAGTTCCCCGCGGCGAGCTGGATCGGAGTGGCGCCGGACCCTCATGGACATGTTTGCAGCATCCAAGTAGTTTTTGTACTCCTCGAGCAGAAAGAGCAGCGGGGGTTCCAAAGGCACTTGACTGCTTAGCATGACTCGGGATGTATACAAGTCTGCATCCTTGTTTCCCTCACTGGGCTGGATGTCCTGGTCCTCGTCTAGAAGCTCCTCTATGACATGTTCAAAAGTATCTGCCAACGATGTCAGTCCTCTTGAACCAGCACTGGGCCCATTTATGCTCTCAAGGGTCCCGTGGGTCCGAAGACCTGGGTAAGCCAAGCTGCCTTGTCCTCTTAGACTAGCTTCTTTCATTGGGGCAGCTTTCATGCAAGTGAAGTATGAGATAACCATAGTAAAGAAAAGGATGGTCATCACTCTTCTCACTTGGTGGAACTGTTAAAACCAAGAAAAATAAATTAACTTACAAGGTTTGGAGGAATAAAATTCACCCAAGTAGACACAAAACTATGCATTTTCTACAGAGATATTCTGCATGCAGTTGCAACTCGTTACCAGTGATAAAACATACTCTTGTAAAAGAGTGTTCTTTGATTTAGTTTCAGGAAAAGTATATGCTGCAGCACAGGCAACATTGATCCCAGCAACTCAGTTCTTATATGCTAAAACCTCTCTGCAGCAAGTATTAGATTAGATAATATGCAGACTCCTCATTTATTGACCAATTACACCTATTTCAAGTAATGGCAAAAGCAGCACTGCTATTTAGCAATGCAACATTTCAGCAATAAAAGACAGCTTCACAGCTGCAGTAGGCAAGACTTCCAATTCAAGCAAATGTAAATACTTGATTTTGAGGACTTCTCTATAGAAGAAAATAGCTCATCATTCTGCCCACAAAAAAAAACCAAACACAGAGTAGCACCAGGATAAACTGCATTCGTGTTTTGAAAGCAATCTCCGAAACACAGGAAGAAGACATTTTTCTGAGGTCTCAGCAGGTCAATTTCTCATGTAAATGTAGAAGTACCTAAATACAGAACAATAAAATGGCCTGGAACAGTGCACTGAACTGGAGCTGGACAGGTTGCGCGCATCACGTGAACAGCACGGAAAGGGCACGCAGGATTACAGAGCTGGTAACAGCTATACTGAAGTGACAGGAACAAAACCACTGTTCTGTACTTTTCCAGAGCCCCACACCACCTCTTCTCAGGTGGGCAGAGCATTTATTTACACCTAGTTAGAGTGTCAGGTGGGCAGAGTGTTTATTTACACCTAGGTAGAATCCAGATGCCATCATTAAAGCCAGCATAACCAGCCCTATTGCCATACTGAAACACAAAACTGAGCAGTTTTGCCCGTTTCTCTCGCATTCTGCCCCAAAACCTGGTACATGTTAAGGGTCATGCTTTGATGTTTATATGTGTTCTCATCGCTGTCCTCACTGAGAGGTGGGGTAGCACCAGAAAGGTGTGTTGGTAAGGAAATTCCTCACCAGGCTTGGAATCAGCACAGCTCACTCCTATCAGGACTCCCAACTGCTTGAAGCTGGTATGAACTCCTTCCCAAGGGCTTTTTTGAGCCTCCTCAGGGTAAAAATTGTTTCCTCCTCAAGTGCAGAGTAGATACTTTAAGTCCTGTTAAAAGGACCGCCCCCAAATCCTGCAGTGACAGAGATCTATGCCTTCCGTCTGATCCCAAGTACTACTACAACATCTATCATATCCAGTTGTCATTTTTTTTCACCTTCTGATCTCTCTTCTCACCAGTTCTGTTTGCTAGAAAGCAATGGCATTGTTCACATTTTTGGAAAAGCAGCTAATGCATGTTTCAGAGCTTTTGAAGTTCATTTGGAAGTACCTCATACTTGGCAACACTCATTGGAGTAAATGCTATTTCTGTTTGCCAACAGGGTGCTATGTAAAAAGACTTACTTTATCTCCAGCAAATATGCTGTGGGAAATCAGTACTCTTATGACTTAACATGGAAAGGCAATTTATCATAAAACATACAAATAAAGTGAAATGTGCACTAGAAAGGCAATGCCTAAAATGTAGGTCTTAAAATACCTAATGAAGGCAGGGTGGGAAGTGTTCAGGATTATGTCCATGCCCCCCTCATCTCCAGGCCCCCACTAAACAAGATTTTGGCCAAGAATCCTTTGTAACCCAGCACAACTCTTCCTTCATCCCTCCATCTCTCTTCCTGTTTAATAGTGTTGTTGCGGCATAGATTTATTAAGATTAAACAAACCTGACATCTGTGACTCACAGGAACATAGTGTTTGCTCTAACCATGCAGAACATTCATATTTTGCAGATTTTTTCATGTTGGGATTTTCAAAACATTCTACAGGGAGTGTCAGATTTCTTCCTCAAAGGGAAGGAAAGGAGGCATTACAGAGGTGATTTACAAAGGAAGGAAAAAGATTGATAGTCTTCCTTTATCAAATGAGGAACAACTCTTATTTTCATTCCTGAAAATGAGTGGCTCAGCTAACATACAAATGCAGAGCCAGTGGAACAAAACATAATATTTATACACTCTCTCTTCAGAGAATTGTTTAATATAAAACCTAAAAAGAAAAGAACCCCAAACACTCACATCACACTTCGTGCCCACCAGAGCAATGAACAGAAAACAGATCTTCTGGCTCCTACCCAAGTTCCTGTTATTTTTATCAAAGTAGTGCCCAGAGGTCCTGGCCAGTTCTTGACTCTGTAGGACAGGCTCTCTGAGCACGTAGCCCCCCAGTGGGCCTTCCACAGCAAAAGAGAGAGGGCACAAGGGGCACCAAGACAAGCACAGAACAGGGAGAAGCTCACACCCACCAGGTAAGCACACCAGCTGGAGTAGCTCGGTTGCTGTTTAAGTTAGACAGGTGAACAAAGGAGAGAAGAATCCCTGGTCCAGGCCACATCACTGCCTCCTGTCACTGGGCTGTTTACCTTGCATGGATGTGAAAACAGAACAGTGGCTGCACAGCTTCACTCACATGGATGCTTTTCTTAAAAGGAAGACAATGGAGGACAGTGGTGCAGATTGACTTTGATAAGGCCTCAGCATCCTCTGCCCACAGCTGCTTGGTCACCAGATCTAACAGTACTTTATATCACATTCAATTTTCCTTAATCAATTATGCCTTCCATTTAGCAAGAAAACTGCTGTCAAGTGTGATCAATTCACATCCTATCTGATGATGCAACCACCACTATTATCTGGGATAGCAAGAAATTGCGTACAACTAGACTGAAAACCAACAATTTTTAGACAAGCATTACCCACATAACATACTGATGATACACAAAAAACTCGTATCTGCTTAAAGGCCAATCCTCTTCCTCCCATTTAAAACTCTAGAAGAGCATGTTGAAGTAAGCTTTAGCAGCACAGATACACGGAATATTGCCAGCAAGCTACCACAGAACGAACATCTACTACTCTGCAAATGAGTCCCAGACTAAGCTGAACTCCAGAAGCAGGATGTAAAACCATTCTTCTCTCTGTCTTACCTTGACTCAAGCACTGTACAGAGTCCTTATCTTTGGCAGCAAAATTATGTCAAGTGATTTAATACAATATTTTATCACCTGGAAAATACCTTTATTTTAGAGACCAGAGCAATTTGTGTTAGCAGTTGCTAAAAATCAACTAGTTTAACATGTTATAGAAGAATCAGATTATTTCACTTCATGGGTAGAATCACACAACCTTTCAGCTATTGTTGAACTCACACATGAATGTATGTGTGTTGGTTTCACCTGGCTTGATTTTTTGGTGAGGAGGAAAGAAGGCAGCCATGGAAGTGATTATTTTTCTTTGTGCAGTAGCTGAGATTCTTCTGCAAGGCGTGGTGAGGACTATAATGTAACAAACAACTTCCCTGTAATTCATGAAGTGCATGGGGGGATGCAGAGGTCCACTCACAGCCCGTGAGAAAAGATGCTCATGCTGGAGCACATGGATGCTGAAAAGCTGTAATCTAGTGGACAACTCAAACAGAGGGAAAGAAGATAAAGAGAACACTAAAATGACCCACACCATGTATTTTGGGAAGACTATTCTGCCCATGGAAGGGACTCACGTTGCAGCAGGTTGGGTGGGACTGCAACTCATGAAAATTAGAACCATGTTGGAAAAGCTCACAGAGAACTGCCTCCTATGGGGAGGACCCCATGACATAACAGAAGACTTCCCTCCCTAAGCTAACTGAAGAAAGATTTTTAGAAGTGCTAAACTGACTAAACCCCCCACATTTAGTCTCCCTGTACTGTTGGTGGGAAGGAAAGAAGGGCTGGGGGGGAGGAGGGGGGGCAGGGAGAGAAAGGTGTTGTAATGGTTTTAGTTCTCATTATCCTCTTTTAGTTCTGTTAATATTTTTATTTTAATTTTAATACCTTTTAAGTTTTGACCCTATTTTGCCCTTAAAGTGTTTCTTCCCAATCCTTACCTCAAGTCATGAGCCCCTTTGGGTTTTCTTTCCCCCTCCATTACTTAAGTACAGCAGAGAAGAATGGGTGAAGAGTTTTTTCATGGGTGCCTGGCATTTAGCCAGCATCAAACCACAACAGGTTCACCTCCTTAATGAGGCAGGACTAATATCCCAATGCTGCACCAATAAGATCATTGGAAACACTTTGGAGGGCAGCTTCCAGTCCTTTTCCTCTCTGTTCCCCAACCACCAAACCTTCATTATATTGCAAAGATTAAAGATACTGCCTGTCCTGTTACAGTAAGTGTCTTGTAAATCCCAAACATTAACTATTGTCTATATCCTTCTGATTATGAGCCAGTCAGTGTGCCACCCTGTGTGGAAGGGGAAGTGAGCTGGGAACATGGGACAAAACAATTTTCCTATTTTCCTAGCCTGCTACTACTGAGCAAGGCACTGATCCTTTCTGTGTTGGGCATATCCACTGCTAGGAGGTCTTGCATGGAGATGCCCCAGCATTTCTGTGTACATCCATGCCTGAGGCTGTGCTGGTACACTGAGCAACTAGCTCCCATGGAGGTCACCAGTGCTGACTTTTTCTTACCTGGAGCAACCTGGCTGATAATGCATGTTCTGCATCAATACAACTGAATGCCAGACAAACAGTGTGGCCATGACTGCTTGTAGTAAGATGTGCACCCAGAATCATACAATAAAAAAACTACTGATGTTACAACATCAGTCTGTAATCCTACAATACACTTATTTTCCCTCCCTTCTCAGGTGCAGGAGGTTCAGGTCTCTACTTCACACCTTCTAGGAACAACAAGTAAAGGCTGCAACCCTTTTGCACTCCTATTCAGCCACATCTCTGGCATAAAAGATCAAAGACATCTCTAGCAATTGCTAGAGTCTCTAGTCCAATTGCTGTCCCATACACTGTACACCCACTAACTTGTACTACATAGATATACACTAGCTTCCCTGAGAGCAACCCTTAAACTACTCCCTCAGGACTTGAGATGCATCTATCAGAAATCACATTTGAGACCAGCTTGGTGGATGCTCTCATGGCCACAAGAATGTTCTTTCTGCTTTCATGCAGCACAGTGAAGCTGTAGCAATGAAAAGAGGTCACCCACTGGACCAGATCTCAGGAAGATGAGACCTACTTCATACTCCAATAAAGTCCATACAATTACAGCTAGAGTAAGGACGTGTAATTGTGGCAGTCATCTCCACTAATGGAAAGCAGGCTCATTAAATGAAGGTCACGTCAATTATCTACTGCTACTTAACATATGCAGTCAATGACCTTGCTGTACTATTTATTTCAGTATTTGTACTTAATGAAGATTCAGCAGTTAATTGTTTAATTTAGTTATTTTTAGTTATTTTAAGCAGAAATCCAGTAGCTTTACAGGTTATATTTGCACCAGAGAGACCTAAGGAATAGCTGTGAACACGTACTTGCTTTTCTGCATCCCAGTATGTGCCATGAAAGTTGAAATAACTTTCAGTAGTGAATAGATTCATGTTTTCATCTCCAGAAAGGAGTGTGTGGAGGAAGATAAAATTAGCAGCATGTGACATTCGTTTTGTGCCTTGCCATTTTCTAAGATCTTTACACAAAAGTTCAATTTACCAAATCCTACTGAATGCCACAGGCATGAGTTTCTGCTTTATGCATCATTGCCAGAGTGTGTGAACAGATATCAAAATGGGATGCATGTCAGCACATGATTTGCAAAGACTAAATGTACTGAGAACAAATAGCATTAACCTTTATCACATGCATAACTGGATGTCTGACACACTCTACTTATCCTTGAGGCTATTTATGCAGCAAACTACATAATTACATTTTATTACTGCAAATAAAGCACCCACCCCCCAATACATATACATGCACACCCATATCCAATTTGTATTCTTGTAAGTTGGTGCTTCTCGTCAGGAAGAATAAACCTATTTTATTTTTATTCTCATGTTGGTTTCCCCTGAGGTAATGAAATCTACTCAGCCTTAATGCTAGAGATAGCAGAGACTATGAAGTATTTTGAAGTCCAAGATAAACAGCAAGCAAATTTACAAGTAGTGCTAACTTTAACTACAACTTTTAGCATGAGAAATTGGCTTTTATCTTATGTTGCTAAATACTGTCTGTGGTACAGCTTCTGAGAGCAAACAAACTCCAGTAATGTCTATATTGGCTCTGGAAAAGTATGCATCTGTCTAAAGCACTACAAGGCATTTTTTGTGGGGTTCCAAGGTTTTATTGGACTCTCTCCTCAGTACATACAGAAATCACAGCTTCTGACAACCAGAGGTGAGAAAGAACCCAAAGAAAATAATGGCAAAATAATAATGCCATGACATCACAGTCCTGATCTTTCACAGAGCCATGCATCAGAGTTTCCTACAAACTTCTCATACCTTTCTAGACACTCAAACAGCTCACTTCAAAGCTCTGAGTGAGAATTCAGTTGCTTTAATGAGTGCAGAGCAGATTCACTGCAAAGACACTTAATTATGCTTAAATTGGCTAAGTGCAGGACTACAAGGTGTTCCCAGCAGGCTCTCTGTCGGACAGATCTCAGACCCAGTTAGGATGAGTTTTGACAGTATGTACAAGTGAAGAAATAGCAGACCAGATTCACAGATGGTATCACAGGTTTTCAGAGAGACATCTTTAGAGGAGATGTGCACTTTTTTTATACTTTGATAATGGGAACTAATTATTGAGCCAGCTCAACACTTACTGCCTTTCCAGCTGTTCGTACAGCACACCACACTTCAGGCACTCAAACTGCACAGGAAGTTGTGATTCCAACTGTACACAAAGAAACTTAGCTCCCAAAAGAGCCCTGTGTGTGTGCCACCATTTGTGGCTTCACCACAACATTTCTTGCCAAAATTTCATGTTGAAATCCCAAGGTATGCAATGAATGTCCTCCACAAATAAAAAAGTTTCTTCTTTTCAGAGTATCATGGGTTGAGTAACATGCTGCACTTCTATTACTCTGTCACAAATACTGTGCAGTAGGGATGATACTTCTAAGCTCAAAACTTGTGCATTAGCAAATTCCAAGTTCAAAATTGACTTTAGAAAACTGCATTTATCTCTTTAGAGTACACATCAAGGTATGTTCATGCCATTACTGTGGTCATTCAGAAGTAACACTAAAGCAATCTCTGGGAGAGGAAGGTTCACCTATAGAATGGGGTACATACTGCCCCCCCAACATGAAACCCATGAAACCAATCCATTAAGTAATTACTCCATGCCAAGATACTATCTGGTTCCTCCATGGGGGCAGATAATTACAGTTCTCTGAAATCATTTGCTTCAATAGCCACTAGAGCTTTATAAAATGCTAATTCAACCTGCGTGCAAAAGAACATTAAGAAAGAACCTCAGACCTTCGAGCAGCATCTGCAGTTTGTCTTCTATTTCACTACAGCTCTCTGGTACAAAACACTGCACTGAATCATCACAGGACTAAGCTATTCTGCCAAGTACACACATGAAGCTCACAGAGAAGTCAAGGATAATTGGCACCCAGAAGCAGGAACAGAATGGATCATGTTGCGTGCAATCTAGCACGAGCTGGATCCACTGAACAGTGACATGTGTCCAGCAGCCCTGGAAAAACCCAGAAGTGCCTGCACCAACTGAGGCTTGATTTCACAGAGTGCCTATAAAATACTGAACAGCATGGAAAGGATCCCACACATACATCAGTTCTGCTGCAAGTGGCAGCTTCCTAGGACCTATAGAACATTATGCAGCCAACAGAAACATAAGTGAAGATTTGCCAAGGAAAAGAAATGGTTAAAAAGCATAATCATCAGATAGTGCAGTTACCAGTGGCTTGGGAAGGCAGTGCTTTCACTAGGGTGAGGGGAGGAGAGCAAGGGCTATACCTGTTTGTAGCAAGACTCTTACCTTTGCCGAGACCCTGACTGTGTGTGGCATTGCTGTAAGAGAACACCTTACTTTTAGCCATAGCCAGTACTTGAAATGCAGCTGATCAGTACATTGTGATGTGAATGAACCAGAAACCAGAAGTGCTTGCTGTGAGAGCTCTGACAGGTATTAACAGTGCTCCTGCATTTGCTAGTGGTGTTTCAGTCATCTTTTGGCTGTCTGCCCTTGTGTGTGGATTTTTCTTGACACATGCTCAGTCCAGCTGTCAGCACAGGATCTCCAGGGAAATAATTTCTGTACACAGAGCAAGGAATAAAAGCTTACACTGAGGTACCGGAGCAGTTTCTGGGAGTATTCAAGTCCAAAAATTACATGGGAGCAGAACCAGAGAAGCAGCAGAAATCTGTAGGTTTGCAAAGTCACCTCAATCAATGTTAATGGAATAATGAGGACTTGTATAATGATATAAGGATATGCTCATTGGGAATCTAATCCACTTCACTGGGCAGCCAGCCCTGCACGTGTCTTGCTGTGATAACAGCTTTATCTTTAGAGATAACACTATTGGAAAATTATGTCAGTATGTTAACATAACTGTATTGAAAACACTTTGGCAAGAAGTGCTCTTTCACCAATGATATTTTACAATGACAATGCAGCTTACCACAGATTTCAAAGCATTATTGTTTTCAGCTTTTTAATCCCCACCTTCTAAGTGGTTTCATGTTGAAACAAGACTGTTGCACTTGCTATGGCTGGTACTCTATCCCTAATCTATTTTAAAAATCTGAGGGCCAACATCAACCAGATTCAATAGAGGGACACACATGGTCATGTTGTATAACCAGCATGCCAGCACCTGAAACCAAATAAGCTCTTCTCCTCCTCCATCCTTAAGAAAACACCTGTGTATAGGCTTATGGACTTACAACACCATATTTTCCTTTCATTTCACAAGCTCCACAGAGGGAAAGTTTGGAATCACTAGAAGGGGTGAGGAGGTACCGCTGGCAGAGGTTTCAAAACAAGCTTTGTTAGTTGTACTACTCAAGGTACAAACATTTAATGGAACAAAGAAAAAAAAGCCCCTGTAGTCTTACAGGAAAAATGAATTTATCCAACTCCTGCCTTCTCCCAAATGTATAATGGTGTAACTTCTTTCACCAAGAGTGTTACACTGTGATTTCTGTGAATTACACAGACATTGGGACCTTACCTTTCCTAACTAAAAATTAAGTTACAAGGCTCCTGACTTTTCATACTTGCCACTAGATATAACAGATTGTGGCATCATGGGGAATTATTTCCACAAAAATTATTGAAGTTCCTTGAAGCAGTAAGTTCCAGTGGACCTTAATTCTGGTGGGCACAGTCTCTACCTGGTATAAATGCACCGTGTTCCATTCATAGATTTATATCAGTTGCAAAGGTGACTCAATATTTATGTGCTTAGAAAATCAGATGGGGTCACAACCTAAATGATAGCTAATAGTTGTATCAGAACAAAATGTGACAGGTTTCAGCAAAGCAGTTTCCTCAGAACTCCTGAGGGATACATGAGTATTTGGTAATACAGTTTAAAGAGAAAGGAAAAGACCTTTCTAGGTGTGCAGGCTAGCTCTTCCCTTGCTGATATAAGCACATAAATAGCCTGGACATGTCTATAAAGAGAAGTATGCAAAATCCAGCCCAACACCACCTAATGTTCCTCACTTGGGTGTCCTGTTTCATGCACAACCCCCCACTGAAGAAAGTGGCTTTGCTGCCAGCAAACCACTGTTCTCACTGTAAGAGCCCTTAAGCTCCAAAGGGTAGGTTTGTATATGAGATTTCAGTCATTAAATAAACACGTCTCTAGAAAAACTTCAATACCTGTCCCTTCATGTAAGCAGATCCCACTATGCTGCAGGGAAGGACAGCTTCTCTTCTAATAGCTGGGGGTGGGGGAGGAAAGAAAGTTAAAGCAAGAAACATTAAATTACACAATTACTCTTGGAAACAGCTAAGTCTTTTCCCTCTCCCAAATATCACCACAACAGAATAGATTAGTTATAGAAGTCACCATCCTATTCAAAATCAAAAATGTCATACCAGAGATTATTAGTAGTTGTAGAGGGAAAGAAATTCTTAGCAAAAGCTAAGAAATCTGCTACTTAAGCTGTTGTGACTCTCCAATTGTACAGCATTTTTTGGAGAACATGCTATCAAAGCCACCAAAGTACTTTGCAAACACTGAATCTCAACATACTTAGGTGAGAAGGAACCACATCAGAAGCTGTGTTTTCCCTCTGGGTAGCCTAAAGCCCACAAGTATTTTAAACATTTTATCCCAGATTTCACAGCAAGTCACTGTGGAACCAGAGGAGATCTTGCTCAAAATCCCTCAGATTCACCACTACACAAGGCTGCCTTTACCATGTGTATCATATGCATATTTTGCTAATCTCTCCACGGCAATTTAGATGTCTAACACAGAGAGATGCTGATTAAAACCTTAGGGGTATTACCTTGAATACATATGCTAGCTCACTTCCATCTGTGTCATTATTAGTTCCTGACTGTAGGTTAACTATAGGGCATGTTGTCACGAGCCTAAGGTGGGGTGGCAGAAACTCCTGCAATTGCCATATGGATTTCTGTTTCTTCTTTCATTTTTCAGCTTTTGGCCTCATGCTTCCAATTTGTGGGCTCAACCACTACATAACAAAGAGCAACAAGGAAAACAAAAACTAGTGTTAAACTATAAATATTCTTCGCCATTAAAACCTCTAAGTTTGATTTGAAATGCAAGTACAAGTTCCTATCTCATCTAGACCAGAGACTGCTTTTACCTGCAGCAAACTTGTTATGAAATTTGGGAAAGACCTATTCCCATAAAGAAGTACTATTGCACAAGCAGGTATTTAGCAGCCCTACAAACACAAACCAGGCAGCTTTCCAGGTACCAAGGGTCATCCTTAATTTGGATAAAATGGAGAGCAAGGTTATGCCTACTTGTAATATGGGTAGCAGCACCATCAAAACAATAAAAGGAAAAAAGATGTCCGAGTTCCAGTCATCCTTTTTGCCAATGGACATCCACAGATCCATCTTCATGTTAAAACACCAATGGCTCAAGACTGTCCTTAAAAAAATTATGGGTCGTGTTTTGACGTACGCCTGAACATAACAAATTACAAAATACGCAGAATTATCAGTAGTTCCCCTGCAGCCATTTTCTAGTGAGCACAATTTGAATATTAAAACATCTGGTGGTGCTTTACAACTGAAGACTTGCTCCAAAGCATTCAATTTACAGTAGACGTGGAAGTTATTTATTGCGTTTTCTAGGTCTCACTGCATACCTGCCCTTCCTTTAGCTAAAGGCAGGGGAAATGATTTATAGTATTTCCAAGCATAAGTGTCTGAAAGTTTCATAACAGTTACAAGAATCAGAGCAGGTTAAAAAATATACAACTGTTTCCACACTGAACAAAATTTTTTAAGAACTAGGTGATATGACTTCATGCTTGAGGTTTATGGACTTCAAGAGGTTGCCCACAGGTTTGTAGCTCTCAAAGGTAGACTCCTTTGGAGGCTGACTTCTGACTAACTTAAACTTTATTTCTGCCTTTCTTTTTAATGGAGGTATGCAGAATTGACTCATTCTTTTGCAACAACCCTGTTCACTGGTGACATTCCTCCTACTTTTGCACTTGCAATGGCAAAGAAGTTTTGCACAGGGGAGAGCAGAAATTTATCATTAGTGCAAAATCAAGAGAGGAAAAGGACTTAAATGAGGCCTTTCAAGGAAGGCAGCTTTATTCCTTGCTTTAAATTCATGTGCCAATCATTAGCTTCTAAGGGGAAAACACATTTTCAGACATTTCTTGCCAGTCAAAACATCTGTACATCTGTGAGAAGATGTAATGAAGCACCTGCTTCTTCTCTTTGCATCACTTCATTGAAATCAATTTGCCAACGCCACACCAGCAAATACTGTGCTGCTGTAATGACAAGTGAAGCATCTTTCTTTGCCTCCCATAAAATAAAAACAATCCTTCACCAGTCTACAAGACATAAGCTGACAACAACAAAAAATGTCATGACATTAATGGTAGTGTTTACATCTGGAAAAGCAAAAATGCAGAACTTTCAGATGTGTTTATTTCTAGTTTTGGTTCAACCCATTATAAAGATAAAGGGTGGTCACGATGTTCAGAAGGACTTTCATAGCTTACCACAGTTTCCTGGCATGGATTCTGGTTAAATCACTCTTGCCAGCTCAAACTTGTTATTGAATGTGCTTCCTTCTCACACTGGCTCCCAGTACAAATTCTATCAAATAGCATTTCTCTCTCGGCATTTACGGCTCAGTCAAACTGGATAATCAACTCAGAAGGAATGTAAATAGCAAGTGAAGATCCAAGTCTTAATGGAGGCAGCCAGCAGGCAGAATTACCTCGAAATACTTCAAAACAAGTCATGTCACTCATCCCAACAGTATCCATACACTTCTGTGGTACAGTGACAGCTATGACTAAGGGGAGAGGTTGGCTTTACTAATCCAGCCTTTCAATAAAGTTTGGATTTAGTTTCTTTTCTTCTCAGTGTATCATGTACTAAATACTCAACAAAAGCACCATGGCCAGTGTAAAGATGGATAAACTAAACCATGTGGATACTAGATGTTGCACCAAGCTTAAAAAGTAAATGGCATAACAGACTAAGGAATCCAGAGATCATAACCTTTAATTTCTTGATCTAGATGAAACAGCATTTCTCCAGGAGTAGAGTCGAAAAGAAACGGTGTTTAGATCACATTAGATAAGGCACAATATGCATTAGAATTGGGACAAGATTAAGCTTAACTCACTTTTAAAAGATTCTGGGTTGAGTCTTTTACATGCTGAATTAATAAAGACCATGTAACAGCATTTTGCTCAAAGTTTTGCCTAGTTCAATTTTTTTCCTGATTCCTCCTGCATTCATGCAAAGCCTACTTGTAACTCAGTGCACATACTGGAAAGATTGAGGCTGATGTTGAACTCTGGTGAGCCAAGGATTGTTTTTCAAACTCTAGTTTGGTATTACAACTCTTATGCACCATGATATGGCATAAGCAGTTTGCAGTTGCCTCCTCTCTTGTGGCAAATATCCCTGTATCACAGTTTCTCAGCTTCCCACAGGAAAATTCTGTTCCTTCTGAAGTTTTGGATTAAGCTCTTATCCCAATATAATTTACACTGACAGACTTCAAATATTTTAGGAAATTTAAAAAACCATCACCTGGAAAGTTATCCAGTATGTGCAATTGACTAGCAGATTGCATTTTCAGGGCTCTGTGAGATGATGTTATCAACTCCAGGTTAAGCTGTGCTGGTTTTCTTATTCTAGTAGGCATTTGATAGCTGAGAGCTAGCAGTTATTATAAAAGCCCCAAAACATACAGTGTCTCTAAGAGTCAAACAGAGAAACTGAACATGAGATTATGAGTTCAGGGGGTAAAAAAAGGCTCATTGTTTCCCTCTGTAATCAGGAAACAAATTAAGCTGGGAACACTGCTTCTCTCTCCAGCGCAGAGGAATAAAATACTACAGCAGGTTGATGTACAAAACAAAAAAAAAAGGAGGAGCAGATACTACTGTATTCCATGTCGTTAGATTTGAGGTAGCAACAAATAGCTACACGTTCAACTTAACTTTGATACTTATTTTTAAATTGAGAAAATTCTGAATCTAGTGAAACCAATCTAAAGGCTGCTGAGTTGATACATCTGGGAAAACCGGAATTTTTTCTATTCCAGGAAATATATAGTAAAGGACAGTCCCCAACAAGCAGACTTCAAAGATTACATAGGGAACAAACCAACCTTCAAATGAACTCAAATCCTTAAGGGACTAATTCCACATTGCATTTTATTGATGTAGGCTTTACAAAGGCTATGAAGCCTCAGCAACAGGTGTGCCAAACCTTTATAAATTTGACTTGCAAATAGTTCTTTAGGTGTAGTCTAAATTAATCAGCAAATGATGTACTGAAAGTGATGCTTCTTTGCTTACCTATTCAAGCCACACAAGGAAGACTCTATAAAATTTAGTTTACCTGCATCACTAGAACAGGATTCATCACTAGAACAGGATTCATCACTAGAACAGGTAATCATCAATTACAGGGCTAAAAAAAGCCTGCACTCATACACTAAATTTATACTGTAGAGTAAGGATTGGGATTAACTTGTTTTAAAGGTGCAGGATCCCCTGCCAGAGACAGCCTGAGCACCCAATGTGGTTTGTGCATCTCTAGGTGGCAGTAGCTGCTCAGATTTTGAGATACTCTGAGATGCTTATCTCAAATTTGGCAACCAGTATCCTTCCATCCTCCTAGAATTGCCTTTCCTAACGTGAAATGTGACCCCCCTCCCCCATTTCTTCATAATTTATAGTAGTCTGTAGCTGAGTCACAAGGATTTCTGCATTTTCCTAACCAAGTACACAAGAAAAGAAATGAACTGCCAAAGGATTGAGGTAATTTATAGCGTAAAGCATTGAGAGCTTCTAGTCGATCAAAGGACTCAGAGAAACAAATATAAGAACAATCATGCCTTCTGTTCTCTACAAATGCCACGGCCAGAAATAACTGTCCTAATTAACTGGTTTCAGAAAATGACTTCTCTGAAAAATACAATATTCTTACCAAGGAAAGTATACAACTGCTACAGTCTTATGGCAGCTGTCAGCAGGGCATGAAAAATCACCAAATGAAGTTTCCTTTTGCTTCCTCTGGTTGTGCTTGGTACCCATCTCTAGACAGTTCTATCTATTCATGGTGCCTAAATAACGCTGCAATGGGACATTCTGCTACCACTAGTATCAGTGTTACCAAGAATTACAATCTCATCAGGTCAGTACCACCCTCTGTCCACTAGTTATAAAGGGTAGACATTGCACCTGAGATGAGGTTGGCTGGTTTGGTTTTTGCTGTTGCTTTTTTGGTTTTTTTGGTAAGACTGTTGCCTGGTCAGTCATGGCATTTCCAGTACTTCAGACTGTTTCATGTTCATTGTTGCTGAAGGGTATAGCAGTTGAACTCCACCAGTCTACAGTTGCCTGATAGTTAGATCCTGAATGTTGAAAAGGAGGAAAGGCTGAGTCTGACCCTACACATCACCTACACTTTACACATAGACTGTTTTCCCTGTGGACAACTCCTGCAAACAGTGCTCCTCACTGGACTGCTCAGCACCTGGAATTGGTAACATGCAAGTTTAAGGTAGCATAGCAAAGTAGCCTGTATGCACTGCATAGCAAAACCTATTATTTACTGTTCATATTACAAGAGCATTGGTGAGTTCTTGTTGGGTACCAGAAAGAGAAGACAGGTGAGACTATCTCTGCCTCAAAGAACCTGCAGTCAAAGATAAGACTGAGTAAGAGATGGATAAGGAAACAGTAAGATTTGTGAGTTGACAGACAGGGGACACAGCCTATCAGCCTCATCCCAACTCAAATGTCAGGCAGTTCACTCAGTACACACCTGTGCTGCTTCCTAATGGTGTATCACAGCATACAAGAGTTGTTACAGAACCTTCCCAGCTGGAACTGAAGACAGTAGGTTACTGGCTAACACTTCATTTCAGCAACACACAAAAATAGCTTAGCTTCAGTGCCTTTAAAAGCTTCCTTTTAAAGGGTGTTTACAACTAAAGATTACCAAGAATGCCAGTGCATGAACTGATCTAAGGAATGATTGAAAGTTTCCCAATTAAGCAGCATTTCAGCTATTTAGGAGAAAACAAGTGCTCACAACATATGCTTGAAAACAGGTCAAGACATGTTAGCAATTAACCTATTAAAAGCACATATCCTTCTCTAGTGGAGCCTCCAACAATTCACACAATGCCTAATGTGAGATTTCTAGGGTAGGCATGGGGCAAATTCTTAGAAGAACTTTTCAGCTTTTTATACAAACCAGGAAGGCAGGTATGAGAAATACCTTTTTTTTTTAAAAAAAAGGACCATACTTCTGTTCACACAGTGCTTAGCCATAGAAGGGCTGAGAGGGTCTCCTACTTCCAAGTTTTTTGTGACCTGCTTTTATACATGCACTCCCTGGGAGAATTATTATCTGAGCAAAATGTGCAGCTTCTGTGTTTTCCTTACAGCAACAGCAGACTAAGAGTTGCACAAATGCTACAGCTACTGCAAGGACTTTTTAAGTGCAGCCACTTTCAGCTCAGCACTATCATGTATACAAAGCTTTTAAGCAAAAGCACAGAACCTTATTTTCCCCTGTATTTTTTTCACATGTTAACGAGCCTTTAAAAACGTTTGCGTCTGTGCACTACATTTTGTAGTATTCCAGCATATTGCAGTACTTCCTATGCACTACTATTACAACATAATGCCTTGGTGCTTAACAGCATGCTGCTTGAAGTTACACTTTTTTCAGTTTAGCCTTACTCCATCAAAGATAAAAGTCCTTTCCCATCTTCCTCCACCATTATATCTGGACTATTCAGATAAAATGTTCTTCATCTTTTTGACCTGGTTTACCCTGATTTCACAGCCATATAACAACAGGATCTACCCTGCAGTTCCGGAAAGCAGAGAGCATTTGCAACATGAACAGAAGGCACACTGCTTACAAATGGGTTTTCCCAGACAAGGTTCAGTGAAGCTGAATGTTAGCGGTAGTACTACAGCAGAAAATAGATATTTTAGAGCTGAAACAGAGTCGGTGCTTTACTCTGAGACCCAGGTGAGGGACGGCACTCATTCCTGCAGAACATCACTGTCTCTCTTCTCTTTTTCCCCACGTCTGTTTACACAGCCAGTGCCCTGGAACTCTGCACACAGGAAGCCACAGCATCCACCTAACAGCTGCTACCTCCTCTCACGTGCCAAACTTCAGGATTCACAGCATGCGTGAAGCCAAGAGCATCCCCTCTGCTTACGTTCCCCTATGCCCAGACAAACTCTGGGCCATCACTGGGGTTGAGTTTTCACTTGAGGGCTTGCAGACAGAAATCCAGCTTTGTAAGCAGAGCCTATGATTTACACAAGCGCACTACCCAAGGCAAAAGAGAAGGCAATATGATGATCTCCTTACTTGGGACAGCCACTCGTGAAAACAGAGCAAAATCTTCACTTTTGTGACCAAGAAGCCATTAAAACTTGGTGCTGTGAAAGTTCCTCCTGCCCACACGCAGGCGGCTCATTATCCAGCCCTTTGCTCATATCTACAGACAACCAAGGAAATTCATTTTATCTATTTATCACCATGAATTAAAGATTACAGAAATACTGGCTGAAGAAAAATGTATTGCCAGGATAGATTCTTTGCATTCATTAGAACTGTGTTACTAGAAACATAAATAAGTAATGACTATTGATCTTGCATAACCTCAGAACATCAAACTACAATAAACTAAGAGGAAAAGGACATATCTTAACTGGAATGTACAAACCAAGACAGCACCTCTCAAAAACAACCAAGCAAAGCAAGAGTGGCCCACAACTATAACACCTCGTATTTTTAATCCTAGGAAAAAAAATAATCAGTGGGACAGCACAAGGCTTCCAAAGTATTAATTAAACCTCTGGCAAACAAATTTACCATTTAACCCCGGGATTTTTTTTTTTTTTCTGGGTGAAGGCGTGTCTGACCCCCCGATATGAATCCACAGCCCGTGAGTCGAGGCCGGTCGCTGCTCTTTCCCGAGTACCGACACCTTCAGCCCCTCAAGCCGCCGGTCTCGCTC
Source organism: Cyanistes caeruleus (assembly GCF_971803275.1). Classification (NCBI taxonomy): domain Eukaryota; kingdom Metazoa; phylum Chordata; class Aves; order Passeriformes; family Paridae; genus Cyanistes; species Cyanistes caeruleus. Next base: position 4,617,450 of record NC_141706.1, on the reverse strand, counting down.
TTCCCGTCCCTGCCGGCGGCACCCGGCGGGCTCCCCGCGCCCGGTGGCTGCTGGAAGCGGGACAGGCGGAGGAGAAGGCGCCCGTGGCACTGGATCCCTGCAGCGGTGCCCGGCATGCTTCGCGTTCCAGCGGCGGTCCAGCTCCAACAAGTGCATCGCGCCCCTCCCTGACGGCGCCCGGCCCTCCCCGCACCGCGGCTCCCCCGCGCCGGCCGCCCCACAGCCGGGCCGGGCCGGGCCCCGCCGCGCCGGCCGTGAGGAGGCCGGGCCGCCGCCCCGCCGCGCGCCCGCCGCCAGGGGGCGCCCCCCGCCGCCCAAGGGCCGCCCGCCGCGCCCCGCGCGGGGCGCCCGCGCCGCCGTCGGGGAAGCGCCGCCGGGTCCCGCGCTCCGCTCCCCCTCACGGAGCCCGGAGCGCGCCCCAGCTCCCGCCGGCCCCAGCAAAAACCCCGCCGGGCACCGGCCGGACCGACAGGTGCGGGAACAAAGGGGTGCGGGGCTGCCCCGGCCCTCCCCCGCCCTTACCGCTCCCCGACGCCTCTCACCGGCCAGCGCCCGCCCAGCTCCGCGGCCACCCTCACCCCCTACCCCCGGCCCCTTAAGTTTTCTGGCGGGGCGCCGCATACCTTGTCGTCCACACAAAGCCTGTCCGGGTCCCCTCCGGGAAGTCACATCCTCTCCCGGGCGCCCAGTCCCACCGACCGCCTCCCGCCGCCTCGACAACACAGGCGGCGTCTCAAGTGTCTCATCAAAGCTTTATGAGGGGCGGGAGGGCAGCGGAGCCGGATCCCACACTCCCGCCGCTCAGCCGGAGCCTCCTGGCCCAGCCCCACCGCCTTCTCCTCGCCGAGCGGCTTCGCCCCCGGCCAGCGGCTGCGGCGGCCGTAGGCACCGCGCTGCCCCGCTTAGAGACTCCGCACCGCCTCCCGGCCCCGCCACCGCCCCCGCCCCGCCCGCCCGGCCCCGCTCCGCTCCGCTCCGCTCCGCTCGGCTCCCCCGGCGCTTCCCGAGCGGGGAGCGGGGGGGCGGGAGGGGGGTGTCGGTCCGCTCGCGGCGGGATATTGGTTTACTCCGCCGGGTATTAAGCAAGCCCAATCCATTTAAATATCGCTCCCGCGCTGACCTCTCCGTAGTTCGCCTATTAAGAATGCAATCAAGATAATAACAGGCATTGCTTATTAATGAGCGCCCCAGGTAACGTTACACCGGTGACTTTCTGCAGGCGCCCAGCGGGAGCTCAGTCCCAGCGGTCCCGAGGCGGCTGTGCCCAGCCCGGGACCCGGACGGGACCGGGACCGGGACCGGGACCGACAGCGGGGCCGCCCGTCGCATCAGCAGCGCCCGTCGGCAGAGACAGGGGCGACCGCGGAGCTCGGGGATCCCCGGGCGAAACGCCGTGCTCGGCTCTGCCCGGTCACCCGCGGGGTGGGTTCCGTACCCCCTGACAAAAATCCGTTCGGCCATCTCCTCCTCCTCCTCCTCCTCCTCCTGCGCGTGCAGCAAATACAGTAAATTATTGATAGTGGAAATTGGTGGAGTCAATAATGGTATCCCCTGATTGACTAGCTCCATCTGATCTTGGTAAAGACAGAGAGGTGGCACGCTCCCCGGCTGGGCTGGCTGCGGCAAGTGGGAGCGCACGCGTGTGCTGGCAGGGCGCAGCGCCTTGTGCCACATCCCACGGCAGGAGCGAGCTGTGGGAGAAGAACTGGCTTCACCCCCTGCCTGGCATGGGCTGTGGTAGCCTTGCCTCTTTCCTTCCCTCTTCCCTCACAGGCAAAATTAGAAGCAGCTGATTTGCGGAAGAAGATAGCGCAACTCTTCTATGAATCGGTTAAAACACGTATTTTTCTACACCTCAAAGCCTGACCGCCATCTAATTACAATTAATGCCAAAGGCCCATTCACTCCACACACTTGAGAAAATTTATTTATACTAGGAGAAATGTGTGCAACTCATTGCTGCCCTCAGACAGTCTGATTGCCTGTGTGCTTTTGCTATGAAACACCTGCATTGATCAGTAAAGTAAAGAAAATAACCCAGGTGTTTGAAATTTGAGTACATCTAAGGCCTTCCATATAAACCAGCTTTTAATATATATAAAAGGAATGATTCCTGGTGGTTAATAACTTTTGCAGCTTTAAGAACTTTAAAAAAAAAAAAAAAAAAAAAATCATGCTTAAGTACCACATCACCATCCTTCTTGCACTTGGGGATTTGGTTTCACGGGTTTGAACTAAAAATGTCAGCAAGCATGAAGACAGTTCTACCTCTTTTGTCTCAGTGTTTTCCAGTCCAAATCAATTTACGAGAAAGGAGACATTTTCAAAGCCTTCTCTAACAGCCTGGGCCTGAGGAATCATGTCCAGCTCTCGCTGGCTGACAGTCACTGATACAGGTAGCTCTTCAGGCCAAGTCCTGCTCTGCTATTTCTGTGTTACTCAAATTCTGCCATTAGGGATATATCAACCATTCATTTTCCCACTCTGATATACCAATATAAGCTTATATCTCTCAGCAATAATTCAGGGTGGATGTTCCAAAAACATGGTTATACCTGGAATTTGCTATGTTAATGTCTGCATTTTATTTGTCTGTTTTAGATTTCACTCTACAATACCATTTAACTTTCCAGATATGACTGTATTAGTGTGGGTACCTGATTTCACTAAGGCAGCACATTTTCAGCAGCCTTTTTGCACAGTCATAAAACAGCACAGTTTCAATATTCTGTGTTTATAAGATGGTGCCTGCAAGTATTTGGATGATCTACCAGACAAGTTAAACAGTAGCAGGAGAGGCTACTTTAATCAGCTGTAATGTAATACATTACACACTTGTTATTCCTGGAGGAAAGACTCTTCTGCTAGTACACTAGACATGCAGATGAGCAACAGCAAGTATCATGCTTTAGAAACACTGCTGGCTTTTTCTCAGGAGTGAAGGAAAAGGGATACACTCTGAAAAAATCTGCTTGCAATCAGAACAATTTTTTTTTTAAATCTTGGAAAGGAAGCACATTACAGACAGCCTGACAAGTCCTCACTCTGTGGTAAGCTCTTCAGCTCAGCTCTGCTAAGAACATGAGAACCATTAATTCCGTGCAACCATGAAATTCCCATTTTCCTCTGCTACAAACATGTTGCATTTTGCATCTGTGTTGAGATTTTCCCAGAGAAGAGGTGTGGTCAGAGGAGCTGCTGTTTCTTGCTGGTATAATCAGCCCTTTGAGCATTATTACCAGCCAGTGCTTGATTACTTGGAAAATGAAAAAGTAGTGTAAATAATTACTTGTTTGGATTTTTAATGCACATGCAAGTTGGGTTCCATATTTTTTGATCAGACCCTGACATCAAAGAGAATTTTTATGAATGAACCCCCAAAAATTTGGTCTCTGAGGTATTAGTTTGTGAAGCAACTCATAGTCCTCACTGCTCTGCCTGGACCTCCACTCCTTTGTCCATAAGATGCACTACAAATTTAGAGTTTACATAAACCGTGACCTTTGAGATTTGTGGGATACATAGGATGCGAAGATGAAGCATCCTGATGTTTTCTTGACCCAAAAGGAGTTTTGTCTTGTGTCTGAAAAAAGATGTCTTCCAGCCTGTCTCAGGAGCAGCTATGTTCTTCCCATTTGGATTGTACAGATGTCACAAGTAAGAGGCACTTGAAAAGAAAGTCACACCACAGTTGCACGGGGAAGAAAAGGTCAGGCAGACCCTTTTCTGGTGGTTTCAGATAATTCAATGTATCAAGCCTCTTGGTGTTGTCACAGGATGCCCACTTTACAGCATTTACCTTGGAACCAAGTGTTTTTTTCTATTCACGACTAATTAAAATAACCTTTTGCATACACAAATCATACATCACCATTCTCCAAACAGCAACAGGGAAAGAGTATGAGTTGTCAATCAACAAAATGTTGATTCATCCCTGCAGCAATAGTTTTTGCAGTGGGGTAAGACCATTGCTTTTTGCTAAAATCAATTTAAACTGTAGCATAGGCACTAATGATGCTGTAGGTACTATAAAGAAGAAAGCAGAATCATGCACACCTGGTTTCTGTCTCAGTGGAGGTTTCACATTATAGTGATTGATGTATGAGGTCCAAATTTACTGATAAACTAATTATATGATAAAGTAGTTTGTGAGACTCCTAAACTCCCCCATTGCAATTGTAGGGGAAGCAATAAAAAGTCAATATTTGAAAGGAGTAGCATTCTTAAAAGGTACATAAAAGAGTAATGGCTGATTGAGTCTCCCCTCCCCCAAACTGTGTCTTTACACTCCCAATTTTATTCATGTAGTATCTTGAACTGTTTTTGAATGAGAAAAAGGTCAAGAAGCTACAATTTGGAATTCTTCTCACTTGGCTGTCAGGAAATATAAACTAATCCTGATTACAAAAAGGACAGTGCTATTGATGTACTCGGGTTTTGATGCTACAGGGTTTTTTCTGCTAAAATTTTCAATTGGCTGAAGTAATTTCTTATATCATTACAAGCATTTTCTGTTTAATTATGTTTATTCATGTTTCCTAGTTACCTTTATTTGCTATTTTTTTTCACATTAAAGGGAGGAAAAATTCATGGAAATAAACTTTTCCAACTCAAGTAATGCTAAAAATTGCAATGGATATATACACAAGTTATATACACAATCAGGGCTGCAGACAGGGTGCATTTATAAGATGTCTGGGCTGTGATGCTGCTCTACAGTGATTCAGTGCTTGCAGCACACACAAGAGAGCTCCTCATTCTCCACACCAACATCAGTGCACTAGAAAAACTTCAGCATCTTTGAGGACCAAAGCCAAATTCTGCTTAACTTCGTAAAATCTTCGTATTGTAGAGGCTTTAACTGAGAGATAATGAGAGAAAGATGGTGGTGATCACTTCCCCAGTTTACCCCCTGCATTCAGGGGCTGGCCAAGCTGTGGCCACAGCCCCTCCCCAGGTATCAGTGTTAATGCCCTGGGGTTGTTAGGTGGATCTTGCATCTCACAACCTCAAGGTTTATGTTGAGTTCAACCTACAAAGAGTTGCTGTCGTTCTGGCCTACAAGCAGCTTGCTGGGTGACTAGAATAGACCCTGTGCCTTAAACAGAGCAGTGTAGTTGCTCTTAATTTCAAGCATAATTTCACCTCCAATAAACAACATTTTTTGAGAGGTCTTTCAGCCTTATTTTAGCAGGGGAAGTATTAAGTGAAACAGCAAAGATGGGAATACAAACCCAAAGATCTTTCATTAGACATGGTTTGTAGGCTGCACATACCCAGGATAAAGCAGGAAAACCTACTCTGAACCACAGGCACTCAAACCACAACATTTTTCCTGAAGAAAATACCACTTAATAGCTCAGAATTGTCACCCTGCAGCTACAGCAAAAGTGATTTTAAAACTCTAACAAACAATTAAAATAATTGTTCTCATGTCTGCCAGAGGTATGCCAGCTTTCAATCTCCTCTGGCAGGATCTGTATCCTGAGTGTTGTCCCATGCCTTCTAATCAGGGATTTCAGCACAATTTATGTGCATGAAACCACTTCTCTGACAGAGTTCTGTGGTAGGTGCAGATTAGTCTTTTGAAAACAAGGAAATGCATGTGTCTATTACACATAAATCTATTAAGCTGCCCATGAACGTGCTTGTTTGGTGAGCACACCAGTTCTGGGTTTGTTCCTTACTACTGCTCATAGTTGGCTCTACTGGCATCATTGTAGAAATAAAATGTGTGATATGTGGCAATTGCCACATGCAATTTTGTGCACTCGCACGCAGAATCCTCCCCATTCAAGCCTCTAGGCTTTTCTTTTGGGGTTTTGCATGAACTCCAGGAACTGCTTGGACAGTGGGACTCCTAAACCACACATGTTCCCTGTGCTGAAGGGCTGGAGGAAGCCAGGAGGATAATTCACCCTTTATTCTGACACCAGGTCCCATGGCCAGTATCCAGCCATGCCAGGCTTGCCCCACGCTGTGGGGTGCAGCTGTTGAGGATGATGGCACAGAAATAAAGGTGAGAATGAGAAAAAAAAAAAAGTGAGGAGAGAATGCATCCAACCCAGCAGAAACATTAAAAGTTTGGTTTGTCATTTCTTCATGCATTGACATTCACTAAAACTGGCAATTCATCTCCTGAGCCTCTGCCTTACTGCTGTTGTTTTGGAGGCATTAAACACCCATCACCTGAGCAAAGAGGAAAGTATCTGTGTTGTGCTGAAGAGTATCCAGTGTACCAGGTGTCTGGCGTATGGTGCCTGAGCCTTCCTCACTCACCCCTGACCTTCCTGCTTACAGCCCAGCCAAGGCTGCAGCAGAGCAGACAGAAAAGAGGGCATGGCACAACAACAGCAAAAATGCAGACTCTGAGGGTGCAGCAGACATGGGAAGGGAAAAGAAAATCCCCTCTTCTCCAAAGAGATTGCGTGTGATTCCTTGGGATGGTGGAAACCTGAGCCAAGTGTGGAAGGATTAGATGGCTAGAGATGCACTCCTGTGATGAATCAGGCCATTGGAGCTCTATGATTAAAGAAGATCAGAACACTGTTGGTGCACTTGTGGGTGAAAGGTGTTGGGATTGAGTCATCTCTCCTTTCCTCTAAGTATTCAGTGGGTTTCAATTAGAGGCAATATAGTGGATTATTTTTAATATTTAAAGGGATTGGATGCCAGGGGGTTTATAAACTTAGCCAGGCATCTTGTCAGAATAGGTATATGCCTTAGCAAACCCTCCTCAGTGCATAACTTTGAACAACTTATTTTGAGAGCGTGCTAAAAATAAGCAAGCCCCAAAATCCCAGGTCCGCAGCCCTGTGAATGCTCTTTTGTAGTTTATTTCTATTTAAGCAACTAAAATCTCCTCCGACATCAAGCTCAAGCACTCTATTTGCCAGGTGCAGCAGCTCAGCAATATTGCCAGGAGGGTGATGTGCGATAAGAGATCTAAAGCAAACAGTTGGGGAGGGGAGGTGGAAGATGGTGTTTGGCACCAGGGCCAGGAGCTGTTCCGTGGTGCCCACCACCCACAGGGTCCCACTCTGGCCAGGAGCTGGCAGGAGGGATCCTCCTTGGGTACACAGAAATCCTTGGGAATGCAAAGCATGTGTAAACATTAAATAGCTTCTGGCTCTCCTGCCCTTCAGGACGTTCATATTAACGTATTTCATGCTGCACTTAGATAGTTGTCTTCATCTTCCTGAAGAAGTTAAGGTGCTTTGGCTCCATCCCTTTTCAAAGCACAGCCACATCAATGCTTTAAACAAGTGGATGTGTTTAAAGATAAATTCAGGATATTTTTTCTTTAAATGACGTATTGAGCAATTTCACCTAAGAAACAAAACGTAAGAGTTCAAAACATTTTCTATGTTAACCACCTAAAGCATTAAAGAGAGAAGTATCTCTGAAACAGTTGATACTTTTGTTAATTGCAAACTAAAATTATCAGTGCAGCAATAAATACTAAAATGAGTCCTCAAAATGAAACTCAGACCCCATTAGGTTCTCCTCCTCCACTTACTGTGACTTGTGGCTCAAGAAACAAGTACTGATTAGTCACATTAAAGCAAAAATTTCCCTTGACTAAAACATTCCATTTGTATGGTGTCATTTCTGTTTATTGAATACTTGGGACTGTTAATCCTTCGGTAATTTAATGACTGGAACCACGTTGCGTGTAAACGTTACTACATTCCACTTTGGAGGTTAATAGGCAGCCTTGTGTCTGTCCAGGAGTTTTCATTTGTCCAGATAAAAGTTATGACCTGTTCATCCTTGGCAGAGGGGTGCCCAGGTGGCACGTGAGCACTGACAGCAGCAAGAGCCACTACTGGGTTATGTGCTCACCCATTCCTTGGGGGGTGCTAATGCACAAAAGATGCCAACAAAGAAGGTGCACTCCTCACCTCCTCTTCCTTTCCTCTGGAACACCCAGCTCCAAAGAGCAGGAATTGTACAGGGGCCATTATTACTGCATTGGCCAGATGAAATTATTTCATTGACTTGCGTGGCAGGATTGATTTAAATAGTAACTAGTGCCAGCACAGGTGTTTATTTGGTACTACTGTTAAAATATGATTTTCCTCCTCAGTAGTACAGTATGGGGGTAGGTGGATGCATAGCTGGTTCTCTCTCTGCAGCATGTGATGTGCCCTGACTATCATTTATAGATGCAGAGAGATGGGAACAAAACATGGGGTGGATGTATGACTACTCGGGGATTCAAAAATCCTGAAATATTGATCCACAAAATCAATACAAATTTTAAGCTATTTAAAAATAACTTTCCTCACGTTCTACACCATTTCTCAAATGGGAAAACATATTGATTTCTCTGACCCAGCCTGCACAAGGTCAGGGTGGTTTTTGAGGGGTAAGGGGTGGTTGGGCCTGGCGCATCCAGCAGTGGAGACATGGCCACCACCACAAAACCCATTTGAACATAATCTTGAGCAGGAGGAAGGCAATCCTGCATGCTCAAAGCTCCTGTATATTTAGGGTTGGATATGACTCAAAGAATACCCAAGTAAAATCTACCCCTGGCTTTGGCAAGACATTTAGTGGGGCCTTGGTGGTTCAGTACTTGTGCCATTAGAGTATAAATTCATAAACGACATAATATACATTTATTTTCTGGACAATGTTTATTTTTTATGTAGTTTATACATCTGAGACATAAATGCTTACAAGGGAGTGTTTTAAACATCTCTTTGTATTTCATTAGTTGGCTGTTTAATCTGCTATAATTTATTGCAAATTGCAGTTGTACTATATGGCCTCATGGTGCCTTTACTTATTTGAATATAAACACCACTGAAGTCAGCAGGAATGCAAAGTTTTTAAATCAGAAGGGAGCCAAATGCTAGATTTTCAGCAAGGACTTTGCACCAAGGCATTAAACCCCTTATTTTAGACTTTTGTTACGTTTCTGTTTGATGCTTTACCCTGCTACGTGCTCCAAGCAGAATCATTTTCCCTTACAGGCATGTATAGCTTCTTCCCCTTTGGTTTCTTAATTTGGGTTAGATCCTGTAATATGAAAAATATACTGATATTGCACCTAGAGCACATTGATGAGACCTAAAGAGCTCTTCTGTGAAGGGAATTAAGATCAAAAAGAATGTGGAATTTAAATATTCAACATTTCTTCTTGGATATGAAACAGAAAAATTGTTTTGATGCAGAAGTTCTTGTGACAGAATACGTTACTTAGACTCTGAGACCATATTAGGATAAAATGGCTTTTTTTATATAGGAATTGCACTCCTTCATATGGAAATTATGACATTTTGTCTATTGCCTCTTACTACAAATGTTTAAAGGATCTGTTAAAAATATTCTTTTAAGAAGTTGTATCAAGATTAAAAAAAGTAAATAAGAGCCAGTACAATTTTCAGGCTTATTTCTGATTAGTTTCTTGATTTAGACCCTGTTAACCACCAGAAAATTGAACCAACTAGCAGAGCTGGGGAAGCATAATTGATAACACAGTTTATTTTGCAGTTTGGATTTGCTGTGGTTTCATCAGACCCCCATCCTCCCAGTAAATGAACATTGTGTTAATTCCATTAACTCATGGGCTTACAGAGACTCAGGAAAAAAGGCTCAACCTGAGTGCTAACACAAATGAAAGACAAGTAGATGAAATACAATTGAATACAATTCTAATTGTCTGACAAACTGGTACTAGACATCCATCTAAATTTAATGACTGATTTTTAACTAACCATTAATCTTTACTAACACCTCACAGAAAGCATGGACTCAGAAGGCAGTGGACAGCTTCCCCCATCAAGGCTTCAGATAAAGCCAGGCAGGATACGCCTGCAGATGGCTGAGGGGCTGCCAAACCAGCTTGTCAAGAAGGTAGACCTTTCACCCTGTGCTCTTCCTTGCTAGGAGAGACTCATCACTATTTCTTTTCCATCCCAGCACTGCTCCCCTAATGTGGGCTAGCCTGGGCCTGCAAGGACTCCAGCACTATCCATCACTTCTTCTTGCCCCGCGCCTCCAGGTGCTCCCACACCTCCTCACAGGCCCCATGGGGGTCCACAGGAGCCCTGCAGGGCTTCACTCCAGGGAATTCCTGATGCTTACTGGAGCCCCAGGCAGCTGTCACACAATGGCCTCTGGTGCTTAAGGAGATGAGCCAGTACATTGCTTTGTGCTACCCTGTTGCTCTTGGCCAGGCTGATGGATCCAAAGAAAAATAATTTGGAAAGGTCCATCATTGGCTTTTCTCCTGGACTGAAGGGTATGCATCACATCAGTCTAAATTTCTTCCCTGTTTTGTCTGGAAAATCCCTACAGAAAATGAATAGGAAATTCTGGCCATTTCAAATTAACTTTCTAGGTTTGTCTTTTTTAAGGACTTAGCCTTCTTGTCAGATGTTTTGGCTTCCTTAAAATTTGGGAGCCAGCAAAATTTTCTTAAGGGACTGCTGCAGAAATACTTTGATGGGAAAGTAGATGATAAAAATAACTATTAGGTGCCAAAGGCAGTAGACAGGGAATTAAAAGCTCTTCTTAAGTCAGAGGAATTTGTGTCTTTAAAAGAGCTCAAAAAAAGAGGTGAGAAAAGCAATGGGTATGCAGGGCTATGACCATGGTTGGACAGCTGACTGAGTCTAGGTGAAGGATTTGGGAAGAGGAAAACAACAGGTGGTGGGCAGAAAAAGCACGAGAATCAGATCTGCCTGGGGAATAAGTGGTGGATAAAGTGACTGGCTGCTGATGTAGGAGCAAATGCCAAACAGAAAGAAAAGAGGTGAATCTATGATTAAACTTTTACCTTCTGCTACCAATGAGACCTTTGTGAACCTTATGTGCAACAATTAAATCCCTCAAAAACCAAAACTAGGTAAAAATCCTGAAACTCTCAGAAAAGGATGAGAACAAAACATGTGACTGAGGTTATTCATGTCACTTAGAAAAGTGTTCAAAAACGGTGATGAATGATGAGTGTGGTGCAATGACTTAAATGATCTTAGTAAATAAACCAAATTTTGGACACAAAAGGAGATTCATATGGAAAATACTGTAAAATTCAATCCCCCTGTAGATGACTCTATGACCAATAGACGCAGTAATTTGTTTTTTTTTCTCTCAGATGCAATAAATTTTCACCAATATAATAAAGGCTATCACACTTCAGGCCACAGCAAGAGATTTGTACAGTAGTGAAAGACATTTGAGGTATATCCTCATCCACTGGAAAATTTCAAACATAGAATTTATCTTCATTTAAAAACTGCTAAGTCTTTTTGTTTTCCTGGTCAATACTATATTGTCAGCTCTCTGTTTACAAAATTCAGCCAAATATTTTCTCAGATGGTTTTATAGACTTTTGGCAGGTGTGAGTGAACATGTATTTTACAGAGCAAACCAACATATGAGCAGCTCCAGTCTCTTGACCTCTGCTCATGTCTGTTGCTTCATCCCATTCTCAGTAGAGTTGGTTGGGTTTCAAAAGGTATTCGCTTTCAGAAATAAGTGCCTTTTTTTTCCCCCCCCTTTGGCAGCCACCTGTTTACCTGAAATCCATTAAATCCATTGTCTTTTCATGATATTGTTTGGGTTTGAATCTGAATATTTTATCAAATGTCATTGTCAGATTATTGACTATAGCTTTAGATGGAAGTACTGAAAGCCTCTTTGAATACTCTGTTAAACAATATAGAACTGAGGTTGTGTTGCAAATACTGAAAAAATTGTACTTTGACAATGTGTTTCTGATTCCTGATAGAAAATCTGAATGGGAGTTAAGTGACAGACACAGAACTACTTGTGGGACACCATACAACCTCCTGCTATTGCTGCTGTTTCAAGGGGTGAAACACACAAAAAGAATAAAAAACCCCCTGAATTCAGGGTCAGGGTTGAAGTCAGTATTTTGACATTTCCATAGCTGTACAGGTTTAGTATCTCTAATATTAGAATAAGGGTTAGTGTGTTATGCTATACTACCTTGTCTTACACTTGAGCAGTAACCATCTAAACAGCCTCCACCATTTTCTTTCCATTCTCAAATGCTTCCTAAAAACACAACCTTCAGACAAAGAATTGTGAACTCTGGTTGGGTTTCACTCTTTTTTTAATTTATGGTATATTTCACCTTATTCAGTGCTCAGATGGGAGCTTGGTAACATCTCTGTATTGCTGATGAACAAGTGGAGATAAAAGAGCTGGAAAGATCTGCCACACAACACACAAGCTGCACAGGAACTTGGCTTTACTGTGGGTTATCAATGAATCCAGCCTCACTGGTCTTCCCTACTATTTGTCTTTAAAGAGCACACAAACACACACACACACAAAGTGAACCCCCAGACACTGCCTATGTGCTACTCTTGCCAGACAGGTGAGAGAAAAGTTAATTCTGAAACCTTCCCACTCCCAGGGTCCCTTCCACCTCAGCATGCCTCACCCTTTTTTTTTTTTTTAACTGCTTCAATTTGTATTTTGCCATTTGTTATAATAATGGAGTCTAGTGAGAAGCTTGTGGCCCCATAAACTTTGGACATAATTTTAACTGTGTCAGTTTTAAAAAGTCAGTATCTGCCTCATCAAAGGGCAATCATGTCCAATGTGGGTGTCTCTGTCAATTGTGTTTTGAACTGCAGCAATAATCCAACCAAACCATGCAAAGAGCTTTTCTACACCCACATTTCTTAATTATCATCATGAGACTGAGGTAGCTGAGACCAGATCTATAATGTTTTCTGGATGTCAAAATGCCCACACACCTTCTGTAATCCTTGTGCTACCAGCCCCCTTTCATATTGCTTTTAGCTGGTCCATCTAATTACCTACTACCATAACTTTTTAATGCATTATTCCCAAATCCCACAAAGGCTCTGTTTAAGAAAAAAGAAACAACTGGTCTGATGAGACCTCCTTAACTGAACAATCCTATTAACATTTTAGTGGATGATAAACCCCTCTTCACCCCTTTCAGAAATGAACCATTTTTTTTACAGTCAGGGAAGACCTACGGCCTTAAAATCTCTGCATACATTGCATCCATAAAAAATGCAACTTCTTGGGAGCTTTGGGGTCTCCTGTCTATTTGGAGAATAAATAACTTCATTATTTTCATATGTGCTATAGTCAATAAGGATCTGGAATGGGAAAGCAGCGAAAACGTTATGACTTAATGAACATGTTGCAAAATCATTCTTGCCAAATGTCAGAATAAATTGGAGGCCAGAGTGTATGGCTTGTGCTTGTTAAATTGGGGGTTTGTGTGCTATTTTGGGAAGAAAAAAAAAACCCAAAAAAGAGACCACACCATGAAAAGGCAGGGAGAAGAGAAAGTAGACACTTGGACACTTATGGCAAGACCTCGGTCCATTACAGCCCCACTACTGGTGCTCCCCACAAGAGACAACACAACCCCCTGTGACTGTGGGGAAACCACTCACTGACAGCAGAACTGTCTCTGTGGCAATGCCCTGGCCCCAAGGGTCTCCACTAGCAAAGGAAGGGCAGGAGCCAAGCCCCCACAGGCCAGTTTATTCCCCAGAGCAGACATGGCTAATCCCTGCCTTTCTGGGAAGCACCAAGCTGTGCCAGGGGTGAAAATGCATCATGTCCATTAGCAATTTCAAAAGACTTTTCCCATCATGGGACTGTGAATTTGCACTCTGCCATGAAGTTCAAATGACAGCAGGAATAACATGACTGGAACCAGATGTGCTTCTGCTGGAGAATCCTGTGAAATGTCTGATCATTTCCACAGGTATCCCATTGATCCCACTTTTGGCATAGACGTACTGACAAAAGCAGGTTTTTCCTATATTGCAGAGAGTTTTCTGTTTGTCCAAGCAATGAGTAGCTTGAAAGGTCTAAGTTTAGAAATATCTACACAGCTGAGGACCTGATCCTTTGAACACCAAAGTGTGTCACAGCTATTTTCCCTTTGAGATTGCCTCAGGAAAAGACCAATTAGGATTACATGATAAGTAAAATTATTCCCATACTTACATGGTTGGGAAAATAGGTCTCTCCAACTGCATATTCAAAAGGAGATCAAAGTAATATTGTTCTTTTGCAGTCAGATTTTGACTTATTTATGCTTTTCCCCATTATGTATTTGTTCCAGCAGCACCAAGAGGCCACAGGCATGTGCTTCCTACTTCACCTCTACATCTAGTAATGGGAGTGCCATGGAAGTGCCTGTATCTCTTGCTGCCTGCACGAAATGTGTGGATACATATATGTGGCTTTCATTTATTTTGTTTCATGACACATGGAGGGGGGAAAAAATCTTTTTCATACACCTACATCTATCACAAAGCAACTAAGAATAGAAGCAATATTGAGACAGATGGAAATGTTAATGGTGACAGCTCACAAGCAAGAATCACACATTTGTGAAATAATGAAATGGGTGGGCAGTTGTTATATGAACTCCATGTCAGTCGGTATGTTTTCCTGGCTATAATTTTGCAAAAGTATGTCTCAGAGATATTTTCAGTTCATGGGAGAAGCCAGTGCCCTACCCTACAACTTGCTGGCATGTGGGTGTAGGAATTCACCAAAGGTGGTGAGCAGCTTGCAAGTGAACCTGTTCATCACGTGCCCTGGGGGCTGCAGGTTGTCCCCTGACATTCCCTTGCCAGGGCACTTTACTATTCCTAATAATGTGGTGGGAGAGATGCAGAAAGGAAGTGTAAAAATATTTGGAAACCCAAACATGAAAGAAACATGGGATACTCACACTTGTTTCAAAATCTTACTTCCAGGCATACAAGTATTAGCTTTTCTTTTACATTTCATCTGTCCATATACTGTAGTCCTTATTATTAGCTGGACTTGCTGACCACAAATGAAAATGAGCATTACTAAACCAGTCCTGCATTTCTCCATTCTTTCTTTCTAGTTCTTCGTGCCCCAAAAGCCATCAAATCCATTTTAAGGACCACTTTCACAAGCCTGTTTTTGCTAGCCCCAGTTTCTTAGCCCCAGTCTAATGTTAGCTCAAAGGGGAGGGAGCCGTGAAAGCGTCTTTTCATACATATTTTACCTTGCACTACCTGTGTCATTCCCAAGGTCTAGGGAATCTACTGATTTTCAACAACTTTGATAGGTACTGCTTCTTGCAGATGCTGTTTACTGCACTTGACGTTACTATTTTTTGCCAGAGGAATGAACTAGTTCTCCTGAAAGCTTATGGATGCTCTCTTTGTTTGTGTATCTGATTAAAAAAATTCTAGCAGCTACATCTTCAAGTGCTTAGTGGTGATTTACTACAATGATTCATGGTAGGACTTGCAGCTCCGAGGAAAATCTGTCCCTCAGGATTTAGCCACCTTTCCAGAATTTCTTATGGCAGGACAACCATATGCCACTATATTTAGGAAGTAACTTATGGTTACTGAATGGCAGCCAGTCTGCATTTTCTTAGTGCATTTCTAAGAGCTCAACAGCATTAATGTGATAAAGGAAAAAAATAAAAAAACACTTGTACAAAGCCAAATGTATTCATCCAGCCACTGCAGATTAATGAAATGCTAGACATTAATCCACTGGCATAGATGCCTGTGAATGCTGGCCACTAAGAAGAAATAGTGAGAAATATCAGACCATTTGAAATGGGAAATTATTAAGCAATCTTGAAAATCAGAAGGTTGTCCAA
The DNA here is from genome assembly GCF_971803275.1 of Cyanistes caeruleus. Lineage (NCBI taxonomy): Eukaryota > Metazoa > Chordata > Aves > Passeriformes > Paridae > Cyanistes > Cyanistes caeruleus. The sequence continues at coordinate 4,601,813 of NC_141706.1, read as the reverse complement.
ATGGTGAGCTGCTGAGAATGGCAAACTTTGTATACAGATAATGCCTGTGTCAAATGCCATGTTATAAAAACCAGACACCTGACAGACACCAAACCACTGAAGACAACACTTGTGGAACCAGATAAAATATATATATTTTTTTTTAAAAAGAGGCAAGAAAGACAATCAAAACTTTGGAGGATGAAGACATACTCCAAGAAGATCGGCCATTTTACACTATCATCACTGTAAGAGATGAAAGGCGGTGATGAACCACCACCAAAGCAGTGACAGCTCGTGGAGAAACAGTAGATACTAAAATCAATAAAGCTACTTGCAGATTAAGGTATGAGTCACCACAATGGGACCAAATATGGCCCATGTCATTTGTTAGCAGCCGTCCATCCCATGCCTCTCTGCAGAGAGTGATTAGAATTCAAGAGAAACATGGCAACAGAGGCAGAAAGGGAAATGTTGGAGTTTTTTAAGAGCTGGCAAGAAAGTAATGGGTGCAAACTTCAAATACAGGAAGATACACAAAATTATGCATTGGAGTGGAAAAATTCACGTAACTAGAGGCTCCTTGACAACCTCCTAGATAACAGGAAAATTTATTTTGGGAAGTGGATGGATTTTTAGTGGGGCTCATCAACCTCTAGTTCACAGTGGATGTATCGAAACATTAGCTCTACCACATTACTTTTTCCTAAGTGAAAAAAAAGAGGTCAGAGGACGTTTCATTACGAATTTAATGAAACCAATACTGCAAATCATGGGTGTTTAAGTGTCACCCGGCCTCCTGACGACGGATGCTGCTGAGACCTGGCTCTTCTCGGGCTCCTCTCTCCTCGCCTTACAGCTGCTAAGAACTGCTTATATGGCACCCTGACAGGTATCCCCAGCAATCGCAAGTTCTTCAAGTGGAAATGGAAAAATCCACGGAGGGATCCTGCCCGCTCTGTTCCCCAGCCGGCGTGGGGAGCTGGGGGGTGAAGGAGAGAGAGCGGCGCTAAGCCAAGGCCGCCGGTAGCGCATCTCCCGGAGAGGAGAGCGGCCGCTTTCCTTTAACGATAAAAGCCCCAAAGCCAGCCACCCCAAACAGATACGGCCGCAGCAGAGGCGACAGATGACCGACTTTCGTGCGAGCCCCGCGCCGGCGCCCCTCCGCTGCCGTCCTGCACCACCTCCATTTTGGCTGCGCGCTCGGCGCCGGTGTCCGCTCCGGCTCCGCCGCTCAAGCGATGCCGTCCAGGGGCCGCTGGCGAGGAGCTGCTCCCGGGCAGCGGGGCGGAGGGGGGCGGGAGAGGGGCGGCATCGCCGGCGCCCCCATCCCCGCGGCACCGCGCCCCCGTTTCCGCAGGACGGTGCCTCCTGGGGGGAGGCGGTCGCCGTAGCAACGGCGGTGGGGAGAGGGGAGGGAAGACGGGGGGACGCCGGCGGGGGCAGCCCGGCCCAGTGGGGGCAGCCCGGCCCAGTGGGGGCAGCCCGGCCCGGCGGGGGCAGCCCGGCCCAGTGGGGGCAGCCCAGCCCGGCCCGGCCCGGCCCGGCCCGGCCCAGCGCAGCCCAGCGCAGCCCGGCCCAGCCCGGCCCGGGCCGGCCCGGCGGGGCGCGCGCCGCTCCGCGCGGTGTCTCCGCCCTCCCCCGCGGCGGGGCCGGCCTCCCGCCTGCCGGGGGGTTCCCTGCTCGGCGGCGCTACGTGCGAGCCGAAGCGGGAGCCCGGGGGGAGGCGGGGGCGGCGGGGCCCCGGGATCCGCCCTCCCTCCCGGCGGGGCCGCGGCACCGCAGCGGGGCCCGGCTGCGGGGCGCCGCCGGCTCTGCCGCAGGGAGGGCCGGTCGCCCCGGCGCCGTGGCTGTGATTGGGGGGGGGGCTCGGCCGGCCGCCCCTCGGATCCGCCGGGGCGGGGAAGAGGGGTGGCTCCCCGTGGCCGGGATTCCCCGGGCGGAGGAGCGCGGTCTGTGTGGAACGGGGCGGCGGGGACGGCGTGGCTCCGTGCGGCCCCTCCTGGGCAGGAAGGCGCTCTCCCCGGCGGCGCGGGGAGCGGGGGAGGGGGGTGATGCACAGCCTCCGTGCGGAGCCGGAGACCCCCAGAGCATCTCTACCTGCGAGCGCTGCTGCTACCGCCGCTTCTCCGCCAAACTGCTGACTTTCCAGAGCTTATTTTTAGCCCGGAGACTAAATATTATTAGCTACATTTCTACGTAGGAAGAATCGGAAGCGCGGGGAGGGGTGGGGGGAGGCACTAGAGATAGGGAGGGAGATGAGCAGAAAGCTTATCCGAATGATCTCCAGTTGGGGGGGCTGCGTTTGGGTTTCAGGCTTGCCAAACACACACACACACACACACACACACACACACGCACGCATGCACACACACCATTAATTATAGCAAAGTAGATGCGGATATTGGATCATCAGCAATACATGCACGGCTCTCCCTTTGAGCCATAGGTTGCGTATACAGAGGGGTCAGCTAATCTCCGTATAGGCAAAGATCAGCTGCGTCCCTTTATCTGTGAAAGATCAGTGCCAGCTAGAGCTCAGCTGCATCTCTTTAGCTATGCAAAATCAACTTGCATCCTTAGCCAGGAAAAAAAAAATAAAAAAATCCGTCGCATCTGCTTCTCTAGGTAAAGATCAGTTGCATCTCTGCCCAAAGCATGCACACACACATAGACGAGATTCCTAGGTTAAATCAGGCACAACTTAACTCGTAGTTAAATCTCATCCAGCTTTTCCTCCCTTCTCTAGCCCTCACACACATCAAGCAGCCAGCAAGGTAACAAAACTAGGCAAAGAGCAGGCACCCATCCCCGCACCACAGAGAGGGAGAGGCAGGAGCCAGAGGGGCCGCCGGGGGTGTCCCCCCTCCGCTTACCTTGGTTACAGCTAACACCACGAGCAGTGGCTAGATCGCGGAGATAAATACTGGCATTTCCCAAAGTTGACACCGTCAAACCAACCCCCGGAGCTTGCAAGACTCTTTTTTTTTTTTTTTTTTTTTTATCCCTCCTCTCTTGTTCCTATTCCAGTCCGCACCGCTAGGAATTCAACTTAGCCCAGCTCCAGCGGGGCGAGAGGGCGGCGGGCGGGGAAGGGAGGGGAGTGGAAGGACCGGGGGTTGGCGGGGGAGGGAAGCCGCTACCGGGTGCCAGCGGCTCCCGGAGGCCGCAGGGTCGCGGAGCGAGATGCGGAGCGGTGCGGGGCCGCCTCCGCCGGGCCCCCTCGGCCGCTGTCCAGGGTGCTGCCGCCGCTCCGCTCCCCGCTCCGCTCCCCGCTCCGCTCCGCGCTCCGCTCCCCGCTCCGCTCCGCGCTCCGCTCCGCTCCCCGCTCCCCGCTCCGCTCCCCGCTCCGCTCCCCGCTCCCCGCTCCCCGCGCTCCGCTCCCCGCTCCGCTCCCCGCTCCGCTCCGCGCTCCCCGCTCCCCGCTCCGCGCTCCCCGCTCCCCGCTCCGCTCCGCTCCCCGCTCCCCGCTCCGCTCCGCTCCCCGCTCCGCCGTCACGTGCCGCGGCCGCTCCGCGTCCCCCCCGCCGCCGGGGCTGCCCCGAGCCCCGCTCCGCGGCGCGGAGGGGCCCCCCCGCCTCCAGCCCCCCCGACGGGAGGCGTCAGGCGCCTCCTGTGCCCGCCGAGGGAGAGGGCAGGAGGCAGCCGGGGAGGAGAGGCGAGCGCCCGGCAGCAGCCCGGCCGCCACAGCTCCAAGTTTCTCTCTCAGACGCGCTGTTTCCATCGCAGCCCTAAATCAAAGAGCGTCGCAATTAAAGTTACACCGTCTAAAACACAATTCTCCCGGCCTCGGCGGGTTACGCTCTTTGGCGTATTAAGTACTAGAAAGCCGAGCCCGTGATACTAGATACTGTCGTTAAGCAACATCTCGAGCTTTTTGTTGTAGTTGTTTTGTTCTTCTCTCCGGGTATTAAAAAAATAAGCTTTTTTTTTTTTTTTTTGGAGGTACTCACCATTGTTTCTCTGCTGTCCTGGAGACAGAAGTGGTTTAAAATCCAGTCTCTCCAACAGATGCTGGAAGGTAATGTGTCTTGTTTGAAGTCATCATGTGAGAACTTCTGCTTTGCTCAGTGGATCGCCCACCACTTGGTGTGACTTATGAATCTAATAACCCTTTGCAATATCCGCAAGCTTAAACTCTCCACCACCTTGGTGCCTACAGAAGACAGAAAGCAACTGGCAGGGAGTTTTAAAAACCTATAGATTTACGCAAACGCCTTAGCTCAGAGTCACGTTTCCCTCCGAGTTCTTACGTGATCTTAATGAATGAGAGGGGTTACCAACCAATACAGTATAAAACGTGATCGCAGCCGCCTCCCAGGAAACCGGAGCGGGACACAAAGTTCCCGAGGAAAGTGCTGGCCGGGCGGGCGCACTGTGCGGTGAGCCCCGACTCCCACCGCCCTCCTTCCACCGCCCTGCTCGCACCTGGGGCCGGGCAAGGCGAGCCGGCTCTGGAGATTTACGTTCGGGACAGGTAAGTAAGCGTTTGGGGGCTTGGTTTGTTTGTTTGTTTGTTTGTTTGTTTGTTTGTTTGTTTTAATGCCACGTTCACTGCGCTCTCACGGGAAGTGCTCCGAGGACTTGTTGCATACTAGGTCCTGCCACAAGAGGAGCATGGCACAGTTGCCAGGACGAGTTCCTTTCCGAAATCCCTGCCTTTCCCGAGCTGCAACTTCCCCGCACACTTTTCCTTCCCCTCCACCCTCCCCGGGAGGCGCATCCCGGGGGTGAGCGGCTCCCCCGGCCCCGCGCTGAGCCCCTGCGGCCGGCGAGGCAGAGCGGAGGAGCGGAGCGCATCCCCGGCATCTGCCTTGGCTTCCCCCTTCTCCCCTTCTCCCCTTCTCCCCTTCTCCCCTTCTCCCCTTCTCCCCTCGGGGCCCCAGCAGCGCCCCGGCTCCGCCCGTGATTTCTATCGCTAAGTCAATTCCTGTCCGCTTACGTTGCGAGAACACCCGCACACCTGGGCGCAACTGCAGTCTCTTTCCCCGAGCCCCGGGATCACTCCTGCCAAGGCTCACAAAGTCCTCGTCCCCATTTTGTCTTCGTATTTCGGGTTTATTCTCAGTGGCTGCCCCGCCTCCCCGGCCCGGAGAGCCCCGCGGGGAGCAGGTGCAGGAAGGGGTGTGGGAGGTGCTGGGGCGGGTTTGTTTGCCTTTGAAGGCGAATTGCAGTCAACCCAACCTGCACTTGCCAAAGTTTGTGGGTGCTGCCTCTCATAAGAAAAAAAAAAAAAAAAAAAAGGAAAGCAAGACGGAGAAGCTCCTTGTCCGCTCCCGTTCTCTCCTGACTGGCTGCTGGAATTACATTTACGGGTCATTTCTCTCCAAAGCTCCTGTTTCTCCCGCCCCCCGAGTCCCAGGTACTTTTGCCTGGGAGCCAAAGCAAGCAGCCTCTTCCATGACAACCATCTATGTTGATCCATGCAATAACCAGCAGATGCTGCCCTAAGACTGGTACAGCTGGTACTTTTCTGCCTTGGCCGTCCTGGGGACAAGGTGTCAGAAGAAAAGTCAAGTGGTATCCAGCAGAGCTGCCCCGAGGAGAACCGCTGGGTCCCTCCACCCGCATCACATGCAGCCTGTGTGCCATGTGCAGGCAGAGGCTGTCGGAAAGCCTGCTGCTGATGTAACCCTGCACCCGACACATCACCCTGGCGCTGGGTAGGGTGTCACCCGAGATACGTCCTCATGTGATGATCCTCAGTTAGGAAGCTGAAGTTTTCTTCCAGCAGTCAAAGTACTCAGTGTTAATACTGGTCAGGAATACCGGTTTTAAGTGGCATTAAAGTAAAGAAGAAGAAAAAAAAAGCTTAAGTGTTTCAACAAGTGGACTTGCAGTGAGTTCTGCTTTCTCCTACTCTTCTAAGAAACTTGCTCCTGCCTCTTCCTCAGGAGAATAAAATAATTTGGTAATGTCTACTTTGGGTAATGAGTTGCACAATTCAAGTTTTGACTACATAAACACATATCTAAATCTTAAAGGTTTCTGACCCTCTGAAGTCCTCAGTGTTTTATAGAGAGAACTTTACAAAGATGCAGTATCTTTTAAAGCATATTTCACATATAATATATACTTACTTATAATACATACTCATTTTGTAGCTCAAGAAACACAGTCTTTCACTGAGAGGGTAATTCCCTCTGTAGCACTTGTAAGAAAGTACTCTGCAGCACCATCCCTCCCCTACTTCTCATTTCATTAACTTCTAGGCATCTTCATTTTCTGATGAAGTTCTCAGTTGTTTGAGATGCCCAGGAGAAACCTTTGGTGGGTCATAGTATAATATTGATGTAATAATGTTAAATTTACAACAACAACAACAAAAAAAGAAAATCCTTTCACAAAGCTTCCCAGGAGATCCACAGCAGGAAGCAGCATGGTGTCATTCCAGCCCTGTCCAGATGAATTTTCTAGAGGAAGCTGATGGGGTTTGTCAGCAGTAGTAAGGCAGGCTCATGCTGACAGAACCACAAGCAAAGATACTTCTTTAGAGAAGTAACTAGAATAGCTCCTGGTCAGTGTTTCTGCTTAAGGACAGAAACTGCTTCCACCCAGCTCACTGGGGATAGGTGACAATTGATAACTCATTCTCAATAGATCAAATTAAGCACACGTTTTCTGGAGGGATTGCTTTAGATTGCTTCAAGGCAATTAATGGAACAAACAGGCACTGTAATGAAGGGAATGGTACAAAAGGGTATGGAAAAACAAAAGGTCATTGGTGGGGTAATAGAGGGTGCTATGGAGAATGGGCATTATCTGGAAGAAGATGAGTAGGAGGAGGCAGTATAAAACTATCAGAGTTCTTTCCTTGTAGTGACATTCCCAGGTGAGAGAACAGCCCAAGTCTTTCTGATAGACCAGAGCTGAAGTTGAGACACCAGCCAATGCACAAAAATGGTAGAGGAGAGTCAGTCCTTTCACTGTCAGGGATTCCTGCAAGAGGGGCTTTAGAAAGGGGATAGACTAGAATTAAACCTAAATTCATGTTGAGTTTCTAGACATTTCCTTTCCCCATGTCTTGTTTCCAGCTATGTTTTTTATCTCTAGAAGAGCTTATCCCCAGGTCATGGGAGACCCAGCCATGAAAAATCTCTTGATGTGTGTTGGTGTGGAGGGTGTTTTTCCCTTACTACCATAGCGAGGCACAAGTGACTCACCTGACAAGTCATACACTTCAGTAAAAGCTGGGACTAGTGAGTAGAGTTTAGCCCATTATTCAAAACTAATAATCAGGTGGTCTGTTTAGAGGGTGTTGAAATAGAATAGCTGTTAGCATTTGCCAGAATGACATGGCACAGCATTTGCTGTATGCAGGTAATTCATACATATAAGGCAATGTACATCTCTTGTTCCAAGTCTGTTTATCTTGGAATCACATGGTTGCCAGATGAAGTATACAGCTGCAGGACTTGACTTCAGTGGGGACTACTCATATGTAAATAGTGACATAACTGTTTAGCAGATGAGGCCTAATTAAGTGGGAATCAGCCATACATTTTCCCTCTCTTAGACAAAACAATGTGGAGAACACTGCAGGGGCATTGCTAGAAAGTCACAGTGCCTTAAATCAAACCTGTGAAACACCCCAAAATCCTAAGCAAGCTGCAAATGTTCTTTCCCTGCCTTAAAATACCTTAGAAAACGTTACTGGTTGGCTTTTTCACATAGTCGAAAGCCTACCAAAATATGTGGATAACTGCTGAGCACGTGCAAAAGACACCTTCCATTCATTTCCTACAGCTGCTCCTTCAGAGACCACTGAAAACCCAGCCTCAGACACCAACATTAGCAATCTGAGCAGAATCAGATGATAGCAGTAAGCTGTCAGCTTTACAGAGATGCTTCTGAAATAAGAGCTATGTGACATCATCGCTAGTGTGAAACGGGGCTGCCAGCTTCTCTCCATGCCAGCAATCTAATGGTGTGTTTGCAAGAAAGGTCCCCCAGGGTTATGGTGTGCTAGTTTTGCTGGTAACCTCCTGCTTCTTCAACAGGCGGATTTGGCACCTGCCCTGCTACTGCCTGGAGGGTAAATACCAGCCTCCCAGTACGTATTTAGGGTAGCCTCCCATCAAGTGTTGATTTTCTCTGCCTGATTTCCTCCTCCTGCAGATTATCTTGCTCTGATATTTCCATCTTTCTCCTGATCTTCACGCTGCAAGTGTTAGCAGTCTTTCACTCTGCCTCCTCCCTCCCTAGAAGTTTTCCTTTCTTTCTGAGCCGACTTGTCTTCAAACTGCGTATATTCCATGCTGGTAACATGCAGATGAACATCGTAGTCATGATCCCACTCAGATACTAAACAAGCCTCCCACCGATGCCTTGTCCTCTTTTAAAGTGCTGGAACATTTCAGCTTGCTTTCAGTCTCCTGAAAGAACCAGGAAATCCTCTGGAGTAGACAAGCAGCAGCACATGTGCTTGTTGTGGCTGTACCTCAGAGAAGGGCTTAGCCTGGACTCATCTCCAAGCAGGTGTTTGCAGGGAAGGGAAGAGAGGGTGAGGCTCCCACAGGAGAGTGGTGGGCCCATAGCCAGCACAGATCTTGGTCTCCAACCCACCTGAGCCCACAAGAGAAGGGCTTCAGTGTCACCATCAGCGGGAGGCATTTTGCACATCGACTTCTTTTAACATCACAAATCTCTCCAAGCTCATACTCACGTTTGGTAAAACCAGGAGAGCTCAGTATGCTTAAGGAAACCCAGCCCTGCTGCAAGTCAGGATAAATCTGGGTTTCCATCATCCATACTGTCTGAAGCAAATACCTTGAGACAGATACCTTGGCCAGCATTCCTAATCTGCAGAGGCAATAGCACAGGCTGCAGTGGGAGGACGTGTGTCAGGGCTGATAGGGGGTCTGTCAGCATTGAGTCAGCCACCAATCTGCAGATCCTGGGGAAATCCTCTATTCTGCACCTTGCAGGTCCTGGAGAAATCCTCTATTCTGCACCTTCAGCTGGCTGTAGGTACCTCAACATCCCTCTCACAGTGGAATGGGGCCGTAGCAAGGCTTCAAGAACAGGTCTGAGAGTTTTGCATTAATTATTTATTTGCCATCAACCTATAGCAAAAAAAGCACTCTTGCAAAAAGGTTTTGCTTAAACTGTTCCTGTCATTTATGGAGAAGGTGTGTTTCAGGAAAACTCCTAGAATTAAGGTTTTGTTTCTCTCAAACTATTACACTTTTATGGCACTCATTTAGGTTAGCTGGAAAAGACAGGAGATTAGATAAATGTAATGGAAACTATTGGCCCATGTAAGTTCTCCTGCCTGACCTGAGCAAAATGAGACACTGGGTATCTCTTACTGGAAGAAAACCAGAGATAGGGAGAGAAATCAGAACCTGGAGAAAAAGAAACATGACAGCTGTAATCTGTTACTATTGCAACCTGATTATAGGATTCATTGACAAGGTGGGGGACCCTTTCTTTTAGCATTAAAGTCTACACCTTATTTCATGTAACCACAAGGAAATATCTCCAGGCATGTCAGCCTTTAAAAAGAGATTCTTTCTTCAATCTTCTTTGAGGAGAAAACATACAGTGTGACCATGAACAAAATAAGTTACACCGCTGCCTCATCGTATTTTTAAATGCTGTTATGTGCAGATGTGAGTTAGTAAAGAAAACCAGCACTTCCAGCACAGAAATACCCTTATAAAACTGTAGGGGATTAGCATTAATTGCACTTACAGGTGAAAAGTAAACACATACCTTAATTCCTTTCTAAAGTTAATGTTTGTAAGAAAACTACCTTCCAAACCATATTAATCTACTTCTCAACAGTCAAATACACTATCAGCTTCCATGGGAGCTTGCAGTAACAGCTTGATGTTTGAACCTCGTGGAGCATGAGAGAAACATGTTATTGTTAAGAACAAAATATCTGTTGGAGAAATTATACACTGAGAGAGCATGAGGAACCTGATGCCTGTCATATAAAGATTATTAAGAGATGCTGGCAAAGCTCTGGGTAAGAGTGACCCTTGACTTTGTCTCTGCAATCATAGGATGAACTCTTTCAAATATAACTGTGCTCTCTGCAAGACTCTGCTCCCTGTGTAAAAGAGGAAGAGGGTGAGAAGAGAGGAATAGGGAAATAGTGATATAGGGTAAAAATGCTGAAGGAAAGCAGAAATACAGAGAAACTCTTACAAGGCTGCCACTGAACTGGGGGCATTTAGTAAAATAATAACCTCCATCCAGGCTCTAGCAACAAGTTAGCTAAAAACACATAAAATCCCAGTTATGTATGAAATTGTCCCGTCTATTTTTATCCTGTCATTTTCAGACTAAAATGACAAATTCTCCCCTGAGATAGGATTCACAACAACCAGGAAATAGTGCTAATGTTGACCTAAATAAATAAAGCTGCTCCTATGTAAGAATTCCTGCAAGGATCCTTTAAAACAAGATACTTTGAAAACATTTCCTGCAAAATGCATATGAAACCCTGGGGGACAAAGAGCCTACGAAACACTATGGTCTCACTATCCCAGTTTGGCAAACAAGTTTGAGAGCTGTATAAATGCACTGCTGAAGAAAACAGGGGTACTTGGGGTAAGACTTCTGATTCAAAAACACAAGGTCCTGATATACCTTTCAGTTAGGGCACAAATAAATTTTCCAAGAAAAAAGAAAGAGCTGTATATATGTTTTTGAGCTAAGGTGCACATGAAGCTTTAACTATGTCTTATGACAATTTGCATGATGCTTTCTGTCTCAGGTGGTGCTATTACCCTGTCTTAACTTTTCGATAGGGTCATTCATTCCTGTTAAAGAGAGCAATTCCACACTTAACCAAACAGATCTCTTTAGATGTGTTGTTCATTGAGATTAATTAGATCTATTGTCCTTATTCAATCTGAAGCTGTGGAGCTAGGATCAGTTTCCAAAACCAAGCTTTGCAAAGATAGGGGCAACTCTAGATGAAAATTTTACAGAGGTTTGTTTAGGATTTTGTGATAAACTCATAAATGCAGCAGTGTTAGAGGTTGTTGGTAAAAATATTGTTGCTACTCCTAGTTTGTATTTGCATCATGGGTTTGAAGATGCCTTTTCCATTTGCAGTCCACATACTGCTGCAGCATCCTTTCCTTTGCTTTTCCTGATGATCTGTCAAAAAGGTGAGCCATTAGCAAAACCTCCACTGTACAGCAATTAGCAAATCTTCTGTTCCAGCAGAGACCAAAAAACTGTCTTTTTTTCCCCAAAACCTGAAACTAGAATGGCAAAAAGGAGCCATTGTTTTCATTTAGTGTCCCTTGTAATGCTGTCAATTTACCTTAAATGGAGCAGGAGCTCTATGAGTTAATACCTTTCTTAATGGCAATGCACATATGGAGATTTTGGGTGCACAGATGTCATTATCAATTAATCCACTTCAGCCAAAAAGGGACTTTCTACCTTTCACACCTCCACTGGAATTGAACCAGATATAACCTACACATTTTCTCTTCCACTCTCTTTTCTCATGTGCTCTCCTCTTCTGACTACTTCTCATAGGAGACGAAGCAACTTTTGTTTGTGACTTGGGGGACTTTACTGAATAAATATTGAATAAATATATATAGAAGTGTTCCTAACACTGAGCAGCTCACAAATTGCATGATTACTTTTAGTGTCTGTTATTGAACTGAAAATATTTTAATAACCTGAAAGATTCTTCAGTGAACCATGCTGGATCTGTGCAATTTATAGCATATTTAAATACTTTTACATTGATACCCAAGACTGAATTCCAATATCTCTCTTTTGTATCTGTGTGCATTTTAATACACTTCTGGGAACACTTACCTTTTATGATGAAACCAATATTTTCTAACGTAAAGTGGTGATTTCAGCTTAAGTGCAACCATATGTATCTTAGGGCAAAGGCTTTTGGTTCTAAGTAACTGCTTAATGTTAAGCATCTTTCACAATGAAAATGTCACAAACTACCCTATGCCAGCTCTCTCAAAGAAACAAAGATAAAACACAGAAGAGTAGAGCTTCTATAGTTGAGGATAAATACTTTGAAGCACAACTAGAAATTGAGTTTTTTGGGTTTTTTTTCAATTAAAGTGGTATTACTACAGAGTTATGGGAGAAACACAAACCAAATCTGCTTGATTTTGTGAGCCTGTCTCTCTTGGTATGAATTAGATGACATCCTATTTTAGTTTACTAGTCTGATAACTGGTGGGTAATAACAGCACTGAACACAATTCTTCAAAACTATGCATATAACTTATTCCTGAATCTGTACAGCATATATCCCTCATCAGTAGCTGCATCACATTTGATTATTTTGTGTCAGGCACAGATCACAAATCTCTCAGAAACCTGAATAAGTCTTTACAGCTTTGAGGGACATTTTTGTGTCCATTTTACAAAAACTGAGGCAGAGAGCATTTAAACTGCCAGTAAATTACTCTGATAGTGCATCTTGGTCCCAAAGCAGTTTACCCACAATAATAATGCCGGTCAAGATTTGGCAGTCCCAACAATTTTTTTCTAAGAAATATATAATGACTCTTCTCCTGTGTCTGCTGGGTATATTACTTTGACACTGGGAAAAGATCCATGTAAAAATATTTGCACCATAATATCAAGGATATGCCGTATCATTCACATGGCCTAACAGCAAAACACTGGCAAGGAGTAATTATTAATGTGGGGGTAAAATTACTCCAGTTTTTTGAAGTGTACATAAATTAGAAGAAAAGGCAGAGAACTTGGGCAAACAGTGAGGGAAAAGCAAACAGATTTTCCATCTCATGCCTTCTCAGACTGACATTGTCTACCCTAAATGCTAAGAGTCACCTGTGGGTCACAACATGTTTCTTGTGCATTTGCTGCATGCCCTGCACCCTGGGGTAGTGAATTTGGAAGTTTTATGGAAGAGCTTTGAAATCATAGAATAGAATCCTAGAGTTGTTTGGGTTGGGAAAGACCTTTAGGGTCACTGAGTCCAACTCAGCTTTGCCAAGCCCAGCACTAAACCATGCCTCTGAGTGCCACATCTAAGTGTCTTTTAAACACCTCCAAGGTTCCTGACAAAAACAACTCCCAGGGCAGCCTGTTCCAATCCATGGCAACCCTTTCCTTGAAAACGTTTTTTCTCAAATCCATTCTAAACCTCCTCTGGTACAACCTGGAGTCATTTCCTCTTGTCCTGTTGCGTGTTACCCAGAAGAAGAGGCCGATTTCCACCTTGCCATGACCTCCTTTCAGGTAGTTGTGGAGAGCCTTAAGGTCCCCCCTGAGCCTCTTCTTCTCCAGGTTGAGGCCCCCAAAGCTCCTTCAGTCACTCCTCATAGGACTTGTGCTCCAGACCCTTCCTCAGCTCTGTTGATCTTCTCTGGATGTGCTTCAGCACCTCAGTGTCTGGTGATGGGCCCAGAGCTGAACACATAATTTAATGCATGGCCTCACCTGTGCCAGGTACAGGGGGATCATCACTGCCCTGGTCCTCCTGGCCACACTATTTCTGATACAGCCCAAGATGCCTTTGGCCTTTTTGCCCACCTGGGCACAGCTGACTCCTGTTCATCTACTGTTGACCAGCACCCTCAGGTCCTGGCAGCTTTCCAGACACTCTGACTCCAGACTGCAGTGCTGCATGGGATTATCATGATCCAAGTGTAGGATCCGGCACTTACATCTTGTCCCTCATACAGCTGGCCTCAGCCCACTGATCCAGCCTGTCCATATCCCTCTGCAGAGCTTTCCTGCCCTCCAGCAGATCAACACTCTCACCAGCTTGGTGTTTTCTGCAAATTCAGCGAGGATGCCCTTGATGCCCTTGTCCAGATGATCAATAAAGACATTAAACCCCAGAGCTGGCCCTGGGGAGCCTGACCTGTGACTGGCTGCCAGCTGTGTGTAGCGTCATTCACCACCACTCTTTGGGCTCAGCTCTCCAGTCAGTTTTCACCAAGCAAAGAGTTTATTCACCCAGGCCATGAGCAGGCAGTTTCTTTAGGTGCCAAAGACTTTACTAAGGTCCAGGTAAACAACTTCCAGAGCTTTTCCCTTATAGTCTGTATCAGCTTGTCGTAGGAGCCCGGGCTAGGCAGAAGGTCTGGGAGCACATGGTCATGGAGACAGGATGCTGGCAGTGGTTCTGCTCCTCACCTGGTGCCTTCCTTCCATTTGTGGCTGGCTATCCTTCTGAGCCCCACCTTGCCCCAGAGCTGCAGGAGCCTGGCTGCAGGATGAGCACAGGGCTGACCCCCCAAGCACCCGTGGAGCTGGTCCTGCTGTGCTGGGTGTCTGGAACTCACATGCCTGTGCAGGTACTGGCAGCAAGAGCTGCCTGTGAAGCCCTGCAGTGCTGGGGGCCCTCCATGCCACAGCAGCCATCCCATGCTGTGCCACCTGCCTTCTCTCTTTAATCAGGCTTTTTATTAATCAGCACTCGGGTCAAAGCACAGGCCTGAGGAGCAGATAATGCATGCCAATGTTTTCTGATCCCTTATGGGTGAATCATTTTTTGGGCAGCCTGCCTTCCATGAGGAGGAGAAGGCAGCCCAGATACTACCAGGGAAGGAAGATGGGCAGATTCAGATAACTACAATAAATATAATTCTAGATTATTTGCTGGGATAACTCAAGTTGCCTATCATTAATAATCTGAGGTTTGTGCAGCTATGCAACACCGAAATGAAACTTGGCCTAAGGTTTCTTTGGCTTTCAGTGGGTTTGATTGTTCCTATGCAGTTCCTATGAAGTTGCTGTCTCTCATAATCTCATATTTATCTTTTTTCTTGTATTTCTTACAAGTCTTTTGACATTCCTTGCTCAGGAGTAATCCCCACTAAACCTGAATTATGTGGCAATACTTCGAAGGAAAAAAAAAATTGTGACTAAAATCTAGGAGATAAACCATAAGGTGGAAAACAAATGATTAATTGCAAGTAGATAAGAAGAACGTAATGGAATACTAGTGCCTCTCAATTACTTAATTAGGAGCATATAAATCACTGTATTTAAGCATGATACCTTCCTGTGCTACCAAGTCTCTTTAAAAAATATATTTTGGTTATTGGTCTAAAGAGTGTTCTTAGAGAGTAGAGAGTAGACAGTAGAGAGTAGAGCAATACAAGCCAAAACATAAAAAAATAGCAAGACAAAATTATTAAAAAAAAATTATTTAGCCAAATAACAACATAAAGAGCCATTAATATAACTTGAAAAGTGCAGCCTGGATTCTTAGTTGCTTTAATTGTTGTAGCACCACGGCTTTGTGGAGCTCACCCACCTTGTACAAACCATCTTGCAACCTTGCATCTGTCTGACATACCTTGGACCTCTTAAACAAACAGGTCAAGAAGAAAACCAAACAAAACCTGTTCAAATCAGTCCAAGGGTGGCTTGACTATATAGATTACTAAATGAAGCTAATTAAAAAATTTTCCCCACCTAAAATTCTTTATTATGATAAAGACTTCTTATTTTGAAAACTGATTAGTAGAGCTTATTTGCTGTCATTTATGTTTGCTAATATAAGTAGGTAAAAAGTGCTGATAAATAACCCACAGGCTCTGAAACTCATCAGTATGGGGAGGCCAGTGCTCATAGTCGTGTAAAGGAAGTAAATACAATGTGCTCTGCTGTCAACATTTCCCATCCCTTTGGGTGCCAACTTATAAATTTGATAAAAATTATATTTTATATATAATTTTATAATTAAATTTATAAATATAAATGTAGAAATAATAAATATAAATATAAATAAATTAAATTATTATTTTAATTAAGAATTAATAATTCAATACATTTATAAATTAATATAAATATAAATTTATATTTTATATATTTAATAAAATTTGATAAATTTGATTTGATGATTTGATTTCCATTGAAGCTACACTGGCACCATCAAAATAATAACTGTTATATAATATATATATATATATATATATATATATATATATATATATATATATATATAATGAAATAGCTGTTCCTGGTGTCAGAGTGCACACTAAACCCTGGGTGGTGGTCCTGTGTTTTATGGAGGGAGGTGGGAAATTGGCTCTTTCTGGACCAGCCAGAGACACTGCTGACAGCATGCAGGCTCTCTCTAGCAGATCCTCTGGAGGGAACAGGGTAGGATTGGGGCACATGGAGCCAGGTGGGATTAGGTGCTGCTGATATCCTCTCTGCAAGTTTGTGTCTGGGAGGCAGGAAATGCTGATAGGCAAGGAGGTTTGTTGGGGTTCATCAGCAGAGAGGATGCTAATGGGGCTCAGGGGAGATGCTCTCTGCTCAAGGAGGGGGATGCAGGTAGGATACCCTTCCATCACTGTGCATCCCTGTTAGTGCCTGGGATGCCAGGCAGAGGAGGGGGTGGGTAACATCTGTAGAAGTGGCAGAAGGGCTCTGACAAGTGAAAAGACTGAGGACTGTGGCTATATAAAGGAGTGTCATATCCCAGAGTGAAAGGTTGTGCATCATATTGACCATATACTGCTTCCCAATCTTTTTTGTCCACAGATGTGTAGATAAATAATGTAAAATTTACATGCACTTGTATGTTTTTTACATGAGGAACAAGACTGACTATTAACCAGAATAGAAATATGGCAATTTAGAGAATAAAAATTAGACTTTAGAGAATGACTGAGAGAAATGACACAAGGAATGGTCCTCCTCAGCTGCTGATGCCCTGTAGATTGAAATGAGCTGTCTGAAGCCTTTTTCTTGGAGGAACACTGAAGGACCACTGCCAGCATGGGTGCTGCAGTGAAACCATGCTATTTGTATGAGAGAGGGTAAAAAACACTCAGGAGGACTCCATGTCTCTGCCATTCTCTCCTACAGATGTGACCCTTTAACATGGAAAGCTCTTGGTTTACAGGAATAAATGAGATTATGAGAGCAAGACCTGAAATGCTCAGGAATTTTCCTCAGTCTTACCAAAAGCAAAGCACCATCAAAAACTGAAATTGAAAAAATAATTTTAATCCATTATCATTATTTCCCACACATAAATTATGGCTAGACTGATAAAAACATTCTTAGTTAACCACTCTCCCATGTAATGCATAGTTCAAGGGCCAACTGCTAAGAAGTGAAAGTGCTTCTCCCAATAAATTTAGAGCAATTCAGGGTGCAAAAACCATCGTAGCTATGCAGTCTCAGATTCCTTTACCTCTCCCTCCTACCCATGCATGGTTTATAGAGGATACAGGTATGCAGTGTGAGGCTGGATACCCTGGGAAAGCTCTAAACCCAACTTCAGATTTCCCCACACCCTCCTGGACGAGCAACCTGCTCCCTCCTCTGAGAAGGCATCAAGAGCCACGTGAGCTCCTTACCTCCTGGAGATGGGGGGATGTAATCTTCTGCCAGCAGGGTCCCACCACCCTGGAGCTGCACTGGTCAGACCCAGCAGTGAACAGAGTGACAGATGTGTACAGCTGTAAGGTGCTGGTTGTGTAAGAGCCCAGGTGATTTACGCCTGCTGTCTGCAGATGATGAGGCTGAGGCATGTTGCCTGCAGTGAGTTTGCACGTTCATACGTGTATGCCCGGAGGGAGAGCAAAGGGGAGCCCTTGGAGCTCAGTCAAGGCTGTGATTCAGAGGCAGAGCAGCACATGCAGGATGAGTAGCTGCTAGACAGGTACTCTTTGGGTGGGCTTGGGCTAATTAAGCTGGTTGGAGAAGGGAATCAAAGATACAGGATTGAGAAGAGAACAAAAATTCAAGTCAAAATTCAGTGTCCATTACCTTGATGTGTAATCTTAGGGCGGTTTACAGGCCTATGCATGAGAACAAAGTGGAAAACATCTATTTTTCTGTTGTGGAGGGATGCTGAGCTGAAGATGAGACAGTTCACGAAACACAGTTTGTCTTTTTAGTCTTAATCCACCTCCTGTTACACACTCCTCTGTTCAAAACACCCCACATAACATTGCTTGCATGCAGGGTAGTGTTGTTTTGTCACAGGACTGGGGTCAGGGAGGAAATTGGTTTCTGATGCTTGGAATGGCTTTGTAAATGAATGATGAATGAAGATGCAGGCAAACTGGGAGATACAGGGAAGAAATTGATAAATAGAGGAGAATGTTGTGGAAAAAAAACCCCCAAGAGTATCTAAATTACTTACACAAAAGGCACTAGTAATCTGTGGGCTTGTTATTAGGTATCAATGGCACCTCTCTCCCTGCTGCACCAAAACATGCTTTATATGCACAAATAAAAGAAACTGCCATCCACTCCAGTGTTTCTGTTCATTTTAGAGAGCTCCCACATTTAATTTCCAAGATTAAAAGGAAATAAGAAATCTGGAGCTCTAGAAATCGTTTCTGTTTCCTTTCAGAGCAATTCTGCATGTTTGACATCTTCTCTATTGTTTATGTCAGGCAAACAGAGGCTGGATAACACAGAGTGGGCTGCAGCGGTAAGACAGTGAGTGAATACCTATGAGCCTCTGTGATTCATCGTTCCAAGGAGCTCTTGCTTTAATTACAGAGGGCTGCCAGATGAGGAAAACCATGAGGATTTATGACTTTGGGGTAGAGTGAAAGCTGTCCTAGGCATTTCAACCCAAAACTACAAATCAAGACTTTTATTAGAAAGTGACAGTGAAGGGTTGAGCAGCCAAACATTCTCCAGGAGAAAACTGCCACGTGAAAGAGCAACCCTGCTTAACCCATGGAAAAATCAATCTGAAATTAAAGCTTTTCAATGGCTGAAGGATCCACCTGTAGGATTTCCTCTAGCTAAGGTAATATTGCCTTTCTCAGTGTTGGTCTGCCTGTTTTGTCCCAGAAACAAAGAAGAATTAAGTTTAGTGCTAAGACCTTGTACACAGCAATTAACCATGGAGCATCACTCAGCCCTGCCAGCAAAGACCTTTTTACCCCCAGCCTGCTGTTTTAGATGATGTTCAGTGTCTGTGTCATGGTTTACATAAGACTGATGCTCCCTTCACAGCTGCACTTCTCCTCTACCACAATCAACTGTGCCCTGTCTGCAAGCAGCAATCCCTACATGTCATGGGAAAATGAAAGCTTACCTCAAAACTTGTGGCTGGATTGTATAGCTAGAAATTAAGAGACCTGGGCTCTACTGCCCCTTACAACACTTACATGTGCAGATAAATACTTTTGTTACCTATGTGACTTGGTTTCTCTATCTCTGAAACAGAAAAGCTGCCTTTCTGGAGGGATTTTTCCCAAAAATGGATTTGAGTCTCAGTCAGGAGGAGACATAAAAGTACAAAGTGCTAATATGGGTAGCAGCTGCAGGCTGGTTACACTCAGAAATAAAGAGAATGAACTAAAGGAGGGACATAGCTAATTCCTTAGTATCTCCTACTGCAGAACCCCCTACCTAAATCAAGAAATGTATTTTATTTTAGTAGAGGGACTGCCCTGGATAGAGCAGGGAGGTACAGGGGAACTGTATGCAGAGCCTTCTTCCAGATTGACCTGCTCCAGTAAAGGTGATACCTGATTTCTAGCCTCAAAGAAATTTCCACAGGAATTATGTCCCCTTTCCAGTCCTATTTTAATCACTTAAAGCTGGAAGACTTTCCAGCTTGCAAACACTGAAAGGTCAAGGTGGCCATCGGAGCTCCATCAGGGTAGTTTAGGGCTGTTTGATTTCAGTTTTGACTAGCTGTGAAAACAACACAAATAATCTAAAGGAGGGGGAGGGGGCAGAGAAAAGACCTCAAATACCTGCTTTCCAACTGTACTTGTTTTTCTAGAGTTATTTGTAGAAAGCAAAGTCCAGAGCAATCGTGTTCACGAGCCAACAATCATCTTGCCATCACAAATCTGTTTTGTGGAAAAATGTGGAGCTGAGAGCTGATAATGGTCACCTAGTGTTGCAAAGGCAATGCTTTTCTTCAGAGAGAAAGTGAAATCTTACCTGAAACCCATTATAAAACTGTGGTCTCTGCCTTGCTGTCTCTGAGGAGTGCTTAGAAAAAGGAGGGTCACCACTCCCAGGACTTCTGGAGGCTGTCACTTCTCACTCTGCAGTAGCTGAGAGTGCTATCATTACCTGGTGGGAGACCAAGCAGCAAGCTCACCTCCTTCTGAGAAGGGCAACCCACTCAAAGCCTTAGGGCTGTTTGTAATAATACTCTCCTACTAGACTCCACTTGCTTTCAAGAGTGATAAATAAAGCACTGGGGGAAGAGAGACTTTGGAGAAACTCATTGACCTGTTGAGATTTTGCTGTAGCCTCGTGGTATAAATTTACCCTTTTATTAGGAAATACTGCTATTTCTTTTCTTGAACTCTGATCCATTGGAGAGGTAACATCACTAGCCAGAATCCCATTTCAAGTTTCTGTGTAGAAGTCTCCTCACCTGAAACTTTCAAAATGTTCTACCAAAACGTTGGCATAACATTTACCTTCTAATTCCTCTTCTACAACAGGTCACTCCACCCACCACATGTGCAAGATCAAGTGTTATTTCTGAGGATGTGATTTTTTTCCATCACTGATGGGAGAGATGAGAACTATCTTCAAGTCATTACTGTGTCAATACTCAGTTATCAAGGAAAAACATTAAAGGTATTTTGACACATATGGAATAGAACAGTATCAAACAACTTCTTCAAAATGAAGAGAAAGTAAAAATAACAAGTCAGCAACACATTTGAAATTCCTATAATAATGTGAAACACTATTCTACCATTTCTCTGGAAGAGGATTTTCTGTGAAGTTGCCTCTATATGTGCAAGGCAACTGTTTACCTGACTAGCTCCTAAACTCTCTACATTTCAAGCCAAAAGATCAGAGAAAATGGACAAGTTTGAGAATGTCACCTCAGCTGGGATTTTTGATCACAGAAGGTTCTTAGTGACAACAGTGGTTCATGGGATAAGATGATGGAGTGTTTGAAGGATATTAGTGGTGACTTGAGGAGAGTTTTGCAAAGACACAACAAATGCTGATATTGTTGTGAGCTGTGATGCTCCAAACCATCTATCTGCTGAGCACTTCTGGTCTGGAGAAAATTTGAATTATGACTGTTTTCCTGCTGTCCAGGCTTGGAAAACAAGAGAATCCAAGATCTGCCATTAGAGTATTCTTAATGTTTTAAAGACATGGGAGCCAACAAATGTTTAATTTTTTTTTCTTTCCTTTTGGGGCAGGGGTGGTTGGTTAGTATTTCAATAACATGCCTCATATGTT
Organism: Cyanistes caeruleus; assembly: GCF_971803275.1. Taxonomy (NCBI): domain Eukaryota; kingdom Metazoa; phylum Chordata; class Aves; order Passeriformes; family Paridae; genus Cyanistes; species Cyanistes caeruleus. The sequence goes on along the minus strand of NC_141706.1, from coordinate 4,580,684 downwards.
TTGTTTCACTCCTTAACCTGCAACATGGTACAGCATAGCCAGGTATTTGCAGCACCTATTGTCACAGACAGACATGAAGAGTACTGCATACACAGTGGAAAAAATGCAGCAGTACATAGATACACATCTATATAGATACACATTTGTAGCTCTATGTACACTTCTTACCATCCAGGTGAGCTCAGGCAGCCTGAATTATCCAGGCTGACATGTTATTTACTCTTCTCTCAGCTGTGGAAGGTGTTTTCCCAGAGCTCCCTTCTATCAAGCTTGTGTCTGGAGAATGGACCCTCCGTGAGTTTCTTCCAAGAGGCCCCCAGCTCTCCTCCCATCCCAAGGGATACCAAGTAAACATTGGCTTTTAACCTCTAGGGAATTGAGCCTGACCTTTGTAACCACTGCAAACACCTTCCTCAGCAAATACCTGAGTAACCAGGGAGGAGAAAGGGGAAGGATCCAGGAGAAAAATAACACATGCAAAACTCAGTGGGGCTGTTTGGTCACGGAGTCCTTGCACACAGGTGACTGGGGAGGTTCTGTGATGGATGGCATGTCATTCACAAGAGCTCTGTCTGTAGCTGTCAGCACAGAAAGAGGTCCTTAAAATTCCAGCAGCTCTAGCCCTGCAATCCATCAGGAGAGAGCACAGACATCCACCCTCCCCCTTGGCCCACACAGGAGCTGAAATGGCAAGCATAAGTCACAATCTTTTTGTTTGTGCAAAACTCCCTGGCTGTGAATTCACAGCCAACGCCTGGGTTACTGTGTGCACGCTCCTGTTTGTCCTGACCAGCACATCTGTACCCAGGGGCTCCAAAACACCCTGGGTGCAGTTCTTCTCCCACCTGGCAGCAAATTTCTTATGGTGGGATCACTCAGTCATGGGAATACAGTACATTCTTACGTGTGAGAATTACTGATTTCATAAAACACCTTGGAAATGAGATGGCTGTTGTTGAAACTTCCATTTGTAGGCATTAAAATACTATTGTAACCCATATTTTTTCCCCCTTTTGATTGTCACCCATCACATGGTGTGCAGAGCAGAAATTGTTTTTATCTGCCCCTGTTTGGATCTTAGCAGCCTTAATTTTTAATTGAAAGCCATGCTTTTACACCAAAAAACAGATGAAATGGATTTGAACTTCAGTCCTTTGCTGAGCTTTGAGAACTTTATATTAGTTTAGACTAAAATTAAAAAAAAGCCCAGTGATCTATGCAATGCACTCCCTCTTCAGAATGTTTGGGGAGTTTTGCAGATTTTCCCAGCTTTTCCCTTGCAGCTCTTGGTTACTTGGTTTGGTTCCCATACTGTTCATTCTGGCTTAATGCAGAATTTCTATCAGAATAAATAGCATTTCTGTTTAGCAAAGTGACTTCTTTGCCTGAATTCTAAATTCTCCACAGGTTACACCTGTGGCCAATATGGCCTGAGGGATAAAGCAATATGAAAGCAGGTCATTACTTGGGTAAACACAAGATGATGCCATGAGGAAGTATTTGGCTCACCAGGTGGCAGAGAAAAACAACAGCATTACTCTGCCTCTCTGCACTTCTTCATCACCACTGGCCATTTTTCATATCACACAGCTGTCTTCCCTCATCCCCTGTGACTGAAGCTGTGGTTTCAGGAGTGATATAATCCAAGCAGGAATCTGATCTCCACAGCTTTTTCTCCCATTGGTTTGAGGCACCAGCTGGGGAACACCTGTGATTAATAGGAGCAGCATTTCAGAGCAGTGAACGCAGGGCAGTGGACAGGGGATGGTACATCTCATCATCCTCGATTTACACACGGGTAACCGAGGTGGGGACGTCCAAACTGAAGCAGATATGGTGCCTCAGCTCAGAGTCCCTATCATTTAATATTGACTTTTCTGGGCTGAAGGGGAGCTACCTGACGAAGGGAGAGAACTGGGGTTGGTTCCCAGTTCCCCTCCCACAGCCAGCCCCCAGGCTGGCAGGATCCGCTCGCTGACCTTTCCAGGAATGGGCTGCATGTCTGAGTGAAGACTCACTCAGATCAACCCCCATGACTCTTGATAAATGAAACACTTCTCCGTCTGGCGTATCACTCAGTTTCCCACGAATGGCACAAATAGTCACCGCGGCATGTACAAACACAGGCAATCTATTATTGGTGCCTCTTCCTTGGCTCGCCATCGTGACGTCCAACCTGGAGGCAAGTGTTAATGCCCTTATAAGGCTCTTTGCATACATTTAAATATGTTATCCTTTGGCCGATGATACAAACTGCTATCTCAGTAGCATACGGCATGGGGAAGTGGGAGATTTTCTTGGCTCTGTGGTGAGAGAGAAATTAAAAAGGAGCCTACAATGCTGAGTCACTGTGACAAATAACTTACTATGGAATGCATTCAGGCTTTAGCAAGGAGGCAGCTGATAGTGAGTCAGTGACTGACTAGTGCCTCCTAGATTTTCCTCCTTGGGAAAGATTCAATTTAATGGGATGAAGTGCCAACAAAAAGTCATTCTCACTGTTACTGAGACAATATCACTAACTATACACATGGTTAAAGCTGTCAAGTTGTGTTATATGTCACATAAGATGTGCTTTTTTTTAAATTTTTTTTTTTTTTTTGGGTGAGTACAGCATCACCCTGTTATAAAGCATTTTAATGTTCCATTAAAACCACTGACTTTTTAGGAGCTAGAAATTTTGCTGAACTTCAACTCTTTGGCTGTGTTAATTCAAGAATCTCCTCTCTTTTGGTTCAGCTTGGCAGGATTATGGATGTCCTATTTAGTGTTCTGGTTTAGCACTCCATGGCACGATTTTAACCAAAATAGATAGTTTAGTGTTAAAAAAGCCCCTCTAAGTGCAAAATGGGTAAGGATTTGAGGCAGAAGGTATAAGAATGTTACAATTTTTTCGTTACAAGTAAAGTCAAATTTGTATTTGTTTAATCATGACCAAATTAGTGTTTTCTCCCCTCTCCAGTCTGACCTATCCTCAGTCAGGGAATCAGGCTCACTCAGGACCATGGACCTAGAGGAGGGAAGAAGAAAGGAGGTCTGGGCACCTTTGTTCTGGTCCCTTTCCCCTGGACACCTGGTTGTGTATCTGCCAGTAAAACAGCAGAAACATCAGGAAGCAAAGCCTCCCAGTATCTGAAAAGCTACAGCCAAACACCCTTCCTATTCACACATCTTTCTGTTCATGCTGCCTGGCACAGCTGCCAATTATTCTTAAATATTCATGTAATCTCCTACCCTCACCTGACTGAGGCTGCTCCTTATAGGAGACTTGCTATCTTGATGAACGTAAAAAATGTGGGAAAATGTTAAAAGGCAAAGCTGTCACCCCAGAACCAAGCAGCAGATCATTTTTAGCCAGTTTGTCCTTGGCAGCAGGGGATCAAGGGACCAGAACAACATGATCCCTTCTGTGTTTCCATCAGGCTGCTCATCCAGCTGATGTTCCTTTCTTATTTTCCTGTGCTCTTGCTTTCAGAGAGACCCCCATAGCATCAGCCCTGAAATTCCTAAGATGCCATGCTAACCATTACATTATGGGGAAGATTATAAGTATTCCCAAGCAGACCACAACCAGAGGGAAAGAATATTCTGCTTCCACCTGCACTCCAGGAGGAGACATGAAGCTCAGACTGGCAAGGGGAACATTTCCCCTCAAGTAATTCCAGCTGAGACACTGCAGTCAGGCTGCCCTTTCTGAGCACATGTATCATGAAGGCATAGAGCAATCTACTGCTTGCCTAAACTGTTAATTGGCAAGTGAATTATACTAATGCTGTTCTATGCTGAAGGTTGGCTACTGAGGTGTAACACCTGTTGCCCAGCACATATGAGTTACAGTGGCCCACTTGCCAGTGAACAGGGTTCATAAATCTGGTCAAATATTTTTGCATGATTTCTTTGCTTGTTTCTTGAACTGAAGTGTATTTTTTCTCCCCCTAAAACAAAGCTTTCCTTGAGAAATGGTGGTATCATCAACAGTTTCACTGTCTTTTTTCAGCCCAGTGCAACTTTCTCCAACCCTGTGGGACAAAGTGCTTCCTTATCTCCACCACAGCTCTATTAAACCCCACAATTAAAGCAATTGGCATTCTTGATAGAAGAGCAGAGGGGCAGCCAAGGGCTCTTCCAGGCCAGGGAAGATGCATGTCTAACAGGGCTGCAGGGAACTCCTCATTCCACCAGTGCCAGCATTAGATCATCTGTGGTTGCTGAAGGACTTTGGAGCGAGGCTGTCACTCACCCTGAGATGGTAAAGTGGTCTTAAAGTGGGTGTGAGCATATAGCTTGATCAAAAGAGTCTTTTTCTAAGGAAGAATTGTGAAAAATCACATGCAGGCCCAGCTTTTAAAAGGAGCAAGTTCATACAATTTTAAAGAAAGAAAGGCAGTCATGCTTTTCTCTGTTTACTTGTTGGGAGAGGCTCTCAGATATCACCTTTCCAAAACACCTGCCAATGATCAGCTGTAAAACAAGAGATCTCAGTAATATTTTTTAATGCAGAGTAAAGAGCAGCCAACTTCCCATAGGAAAGGAGGAGGGTTTTCTCCAACTAATTTTATTTCCTTATCTTTAGTCATCTGTTGAAAAGAAAACACTAAATATATTCCTCAGTCTACTCCTTCCAGTGATAGCTCGAAGGAGTAAAGAACCATATGGTCCTTCAGCTGATCTATACTGTCTCCATGACAATGCACATTTACAAAGTTTGCTTCTAACAACTTGGTAGTATGAGATCCAATTGCTTGTGATTGAGGGTACGAGAAAGCCTTTTGGGAGGGAAGGGCTGCTTGCTGCTGTGGCTGGGTTCTCTTCCCACCCCTGCTGGAAGGGGCTGCCTTTGGGCACGGGGTTTTGGTCAGGCAAAAACTTCTGTACAGAATTTCCCAGCCCTTCAGCTGGAGGAAATTAGTTTATCTTCATCCATGTCAGTCCAGTTTCAGCCAACAAGGTGATATACTTAATTCCTTCAAGTTCCATACAAGTTTTAATGTACCTTAAAGGAGCTTTTATTTCTCAGGAAACCTGGGGTTTTCAGAGTCTCCTCCTTGTTAATGCTCATGCATTGTTTTAATTCAGTGAAACCAGATTTCCCAGAAGTTTTCCACTCTAGGCTTACAGTGGGGTCTTGAGGCCATGACCTCCTGGAGCAGGACAGAAGGGCCTGAGCATGAATACCCTGCACCCACCACAGCTGAGACACAGGCAAGGGGAAAGGTGGGAGCTGGTTGGCAGGGAAGGGAAGCAGCAAACCAGAAAATAAAAAAGGCATGATATTCCAGACACAGACATATTTTAAACTAGGGAATAAAACACCAGAAATCCTTGTTTGATCATCTTCCCTTTACTTAAGGCAGAGTGAAAGTTAGAGAGCCCTGTATTTAAGGTTTCATGCTCTGTGATGTGCACAGCCATCTGCAAAGGGTGAGGGAACTACCCAGCAAAGAACTTCAGCTGGGGCACTTCTAAATTGTAAGGATATTTTCTAAAATAGCCTTTGGAGTGGCCAGGATCAAGAAGTCACTTTACAGCACCACATACATAATATCAGTTATATCCCATCAGTAAATATATAACATATTAGTAAATACAGTCACCTTTTTGGGCCTTTACCCATTGCAAAACACTGGGAAATGCCTGTTCTGGAATATCTGGGAGCTATCCAGGAAAGACATCAGCCAACAAAAAGTCAGCCACTACCACTCTTCCTGTCCCACAGCTGTGTCAGGGCAATGCCAGGGAGAAATACAGGAGAGGTGATGATGCACTGGCAGATTTTACATTTTTGGCCCCTTAGATCTTTTGTATGTTTCTTAAAAAAGAGTAAAGAAAGGATCTGAAATGCTGTCAGGGGGAAAGCAGCATGAGAATGACTGATGCCATGTTTATGGGCACAAAGAGACAGACTGACCATGAGGGGAACCCACTGCACCTGGGGATGCAGGTGACCCAGCTGGAACAAAGTCTCACCACCAAAAGTGTGGTGGTGGACCTCTTCATTCTCCTTTAAATCTGTTTTATTTATGTTTATCCCAACTTCCTTGGGTTTTCTTCTTTTTTAAAAAATAGTAATATTTTATTTTTTATCTTTTTCATCTGCATTAAGAGGGTTTTTTTTTTTAAAATAGCTTCCAGTTGAATACATCATTTGCCAGAATGTGTTGACATATCCCAATACTTACAAAATCCATTTCACATACCCAACAGTGAACAGTAGTTTGGATTTACTCTTAACCATGCAAGCCAGGATGTCCCACTACTTTAATGGACAAAAATAATCTTACAGTTGAAGACAATTGAAGTCAATGAAACAGTTGAAGACAATGAAACAACATGCACAAGACAATTTTTTCTTTTTGTTTTTTTAAATCAAGGTGTAGCCCAAAATATGGGTTGCAGATCAGGTTAACCCACGTACTTTCAAATGGACCTAAAACATATATTTCAACTCAATAAAAACTCCACCTGGCTAAGATGTGACTGTAATAAAGAAAAAGCATTCGAGAATAATGATACATTTATTTTGAAATAAGCCTGACACATTTATTTGTCAGAATGAAACATTTAGAGATTTTTCTTTTCCTGTAGTTTGCAGGCCCATAAACTGACCCAGGCAGCAAACTCTGAATTTATCAGGTATTTGGATTTTTTCTAGACTGTTGATTTTCACTAAGAAACCTCTACCATTAACATTTTCACTGTTTGTATATCACATTTAAACACAAAGAGGACTTCAAAGACCTGGCAAATCTCTACTCCCTTGAGCAGCTTCCTGCTGACCTGCTCCTCTCAGTGCTGGCCCTCCCAGTGGTCAGGCTCAGGACATTGCTCACAGACCATCACCACATCCCCTTGACACCTGAAAATAAATACCGAGTCCTAATTATGCTTGACAACCCTCTGGAAATTCAGATTTCTTTTTTTTGCTTGCCCTGAAATTGCCAGATTCCTCCTGAAGTCTGTTTAGGAGGGGAGCTAAGGCTTTTCTAATTAGAGCTTAGTCTCCAGATCTCCCTTCACCCCACGTACCAGGAGTGAGGATGGAGCTTGCCAGAGAGGCGTCACATCTAGACTAGTCTACCATCATTATGCAATGAAAGGAGGCATACTGTGCAAGGAGGAGTTTCTGCTGGAAGGAGAGACAGCTCCGAGTCACAGCTTCCTCTTTAAGACTCTAAAATTCATGGTTTCAGGAAGATTTGGTTTCTCTAGTAAAAAAAACACCCTTCTTTAGGGGGAAGAAGAGACAGCCCTGCTTGGGCTTTGCTAATCTCCCCATTTAGTGGGAATGCACACAGAATCTGGCATGCCAGGAGCTTGGGAGGCACCACCCAAAGCTATTTGGTGCCTCTGAGAGCTCTCTGGTGAGTGACAATATAAAGGATTCAATGTGTGCGTCCAAGTGTCAAGCAATTGCTGCCTATTAAAGGCTTTAAGGACAGGAAATACTTTCCAGACACACAAGCCTTTTCTAAGGGAGTTGCTACCCTGTAGGATGTCAGACACATAATGTCAGTGCCATAAGTGTCACCACATGGCAGTTTTCATTCAGAAAATATATGATTGATGTCAAGAAAATCCAAAATATACCTCCCTTTTAATTCCTCTTACCCCTGCATTTTTTTCTCCAGGGATTTGAGAAACAGGCTTCAGGAGAAGCTTTGAGGAGTCATGCAAAATCAATTGTCTCCAGCTTTCAGAGGGTGGGGAACAGCTAAAAACTTGCCACATCTTCTGTGAGCCCCAAAAAAGGGGTGCAGAGCTAGCATGTAGGTCCAGCACAGGTCTGGTGCCTTCACAGCCTGGTGCCCTGACCCACTGGACCCCACAGAGCTGCCAGCACAGCCCCTTGGGAATGAGGAGCTGGTGTTTCCCAGGGATGCATGAGAGTTTTTTTGCTAGGAAGGATTTCAAGGCAGAAGCCTGGTAGGGAAAAAAGTCCTCAGTGAAGGCAGAAGAGTTGCTTACCTCCTGCAGTATTATTGTACTTTAGCAAACAAAAAAGAAAAAACAAATAAAAGGTATTTTTTCCTATCCTGTTTGGGGCACACACAGAGCAAAGAGCAGCCAGGGGCATCTTACAAGACTGTGGTGAGACAAACCCAAAGGAGAAGGTGCATGGATGGCAGCAAACCCTGAGCCTTGTGGTCAGCAGCATCTTTCTGCTCCTCTAACACTGACTTCATGCTGGGACTGGGATGCTTTTCCTCATCTTCTTCAGCCTCAGGAACCCCGATGGGCGTTCCCTTTCCCACGTTTAGAAAAGATAATCTATTTTTCTTATTCCTATTTCCTATTTGTTTGCTTTACATTTCCATAAGCCAAAAAACACTGCCACATCTCTTAATTTTGATCCCAGAGGAATTTCCCTAGAGGTACAGGGTAGGTGGCTCTAGATATGCTGCCATAGCACTGGGAGGAGCATTCCTCTTTGTAGGGAAGTTAAGATCTTGGTTAAGTTTATTTAAATGTCTCCAGCTCCTTTTGTCAATAGGGAAGAACAGACAGTGACCCAAACCAAGATGGACTAAAAACCATGGAGGTGAGGCTATTTATTGCCTTATAACCATGACCCTCCAGGTTTAGATGTGCCAGAGAAGTGGGGTTGATTGAGGCTTGAGTAACTGGCTCAGGGCTGCATCCAGGCTTGGGTTCCAGCTGGAAGCTGGCATCAGGGAGTTGTGCCCATATCCCTGAAAACCCAGACCGAGGTCTGGACTGAATCGTCACCCAGTCCTTACCTTTCACTGCTAACTCTTGCATTTTATAGTCACCAAGGTGACTTTCTCCCCACCTCAGTTCCCAAGATGTGACTCCCCAAAGTGGGCTGTTTGTCCCCCCAGCAGAAAATAGAGTCACACCAGCAGCAGAGGGTGTGGGGGCAGACGCTTTTTGGGCACAAGAACTGGCAGTTTTTAGAGCCTCCAAATGAGTAGGTGACTGTGCTGAGGCTCTTTCTCCCACCACAAATCACGAAGCCAAATATCTCAGTTGCACTGCATGTCTGCAGCAGTTCCTTTTCCAGTGCTGGCTAGTGTGGGAAGGGCTCTGTTGGCACACAGCTTGCCCAATCACTTGCCTGTGTGTGGCCAAACTTAGGGAGACCATGTGTTCGAGATGCACATGTGGGCAGGGCCCTTCTGCCACTTATAGCCAGCCTGGCTTCACAAGGACACCCAGAGCACACCCAACACCAAAGCACATGCATGCAATCAGCCAAATCCTGCAGGGATGTCGACACTTGGACTGCCCTGTTCAGGGCAGCAGAGAGTGAAGTCCTGTCTGATTCTTAGAGAAGAGAGGGACATGAGTTAGCTGAAGGTAATAGAAACAGATGAACCTATGTCTCTTGTAACCTACAAAAGAAAGGCCTTTTCCAGTGAAACAGATGGGTTTAAGTGCCATTTAAAGCAGCTCCTGCTTTACCCAAGAAAGCCTCACAAACTTTGAATGTGGATTACACAAGCAGTTTATAAAACAGAGAGTCTGGCAACACATCCCCAACACCACAGAAAGCCTTTTTAAGCAAAGCTGAACAAGAGGAGTCCAAACCAGCCCCTATATCCTTGAAATTCAAGCAGTGCTAATGGCTTAAGCTACCTGTGGCTGGGATCTGAACTTGAGTCTGAAACTGCTGCATCTCCTTCTGATTCTCTGCTCCCACTCTTGATAGCTCAATCAATTTTTAGGAACATGTAACAGCATGGCTCCATTGTTTCTCATGAACTGTAAAGACCATCACAAAAGTGCATAGGCAAAAGGTTAAGAGACTTCAGAATAACAATCACACAAGCAGAAGTTGTTATTGGTGTCATGACTCTAAACTTTTCAGTCTAGCCACCGATTTAGCATGTTCTGCCTCAGTCTCTCAGCATCTTCCTCCACATTATTTTTCTTCAGAAACATGACCAAGGAGAGCTAAGCAAGAGCTATCAGAGACTTTCTTCCTCTTTTCTTTTGCAATCATGCACTGAATACCATAGTTGTGACCAACATGTACATTAGACCTGCAAATGGTAAAAGTGCAGAAGACAAGTTATTCCTCATCATGTTTAGAGAAAAGGCCCTACACACAGAAAAGAAGATAGAATTATTTTTTGCTTTCCAATCAAAAAATCAAAGCAGTGAACGTGATAAGATAGTCAGACTTCATTAGAATAATCACTATGGGAAGAGGAAAGATTAGCTTGAATGAAATTTAGAGAGAAACCCTCTCATCCTTCCTCCATACAGAGTAGTACAACCACTCAGCTCACCCTGCTGCTGCCATTCCAAAGTGAGAGGTTTGAGAAGAGCCAGGGCTGGTTTTCAGTACTAAGCTGATGGAAACACATGTATGCAACAGGTGAATACAAAAATGCAGAGGAAATGAGAATGTTTTTAAAAGGAAAGGAAGATCAAACCCAGGGATATAAAATGGAGTAGAGGAAATAGAGCACAGTCAAGGCAAAAGGCTTCCAGCAGTGAAAGAAAGGCTGCAGTTTTGGCTCATTGCTTAAATCAGTGCTTAAGAAAGTCTGGTACTGACAAAGGGACATCTGCAACTACACCAGGTTGCTCAGCCTGGACTCGAATGTTTCCAGGGATGGGGGTCAACCCCCTACTCTGGGCAAGCAGTTTTTAACCACCCTCACTGTAAAAATTTCTTCCTCATATCTAATCTAGTTCAATTTAAATAATTTAAAACCATTATCCCTTGTCCTAACATAACAGGCTGTGCTCAAGTTTGTCCTCATCTTTCTGTCAGGCCCCCTGTAAGTACTGAGAGGACATGGTAAGGCCTCTGCAGAGACTTTATTAGGTGAGTGAAAAGCACTGGGGTAAACGTGAATAAGTCAGCAAAACTGATGAAGCAAACTGTTCTTACATATTTGAAAGTAAAGTGACTAAAACAAAGGTTCTGTAACAGGATGGGGCTACACTTTAAGATATTTTCATGGGATAACAAACCAGTACAAATTTTCAGTCTTCGTATTTAATTTTTCTCAGACCAGTTTTTTGGTGGCTCCTTCTCGAATGGAGTGTTTCCACAGTTGTTCTTTATCTTTCTGATCATCCTGCTACAGATAGAAGGAAAACTCAGTGAAATAATGGCAAATAAAGAATTTGCAGGGGTATAACTCTTCTCATCTCAGCATGGCCCCTTCTGTCTTGTACCCAAGTGACAGTGAAGTGGGGCTGGAACTTTGTTATGGGTTACTGGGTTTGGTCAGTGCTTTGGACAAGGCTCTGAACAGCATTGCCTCCTTCCAAGAGAACAGGAACAGTCCTTTCAATGCCTCTCTCATGCCATACAATTTAGAAATGCATGCAAAAGTGCAAACACCCAACCACCATTTAAACAACCATTTTGAACAACCATTTCTGAGGTGGTATAGGGTAAGAGAGAAGCATAAAGATGAGGGCAGTGAATTTTGTGAGTGTAACCTTCAAGTAGATATTTGAGTAAAAAACTGCCAATTTGTTTGAATTCAGCTAACTCAAGTGTTTTATTCAAAATTAAGTATCTTAGGCATAGCTGAAGCTGGCATGAGGGTGATACAGAAAGTTACAAAGGAAAGATGATAAAATATGCAAGGATATTCACAATGGAAAGAGGGAGTTATCAACTCCCCTGAAGCTCAGAGGAAAATCAGTTGCAGGTATGTGGGTATTATTTAGTGTATGGCTTGAAAAGAAATGCTGTTGCAATGACTCCATAAGAAGGTGTCATGGTTTAGGAAAGGCATTCCAAATTTAATGTTTCCCACTGAAATATCCCAGACCATGTCTTGGGGTCTGAAGTATGGAAAATGTGCCCTTTTCTGTGATGCCTGGCTCTGACACCCAAGAGAGCACCGAGTTTAACACAACACCATGGAGATAACTTTTCAAGTTAAGTAGAGAAACTGGGAGTGTGAGTGTGTAAGTTAGATAGAGTTTTCTTAAGTCACTGGGTGAGAAAGTTAGAGTTTAAGGTTTAAGATATTTTAGAAAATAAGAGACAACATGGAGGGCATTGTCCCTTTCTCCTTCTTCCTCATTCTTCATCTTCATCTTCATCTTCATCTTCATCTTCACCTTCATCTTCATCATCTTCTTCTTCTTCTTCATCATCTTCTTCTTCATCATCTTCTTCTTCATCATCTTCTTCTTCTTCTTCTTCTTCTTCTTCTTCTTCTTCTTCTTCTTCTTCTTCTTCTTCTTCTTCTTCTTCTTCTTCTTCTTCTTCTTCTTCTTCTTCTTCTTCTTCTTCTTCTTCTTCTTCTTCTTCTTCTTCTTCTTCTTCTTCTTCTTCTTCTTCTTCTTCTTCTTCTTCTTCTTCTTCTTCTTCTTCTTCTTCTTCTATGGGTTTTTGGGTAATGATGAGTGATTGGATAGAGAATGCCACAGTGCAGCACAGAGGTGTTGGGTCATTGGGTCACTAAGAAAAATAAATTACTTTTCATTTGATTATTGGACAAATAGACATATAAAGACCTTGAAGAGGTTCTTCCCAAGGCATTTTGCACCTTTCTATCTTGGTGTATGTAGCTCCTTGTACTCTGTATATATGTAATACAGATAAACAAAGAATAAACTACCAAATCTGAGCAAGAGAACCATGCCCCCCCTTCCCATGCTCCTCCCTGTGTATTGGGGTGAAAGGCACAATTGGAGGCAGGGAAAGGTAAAGATCACAGCTTGAGATAAGAACAATTCACCAGAAACAGCAACAAAAGAGGAAAATGATCAGTGACAAAGCAGTAATAACAGCAGAGTGTGCAAGAGAGGTGAACGATTCACACACAGCGCTCACCTCACTGGACCCAGCACCACTGACCCTGCAAAACCAGAAAGAACACTGATGCCACTCCAACACCCCTGGAAAGGTGGGATATGGTGTCTGGAAGTGCCACCTTACAGCCCCTGACTCCTGGCAGAAAAATTAACCATGTCCTGGCCACAACCAGGACTGAAGGGTTTGGGTAGAGCAAGGCAATGACTGAAACTAAGGCATGAGGAAGGAAGATATGATCACAATTACATATCATTTCAGCAAGATGCTGGATTTCAGACCAAAAATAAAAACAACAGATCTTCCAATTGAGTATGTACAGAGCATACAAATATTAGAAAGATGTTTAGGCAACAAGAAGCTATATGAAGTTAAAAGATGACTTCATTAAGAAATAAATCTGTGTTTCTCTGCAGGTGGTTCTATAGTGCCCAGTGCTTTCAGTGGAACAGGCATCAAGGCTGTTTTAGCCTGAGACTCCACATAAACAGGAGGATGTGGTTTTCATGTCAGGGAATGATGAATGGGGAATCTCTTCCTGGAGCAAATTCACTCCATCCCTTCTAGGGCGTCAAAGACAGCAAAACTGGCTTTTTTACAGTCAAATTGGAAAAAGTGCCAGTTTTGGGCCATAGGGATGGTGGTATTTTGTGTGCTCGTTCTCCCTTGTTTGAGAAATACTGGGGAACATGTTCTTTGGTTTCTGGATGCGTTCCTTTTTAGGTGTAGAAGGATGGAGCTTGCAGCCTTTGACAATGATGAAAAAACAGAATCTACAACAAGAGGAGGAAACACTTTAGGTTTTTTTCCTTCCAGATGCTCACATTCAAACATTTCAGCTAAAATGAAAAAAAAAAAAGCTTAAAACAGACTAACCAAAATCACTTTTAATCAGGTTTTGTTTCCATGGCACCTTTGATGTCATAAGCTTAATAGCTCTTCAGTGATCCATAGAGTCTTCCAGGGAAAAAAGAAAAAAAGGCTAGACAACATGAATGCCAAATGTTGAATACACCTTTAAAAATATCCTTTCTGAAAAGTTTTCAGGCCTCCCTTCTCTTTTAAGACCCAAGAGAAACCAAAAATCCAACCAGGAATTTTCCCTTCTCACAATCCCCCACACTTCATATCAATGGAAATACTTCTTTTGCAGAGAAGTTGGAATATATGGAGCCCCACAAATGCATTATTAAACAGCAATGGAAATGCATAAAAAAGACTGCTATAAAAACAGCCATAAACAATTCCTTTTTTTTGTTTTTTTTTTTGTTCTACAGATCCAAACTCTCAAGAAACATCTTTCTGTCAAAACTGAAACAGATTGTGGTGTTCAGCAGTACATTTCTCTGCTAGGGAAACATTCTTGGTACAGTATTCTTGCTCTTTGTCTGATGTTTTTTCCAAGGATTTTCTGATTAAACCTGGTGATGGTGGGTGATAGAAGTCATACTATGGTTGCTACTAACACACACAAGTCTTGCCAGAGGTGAAGTAGATGCAATTTGCTTTTATTTAAAAGCTTTCACTCAATAATACTTTCATGGCCTGATATGGCACTTAAGGTCAAGCAACATTCCCAGTTCCTTCAGACCTTAAGATCCTGGTCTGATTTTATATGAAAAAAAGTGGCAGACCTTTGGCTTGATGGTTTTCTGGGATCTCTGCCACAGTTTAGAGGGCAACAAATTCCTCTACCTGGTGGTTTTGGTATGTTTAGGAAAGGGAGTAAGTCTTCAGATGACTTGCTGCTGAGACTAGAAATGTCATGGAATGTACTAAAAAATCATAAAAATCCTAATCCTGATGGCTTCTTTGAAGGTAGAGTGTAATGATTTTTATATGCTGATAGTGAAATACACAGCAAAGGTACACTATACTACCTTTTATGTAAAGAACATCTTAAAAATCCAAATTTGAAATGGAAAACGTGATAAAACTGAGTAAAAGATGTAAAACTGGCATATCAAATTATATTTATACAATGTGATGTGAACAAAATAAAATACTTCTTCAAAATAAAAGCCACTAATCAAGTTACTTTTTAATTTACATTTCTAGAACAGAAAAAGGAGAAGGTATTGTATTCTTCATACATCTGGACTTGAATTCTGCAATATATGTAAGAGTGAATCTGGATGCTGTCATATGAGCCAACATACTAGGCAACCTTAATTTCTAACCCATTCAGCAAAATAAGTAAGCTTCTCATATTGAAATAATTATCATATTTTGGAAAGATAAAATCTAACAGAATTCCAGGTATGACTTGAAAAGTGGATGTTCCCTCTGTACATGGAAGGATTTGAACTAATATCACAATACTGGTGAATTACTCCAGACTTTTGATGATCTCAACTGAGAGTGCAACAGAGTTTATTGTACCTTAAATCACCTGCCTACATCTCAAAACTAAACTTAAAATAAAAATTTTAATGAAACAAATTAAATAATTAAATAATTTAAAATAAAACCCCATTAAACTTTCTCTGTTACAAAACTTCGTGGCTTGTCTATTTTTGGTCTGGAATGGGAAGATTATAAATAAAAACACAGTTTTGAAAAACCATCAAACAACAAAACCTCCACGTATTCTTCCAGACACGGTAATCACACGTTTGGGTTTTTGTTTGGGCTACTGGCCTAGCCTGTGTTGATTTGGCACAGCCTGGTTTTTTGGTAGTGAGGGAGGGCTGCAGAAATGGCTTCTGTGAGCAGCCAGTCTCTGATGGAGATGGACATGCCCAGTTAGAGAGGTGGGGAATGCCTCTGTGATCACGTATTTAAGAAGAAAAGCGAATTGGCACGTGAGGGGATGTTTTCCAGGGTGGTGTGGCGGTGCCACCGGGGCCATGCCTGGCTCAGCGCACGGCTCTGTGCCGTGGCCACTGCCATCAGCGGCCCACAGCAAGCCTGGCCTGCCCAGCCATCCCTCACCAGCCCTGCTGAGGGTGGAAGGGCAGAGCTGGTGGTGGCAGCTTCTCCTTCCCAGCACCCTGCGTAAGGAGAGGCGTTGAACGGCTCCTGTGGAGCTGCCAGGCCGAAGCACGGTGAGCGACTCCCCGACCTGGAACCTGGACAGGATCAACCTCTCGGCACAATGGGATCTTGAAAGGATCTTTGAATTGGTGGAACCTGTTGGCGATAGCAGATACGGGCAGAGGATTTTCTTTAAGTCAGAGAAGAGGAGGAGGTGAGGACGTGTGAGGGAGAACAACATGGCAGCACCAAGGGCAGTGGAAAAAGAGGGGCAGGAGGTGCTCCAGGCACCAGAGCTGAGATTCCTCTGCAGGCTGTGGGGAGACCAGGGTGAAGCAGCTGTGCCCCTGCAGCCCCTGGATCCATGGGGGATGCAGAGATCCACCCACAGCCCCTGGGGATCCATGGGGGATGCAGAGATCCACCCACAGCCCCTGGGGATCCATGGGGGATGCAGAGATCCACCCACAGCCCCTGGGGATCCGTGGGGGATGCAGAGATCCACCCACAGCCCCTGGGGATCCATGGGGGATGCAGAGATCCACCCACAGCCCCTGGGGATCCATGGGGGATGCAGAGATCCACCCACAGCCCCTGGGGAAGGTGCTCATGCCGGAGCAGGTGGATGCCAGGGAAAGCTGTGATCCAGTGGGAGACCTGAATGGAAATAGAGAGAGAATGCCCCTGCTTCCAGAGATAGAGAGCCCTTCCTTCCAAACTAGAGCAGCCTGGCCTTAAAACACTGCACCTCCTGGACGAGTGACCCACACCACAGCAGTTTTGGGAAGATTGTTTGCCTGTGGGAGTGATTCACGCTGCAGCAGTTTTGGTAGGACTGCTGATTGTGAGATTAGAGCCATGCTGGAGAAGTTCACAGAGAAATGTCTCCTATGGGAGGGGCCCCATGGCATAGCAGAGAAAAGACTCCTGTCCCTTGAATGATGAACTGACCAAAATCCCCGTGCCCTGTCTCCCTGCACTGTCAGTGGCAAGGAGAGAGGGGCTGGGGATAAAAAAGGTGTTTTAAAGGCTCATTTTATTTCTCATTATCCTCCCCTCCTATGACTCTGTTAATAACAAATTTACTTTGCACCTTTAAGTTTGAACCTGCTTGGTCCTTAGAGTGATTTCTCCCGGTCCTCATCTCAACTCATGAGCCCTTTGACAACTTTTTTCCCTTTTCTCTGCCCAGATGAGAACAAGAGAGAGTGAGTGAGTGGCTTTTGTGGGTACCCATTTGGCCAGTGTCAAACCACGACATCATCTCACTAACCTTGTCTCATTATGGAAAAAAAAGAAGTATGTAGCCACAATGTATTAAAAGACAGAACCCCCCCACCTCTTACATTTTGATAATTCTTCTTTCTTAGCTGTTTTGTGTGGCTTGTGTTTTGCATAATGGGGGAGATTTATTTAAAAATACGCTTATGTACTCATTTTTGTATATGCCCTTATTTAAGATTATGTTCTGTAAGAAATACCAGCAATATTCTTACTGGGAATTCTTCTAGGTAAAGTTCACAAATGAACCATGCAGACATTTATGTACAGAGCCATGTTCAAGTTTTAATTTGTTTCTATTTATCCTGTTTAAAACCAAATGTTTCCAGACAAAAGAGATTAACAGACACATTAAAGACCCAATCAATGCAGCTATGTAAAGTGTTATTTAAACTGGAGCATGCTTAACTCACGCTGCAGAAAGCTTTAGAAAGGTGCTTTCCAAAATACTCTTGGATATGAGAACTTGCCTTATCAATTACTTTACAAGAGAAGGATAATGAAAAATTATTTTATCTCTGTACCTTATATTGGAAACCACTGACAAATGAGCTAGGTGAAAGTTGGTTGCTGATATGCCTAAAGGCTCTGTTAGGCATAAAAAAAGCTCTGCACTTACAAGGCAAACCCGAGCAAAACATGCCTGTTCAGTTAATAAGAAATGCATATAGCTAAAAATTTTGTGAAGTTATACCTATCTATCTTCTATTTTGAAAGTGAGTCCCTGATTAAAGACAGGGGACAGAACCCTGTAGGAATCCAGATCCATGACTGGAGCAAGTGGAAACCCCCAAATAATCCAGAATTTTTAAGAGCATGTTGTTATCATCACTACACACACCCACATCTGCACACACTGACTTATACTAACTTTGGGGATTTTTTTTTTTGATAATTGTAAGTAATGTAAGAGTATTTCAAAAGGAAAAAAATAAGGCTTACTGAAAGCTGTTAACTTGTCCATCTTGAAAATATTATCCTCCTTTTTTTCTTCTTTGTCGTGATTTCTCCTTCCTCAGACTTGTCTTTCACTCCTGCTTTTTTTCTGTCTTGGAGATGAATGGGTTTCAGGAATGAACTTCAGAGCAGTCTGAAAGAGAAAAAATCTCTTCCAGACTGGCTATTTTTCGATTAAATCCAACAAATGCATATTGCAGGCAATTCAGAGATCTGACCATAAAATACACAGACTTTCATCTCTGTGCTACCTTTTCAGCTGCAGTTCCAGTCGCATCAGAAGAAGTTGGTAGACTTCAGTCAGTATCACTTGCTTGAGGATCCAGGACCTTTTGCAACCCGAGTTCACCTTTGTTAAAAGAAGATATCCTTACAAACATGCCACTTTTCCCCATTCTTCCATCACCTATTTATTTATTTCTGATGGTGTTTCTTTTTTTTTTTCTCTTAAGAGCATATTAATTTTCTTCTTGTTTCAAATCTCTTAAACAGAACAGTCAAGCACCCTCTGGTTTCACAGTCAGTGGGGGGATCCCAGCACATTTTCTCTCTGCACCACTCATGTAACAGCACTCTTTTCCTCCCATAGCACATTCTTTTGAAGACCCCAACTCTGTCTGCAGCAATGTTTCACCTTAAAAAAAATCCTTCTTTCCTTGTATCCATTCTCCACCCCTGCCTCCCTTCCACCCAATCAGGAGAGTAACTCTGCTATTAAAAGTAATCATTTTTTCCCAAACCCACTTGGCATTTCTGTCCAAGTTACATAAAAGATATAGGTTTTCTATTCCCATTTTAAAGTTTTTCCTTTAAACTACTACTTCAGAACCTTTTTACCATGCCTGTTCTAGGGATACAATTTCTCTTGCGTTTAATTATCTTCTGTCCTAAAGTTCAGTAAAGATCAAATATTCAAAGGTACCAAGTAGCTCCCAGTTATCCCAGATCTACATCACAGTAACAAAGAAAAATCTGGACTCAAAGCCCCAGAGAGATGCCTATGCCACAGATGTCATTGTTATTTGCATGTACTAGAGTGTCCCAAATAAAAAACACATGTCTCTGATTTACGCAGTGACCTCAGAGTTAGCTTTTTCTTTCCCAGACACATAAAATGCACATAAGGAGAAGATAAGGGCATGGCTAACAAAAAGGCAAGCTGAAAGGCAGCAGCCTCAGGTTGAGCATCTTTCTGTTTGTTCACTTTTGTAGAAGATGGGTGGCCAAGTGAAAGACAGAACACACCAACTGCACCACAGCCCAGCCAGGAGCTTAGACTGTCATAGATTTCAAGATGATCAAGCAGATTTTTACTTGTTTCTTTGAAATTAAATGCAACAGAGCAATAAATACTCAGCTTGATGCAGCTCAGATCAAATACTTCATTTTTCTCCATATATATCACATACAGGACAGATCCCATCACAGCACTTCACCTTTGGAAGAGCAGCTTGTGGAATGATTACAGTAAGGAATGAGGAGCTGAGAGCCCTAGTTTATGGTCTTAGCTCTGTTTGAAATTCCTCCACAAAAAGGAAAAAAAAATAAAAAAAAAAGAGGTTTGGAGAGTTTCTGGCAGGGTACTCCACTGACTGACTTCTGGAGCAGGCTGTGATTTACACTAGCTGGTGTGAACAAGGCTCCACTTCTCCTTCACAAGCCCTGTTTTGTTTACTTTCCCAGCAAGAGGAATCTCTGTGCTTCTTTGCTTAAACTTGCTAGCTTGAGAAAAAGTACAAGCTGGCCACTCTCCTGGAGGAATGAGACCACAAACTCCTGTGAGTGAGAGGGGTCAGCCTGTGCTTCTAGCTCACACCTGCAGTATTTATCAGGATGAAGAACAGGATGATACATCCTGCAAGGAGCTTCATTTTAATCGTGGAACATGAGCATGGTGACAGAATTCTTTTGAGTGAGACCTTTCCACAGGTACTCAAAACTAACCATTAAAAATTAATAAATTGAATTGAACATGGACTGGTGTACTGCTACTAGTTTCACACTCCCAACACTTTCCAAAAGCTAGAGTTTATATAAACCCTCTTTATCTGACTCATGATTGCTTCAGATTGATCCCAACAGCCTTTACAATATTTGAATGCTCTTTAATTTCATTAGTCTGGCTTTTTTCATAGATGTTTTTGCTGTAGTATAATGATATTGAAGTAAATCATGTAACATGGCTTTTTGGTGATGACCATCCAGCAAGTAAAACAACAACAACAACAAAAGAAAAACCAGAAGTCGAGAGGTTTTGATTGGTGCTTTTTAAAGTTTTTCTGCAGACAGGATATCAGCCACACAACTTCTACCCATTTTAATGGCCTTCTGTAACTAAAGCCTTTTTCACATGTTTGGGTTAGCACTTATGGCTCTGTAATGTATTTGTGGGAGAGTTTGTCCACACAACAAATATTTCCTAAAATATGCTTTAGGGGTCTGAATGACAAAGAGGAACAATTTATTTTATGATCCTTTTTGTGGCTGCTGTCTCCAGCTGTCCTTTGATCATCTCTGCAGAGTTGCCTCAGTCACCAGTTTGCAATAAAAGAAATCTAGGCTTGGTACAACTTCACCTCAACAAAAACTACAGACTGTGAGCAGCTGCCACATGGAGAGATGAGACAACACCATAGCAAGTGTGGGAAGAAGGGCAGCATGGACAGTGCCATGACAGCAGTGAGAAATCACTATTCATCATAGACTGAGTCATCTGTGTTTATCAGCCACAGCTCTTTAGGTCCAAGTTGTCATTTAACATACTTTTACACAGGTCCAGAGGTCTTTGGGTAACTATAAATAGGAAATGTAGATATGGCAAAGCCCCTTTACTTTGCTAAAGAGGTGAAATGAGGTTTATTGTAAATAAACATTCAGGTGAAAGCTTTTCAAAAGGCATGGTTTTTTGGGATTTATGACAAGAGATATAATTTAAATAAAGTGAGCATTTTAAAACCACATTATTTTTTTCTCTGTGTAAAGTGGCATGCAAAACATGAATAGGTCACTGAATAATGGTAGATTTGGTGGAATTTGCTTTTTTTGGATGGGTGCCCAAGTAGTCTAAATCATGTATACACATGCTGACATCACTGGATGTGAGATTACAGAAATGGAGACTTAGATCTGCCTTTTTAGTAATTAAAATTTCTATTGTATTAGGTGTCCTTATTAGGAGTCCCTGATCCCTTTTAATTCCCATTGTTAGAGTCCCTGTTGCCTATTTGTAATATTCTTGCAATGCAAATACATTTTCATGTTGCTATAAGGACCTTATGTGAATAATACACAAATAAACAGAAAACAGTGAATGATATAATATCTGGATACTCCACACACAAGTAGTATGAATTCAGGTCATGGAGCACAGTGAATTCATGGGGATGCTACACTGGCTTGTAAGACCAATTAAACAAAAAGGTAGCGTAGATTGCTTTAGCTGGTTTGCAAAGAAAGCTTTGAATATTTCATTTGCAGTTTGTTTACCATGAGCTCCAAGTGAGTTTCAGGCAGATGTGTGTCCTCATGAGCTAGGCCATCCCATTTGCATTTCTGCATTGCCATGTTGCTGTGGCTGTGACAAGCAGAAGGGAGAGACCTTTAATGCAAAAAAGGCAAAATTCAGTTTTGTGAAGAGGTGGGAGTGGGATGGTCCTGCCACTTGCTGCTCTGCAAAGGGGTACCTGCAACCCCTGCAGGCTGGGTAAGGTCATTAGAAAATGATTAACTGATTAAGTGAATAATGTACCATGGTTCTTACATCATCTTACCTTGCTAAACTGTCCATGCAATCCAAGAGCAAGACTGCACTGTGGCTTGGCTCTTCCCTCTCCTGGGATTGAACAATGCCCCAAAGAATTGATGCTCCTGGCTTGGTGGTAACTGCACTGGATGCCATATTTAATATAATTTCTATATTTCAAACTGACAGAAATCAAAAATCTCATAATGTTACTGAAAGTAGGATGTTTGGAAAGGCAAGAAAGGAGGAGGAGCAAGAACTTTGTATATACTGCAATTGCATATCTAGCTGTACATAATACTAAGTTCAAATTAAATATCACTGTTAGCTAGCCCAAAGTGAAGTGTTTTACTGATATTTTGTATTTAAATTCCATTCCTCTCACATTTTGCTTTGCAGACATCTGAAATATCTATCAGAATAACTTGTCTTTTGCCCTGGACTAGTCATTATTGTGATTTCACCAACAAAATACCTGCAGTTTTGTTGTAAATCAACCTGGTATTACCTCTGGAAAAGGGCAGGTCTAGTTATTAAGCACTGGCCTGTTTATATTTTACCTTGTAAAACTGAGAGGTGTCATGGGAGATGAGGTGAGCACTGAGTTTTTCCCCAGAGTTTTAGGAGTAGGTGCTCTTCTAGGTTTTTGCCTGCAGTTCCCTATAAGGTGGGGCAGGCTCAGTGATTTTTCTTGGCTTCAAGACAGTACAAATGTTTTGTCACAATGAGAAGGAAATACCTACAAACCAAGATGTGACATCATGTATTTTTTCTTTCAGAAAAAGCTCCATTCTCCATGTTCAACAATAACTCCTGAAATCTACCATATTCCCGTGTAAAGGAATTCTTCCCTACTTTATACATTCCCCCTAATATTATATGCCTCAAAAATGAGTACAGAGTTTCACTTACTGAAAAAAAGATTCAGAATACTGGATGAAAGCAAAGACATTGAGATTTCCTGAAGAAAAAAAATCCAGTGGTATTTCCTTGTTTTGATCAAATCAAAAGTATTTTTTGAGGAATATTATTTAAAATAACACGGGGGAAAAAAATATGTTACTAAAATCTTCAATATGCAAAACTTTTTTCTGCCCCCAAACAGTTGCAATTCTTTTGGCATTGGCTTAATTTCTCAGTTAGGAGGAATACCAAACAATGTGAGTATATGTTGAACATATTTTTCCAGGTGTCTACAGACACAGCATCATCTTGCAAAAGGTTTTTCTGGGGAGGTTTCAACGCTGAATGTTTCTGCAACAATTTCAAGCATCTGGATAAGACCATATCACCAGCTTCCTCACCGTGCTGATAAAGGCTGGCTGACATTCCTGGTTAGAGATTCTGCTGGTAAAAACTGCAGTGCAGTGTTCCCACAAGGCTGGCAGATGATTCTCACTTTTGTCAGATTTTCCATCCAAGTTCAAAAGAAACTACTCCAGGGTCAGAGAATTTTATTTGTACAGGCTTTAGAAAGCTCAAAATAAAAATGAAAATTTTCTTGTTGGGAGAAATATTTTGTCCAGTATGAAACATATTAATTATTAACTTTGCAGTCCTTTGATTTTTCTTTTTCTTGTGAGTGAGCCAGCAACTCTAGAATCAACCTCCTTAAGCTTAAACTTGCCCTTTCCAAAAGTACTTGAGAGGCAGAGAAGCAAATCAAGTGTTCCCAGATTGTTGAAGTGACCTAGCAGCAGCATTATTTTTCTTTACCTCAGGCAAAAATACACACCAAAACACATGCATATATGCTTTTGCATACCATGCAAACGCTTTGGGGTCAGGTGACAGCTCTCCAGAGGGACAACAAAGTATTTTCCCTAAGCCCTGCTCTTTGATGCCATTTATCTTCCTGCCTCACCTGTACCTCTCTGGTCCCCTTAGCCAGAAATGACTGGGAGAGGTGCTGCTGAACCTGGAATCCTCTTGAGAAATCTGTCTTCTGATTAAATTTATGAGATACATTTCCATGCTCCTTGAATATTCAAGAGTAAGGGGAGAAATCAGCTTCTTATTACAGAGATCTTTATATAATAGAAGACTGTCCAGCCTTAGCCACTCCTTGTTCTTTAGCATGACAGCTCACCATGGAAATGAGGAGTCCCCAGCACACCTGGCATCTGTTCCTACCTCAAAAGATTCAGCTGCCCACAGGTGGGAGTCCCTGCTCATCACACAGAACCAGTAGAAGCACAGGAAAAAGCAGTCAAGAATAGTGCTGACACAGAGCTATCATTAAAGAGGAAAAAAGAAAGTAATTAGATAACATTTAATATGAATGGAAATAAGTGTTTTGCTTACACCATCTGCTCACCAAGGTTCAGCAGTGGTTTCCCATGTTGTAACCTAACTAGAAGTGTCAGACCTCAAAGAAATATCTCCCAAATTGTAGTAAAGGAGAAAGACCATGCTGCATTTTCAAACCAGCAGCACATTTACCTTCCTCCATCTCCTTTTCTCTATTCAACTTCTGTATTTACTCATGAATGTTGTGGGAGCAAGGTGACAGCTCTCCAGAGCTGTGCATTAAGCAAATTCCCTTGGTTGTGTACACAAACTTCCATTTTTTCAACTATTACACCAAAATAGTCTCTTCTTATTGGCCTCAGGACTAGGGAAGTCATTTTTGTGCATTTGGCACTGGTGAGGCCACACCTGGAGTGCTGTGTCCAGATCTGGGCCCTCAGTTTGGGAAGGACTTTGAGACCCTTGAGGGCATCCAGAGGAAGCAACGAGGCTGGGAACACAAACCCTGAGAGGAACCACTGAGGGAGTTGGGGTTGTTTATCCTGGAGAAAAGGAGACCCAGAGGTGACCTCATCACTCTCCACAGCTCCCTGAAAGGTGGTTTTATCAGGTGAAGGTTGGTGTCTTCTCCCTGACAGCTAGCAACAGGGTGAGAGGTCCCTGCTGGACCAGGGCAGGTTAAGGTTGGATATGAAGAAGTTCTTCATAGAAAGAGTGATTGGGCATTGGATGGAGCTGCCCAGAGAGGTGGTGGAGTCACTGTGCCTGGAGGTGTTTAAGGCTGGATGTGGCACTCAGTGCCATGGTCCAGTTGACAAGGTGGTGTTCAGTCATACATTGGACTTGATGTTCTTAAGGGTCTATTCCAGCCTAGTTAATTCTGTGATCTTCACATTTGTATCCCTTACCTATTGCCATGACATCTGATGAGACAATCCAGTGGGCAAACCTGATCAAAGCTCAGGCTTCTCCCTTCCCCCAACACAGGGGCAGAAGCAAATATAACAGCTTCCATCTCGTTTAAAAACAAAAATGCCAAACATTTTACATATAGGATCTGGAACCATAATTTTCTAATGTCAAAGTTCACATGAAATACCTCTTATGTTGTCTCAGTCTATTTCCTGGCATAGGGTTGCAATATCCGAGAACACATAAATGTTTCAGTATTAGTACTAAGAAGCCACATGAGGGAGCATTTGGAGAATTGAAATGCTTTCCTTGTATCATTGTAAATAAGGGAGGGAATCAAAGTTGATCCCTCTGGGATATATGGAATTCAGACAAATCTAGATGTTATTATTCATTTCTCCACTCATACTGGGATGCGGAAATTGTGATTCCCACTGAAGACAGAGGGTTGTCTTTTTTTTTAAAAAGCCCATTAGTGGTCTGAAACAGACAATTTCTTACTCTGGCCAAGGTATGCTGTGACTGGTATACCTGAAAGGGAGCACAGATAAATGGGTTTACATTTGAGCTAAATGAAATTCTGAGACACTCTGTATAGGTTGTTCCAGGCTGAGTGTGACAGCAGTACAAGTTTTCCCAGATTATCTGTAGCCTCAGCTGACAGTGGCAGGGAGTGGTAAGGTCCCACTTTCTGCAATATTCTGACTGAGCAAATAGCTCAGCCTGCATGCTTCTAAATTACTTTTACACCTAATACTTTTGTATCTTAGAGTTTATTAAAAAAAATGAAATCCACAGGTATAAAAAGTTAAATTAATCCCACGATTCTTATAAACTGACTCACAATTTTTTTGAATATTTAGGGTTGGCAATAGTGAAGCTAGTCAAAATGGGAAATAAAAACATGTCCATGTGAACTGTAATGGGAAATGTGTATAAATTTGTGCTCTGTATTCTTATATCAGGTAAAATAGCTGCAACTTGGGCTATCCTTATTGACAGAGTCAGCTCAGTCAAATAACATCATATGACTTTACCAAAAACATTTCTGTCAGTAGTTCTAAGCAGGTGTTCAATAAATAAAACATTTAACACTACCTCAGAAGTCAACATTCATAGGACTTGTTGTCAATCAAAGAAACTCATATTAAAGGTAATTTTGAAATCAATACAAAAGGACTCCACCAAGATCCCATTTTTTTCCCTCATTATTTATACCTAAAATTGGCTGAAGAGTAAGTAATTAATGAATTGCATAAAAATCAGGTTGCAGCTATGTTGCTATGATGATCACACATGGTGGTGAATGCTTGACTGCAAAATTTGCAACTCCTTTTAAGGGGCAGAAGTTCCATTAGGCTCTTTGTTCCTTCTGCCTAAATGATATAATCAACTCCAGGCATGGCAGAAAGGTGGAAGGGAAACAAAAAAAAAAAAGGGAAAAAATAAAGATAAACATAAACTTTTAACCAAGTATATTTGCTTGGACCTGATGGAGGAGGCTGGGTGTCCTCACACTGCAGTTTTGGTGGAAGGAGTGGTGGATGCCAGCTGAGCCATGCCAGCTCCAGGGAGCCTGATGGCCATCTCCAAACTGCAGCAGGGCTTGGCTGCCTGTCTGTGGGGTGGCCCTGCAAATCACAGTGTGAAACTGATCTGCACTTGAAATAATCCCTGCTTTTCTAAGGATTAAACTTAACCCAGATGGCTCCAGTGAGCGGTTTACAGCTCAGTCCCCAGCCAAGTCTTGTCACAGCCAACAGGGGAGCAATCTCTTGCACAGGAGCCTGAATCTGAGGGCAGGATCCCTGTGAGTCTCTGCTGCCAAACCCAACAGCCTGGACATGCACAGCCTAATGGTGGAGGAGAGGCTGGCATTCATCTCCTCCAATTTTTTCCTCTCTCACTTCTTACTGATTTTTCTTTGCATGAAATCATCTCACCATTTTTATTAAACCAAAGGAGCTCTGAAAGTCTGGTGCTTGCCGATATCCTCGTCTCCAGAGAACAATTCTTTCCAGCTCCAGTAAATAGGACTTTAAAGGTAAATGGTATTATAGTGTTAATTTCAAAGTGAATTATTCAAAAAGTGCTCCATATATCAGCAAGTATCATTTTGTGGAACTATATTAATGTCTTAAATACAGTTCTGCCTTTCTAAAAGCTGTTTTATAGATCCAGGAAATATGTCTGGTATGAAGAAGTGCTTATTGTAAAGGATGTTTTA
This sequence comes from Cyanistes caeruleus, assembly GCF_971803275.1. Taxonomy (NCBI): domain Eukaryota; kingdom Metazoa; phylum Chordata; class Aves; order Passeriformes; family Paridae; genus Cyanistes; species Cyanistes caeruleus. The sequence continues at coordinate 4,553,585 of NC_141706.1, read as the reverse complement.
GCAGTTGTGTCCAATTAATGAGGAAGGCAGGATGTAGTCCTATATAAGAACTAGCACAACAGCAATAATTCCTTGGGGCTTGAGAATCTTCACACTTTCAGATGCTGTGCAGTTATTCATTCATACAAGATACCAGATCAGTTTTGTTTCACATTCTTATTTTTACTCAAAAAAACCACCAACAAAAAAACCCCCAAAACAACCCCACAAAACCAACCACCCAACCAACCAACCAACCAACCAACCATGCAAAACAAAACAAATGAAAAAATGAAAATAAAAAGGCAAGCCCTCCTTTCAACAAAGGCTCCCTGTGAAGAATTGAGAAGATGAAAATAAGAAACTGTTGCTTTTCAACAGAGATTCCTGAAAGTAAATTACTCAAAAAAGGACTTCAAAGCTTCCAGGATTAGCTGAAACAAGCAGAAAACTTCCAATGTTGGCAGCAGTGGCCACTCAACAAGGAAAGAACCAGACTGAAAAATTCCATTTATTTATTTGGAATTATTAGTTCCAAAATATCCCTGTGATTCAGCCATCAGCTCCCTTACTTCAATTTCTCAAATCTGAAAGATGGAAAGAAGACATGTGAATTGCAAAAGGCCCCGTCCTAGATTTCACCATATTGACATGTTATTGAACACTGCTCAAACAAACAAACTGTAGCCTTAATTTAAGGGACAGTGTATGTTCTTTGAAATTGTATAGCAATAGGGAAGTGCTAGGAATCTGAGCAGAAATCTTGGTTTTCTGGATTTTTCCCATTCAGATGAAAGAGCCAAAATTCCCATCTTTTATGTCCCACATCCATTGCATGAATTCTATGGCACTGAGGATTAAAAACAAATAAATGCAAATATTAAGAGGATTTAAAACGTCTGTGAGGTGGCTGTGTCCCTGTTATCTTAGTAAATAATGGCTGAATCTATCTTTATTTGTGTTACCAAATTGCTTAGAGGCTCAGCCAGGCTTGGAATCCTACAGTGAGGGACATGAAGGTGACAGCAGGCAAGGATTGTTCTCATCCCTATTGTACTGGAGATAATTGTGGCGTGGGGAGATTACACCCAACCGAGCACCAGAAGCAGTTGCTACCATTGGTAGTTCAAGGGACATGGCAGAAAACTGGAATTGTGTCTAAGCAGTGTCATAGCTATAACTGCTCAAATCAATTTTGTCCTCCTTAAAAAAACATCCTGCCTCCTTTAACTCGTGATTTAACTCCCCGAGCCTCTTCAAAGCACTTCATTTTCTTCACAAAAGAGGTGCTAACTGTGATGTAAGTGCTGGGAACTCAAGTTTACTTGGGAGGTTGGATCTAAGATTCAGGGTTTGGTCTTGGCTCTCCATCTCTCACTATGTAGGTAAAAAATCTAGTCAGAGTTCATTTATATTTTATATATGGTTATATTTATACCAAATACTATCTGGATTATTGCATTGTATTTCAGGATAAGTGCCATTATTCCAGTCTGTTTTTGCTCCTTACTCTCAAATTTTCCTCTCCTGAAGTGATTAATTGATCTACACTGTTCATACTTAAAATCCAGAAGAGAGAACATTTGTGGTGACACTTTTCAGATCAATTAGAAGCCCTGTAGTATTTGGCTGTCTTGCAAACTGCACACACCTGCCAGTTCCTACAACCAGAAAGTCCTGCAAATCCCACTGGCAGTTTGTGATGGAAAACAAAAGAATGAGAAATCTTCTATTCAGTGGGTTTCAGACTTATTTTATAGTGAGTTTGACATCTTATGTGTTTGAACTGACCACAGTGCTGTCCTTTCACACTGACAGTTGGTATATATAGGATATTAGTGCAATATTCTTTATTGGTGACATGCCTTTAAATCCTCAGATTTATTAAAAATATTAATCCCTCCCAAAACTTATGGTAAAGACAATAAATCTTAAACTATTCTTCTTTATGAAAAACACCTATTGGCATTCAGCTACCTTATGAAAAATCACCTGCACAGCGATCAGCCAGAAAGAGACCAAATCTTAAGACAGTTTCTTATGGACAATTAAAGGATGAGAGCTTAAAATCCAGAACTCATCTTGCTGGTTAGAAAGTCAAACTGGTTCAGACAAGGACTTGTGCCACACATTCATCCCTGGGTTTAGCATTATGGTCTCTTGACCATATTTTAACTGCCATACTGTCAAAGCCTAACTACTACTACTACTACTACTACTACTACTACTACTACTGCTACTACTACTACTACTACTACTACTACTACTACTACTACTAATTCTGAAGATTCAATAGAAGGAGAACTTGATGGGGGAAAACTGGAGAACAGCCCACTACAACCCTGTCTGCCCAGAGCTCCAGGTGCTGCAGAGAATTTCACCACTGCTCATATATGCTGCTGAGCACAAGCAAACAGAGTTTTTTTCCCCTGGGATTTACAAGTTGGCCAAGTTTCAGCAGATTTTCATGAGGCTGGCTAAAAGAACATCATCAACATGAGGCTGACAGACCTGCTTACTTACCAAATAACACTTAGCCAATTTTTGAATTCCTGTTCTCAAGCAGGAAGATACCATAAATGAAACAAGTTTTCTTAGAACAAAAATAAAGTACTAAACCGAAATATTTCTTGCTATCTTTACTCCAAAGGTTATTCTGATTTCTTTCTCACACATACACAAGTCATCTTTGCACGATCTTCAGCAGAGAAAATACCATTCCCAGTATCAAAACTCTACTGAAGTTAAAAAACAGATAAAGATGGTCCTTACTGGGCCACGTCTGGCAACTTTCATCGTGGTGCTCCAAGCTGAGCCAAAAAAAAGAGTACAGTTAAACAGTGTAACAGAGACAACTAGCAGGAGAAATGTATCTGAGACACGTCTGGAGGAGAGATTTGAGCAAGAGAAGATTGCAAAAACCATTGGCTCTAGAAATAATGTGTGGGGTGAATGATGTTTGCTATAATCACACCTTTCTTGACTTTTTTCTTAATCCACATGCACTCCTTCTTATAAGACAACTTCTCTGGAATGAAGACAGTTCACAACATCATTCTCACAGTCTTTAGTGATACAGATATTTGTAAGTGGCTACCATGCCCATGCTGTCTGACTGAAAAGAGGTGATGCTTTGTAGGCAGACTATTTTTATAGCTCACCAAATATGTCAAAGTGCCAAACATTATTTCAGTTAATTTGTAAAAAGCCAGTCAGAAGTCCAACTCTTTCTGGCCCTCCAGTCGTGTCCTGGCACATCTGGGGAGGGTGCAATAAGGGCTGCTGGAAGGTGGATTTCTGAGTGCCAGGGTTCATTGCTGTGACTAATTCCATCTGGAGTCCCCCAGCCCATGATGGCCTGCAGAAGGCTGTGTGTGGCACAAATTGTGGGTGAGCCAGCTGGTGCAGGGAAGGACTCAGTCACAGGCTTTCACAGGTGAACCCACCTTCCTCAGGAGCAACTTTCTCAGGGGCACTCTCTGTATGCTGCAACTTCACAGGCTGAGTTTGAAATTCAATAGAGAGGATATGGTATTTTCCCCTCTCTTTGTGCCTCTTTTCAAGGGAGCATTAGGAAGGGTCTGAGGAAAGATTTACCAAGTCCTTTTCCCCAGCTTTCTTGGCCCCTTCTGCAATCAGAGGTGTTTGGAGCCTGTTTTCTATCTCCTGAGGACCATCCCAGAGCTTTTGCTCCCACACATGGCTTCTTTCTCCCAGGAATGAGAGTGACTGGCACAGCAGCCAACCTGGGTTTTATCAGAGCTCAAACTCAGACTGGCCCAGCTGAACTTACTCACCAAAGGTTTGCTCGTCCCCACTAAACAATCATTTCCATAAAACTTCTTCTAGAGGGAAAATAGCTTTTTCATGGTACTACTTGCAGTCTTTCCACCAGAGAAGTAATAAATGACCTCAGCATCAGCCTTTCCAGCATCTCTGATGACCTGGTTATCCTGTGCCAGAGGCTCTGCCCCTTACTCCCATGACGAGCTCTTTTGGACTGCAGGAGAAAATGGGTGAAAGCAAAGCAGAAAGAAGGACAGATACCATGTGCTGCAGTCTTTAGTTTCCATGATCTCTCTTTTCCTCCCCTGCAAAATAAATCAGTTACTCTATGGTCTGTTCACCAGATGGGTCAGCAGAGGCACTCTCTGCCCTGCACATTCTGCATGAAACAGGGTATGAGTTTACATTTACTGCATGTGAATCTGCATTTTGAAGTGAATTCACAAACTTGTACAGCACCAAAACCAACCACATTAAGTAAACTTCTGTCCCAACAGTCTGAATACCAGAATTGTGACTGCAATTGGATTTTCAGTAGCCAAACCCCAGTGATTTGGGGGTTTTACAGATCCTGAAATTGTTCATGCATGTCCCAAACCAAGGGCAGGTCTCAGTGATTTTCTACCATGCATAGCTCGTTCACAGGATAGCATGTTTAACTGGAATTTGTCTAGTAGCTGCTTAAGGGATGTAACAAAATGACTGAAGAGCACAATGGCAGCTGATCAAAAAAGTGCCAGCTGATAAGATCATTCTCCACTCTATTATAAATATATAAACCCATATGGGCTCACTGGGATTAATATCTTAAAACCCATACAATGGTTTTTCACAGATAGTGCAGATGGAGACAGTTCTATTTTTCTGTGCTCCATTTATCTGTCAATGTCTATGTTCTGGAAGGGCACATTTCCTTTCATTTTTTTATCTAGATTTTAATTTCTCTAGATTTTAATTTCTCTAAATTTTTTTCTTCTAATTAATGGAAAGTTAGTAAGAATTTTGTTATTTTTTGGGGTTTTTTTTGTTGTTGTTTGTTTGCTTTTGTTATATTTCTTCTCTTCCAACTTCAGAATTGCATACCACCAAGACAGACCAGCTGCCATTCTAAATGCACTGTAAAGTACTGAAAGACGTTGCTATGTCAGCTCTAGATTAATTTGGTTTTGTCTGAAAGTCCATAATTTTTCTCTTTCGTATCTAAATCACTTCTACTTCAGCTGTCTCTTTTTTCACTTTTGGTGTGGTGACAAGAAATAAAAATGGAACTTTCAAAGAAAAAAAAAAATGAACTGACTGATTTCTAAAATAAAATCATATATTTATACTTTCCCCCCACATGATTTATATTGCCTGTTTTTCTCATCCCTTTTGGGCATAGCTTGCCATGTTTAGATTTAGATTTAGATTTAGGTTTAGATTTAGATTTAGATTTAGATTTAGATTTAGATTTAGATTTAGATTTAGATTTAGAGCAGCTTCTAATTTTTGGCCACTAACCTCTTTCAACCTAACAGCCCTTTACCTTTAATTTCATGCTTTCTCTACTTCCTAAACAATCATTTGTGAATATAAAAAAATCAAGATATTAAAGAGGCACACCTTCAGGAAGAGGCTGGTTCTCCTTTCAGTTCATGTTCCCTGCTAAACATTTTGAACATCCACATGACTGATTTTACAGGTTTTCCTAGAGGTAACAAACAACAACTTCATTTGGGATATAATTCCTTTTACAAGACACTGAAAACCACTACTTTAATTTCCCTATAAATGTATCTACTACTTGTAGATACTTCTAGTACAATATATCTACAATATGCATCCAATTCATATTGTTGCCTTACATGGTAATATTTTAAGGCTTTACACCCAGGCTTCCCTGGAGCCAAAGTCCAAGTTCTCAGGTATTTCACTGACTACCTTTGGTGTTTTGTTATCCACAGCTGATTGCTTTTTTTTTTTCCAAATGTATTAAAGCAGCACCTCAGTCCCAGAATGTGTCATCTCTGTTGCCTGAGGAAAATTGGTGCCTCTCCAGAGCCTCCCCAGAGAAGACTGACAGAAGTGTATCTGTGAGGTCTTCAGCAATATTCTTTAATTACCTCTCACATTTGTTTTCTGGTAACCTACTTGTCACAAGATAATCTTTATTTTTCTCCTCCGAAGAGTTCCTTGTTTGTTTGCACACTTTGACCTCCTGTTTTCCACATCTGCCCTTATCAGTCAGATTCTGGACTCTTTATTGGCTTCACAGTCTGCCCAAAGTACTTTTGTTATTTAACCATGAGAAAGTTTTGGTTTGCTTGGTTTCGTTCGTTTTTGTGTTTCATGTGCCCAAATACATTTGAGGCCCAATTAGTGGCTAAACACTTGTGTTGATAACTCTGCTTAAAATCCATCCATTTTAATCCATCTTCTCTGATTTTTTGTTCATCTTTCCCATTCTTTGTCTCTTTCTTTCTGATGTTTGCAGCTTATTTTTAGACTGGAATTTCTGCTTCACACCCAAAAATAAAAATATTGACCTATTTTTGCCTGCCCCAATACTCTCTTTGTTCTCACACCAATTACTCCCCTCCTGTTTTCTGAAGATACTCAACATCCAACATACACTGTGTAGCTCAAACACTTCCACACCTGCTGTCTTAGACATTCAAGTTTCACATCCATAGATAACAAATGTTTAAAGGGAGATTAACAGCTAATAACAAACTCTGAGGAATGGACCAGCCCCAGCCTTTGACGTCTCCCCCTCCATAGTAATGAAATCTTTAAAATGATGCTGACCTCACACATTTGGGGGGTAACAAATGAGACAAAGATAACTTTGTGCATGGCTGGATTGAGTGGATTTCTGAGTAAAAAATAAAGTTATGGGATATATTACACAAAGATCAAAACCACTGCAGTTTTCTCATTTATCTTCAAAAACCAGAAATAAATAGTAAGCTCATCCAGGATTCACTCGAGGTGAAGTAAAAATTTCTCAGCTTCTGAAAATAAAGAGCTAATTAAGACTGATATGAATCTATGTGTTTTTCAGAGAATTAGTGAATTCTCAAAATATGTTCCAGTCATAATGGATATCCAATTCTCTTCAATGTTCATCATAACCAAAATAAATTATTGTCTCTAGTTACATATAGACAGAAGTGCTGTTGGTCTCCTAAATGTTTTTACCACATAAGATTTATAGGAAGGGTTCATATTAGACTGGGTAAGAGAGGCCCTGGTATTTAAGATATATTTCTAGGTAGAAAGACAGTCCAGAATCTGAAAATTGGATTTGTTTTCAGGCCAAACAGAAACCAGTGGAATTGTTTTAATGCTTTAGTAATTTCCCCTGACATAATTTGATCCATAGGAAGTTTTGCAGAGTAAATTGCATGGAAAGAAGAGTAAATGATCATGTTAATTAAGGGGGACAGGGACCTAGATTAAGTTGGCTGTTGTGCATATATCACTTTACATTAGCTCAAGTACCTACAGTTACCAATAGGTGGCAGAACATTAAAAAAATAAAAAAAAATTAAATTCACTTTCAGTAGAAATTCAAATGTAAGAACCCTTTTTATGTCTATCCCACATCTGCATGGAATTAGATGCAAAGAGAAAAATATTTGTGAAGGTGACAGATCACTTGCTAGGATTTCCCATATTTTTTAAATAATCTCAGCAATTTCCCTAGAGCATGTGAAAGCCTGCAGTGCAAATTATTTGATCCTTGTCACTGTTTATATAATAAGCCATAAATGCCTCTGAACTATTGGAGGGTTTAGCTCACTCTGGGCTCTGAGGACAATGTTATTCTGCCATGTGATCCCAGACAACAGCCTTTCATGCTTCCAGAGCTGAACAAATCTTGGAAACTCTGACATGTTAACTAAAAAGAATTACTCCAATATAGGATGCTCAGATGACCAGCTGAATTCTCAAAGAAATAGATTCCTAATGTTTCTGAAGAAAGAAAATATGCACAATTTTAATTTTTTTATTGTTAAATAATTAATAGAAGCATCAGCAAGAAAAAATCATGGTAGCCTGATGTTTGAGATACAGATGATATCATCAGTTGGTACCTCTTGCCAGGAGATAACTGTTTTAGATAGCATAGCACAGTGGCTCTACAGTTTTCTACCTTTTACATCAACCAAGAGATCAAGAATCTCTTTTTTTTTAAAAAAGGAGGAATCTGTAGTTAATGAAACTTAGCTCCATCAGTATTTATGGTTTATTTGTTTCCAAAAAAGTAATTACAATCAGCACATTCTTAATTTCATTAGTGGTAGCTATTAGATTTGGATAAAAGAAACAGAGCCAGATGTACTAATGAGAGAGGTCTAGGATATCTAGTTGCAGGTAAAATTGCTAATGCAACATTTTTAGCGCTAAAATGCATTTATTAAAGTTCTTTTCACATCTCCTATCTGTTCCCATCACAGTCAAATGGACAAAAAAAAGAGATTGGGCTAATAGGATTTAACATTCAAATCATCAGGAGCATTACCATCAACTGTAAAAGTAAATGAAAATATTTATACCCACAAATGTAGGCTACATCTTCATTTTTTTCCCGAAGAAAAGAAGACTCTTCTGAAATTTCCAGTACTTTGTATTTCTGAGCAGAAATTGACTACGTGTCTGCGTCAGCTGTTGGAAATCAAAATGCAGATCCATAAACTATGACTGGAATGAGAACTGCTCCCAACATAATTCTTAGTACTGTGTGCACTTTGTGTCCAGGATATGAATGAGACTTTATATGCACTTAGAGCTAATTTGAAGAACTTCTACTTTAAGGTATATTGGGCCAAATAGATGTTCCCCAGGAGAGCTCAGATTCAAGTATTTCAAATTTGTATTTGTATTTGTAATGTGCACATCCAGTTACATCCACAGAAACTTCCCATTGCCACAGCTCAAACCCCACTGTCCTTACCTCAGGCCTCCTCACAGCAGGACAAAAAATGGCTTTATTGCATCAGTGTATTATAAATCTTATGGGCTGTGAGTTCTTATCAATCTTATGGATTAGCTGCAAATGGAAAAATATGATACACCCAGCCATGCCAGAGGAAGTAAAAGGAAAAAATGGAATGTTACAGGATTTAAAATATTTATTTTCATTCTCAAAAGAGTTGAAGAAACCCCTGTTTTTTCTATCTGCTTCCATTTCTAATGGGGGACAATTTCTATTTCCTACCTAATTGCTTAACAGCTAATCTAAGAAAATGATAAATGGAAAGGAAAAATATATTTCACTCTGCTTGTAAAGTTGGGGTTCTCTGATGGTGGTTTATGTGTTTTGTTTGTTTTTTTTTTTTTTTTTTTTTTGCTTGGTTTCTTTTTTGTTCTGTTTTAATTGAAATAATAAAAAAAATTAATATAAAGAGAATTTTCTCCCCAGAACTGTTGCTGCTGTTACTCACAAAAAATAAAATAATTAGGATAATTCATACCATCATGTCTAGAATGAAATAATGCCAGAAAATTTTTCCCTGCATGGCTTCATGCTTGTTCAGAGATCTAAAGCCAGGTAAATGCCAGGCAGTCAGGACTAAATAACCCCTTAGAAGCTGAGGGGATGATATATATATATATATATATATATACACCATCCAAAAGCCTCCAGTAAGCATGGAAAGAGGGAAGATAAGAAGAGCACTTGTCAGCTCCAAAAATCTTTTTGTAAGGCCAAGCAAGAGAGGTTTAATGATGTAGAAGTAGAGCACTGTCACCCTCCACCCAAGCATGAGCACTCAGCCAGAGACCACCCTTCTCCTTCTCTCCTCCACCAGAGGATGCCAAGGGCTGAGTCTTGGCATCTCTGAGTCCAGAATTTTGGGATTCATCTTCGATTTATGTGGCTTGAGTACAAAACTGAGGCAAAAATAGGTGGTGAACCTCTGTTGGTGTCCTGTACCCAGGTTTCCTTTCCCCCTCTGAGCTGTTTAGCTATGAACAGTAACAGTGTGGATTTGGGGTGAACAGCTGTAGGTGAACAATACAGAAAACACCCAGAAAAATGGAGGGGTGGGTGATCTTCTGTTAGTCTGATTCTGATATTCTTATTTCTCAGTTTTTTCTCTTAAGGTCAGCAGGTTAATGCAGTACTCATTTCTGAATGAGTATGTCAATAACTTGCTCTAGGATCTAAAGTTTCCCCCCACCCATAATTTTCCAAGCCATTAAGAGTTATTGGGCTACATTTAATTTCTTTGGGTATGCTCAATTGTTTAATCTGATTTACCAGATTGGGGCATTAGACATTTATTCTTCATTATTGTCTGGTTAAAGCAGTCTGGAAGTTGCTCTCCACTGGGGGGGGAAGCAGCAATCTGCTGCTCCAGTAATAGTAATATTCCCAGGCAGACACAGAGAAAGTGCAGATGGAAAACAGAGTTCTGAGGGGAATGAGAAATGAAGGGTGCCACAAGTCAGACAATAATGGCTCTCCACATGCTTACAATATTAAATTTCAGGAACAAAACGCTATCGTTTTGAGATGTTGTTTTAACTGACAAATCTTTAAATGTAAGAAAATGAGCTGGAAACCATGCAATGTAGGTTTTAGCCACATTAGCAGGCAGTTTGATTTCAGCACTGTATCATTTTATAGAATAAGGTTAAAGCTGCCACAAGTGACAACAAGAGGCTGTAAATAGCTAATAGGTGTGCTTGATAAAACAACAGCATACCTGCAGGAAGGACATTAATATACTGCTAGCAACATTTTTTTCCAAGTGTCTACAGTTCTCCCCCCCAGCTCCTGATGTTCTCATCTAATTTCCAAGTCATGCTTCTGAGGCCTTAGCATCCTTTTGCAAATGTCAATGTCAGATTTCCTGTCTGCAGAGGAGAAAGGCACTAAATTTGAGTGAAAATGTGTTTGGATAATACCACTGAAGCATGAACTTTACCTGTCATAGCAAATAAAAATAATAATGTTAATTTATAAAATCAAAAATGTTAATTTATGTTACCTGTAGCACCAAATATCCAAGTTTACATGTAGCTTATAACACCTAGGAGACTTTTTACATCTTTTTAGAAAAATTTGTACAAATCCAAAGGCAGAAGAAAGTATGAAGGCAAGAGCTCTCAAACCAGGATTTTTAAAATAGGGTTCACCAGACTCACCATTATTATGTGGGTTTGGCACATTCATCCTCTTCTGTAAAAAAAAAACAAATTAAAAATTCCAAGATTCTTAACACCAACTGAAATTATTGTGCCAGGAGAAGTTTTTATCTTATGTGGAACTGTGAAAAAGACACTCATAGCATGTAGGTAGTTAGAGCAGGAAGGTAATAACAAAGTGTATCTTCACCTCTATTTAATCACAACATTAAGCAGCCAAGTCTGCTCAGTGGATAATTTTCCCTATATTAGTCAAAAGCAATAAACAGTAACAAGCATTTAGTTTCTTTACAAGGCATAGGCAATCTCTGAGCCAGCCTCTGTTTCTGCAAGCTCACACAACAGTGACCCAGCTGGATAATAAAAATAAACATTTTAGGGGTAAATTCCTGCAGGTAAATTAATTTCCCAGTAAATCACAGCTAGTGTACCCAGATGTTATTTCACTTTTTCACTGATCAGCACAAAGATGTTTTCTGCAATGCCTTCTTCCATTTTTCCTGCTCAAATTCCAAATGATCTTTTCTTGTCATCCTCCACTTCCATTTGACTTACCACTAAGTATTTAAATTTAAGGGAAAAAAATGTAAAATTCTCTAGAATTGAATTGGCCTTTCCCTCTTGACTCCCTCATTGGGTTGGACAAAGCAATAGCTCCAGGTTTTTTGGCTTGATTTGGTGTTTGGGTTTGGGGCTTTATAATTACACTTCTTCTTTTTATGATTTCTACAGTTTGCTTTGGAGTTTGGCAGCTTGATTCAAAGAGCAAAGCTGAGGAGAAGGGATTCTTTCTCGCTGTTCTGGCACAATAGAAAGGAAAATATTTCCTTTAGTTATCACCACCGTGTTGGGGGTTCTCCATAGATGGATTAGAAGGTTGAGACACTTGATGAAGACATTTCACCCCTTCCTTTTAGAAAGGTCATGTTTTCTAAAGGCAGCTTATTTCACCTGCCACTTACAGGAAAGATGAATAGTGACACATCTACAGGAGCAAGAAGCAAACCCAACCCAAAGCCATAGCCACATTTTCAGGATTTAACAATTTTGAATGTTTAAATAATTTTTTTTTGGTCAGTTAAATTAACAACATCCAAACCAAAATAATTTATGCCTAGGTCATATAAGGTATTTGAGCAATCAAGAAAATTAGTCATGTTGTATGTTGAACTGTCAATTTAATCTGCAAGTAGGCTAAAGAATAACTAAAAAGGAAGTAAACTACTTTTTCATGCTGCATAAATGTCCTTTCCACAAAATCACAACCCTCTCTACAAAGTTGTTTAGCAGGTAAAATTTATTATTTATATTTTATTATATTACCAGCTCATATATATTAAATAATATATTTAATATATTTATTATATTACCAGCTTCAACCAAGCCAAACTTTTACTGTGCAGGGCACTGCACAAACATATATAAATGACATTTCCTGGAGCTGCTATGTGTGACAGAGACCACCAGTCACAGGGTACACATGGAAGTGGAATTACATCCAACTGAAAGCACAGGGGCTGTGTCATCCATTTCAGCAGAGGTGGAATTTCACTCACATAAATTAAAGAAATTAGCAGAATTATTTCCTTGAGGTGAGATAGGAGGAGTCTCAAAGTGCAGTGTGAAGCATTTTGTTTTCACTGCTTAAGTGGAATTCAGTGAGCTATGGATCAGACCAAACATTTAGTTTTATATATTCCCATTTATTAATCAAAGCCTGGGATTATCCATGTAGCATAATTTTCCACTCAGAAACACAGGACTGCATTACACCACTTAATAATTGAACATTTCGTGTGCTCACCTTCATTCCACACATATAAACAAAAATATACAAAATGCAGTTAATAAATGAAAAAAAAAATATTTTTGATGATGAATATATTTATTTGGTGTTTGATGCTTGCTAGTGAATATATTCATGTTGCCCCTTTGGGATGGTTTAGGAACTCTGACCATTTGTTTCTTGCATGTAATAAGTGTGTCACACACCATGAAACAATCCAATAAACCTCTTAGTCTAATACTACACAAGACTAATAAATAATTTTCTATGTTTATACTTAGAATAGAATAAAATATATTATTATATATTTTTTGGGGGTGTTATTTTTTATATATTGAGAATATAATTTGTATTTTTTTGCTATTAAGCCTGCATTCCAACCCTGAACCTTTGTTTCAATATTCAGAATTCCAGTGCAGCAGCTTACCTGCAGTTCTGCAGCACCTGGAAGCTGTGCTATGTAGGACACCCATAAACTCTCCATAATGATTATATGAAGTTATTAAAATGATTAGTGCACATGACAGAAAAAGTCAGGCTGTACAAAGAAGATCCCAAACCCAGAACTTAAAACACTTTTTAAGCTTTTTGTTGTGGTGTAACGGTATGAAAAGGTGAGATTTATTTTTGATTAGTTTGTTTTGTGCTGCTATGAAAAAGAAACCTGTTGCCTTTACAAAGCTACATTAAACCAAACAGACAAATTAAAAAATAAATAGAAGCCAGCTGGACCTAGTCATCTGCCTTTGCAAGGTGATTGTATTTTAAATCAGGCCTCATTGGATGACTATAAAAATACAGATTGCAGCACACACTGTTAGCTCTCCACACCTCTCAGTGGTGCTTGGAAAAGCCCAGCCTTGTGTTCTCAGTGGATGAAGGCACACATGGGCTGAAGATCTGAGGTTGGGATCTCTGCCAGGGCATCTTCCTAGAAAATCAGGCCTGCAGCAGGAAGATGTTTGTGCATCACTCCAAAAATCCAAAAAGGCCCCCATGTAGGGGGTTTGTGGCTGGTTGATCAATTTTTACATCCAGGGCTGAGATGAATAATCCTGACAGGAGGAATATTGCCAGGGTCCCATCTCGAGACATCACCAAAGTTCCACCTGAAATTCACATGTCATGGGGTGGGGAAAGCCTTGTGCTATGAATATTTCATTATCAAAGTCAGAAAGCATTTCCCCCTCAAGCAGATTTTGTTACTTAGCACTTTTCATCTCTAGCCTTTGCAGCAAAATCCCAGGTTGAATTACATGCTCCCTGAAATATGTCGAAGGAATTCCCCCCTGCTCAGCACAAGTTCATTTTCTGTGGTGGAGTATGGAAAGAAAGACAGAGAAAGAAATATCAAAGACAATTAGAAGGGGAAAAATGAATAAAATATCACTAAGAAAAATCCTGCTGTGGTGCAACAGGGAAATCAAGGAGAAAATCAGTACCTCAAAGAGCTGTTTTTCAGCATAGATTCTTCCTCATGAAGAAAATATATAGCCAGCAACCCGTGGATTAAAAGTAAAGAATTTTGAATACAACATATAAATATAAAAATAATACTTATTTCACTATTCATACCTAAGAATTCAAAAAACTTTCTTACATTTTTTCTCTCTGTTCTACTTTCACAAATGCAATATGTGATATTAAAATTGTCTGTGGACCATTGTCAGAAAATGGACTGAAAAAAGTATTTGGGCAGTTGTACACTAACCTACCTATTTTATAAACGATTGTATGAGCACTGCCAAGACTTTTTACATTGTGCAAAATTTTACAGGGAGTTTTTAAATGAACCTAGCATAAATTTTCCATATAGTTTACTCTTTGAAATAGTCTTGGATACAGTAGATTTGCTCCAACCACTAAAGGGTACAGCAGTTTTTTCACTTAGACATCAAAACTATGAATAACTCAATCAAATATTAATTTTTTTTTTCCTCTGGACAAAGGCTTTTTCAATAATCACAAGCCAATACTTTCTTAAAAGTTTCATTTGGCTTCTTGTATGTAGGCTTATGAAAATGTTTGAACAAGTTTGAAATGTAAAGTTACTGTATGAGATGCAGAGAGAACAATCCTAATTATGTAGGGTTTTAAAAAACTTTTTATAATTTATGATTAATTAATTAATTAAATTTATAATTAAATTTTAAAATTATAAATTATACAGTTTTTTTATCTAGAAGTTATGTACTCTGAGATAAAACTTACAGTGCATAAGTAATGTAATCATCTATTGTTTTGTAATTATCTGTTTGTTTTTTAATCTACAGTTCAGTAATCATAATCTAGGTTTTGTTTTGGGGTTTTTTTATTTATTTATAAACCCTTTCAAGACTTAAACGTTATCAGTGGGGTGAAACTGAGCAGAGAAGTTGCACTTGAAAAAATAAAAATGAGGGTGGCTATTATGACAAAATAAATTTCAAGGAATAAAAAAAAACTATTCAGGAGGTGTGGCCTCCTCTGGAAATGTCCCCCATAGATTTCTGTATGCAGCACACATGGGAGAAATGGGAATTAACAGGGATTCCTCCTCTAATTTGCAAGTCATCATAAGGCTATGGGGAGCTGCCAGTTTTTGGAACATCCCTGGTATAATTACATTAACCTCATCTGGTGGAATTTGAATGTAAATTACTTCTTCACTTAATAAGAGGATTTAATTGAAGTCATTTTCAGTCATTGTGACAGATTTCTTAGGGAAGGTTTCCTATTTTATACATTTTAAATGGTTCTTGGGTTTAAAAAAAAAAAAAAAGTCTGTTGAAAAGGAATTTTACATCTCAGTGATTTTTAAGAATGAACTTCAAAGAAAGCAGGAAATATAAGTATTCTTGTCCTCACTGCAGCTATAAATGTCTGGGATCTTTAGTCATGGTAAATGAGAACAGGCACAGGGATTTATGAATTAAAGTATCAGCCAGGCAATTAGCTGTAGAAATAACATCATTCCCCTCAGGATGGAGTCATTTCTTCCCAGTTATAGCAGCTCAAATGTCAAATATGTAGTAAATGTTGTGAATGAGAAAATCCCAACACCATTTTGCCTTATTTTAAACAAAAACTGTTGGGTGTTTGGTTTTGATTTTGTGGGTTTTTTTTTTTTAAAGTAATTGTGTTTTTTCATCACCCAGCCCAATTTTCTGCCTCCTCTGACATTGTCAGGGGAGGGGGCCAAAGCACTTTTCAAAATGGGTAAAGAACACTAAAATGGTTGGCTACTAATTTTCTTCTGCCATCATTGAATTTTTAGATGCCTTTTATAACACTTTATTACTGAATACACTTAGTGATATTTATTTCTCCTTAATAAGCCCCGAGAAGATGAAAGACAAGAGAGAAAACTATAACAGAATTTTCTCTAGCTCAATACTTCCAGCCTTACTGAAAATACGACATCTTTTATATGAATTTATTTTTATTTATATCAATTGTATTTATTTCTGAGCTGAACAAAAATGTTAATAACTTCTTTCACAGATTTTTTTTATCAAAGAACTTTCTTTTTGCCAGAAGATACTTAAATGTTCTTTATATAGAATTTTCCACCCTTGTTTTGTGAAATATTGCAAAAAAAAAGGAAGACATGTAAGAAGAAATTTCTTATTAAACTGAATACTTAGGAGTTGGTCACAAGAACCTCCTGGCAGCTCAGGGAAGGCTTATGAGTTCAATTTTTTATTCCATATCTCCACCCTTTTCCTCCCCAGTCTCTATCAGTTGGTTTAATAAAACATATGAATTATATCCTATGATCCTTATGTCTCTTGTACCTTTGGATTATCAAAGCCAAATAATTACTACTCTTTTAAAAAATGCAATATTATAAAATGCTTTAACAATTCCATAATGCTTTTTTGTTGCAAAAGGAAACATGCTGAATGGAAAAAAAAAATGCTCTGGTGAAAAGATTGGTGATGTTATCACCAAAATCTTTCAGAAGAAAAAAAAAAAATCATGTTTAATTACAAAACATCCAAAGTATAACCAGCTTGCTCAAAAAAACAACACAAAGATTATAAGCTATAACTGGAATCTGACACTAGATGATTTTCAGCTAGAAATAAGATGCAGATGTTTAACAGTAAGAGTAATTAACCATTGGAATAAGTGATATTAAAATGAAGACAGGATGTTTCCTAAGAGGTATCATTTACTTTAGCCATATTTATGGAACTGGAAGCAGGAATTAATTCAGGGAAGTGCATCCATTAGATGCCACGGATGAGTCAGCAGCATCTCAGAAACAGCAGCATCAATCTTCCCATGAAACTATCATGTAGCACTTTGTCTGTTACAAGCAGATCATTGACCACAGGCATTAATATCTGCCTTGCTCTGTGTTGTAAAATGTCATGAAAGCAAGCTGATAATAACCTAAGAAGTTCAGATGGACTCTGAATCAGACCATCTTCACCATAATTTCTCCTAGCTAGGAACATTCATGAAAAACAGGTTCTTGTTAGGCTTGTTAACATCGGGTGATTAACAAATTTCTCTTATTTAAGAGTAGCTGGCTGCCCCAGTATGAGACATTAGTAATGCCATAGCAAAAAAAACCCAAACCAAACAAGCTAGGAAAACAAATTAAAAAAGGAGAAATGGGGAAAAATCAACTCTCCTCACATCCTGTTACAGTGTCACAAGCATAGACCAAAAGTTTAGGCCAGTACTATTTCATATAATATTTTTGGGAACCATTAATGTTGGTTTTATTTTCCCTTCATGTGCCAGATCTAAGTCTGGAGGGCAGCAGCAAGGAGTTTTCTGGGTGGTCAGCTGTGGGATAAGCCATTATTTTCCTTGTGAGCTCTCTAAATTCAGCCCATCAGATGTTTGAGACCAACCAAAATACTGCAACTCTTTATTGCTGCACAATGACAGCTGGCAGGTTTTTAAAAACAAAAGATATAGCATTGCAGATGCAACTAGTGAGAGTTTTTACATTTGCAAATAGAAACACACACCTCTGTTATTCATCCTCCCTGTCTCTCCTGGAGGTTTCCCATGGCATATTGCATTGTCTCATTTACTGCAAAGAAGTCACAAACATCTTCAAAGTACAGCCATACAGCAAATGATATAATAAATTAGTGTGCTAATCTCAGTGCCACCAGATTCCTTTAAAATAATACTTCTGCTCAGAGTAAGACCTTCCTGCCTCAGTCACAGAAGCCTGATTCCATGGATGAGCTTAAATAAGTTATCTTTTTGTAAGTCAGGATGAGGAAGTTTTGTTGGAATGGAATTTGTTGGAGCTGCTAGTCAACAAAATCTTGCAAAACATATGAGTAATGGCTTTAATTTGTTCCCCCAATGTGAACTTCTACATGTCTGTGCAGAAACACAGGATGAATCAAATGCCAGTCAAAACAAACAAAATAAAACAAGCTGTGCCCTGTTTCCAGACATCTTTGTCCAAAGACCAGTGGCTCCCCTGTAAAATGAAAATTTAATGATGAAAACATGATGCAAGCTGGTATTCTCAACCCTGAAGCCAAGAGATCATCTGAGCAAGGAGCTGTCCTTTCATTTCCCATCAGTGGAAATCATCCTGCAGGACACGCCACTGCTTCTGCTGCCCACTCTCATGGGGGTCTGTAAAGCAAGGCTCCATTTTCTGCAAATGAGAAGCTGTGAAATCACCCATCTACTTACCATTATTTTTATTTTTTGACAATGTAAAAGGCATTTGGATACAAAAAGTCTGAAGAAGCACCTTCAAATTCCCTGTGTTCACTGCAGAGGGTTTATTTTATATTCACGTACATCATCAATGTTGTTAATTTGGAAATAAAATGACTTTAAGACTTTAGCAGCAATATTGATGCTTCCCTTTTTTTTTTCTTTTTGTAATCAGACAACTGAATTCCAGCTACAGCAATATGTGCAACTAAACAAGATTATGTTTGTAATTTCTGAAATTATTGGTAAGTCTGTGCTCCCTTTAGTGTGATACTTACAACTCTTATTCACATTAATTCATTACCTGTAATGGAGGAAAAACAGAAACAGGAACAAACAGTAGATTTTTATTATTTTTTTTTTTCAAACAAGACTTTATCATGACAGTCACTTTATTTTAACATCATCTTCTGACGTGAGATCATTGTGCTGAACATTACAGAGAAGTGCCTTGTGAAGGAGCAATTACCCTGACTAAATGGATTTCTAAGCAGATTCAAAGAGAAAGATATCAACAAGCAACAAAATGTACATTAGTGAAATAAAGCTAAATCAAATAAGGATTTGAAGATGCTAAGTGATCCTCAAATAATGCAGTATTCCAACTGCTTAATTTAAAAATGGTTTTCATGTCCAAGACGCTGTGTTACATCGTGGTACAGCCATAGGATGTTCAAAATTGGCTGATGGAGCTCCTGTATGCCCGGCTTCTCCAGCTGTAACATAAATAATCAAAGGAGAGGCCATTGTAACAGCAAAATAATTTGAGTTATGGCCCATGTGCTATCACCCTGAGGATAAATTTAGAGGGAAGTGGGGACCTTGTCTCAGAGCACCCCTTGGATGTGGCTGTCCATGGATCTGGCTCCACAGGGACTCGGTGTCAGCATCGGTTGTGATGCCGCGTGGAGCAGCAGGGACCAAACCTCAGCGGGCTTCAGCAAGCCAGATCTGTGATGGGATGTGAGACCCACTGAGTTTTCTACTATCAAATAGCAATTTGGGTTGGAATGGACCTTAAAGACCATTTAATTCTAACACCTCTGCAAGGACACCTTTCACAGGACCAGAGTCCAGCCTGGCCTTGAATGCCTCAGGGATGGGGCCTCCACAGCTCCTCTGGACAGACTGTTCCAGCATCTCACCTCCCTCACAGTAAAGAATTTCTTCTTAATATCTATCCTAAAAGCTACCCTCTGTCATTTCAAAAACATTCCCTCTTGCCCCTGTGAGCAGCTCCTCTCCCAGTTTTTGTAGGCCCAATTTGGGTACTGAAAGTCCACAGTAAGGTCACCCCAACCTCCTCTTCTTCAGCTGATGCTTTGTTCTTTCTCCTGATGAAATGAAATTAAATGCTCAACACTATCAGCTTTAATGAAATGTGCAAGTTTCAAAGCTTTGAAGCTTGATTGAATGTACTGTAATATTTAGCAAGTACCTGTAAAAGTGTCATATTGCTGAAGAAAGGCCTGCAAAGTTTCTTTCAGGTGTTCTGGGACTGGTGCTATCACTGCACACGCCACTTCACTTGTTTCCCTATAAATTTGTCATTTTATTCATGGGGAAGATGTTACTTTTGACAGTACCATAATTCTCAGTATATCTATCTATATCTATATCTA
Organism: Cyanistes caeruleus; assembly: GCF_971803275.1. Lineage (NCBI taxonomy): Eukaryota > Metazoa > Chordata > Aves > Passeriformes > Paridae > Cyanistes > Cyanistes caeruleus. Next base: position 4,533,584 of record NC_141706.1, on the reverse strand, counting down.
TATCTATATCTATATCTATATCTATATCTATATCTATAAATATCTATATATATATATCTTAACATACTACATTAACATTATATATTAACATAATATTTATTACTTTAAAGAGGAAAAGAATTCCTTGGTAGGAGATTTTATATCCATTTTATGAATTTTTACCAGAGTAGCCCAGGGTGGACAATCCAATTGTATGGATCATAGATTCAACACCAAATCCTGCTTTCCTCCATCATTTGAGAAGCCCCACTGTCCAAAATGAGACAAACTTGGGCTCTAAACATACCAGCTGAGGTGGATGAGGGAACTGTGTTTTTGCAGGTTAGTAGCTGAAATGTTGAGTAGATAAAATGATGATATTAAAGCTAATTTAAGGAGTTTTGAACCTGCCTGCTTCTCCCAGGCTTGCCATCCCCCAAAACAGAAAGAGAGATATAATTTGATTGTAAATTTGATGTAGCCTCCTTTTTAGTGAAAAGGAGGACTTGGTGGCTGGCCTGAGAAAGATTTGCATAGAAATTGGGTCTAATAGCATAGAGCATTATTATATGCACCTTATAGAGCAGAGGATTTAGAGTTTGGGACAGCAGCCTGCTCAGTTTTATAATTCCTTTTCTTCTGAGGCTTTGGGCCATCTAGCACATAGTCCAGACTGTAAACAAAGTCTGGACTATGTGCTAGATGTAGTCACATCAGGCTTGTGCCTAGAGCTGCCTCCAGAAACAGAATGTCCAGGTGAAAAATAAGGAATTGGGAATTTAAGCTCCAAGACCAAGTTATGAATAACACTGATTTATCTGATCTTGCTTTGACTCACCAACTACTGTAAGAGAGGAAGACTACTGGCTCCACAGCCAGCTCTCTCAAGAGATTTTTTTTGTTGGAGTTTTTCTTGAAAGACTGCTGGATTTCACTGAGGTTGCAAAAAATTGTCAGACCACACAACATCTGTGTGACCTTGGTCCAGGTTTAGCAGAGAAGAAAATGTTGAGAGCCCCTCCATAGCCACTGATCTCACTGCACATTTGGGATGAAAGTCATGCTGAACCCTGAAGGATAGGCAAGAAATTCTCAGACTGGAGTAACACAAGATATTTATGCAGCTGACTTAAAGCAGGGCTAGGCTTTTACATGTGCTGTTAATTTACCCAGAACAGCTGTTCTATAGTCATACTCAGGAAGCATTAATATGTATTTATAATATTAGGCTTTGGAATACATTGAAAAACCTCAGAAACAAACACTCAAAACACCAATTATTCAATCACTATGAAAATTTACAAGAGAGAACAATTTGTTTGACACGCCAGCTCAAGGCTTCTGTGTGCTTGACTGTGTTGATCCTTGAGAAATTACATACATTGGAGGTTTGAATCTAGATTAGCTAGAAATTAGAAAGCATTGCTTGAAAACGAATTTCAGACTACAAAAGGCAGTTGTTGGCCTACAATGTTGGCAGGCATCCTTGAATTTGACAACAGATACACAGAGGGCAGGAACAATACACTTTTTTTTTTCCTGGGGGGAAATTCTCCAGGGGAGTTCTCTAAGAAAGTGTTACAGAAAGTACAATAGTGACAAAGTAGTAACTATGTCTTGTTATCAGTGTGAAAGCCAGAAGAGAATTAATTATTCTGTTCTCGTTGTTTATGTCACAGTGGCTTATAGAATTTTTTATTGATGCACATTCAGTGGGGAGGGAGGGAGGGAGGGAGGGAGGGAGGGAGGGAGGGAGGGAGGGAGGAAGGAAGGAAGGAAGGAAGGAAGGAAGTGGCGGAAGGAAGTGGCGGAAGGAAGGAAGGAAGGAAGGAAGGAAGGAAGGAAGGAAGGAAGGAAGGAAGGAAGGAAGGAAGGAAGGAAGGAAGGAAGGAAGGAAGGAAGTGGCGGAAGGAAGTGGCGGAAGGAAGGAAGGAAGGAAGGAAGGAAGGAAGGAAGGAAGGAAGGAAGGAAGGAAGGAAGGAAGGAAGGAAGGAAGGAAGGAAGGAAGGAAGGAAGGAAGGAAGGAAGGAAGGAAGGAAGGAAGGAAGGAAGGAAGGAAGGAAGGAAGGAAGGAAGGAAGGAAGGAAGGAAGGAAGGAAGGAAGGAAGGAAGGAAGGAAGGAAGGAAGGAAGGAAGGAAGGAAGGAAGGAAGGAAGGAAGGAAGGAAGGAGTCATGTGAGCTTAAAGGGGTTTGATGAGAGAGAAGAAAGACAGGATGATGGAGGAATGGGATAGATTTTTTTGTTTGCTACATGTCAAAATTATTGTAAACTTCTTCCTCTGCAAACCTTATTCATCCACTTAACCCCCCCATATTAGCAACCAGTCCCCTGAGACTGAGGATGACTTCTGTAATGTATTTTAAAAGATATGTTTGAAACTTACAAAACTATTTAATGTCCCAAATTCCATGAAAGACCAATGACCTCCTGAAAGACATTTTCCTGCCTTATTGATCTCAGGTTTTGGTGGAGTCACTGAATGAATATGAGTTTAAACTCTATTTTAAATTTAGCAAACTCTTGAGTCTACAAAAGGTAGTGTTCTAAATTTTTAGCTACTTAAACTCCATACTGTAAACTTCTTTCTATCACCCAGTTTCAGGGGACCTTCTCAAATTAACACCAGCATTGCTTGATATCATTCAGTTTCTCTTCTTGTGAAGTGTTACCTCCTAATCAAATAGCACTCACATGGATGGGCAGTAAATCATCTTCCACCTCACTCCACTACAAAATATAGTCAACCACTGTAGAAGAACTCTTAAACAGATTAATTCAGTACACTGCTTCTGATTAGCCATATGAAAAGGTTTCAATAAATTCAAGGAGAAACCTTTGCTGAAGACCAGAGGATTAAAGAAATTAATATTTTGACATTAATAAGGCATTGATAGGTGTTTGCTAATTTGAAATATTTTACATATGCATATACATTAGAAGAACTGGTAATCTGTGCTCTTCAGTGACTTTTGGTATCCAAGGAAAAGTAGTTACCATGGTAATTCATTGCCCTATGCTTAACCCATGCAGACAGTAAGTTCAGTAATAATGCCAAGGGGTGATAATAAAAAGGAAAAGTTGTTGATTTGCACATCTCAGTCCTACTGAAGTATTGTTGCACTTGCTAAACCTAAGATGACAATTCTCCAAAGTTTCATTTTATTCTGTCAGTCCTTACCCTATTAAGATTTTGTCCTTTCAACTCATTTGTGACCCACTTCTGCCTTTCACTGGATCTGTTCTCAGGAGATGAGCAGCACCAGCTGAGGAGGAGATGGGTGGAATATCCCAATTGCCAGAGCAATTATTAGATGGGGTGAGACTTGTGTGAGAGATTCAACCTATGAATTCCACCCTTTAGGCACCATGTACTGGCTTACAACCTCCTTCTGAAACAGACATCCACCCTCCAGTCCTTTTGCTGAAGCTTTCTCTTAAATAATGAAGACCTGGGAAACAAAAAGTGCAGGATCAGTGTGGAGCAAACCCTCACAACTCCAACCCCATCAGAGGGAGCAGCTCCTGGCTTGCTTCCCAAAACTCAAGTGTTGTCTATCATGAGGGACCCTCAAGTAGATCCCCCCTGATTCCCAGTAGATTCCCAGGCACACAGCCACAGGGCTGAACTCTACATGTCCTTTTCTCAAAGCTCACAGTTTCAAGGACACCAAAATAGATCTGATATTGGCATTTTTCATAATGCAAATCACCAGCAGTAGTATTTCTTTTTAAGTATCCAGTCGCTATCATTCCTTTTGGAAGTGGTGACTAATAGGCAATAGACATCAATGTGAATTAACTTGAAATTAAAGCAGCTCTCAAGTGGAGCTCTAGAAGTGTTTGCTACAGATACAGCAGTATTAAGACATTAAGGCAAGTCATCCATTTTTTTAAAGCAATGTGACATCCCATTCACTCTGCTTATTACATCAACTCACCTCGTGTTGTTCCAACATGGAACTTAACAGAACCTGAAAAAAAAAAAAAAAAAAAGAAAATTTATTTTTAGTACTAATTTCTCTGGTTTTCAGGACTTATTTCAGAGATATTTTTTAAATAATGAGATATTCATTCACTGCATCAAGATCACTTACACAATCAGAGAGCAAACAGAGGACAAGATCCTTTTCTCTGAATAGACATCATTCCAGCAGCCTGGACTGTAGGAATTACATCTCCAGAGTTCCCTGCATGTTCTCACATTACACTCTGGTATGTTTTACAGTGACACTGGGATGGATTTTATTACCTTTTTGGGTGAAGTATCACTTGCTTGAGTCTTTCTAGAATTTAAACAGAGCTACTTCAGAGAAATTTACATTCATGTGGTATATAGTGATCAAATAATACGATTTTATAATCCTATAATATTTTATATCATATAACAAAAACCCATATTGTCAAAAGCACAGCATGTACAGTTGGGGTTAAATTCTCAAAAGAGCTCAATTGTCCCTTTGGGTGCACAGATTGCTCTTTTTTTTTTTACTCTCCCTCCTTTTTTGGACAGGTTTTAAAATCCTGGTCCTTGGTACTGTTTTTTTGGTTTATACTTGGCATATTGAACATTTAAGAGCATAATACCCAGTAACAAATACATTTGGATCTGTCAGTTGTGAAAAAGATGAACTTGGGACAACAGCAGAGTTATGTTTTGCTATTTATTCTTAAGTAGGAAATAGTACAAATTCTAAGACTGAAGATGTGAAAATGGGGAGGGACATAGGACAGAGTGAGTTAAGTTATGAAATATCCATTTTTTTCCCTAGATAAAATGTCTTTTCAAAGCCAGTTATGTGTCTAAATCACATCATTAATCTCATATGAATTAAGCAAAGAGTCTGAGGGAAAGTAGTCATGAAAACTGCTCTGTAATTACCATAGAAAGATAGACTGGCTATTTGCATTAAAGAGCCAAAACTCTTTTGCATGTCTGATAAATTAGCTCCATTGTTAAATCCAGCTTTGAGGGGGTTCCTTTTTTCCCTTTATATTTTATATTACTATAAATTACACTTCAGTGGAACTCTCAACTACTTTTGGTATTGGCAAATGGCCATCTGAAATCAGAGGAGCTGAAAGAGGTTGACATCCCTTCACAGACAGGTCCAATCTTCAAGAAATACAAACTTAGCATTCAGAATAAAATATGAAATCAGAATGTCTCCCATAGAATAAGTTTCAAAGAACTTTTTAATGTGATTTAGAAATATTTCATATAGATGTCCACACTAAATCAAATACACATTTGTCCAGTATATAAATAGGTGATATTAATACTTTGTAAAATCAAGCTTGTCCTAATGCAATTAATAAACAGGATTACCTTAAAGTCTGTATCAGTTTTTTAAACTTTTTTTTTCCAACACTTATTCTAGGACATAATTATGAAAAATAAGTAGGGGTTTTTTCTCAACAAAAAAAGGAAGCACTGTGAGTCAGAAGATCTGGCTCTGGCCCCAGATACATCCTGTGATTAATTGCTCTGAATGCATTCTCTGTGCATCAAGGTTCTTTTTCTTTAAAATGGGAATAGTTACCTAACTCTGAATAGTTCAGGTTTTGGACAGCAGTTCAAATTGTTAGTGAGTAGAAGCTGAGGAAATACCTTTGCACATTCCTTGAGCATTGTTTGGGATGGGAAATGATAAATCTAAAATAATGAGTTTTTTAAATTGTGTGAAATGATTGTTAAAATAGTTGTCTCATTCAGATTTACTCTTTAGGCACTTCAGAATATATTAGGAAAGAAAAAGTTTTCAGTTCCCTGCAAACAGAAATATTAATTTCCTGAGCATGCCTTGCAAATCCACCTATTTTACATTCAGGTCATGGATCAGAGCAGACTTTTTCTGAAATATTTTCTTTAACAGGTTTTCATCTGCTCAAGCCACCACTACCCAACAGGTCCAGCTACTCTTGGGCCTCCTCTTCTCACACACACAGATCCAATCTTGTAGAAATACAAACTTAGCATTCAGAATAAAATATGGAATCATAGTGTCTCCTATAGGATAAGTTTCAAAGAACTTTTTAATGTAATTTAGAAATATTTCATTTGGATGTCCAAACTAAAAGATTGAAGATACACATTTGTCCAGTATATAAACAGATGATATTAAACTCATTACTTTTTAAAATCAGGCTTGTCCTGATGCAATTAATAAACAGGATTACCTTGAAGTCTGTATCAGTTTTTTAAACTTTTTTTTAAAAATACTTATTCTAGGACATACTCCAGCCAGGAGAGGATTTGTCTGAAGGGTTTGCTGGATTCCATTTCACACAACTTCCCGATCCAATGGGAATTCCACCTGTTGCACCCACGTATTTCGGAGCAGGAATGAGCCCTGCTGCGTGCTGAAATGCACAATACTGCCACAAAACACGCAGCCCTAGCAAATACCACTTGTGAAACATGTTCAACCACTGGCACTTACAAAGCAAGGCAGACAAAAATGCTAAAGTAAAGCCTTACCTAGGGGCTGTGCAGCCTGGGGCAAGGGGCATGCAAGGAGAAGTACTGAAAGGAGCTTGTGAAAAAGAAGGAGAATGGTTTTTTCACAGGCAGACAGTGACAGGGCAAGTTTTAAAGTAAAAGAGGAGAGGTTTAGATAAGATGTAGGAGGCAGTTCTTTACTCAGAGGGTGATGAAGCACTGGCACAGGTTGCCCAGAGAAGGCCTGGAGGCCCCATCTCTGGAAGTGTTCAAGGCCAGGCTGGATGGGGGTTTGAGCAACGCGGTCCTGTGGAATTCCAGGAGCAGGATTCCAGCCTGTTCTGTGATTCTGTGAAGGAGAAGGAATTCCAGGAGCAGGATTCCAGCCTGTTCTATGATTCTGTGAAGGAGAAGGAATTCCAGGAGCAGGATTCCAGCCTGTTCTGTGATTCTGTGAAGGAGAAGGAATTCCAGGAGCAGGATTCCAGCCTGTTCTATGATTCTGTGAAGGAGAAGGACCCTGTGGAAGAGTGGAAGGGCAATCACAACCTCCTGTATCTGCACAGTCTCCTGTCAACTTTATGGGAGCCTGCAGTAGGCATTTTTCACACATTCATATTGCAGCCATGGGATCAGGATCACAGGCACAGAAACTTATTCATTTTATCACATCTTAAACACTGTGGCATAAACTGATGACTTCTGGAGTAATATATTTCTTATGTCCAGTGTTGGTTGACTGGCAGAAAAGAATATAAGATCTGGTATTAGCTATTATTTGAAGACAAGACTTTATTTTGTGGATGTTGAATTAAGTTTCAAGTGGGAATTAGAGCTTTTTGTAACTAAGACAGAATTTGATTTAAAGTATGGGATGTGTATAAAGGTCGTAACACAAAAATGAGGCAACTGTAGGTTATGTATTATTTATGGATATAGAGAGGAATAAATATTCATAATTCAAGGAAAACAGATAGCATGGGGCTAAGTTATTGAGTGTTGTCTACTAAGAAAAAGAAGAAGTCCTTTTAAATGAAGAGAGATTATTCCTTCCAGTATGTGTAAAGACAGTAAGAAAAGTGTGATTTGTTTGACTGTGACTCATCCTTTCAACATTTGACAGATATGAATCAGATGACCTTCCCCTGGGAGCATATGCTGAGAACAAACTGAAGTTTCTGATTGTTTAGAACTCTTCAAAGATAGTTCTTGCAGTTAACAGGATCATCTTCATTTAGTGCTCATTTTTGTGGCTTTTTCCTTTTCCTATCAGCCACAGTCAAAGAGTATTATTCCCTGATAATGACTTGTTTCTCCAGAGCAGAGTGAACAAGGCACTTACACAGATTGTGTACTGGACCAGAGGATGGGAGACATGGAAGGGGAAGGACTCCAGCTGAGTGTGTTGATGGTTGATTTGACACCACTGTGCCACAAGAGGAACATCTGGGGGCACCAAGTCTGAGTGGGAACACTTGAGCAAACCAGTAAATTGTCCTGTGAAAAGGTCTGATCTTCAATTCATGGACAAGTCACGCACTGAGAAGGTCTCCCTGGAAACCTATTTTAATTTTTGTGAAATGTTCTCCATCCACCTAATGGACAATGACAAAGTTGATTTGTAACCACTCCAGTTCTTCTGAAGCATTTAATTGACCTTGGGAAGAGGTCAAAGAGTCAAAGCAAGGAAGCTGCCAGTAATGAAAAAAATATTCCTTTTATTCCCACAGTTACTGTTTTGTCTATTACACTTTCTGATAGTCAGCCTACCATAGCTGATAAATCTGATTAAAAACTAACCACAGAAAATTTGGTGCTCAGCTTGGGATCTCCCACAACAGTGAAGAAAGCAACTGTGGGACTGAAATGAGAAGAACAATTTACATTCAGTAGGTAGAACAACACTCACAAACACTTCCATAGGGTTACTCACATCCATGTGGCTCTGGATATATACACCTTCCACTGGAGGAACAAAATCCAGCTGTCCTATGAACTGCAAAAGGCTTTCCAGCTCCATCAGTGACATTTTATATTCTCTTGGTCATAAAAGACAAAGTGCTCTTCTGCCTTAGTTCTCCTAATTTAAAAATGAAGGTGTCCAGAAACTGAAGCAGAGCCTAAACAGATTTTATTACTATGAATGAATCCAAAACAGTAAAGTACTGACATTTTCCTCAGAAGGCTGGGGGGGAAATTTGAGAGCAGTAATCCTGAACCAAACCTAAGAGAAATACAGAGAGCTAATGGAATGTGAGTTTACAATGAAATGTGGCCGGGGAAATGAAGAAACCCTGTTTGTAATCACCCCTGCCAGGGCATCCCATGGGCTCCACACAACTTCTGGGTGTGCTGCAGTTCCCATGGAGGTTTGCTGAGCCTGTGCTTGATGATGTGGATGCTGCACAATCTAATCTTGGCTGCAGTTTGGCAAAAGTGCAGGTGCCAAATAACAGTCTGTCTTTTCTGAGTGTCTGAAAGGAGAAATACAGTGAAGGGGGAAAAATTAAGATATATACAGCCCTATTTGGAATAGGATGCAAAGAAGATGCCTAAATTCACAGGGAAAATATACCTAACAGTGAGATGTTCCAGATTGTATCATCAGCTCTGAAAGATACAGGATCTCTCTTACTTGACATATTTTAAATTGAATGGAAAAAAAATGACAAAAAAAAGATGTACTGGGAAGTAGATTTCTTCAAGCAGGAAGTGGTACAAATGTAAGAGTTCTTCACTAAGTTTGATGAAAAAAAAGGGAGATACATAAGATTTAACCACAAAGGGCAAAAATGCTGGTTAATGAATTATTCTGACAAAATTGCCATGGATTTTCCTCAGCTTTTCAGAAGTGAGAAAACACATCATTAGTTATTCATCTTTGACAATTCATGCTAGTACAAATCCCAGAGCATCACTTTGTTAGCCCTACCTCCCTTCCTTTTTGAGAGATTACAGCAGTGCCTCAGCATGTTGCTAGAAGGTGATGAGATCTTGCAAGAAGCCCAGAAACAGGGGACCACAAAAGATGGCAAAACATATAAATAATTTACAGCCAAAATAATGCTGAAGAGATTTCTTAAATTAAGATTCAGGAAATTCAAAGCAACAATTTAAAACATAAAGATAGAATATTAATGACTGGTTTCACCTGCCTTTCAGATCCTTTTGTCCTTTCTACATTGTCTTTTGCTCCTTCCCACTGTAATTATAGTAGCTTGCTACTAGGGTGAGGGAATCAAGTTTATTTCTGCTTTATGAATAAGAAAGTGATTAACCTCTCGTTTTAGTGGTTGTAAAAGTTGGCATCTCTATTGCCAAACAGTGCTGGACAAGAATAACTTCATTTCTTACACACCAAATGAGGCTCAGCTCACAGGTAGTCTCTGTTGATGTTAGGTTGAAATGCTAAATTAGTTTCTGCTAGTTCAGGACATCAATCACCATTGTTTACATGTGAGAACCATCTAAACAACTAAATCTAGCTCTCTTCCATAGGCTTTAGCTTAATCATTTTGTTGCCAAGTGGTTTAGTGAAAGGAATCCCTGCCCAAGGCAGGAGGTTGGAACTGGATGACCTTTAAGGTCTCTTTCAACCCAACCCTTTCTATGATTCTTACTTCATTTTGAGTTATAGGAGCAAAAATAGTCAAATATGAGCCTGGCTTATGAAAGATGAAGCAAGTCCAATGTAAAAGAGAGGAAGCTGACATTGTTCCTACTCAGTCCCCTTGGAAAGTGAGAAAATTCCTGCACCTCTGCCACCACTTCCTTTGCTAAATGAAACAAATAAAATGGTTTATAAAGGGTCCTTGTCAAGGCACTGGGTAGGTTTGCTGTAGGTTGTGTTCAAGGGCATTTTGGCAGGTAGCAGAGTGAAGAGAGCTCAGCAGGAGAAGCCACGCAGCTGCCGACACTCGTGTCAAACACCACGAGTGCAATGGTTGTGCTCAGCAGTGCAGTTCAAAACATAAACTTTTGGACATAAAAAGAAATGCAGTGGACTGCTATTTCAGCCCCTGCTATGAGAGGTTAGGGAGCACACACTGAATCCAGAGTCAGATTCAGTGTTGGAGATGGAAATGGATTAAGATTGTATTGAATTTCTTTAGAAGGAGGTTAGAGCAAGAGATGTGAAGTGTATTAAAAAAGAATAAAAAAAGAGATGTTTAATAAAGTAAACCCATAACCTTTGAGGGCATGCAATCACAAGTAGCTTTCCAGGGGTCAAGAAGTTGGTTTACACAACTCAAGCCATGTCTACACTGCCCAACAAAGGTGAACTCTTAACTGGAGTCAGTTGAGTAAATATCCCAACAAAGACAAGGCAGTCTAAAACTTCCCTGTGAATCACAGGGCAGAAGTGAAGTTTCTTATGGTGTGAGCTTTTGACTCAACCTGGTAAATCACACAAAAACTGTATCATGCTTCATTGTCCATACCATATCATATCTACCTGATGTTAAAACCCATAACTTCTCACAAAGTGAAACTAGAGTTCCATGGGGAAGACAAAGAGGTAGCTTTTTCAGGGATCTAGATAAGAATTAATCAGTCTCATTCCTAAAATCTAGAGATTAAACCATAAATTCTTAACCAGATGTGAGCACCCACACAAATATGTAAGCTTTGTATAAGCCTAGCTTTGGAAAAACCTAGGCTTTACTTTCAGTTCTGCTCTCAGTTCAGTGTGGAATTAATAAACAGATTAATGAGATCATCAGGCAATTTACAGCTTGATGGTTCATTAGAGATTAAGGTGATCTACTAAATGCTAATAAAGCCATTTCTTCAGGTGTAAAGTAGCGAAAATACACGGGGAAACATCCCACATTTGCTGAGTATAGAGGCAGAAGGTGTTCCTGCTGTGAAGGGCTTTGAGGGGTGGCTGATGGCACTGGGTCTGCTCAGCCTGGAGAGGAGGACACTGAGACCTCATGGAACCCTACTGCTTCCTCATGAGAGGAAGAGGAGGGGCAGGCACTGCTCTCTGCTCTCTGGTGCCCAGTGACAGGACCTGAGGAAAGAGCATGAAGCTGGAGAGGTTTAGGTTGGATATTAGGAAAATGTTCTTCACCCACAGGGTGGTTGGGCACTGGGACAGGCTCCCTGGGGAAGTGGTCACAGAACCAACCTGACAGAGCTCAAAGAGTGTTTTGGCAATGCTCTTGGGCATGTGATGGGATTCTTGGGGTGTCCTGTGAAGGGCCACGAGCTGGACTCGATGATCCTGATGGGTCCCTTCCAACTCAGCATATTCTGAGATTTTGTGGTACCATCTGTAGCTATACAGCACAGTGTGGAGATGCCAAACATTCTTCTAGGAGTTTGTATCTACAAAAAAAAAAAATAGTATAAAGTAATATTGGAATGCTTGTCTGGAAAGCTCTGGTATTCATAAGCTGACCTGTGTGAAACTAGAACTGGCATTGTAACAATTCATATTAGCCAATAAAAGGGCTATATAAACAAATATGTACAATGCTAGTCTCAAGTATTCAGAAATCTCTTAACAGATGACAAAAAAAGTCACAGAAGTCACCTAAAAATTCAAGGGTTTCACCAAGGAATAAATGCCCAGTTCTAATTCACTTCTAATTTGCTGCACAATTTAGCAGTGTTTTTCAGCTTTTAGTGAAATACAGCCAGAACTTATAAATAAAATTATAGCTGATATTCATATGAAGTTTCTTGTTTCTGGCACCTCATTTGAAAGTTTAGACAGCAGTATTCTGAGTTTTGCCATAAAGCTGACTCTTGTCAATCCAACACGTTTAACACAAACAGACATGATAATAAAGTGGGATCGTGCTTTTCCAGCCTGAGGCTAGAAAACAAAATAAACAAACTCAGAAGAAAAAATAATAATAATAATAATAATAATAATAATAATAATAATAATAATAATGAAAATAGAGGTTAATGGTCCCTCCTGACAAAGGAAAGGAAGACTTATTCTAATTTTGATGTCCAGTTTATGTTATAATGTCTCTCATTTCTTTCTGTACAAGACACCTGAAGCTGGAGTTTATTCAAACAGACCAAGCTTTTATGCAAACTCTTTTATATAAATAAAAATATTTAAATTATTAAATATTTGCTCAAATATTGCAACCTCTTACCTTGACAAATGCAGCCTTGACCCACTGATCTCCACCCTGAATGTTCCACCAAGAGAGTTTTACTGACTCATCTGCCCATGCTGCTTCACCTTTGACTTGTTTATGCTAGACACTCCTCTTACCTCCAGTTCATCAAAGCTAAATTACTCACTCCAGCTGCTGAGGACACTTTGTTTGCCTGTCAGCCTTCATTCACTGCAGAATATCTGCTGCCATTCACCAGCAGGTACATTCTTTTTCATGATGCCTACAAAACCAGAATGTGGGCTACTGATGTGTCTAATTCCAGCCTGCTGACCAGTACTGTCTTCTTTCTTGGTATATAAAATTATAGAACTATTAAGGTTGGAAAAGGCTTCTAAGACCATCCTGCATCGTGCCATCTCAACTTTCAAGCATTTTGAGGCACGGGTTTTCTCCCTATTTTATATTATACAGGGTTTGGGTCTTGTTCCATGTTAAAGCTCCTAAGCACTACCACCACAGAAAAACATATGTAATAACAGTAGTTAACCATGGGGTGACTGAGGACTTTCAGAATGCAGAGTGATGTAGTGATGTGATAACAGGAAATGTTCTATCTTTTCCTGGAGACCAGTGCAGAATGCACTGTACCAGCACTCCAACCCAGAGTGAGCATAAGCAGCTTTATGCAGTAATCTTGTAAACCTTTTCAAAACCCTGTGCCCTGTAACAAGCACAAAATTCTTGGTGCTTATTAAGAACAAATAGAATTAGGAAGTTATTAATTTCATACCTTTTGTTTTCTCTCTAGAAATGCCCATCCATTCAGAGTGCAAGGCCAGGCAGAATGTGCTGGGTCTTCCTGAGACAAGCATGCACCTGAAACAGAGCCAAACTCTTCACAGCTGCTGCTTCTGTTCAGCAAATCCCAATTTTCCAAAATGCATAAATATAGTACTTTAAAAGTCATAATAGTGGCTACAAATCCATAACGAGATTTTGATGTTAAATTATTATAGAAATGCATATTTAGTGCTTATCCTCTAAGTCTGCTGTTGCATCTGATTCTTTTTCCTCAGAGGATTTTTCATAGTCATTAATAGGAGAAAAAAAATACAAAAAATCCTTTACATTGATAAAGAAACACATGTTTTTTGTGACAAGACCAAAGGTAGCAGGCACCAAAGCATTGAAAGTTTTAATTGCAGCAAAGTCCTTTGTTCTTAAATTTACTTATCTTTCTAGGAGATGAAAATAACCTTATATTGCTTTTACACCTTAACCTTTTTTGGTACTCTGAAGCTTATAAAATCAACTCCACTACTTTAAGTGTGTGTTAAAAAAAGTGCTAATAAAAAAAAAAAGCAAACCATACTACAAAGCTACGAAAAGCAGAAGCTGAAGTTACAAAGTTCTTAAGACTGAGCACTCAGGCTGATCTTTAACTCCTTATCTTACATTTAGGTTTTAAACATTCATCATATTCCTGAGATGTTTGAACTTTGGGATTACAGAGTTAGTTAAGATTCGGGGTCTAAGGCTGAAAATTATTTCCCCTGGAAACACATTTACCTCAGAGTGTAATTTCTCCTAGAATGGAACTTCTTGTTGAGCTTCTTTCTTTTCTGTGCCAGATTGGAACTTGAGCAATGCTGTGATGATGGTATTGTATCTTTGCTTAATCTGGTTAAGGGCAAATTAAATTTGAAAGGAGAGAGGTGTAGGATGCTGTGCCAAGTAATTTGCTCAAGGTACCGAGCAGATAAATGAAGCACATATTAAAAATGTGTGTGTATAATCTCTGAAGGGATGTGCACAGTGTTCATGGATGTGATGTTGTATCCTCCCCTGGCTCAGTGTCGTGGTTTAGGAATGGTATTTCCCAATCCTAGCAAAAAGATCAGTAGAAAGCTCTCCTCTCCAATGGGAGGCACAGAAGGCAGGGATGATGGGTTGAGATAAGAACAATTTACTGGAAACAGCAATGAGATAAGACACAGAACAGCAACAACAACAATATTAATGACAAAAGTATACAAAAGAGAGGGTGATTGATGTGAAAACATGCTCATGAGACCTCTGGGTGACAATGAACAAATGGCAGATGTGGCTTTCCTTCCACACTGTGTCAAATGGAAACTCTGCCCTTCTTATCAGTAGCAAGTCCCTTGTCCCCATCAATGATTTGTGGTGTTATCAAATAACACTGGGGTCTGACACACCCCCTTAGCCACTGCAAAAAATTAACACTGTCCTTCATGGAAAGCAGGACATTCAGCAGGTTGTGTTAGGAGTGAGGTGAGGAAACCACAGCCTCTGCTCACTGCATGGAGCAGAATTGTCACTGCACACACCTGTGTGCACTAAATCCCTGCTCCTACTCATCAGTGCCTGTGTCAGAATATTTTGGAAAGCTTTAGTGGATAAAAGGATTGGAGTGTTGGAGCCTGTACTCACAGGCAAGGTGAGAGAAGAATATGGGTTTGTGGCAATGCTGAATGCTTGAGATGGAGAGGATGTGGACATCACAAGTGTGAGGAGTGAGGATACCCTGCAAATGGGTTGCAGAGTGTGCCAGTGCCTGCCTGTCATCCAGCAGACAAAGCACAATTCTGCCCTAGGTGGCTTCAGGCTCCATCAGGCACATTAGGCAGAAAGCCAGAGGAAGAACACAGCTCCTGAAAAACAAGAGTAATTCGTATTTTGAGAAAGGCAGCCAATGTGTAGCTGCACTCACAGTTTCCTCACATAGTTTCCTATAATTGAGGACAAAAATTAATCCCACACTAGGACATAAGAGAAGTTTCTTATGGAGAGACATCGTATTGATCCCTTCCAGATGGATCCAGACAGACAGCAGCATTGGAGGAAGATGGGTGTGATGGAATTTTAGCAAGTCCAAATGCTGGATTCTCCATCTGGGATGGAGTGACACCAGGCACAGGTGTGAACTGGGAGAGGAGAGTCTGGGGTTGGCCCTGCAGACAGGGGTCTGGGGGTAGAATCCAGCAGTGTGCCCTGGCAGCCTGGAGGGAAAACTCCATCCTGGGGGATCAAACACAGCTCAGCCAGCCCAGCACAAGAGCTGATGATCCTGCTGAGTCCAGCCCTGGTGGGGCCTCACCTCGAGGGCTTTGTGCAGTTCTGGGCCCCACAGATCCCATGGGAAGGTCCTTGAATGCAAGGAGAAGAGCAACAAAACTTGTGAAAGGCTGGAAAGGGCGTGCTGTGAAGGGCCACTAAGGAGTTTGGGCTTGTCTGGTTTGGAGAAAGGGAGGCTGAGGGGTGACCTGATTGCTCTCCACAGTTTCCTGGGCAGGGTGAGAGGAGACAATGGCAATCTCTTCTCCCTGAGATCCAGTGATGAGTAGAAATGGCTCAAAGCTGTGCTGGGGTAAGTTCAGACTGGATATGAGGAAGCATTTTTTCATGGAGAGGTGGTCAAGTGCTGGAGCTGCTTCCTAGAGAGGCAGGTGATGCCCCAGGCCTGGCACGGTTTAGAGGCATTTGGACAATGCCCTTCATCATATGCTGTGACTTTTGGTCAGCACAGCAGTGCTATGGAGTTGCACTAGAGGAGCATTGAACGTCTCCTCCAAATGAAATAGTGAATAAATTCTATCAAACTTACAAGTCATAGAATAACAGAAACAGAGCACTGCCTATCTACAACAATTGTGTCTACAACTATCATTAACTACAAGTATTTCTTGAAACAAATACTCTGTGTAACACAGCCTTCAGTAATTAATCAGAAATAGAAATGAAGGCTAGCAGTCATTTTAGTTCCTCATGTCTTTTATTTACATTCCCCCCTTTCCCTACAGGCAGATATAAGTGCATATATGCAGATACTCAAGCCCTACATCTATATGGAATTATGTTCCCACTCCAATCTGGTCTACAGCATTGTACCTCTAAATGGCAGGAGTGAGAATAAGCCATTTCAATCAAACCAAATCTTTTATCTCCATTTCCAGAGAGCTTGTGTTGGCACTATTGAAGGTGTTTGACCTCAACTGTTTCTCTTGTCATATTCTCTTTCCTTACAATATCCTCATATCCTCAATTTCCTTACAATGGCCTCACTTTTAATCACATAGAGACCTTTCTTCTATTCACACAAGACTTCCAGAGACATTCTACTTCCCTAGACTGTTAGTGAAGTCATATTCCCTCATTTCCCATATGATGGGTTCAAGGATTTTATCAGAGGATAAAATGTTTTGGAAACAATTTAGTCAGTGCCACCGAGCACAGGTCAAATCATGGCCCAGACCACTGAAATGGTCTGTTCTGACACTTTTGACAGCAAACCCCAAATCTGAAACACTTTTGTGTCTGCACAATTTGCCCTAGACAATCACCTAAGGATTGAGCTGTACAAGTAATCTTGTCTTGTACTGCTGCTTTCATGTTATATTACCTAAAGTGTTCAATTATTAGTTTACCAGATCATGTTTCTCTCACTTTCATTATTTACAAAGGCTCAACCTACAAGGGAAAAAAAAAAACCCCCGACAAAATTTGAGGAATTCAAGGCCTGAACTTGAAGGAGTACAAAGCAGCACCTAATCTGAGTCTGTCTCATCTCAAAATCCTCCAGACTCATCCAAAATGTTCCCTAGGAGGCAGACAGAGAGATGCTGGCAGATAATATTTCATTGTTCCTTTGATGCTACATGATGTCTGCATTTAAGAAAACCATGTCAAATGGTCCAGTGGCAGCAGGACTGCAGCCCACAGCACCACACCACCACAGGCAGGGCTTTTCTTGCTAGCACAGGGCAGGGCAGCACCCAGCAGATTCACACAGGGGAATGCTGCCTCAGGATCAGTCCAGCAAGGAGAGCAGCAGGTGCAGCATGAGCACAAACCTCCTGTCTCATGGATTTGTTGTCTCGTGGTATGGTACAAAGAAAAGGAAGCACAGGAGTGCTGGGGGCGCTCCTGTCAGCGAGCTGGGCTGTGTGTGCCTGAGAGCAGCAAAAAGCATTTGCTGTTTTGAAATAGGACACCAAGAAGCAGGAATGCCTGCCAGTGTGTGGACAACCAGACCCTCTTCCCAGTCATGGGGATCTTGGCTCCCTTTCCTCACACTGGACAGGAGTGACATCTGAAAGCTGTTGAGCAAAGCTATTCCACAACCAAACATGCAGCTTTCACCCCCTGCCAAAGCCAGCACAGCCCGAAAACACTTGTGTCCCTGTGACTCCAGGCTCCAATTACAGACCCATCTGAGCTCAGCAACGGGAGGAGAAGAAATGTGAAGCAGATGGACAGGTCACAGGTCACCTGAAAGTATTTAATGAACTGAACATCTCATACAAACAAGAGTCTAATGCTGAGAAATATTTCTGCCCTCTGCTTTTGCTCTGCCATCAGACTCCTACACAGTGATGCTCTGATGTTACGGATCAGTGCTAAAAGCAAAATCCTCGCCATGAAGTGAGATATGTCACCAGGAAAACAAACACAATTTTAAAGCACATTCTTGCACAGCAGTTAGTGGCTGAAGTTCCTTGGTATTTCTCCCTGAGATGTCATGGACCCTATACATGCTTCCCAGATGCCCAGAAAATCCTGCTTCTCCCTTGTCCACACACACTAAATCAAGCCTATTCCAGCATTGTTTTTCATTGTTTTCCTTCAGGAGAATAAGGAGAGCTTGGGCAGAAACCCTTGTACTTCATGAAAATAAAGCTATAAATAAAGGAATAAAGATCTTCCTTTTAGGCCAACAGGAAGATAATTTTTCTGGGGCCAGCCAAGCATAGAGCTGGTGCCTTCAGGCACTGCTCTGATACCAGCAGAGAACCCATCTGCTGGCACTGAGAAACTGGGCTCCACAGGAAAGGGTGTCTGTAGAGGGGAAAGGCAGTCACCAAGGGTTTATCAGACAGATGAAATGCACAAAACCTTCACACCAACATTATTTCAGTATTATTTTGCCCATTACCTCTTAAAGATTCCTTTCTGGCTCTTGGTATCTTGCTGGTTAGCACACACATCACCTTGTCTGCATTAAAAAACAAAGTAAATATACTCTTGAATACTAACCCTAAAAGAATGGAGATAATGCTTCTTTAGCCATATTAAGAATATTAGATGCTAATCTGTTGTAACTTGCAACCAATACCTGTTATTTGATAAGAGCAAAACTAAATCCAGTAACCTAAATCTGATCATTCATTTTTTCAATACGAATTAACAAATAGTAAATGATTTTGAACACTCTAAACAGCATTTAGGCATCAACAATTGCTCTTAGCATAATGGTTTTATAAAATAAGTGTGTTTGCAAAGTAAGGCAAAAACTTGAGTGACTTTTGAGCACCACCTGTATATATATATATATATATATATACACTTACATACTCACTCTTCATTAGTTCCAAGGTCTTGTGTTTTCAGCATAAAATACTTTAATTTATATTTTGGGTGTTGCCAGATCTACTCTGAGACTTTAGCCAGGAATTTGATACTCCAGCTTGTCACTGTGAATGAGTTTTCCCATCTTCAAAAGAGAAATAATACATCCCTAACTTACACAGTGTTTCCTTCTCATTCCATAGGGGAAAGCTTTAAGGTCCAATGTAAATTCAGACTGAGAGACAGAAAAATATCTTCAATGAAAGTAAAAGCCATCAAAGTCTACAGAGATACTATTTTTCCCTTAAAAAATAAAAATCAAACAAAAACAAAGTGAGGGGGAAGGTTCCTGTGCAGAATAAAAGCCTCTAAATCTTATTTTATCTTGGATGTCCTAAAGCTGTCCTCAGAACTCTAGTTGTTGAGTCCTTGTGGAAATCTTTTGCCTCTTCATGTCTTTCTGGGAAAATGGCCTTCCAAGCTAGAATTCCTGTTCACAGCTGAAGTGTTGGTACATTCACTTGAAATCACAACAGAGCAGGTTCAGTTCAGGTGTCAGTTCTGATCCAGAGCTGTCCAGTTGTCTGCCAACTTGGCAATTTTTAAAGAAAAAATCAAGTTTTTTCTTTACTCTCTTCCTTCTCTGGATAACAGCAGGATCAGTCAACTATCCTGGCAAGGGAGGAAGGGACAAGTCTGTTGGCCACTGAGTCACTGAAAGATGTTAGGTAAAGACCAGAAAGTCTTTTCACATATGTCATATCACTGCCATCATTTAGTCATAATATCATACCCTCTAACAATATGAAACTGTGACCTGTGGAAGGATCAGACTTCTACCCTTAGACTTAATTGTATTAAAAAGCCACTGAAACTATTAAAGTCTGCACAAATAATTATGGCAAGATATTCAGGTGTACATAGTGACCTGATACATGTGACATCAGAAATCTGAACTTGTGACTCAGTTTAAATAACAAAATGTGTTAGATATCACTCAGAGGAGTGATATCACCTCCTCCTGAAGCAATGATAAAGGCCTGTCCTCAAGCCTTAGGAAAAGTCAGCTCTTGAAAATAAGTACCAGTCATTTCTGCAATAACACATGGTCAGTCTAAGTATTAAAATTGCAAAATAACCAATAAAAAATAATCTTTAGTTATGCCTGTTCATTACAGAATAACATTACCTTACACAAAGTAACCACAAAAATAAATGGCTTAACAAAAGGCATTGCTTACGGTTAGGAATGCTAAATAAGAAAGTTTGCATTAAAATTTTAGTTAGATTTTTGGTTAAATTTTAGTAGGAATGTATTCAGTAATTCAAAGTCACAAAAGATTTATTTTACCAATTGTTGCACATTTGTTTTTCTCCTTTTCACAACTGTTAATTACTCGTGCATGGTTTCAATTGGCACATGTGTTTGGGCTGCAATGCAAGATGTAACCAAAAGTGGGGCAGTGTTCTTTATCTCTCCCATGACCCATCCCTCATAACTGGGGAATATCTTCTGTTAATATTTAATAATTAATAATTTCCAGCTGTTAAACCAGGTGTAGCAATGTTCTTTATCTCTCCCTCCAGGGGGATATCTTCTGTTCATGGGCCACTGAGTCTCACTGCAGGACTGATAAAATTACATCATCCCTTTGGGAGATGCTCCACCCAGGGGAGGAGCCAAACATTCCAACCTGGATATAATCAGAGATTTGGAACACCACAGCAGCCATTCTCCACTGGATTCCCAGAGGAAAGACCAGACCCATCTACACCACAGGACCTTCAGAGGAAAACTCATCCTTCTACAGGATCATTGCTTCAACAGAACCACATCTGTCACTCCAGGAGGATTGCAGCCACCATTGAACTGGACTGCTACCAACACCCTGCCCAACAGGGTGCCAGGCTGTGTTCTGACTCTGTCAGTGTTTTTTTTTTACTGCATTTTTAATTTTCCTAATAAAGAACTGTTATTCCTATTCCCATATCTTTGCCTGAGAGCCCCTGGATTTCAAGATTATAATAAATTGGAGGGTGGGGTGGTTTACATTTTTCCATTTCAAGGGAGGTTCCTGCCTTCCTGAGCAGACACCTGTCTTTTCAAACCTAGACAACATGCCAGTTAGTGTTTTGAATCTCTGCTGGTCATTCTTCTGGTGAGCAAAGATCTTCAAATGCTTCAATTGTTCTTCCTTTAGCCATTTAGTGACAACAGATAAAATGAATGTCCTAGAATTCCAATGTCCAAATGAAGGTGTCAGGACATTTTCAACAGTCTTTATTTGGTTGTTGAATTGAAGTTCACAGTAAACATGTAATATACTGGGTTAGCACTTCAGCAAATTACTTAATTATTAAATGGGATACTGGAAATTAAGGGTCATCTGCACTGTGTTCCCACATATATTGCTTGAGACAAAGACTTAGGTTTTACACATCTCTGTGATGCATGATAAATTTGAGGGTAAGCAGGCCTGTTTTAGCTGTCTTACACAGGTTAAAAAGACTGAATTTATATCTCCAAACTCAAAGCTAAGTATACCTTTCCAGCATTAAAAAGGCATCCTAAAAAAGAAAAGAGCAGATTTCCCTCAGCTCAGATGTTTCTCAGTCTTGCCTCCTAATTGTCAATTTAGAGATGCAGTAATTTTTACTTTTATTCTGAAAATAATTATATGCAATTAGATGCTACATGTGTAGAATATTTGCCTAAATAAGGAAAAAAAAAGAAAAATAAGCATACAACAGCTAGGCAGTGTAAATTGAGTTCTGATGAACACCAAATTGCAAAGACAGCTGGCACAGCTGTCCACTGCAGCTGGCACTATTTACAGATTATAGATAGTTTAAAATTCAAACTTATACATTTGGTATTCTGGAATATATACTAAATTTGAGTATGAGTAAAGTGAATATTGTGGTAAAAGACACAATAAAAGCATTGCCTAGAAAGTCTTATCCTCCTACCAGGACTTCATCACATCTATTGAAACACAGGAAGTCTTGACACATTTCACTTTCTTTCTATCAAGTGTCTCTTCTCCCTTAATGCATCCCATATTCTTACTTTGGCATTATAAAAGATGATACAAAACCCTACATCTCTCTGGCCATTTGTGAAGATCTCCTTCTTACAGAGCTCTTCCTACTTCTGGGAGACAAGGACTGGTACTTATAACAAATTAGGAAAATGCATCATGGATACATTAAAGGTCTTGTCTTCTTCAGACTTTTGCTAGCTTAGCCAAGCAATGTTTTCACCTCCAGAAGTAACATACATATATTCAATTTCACTTTGCATTAATAAGGTCTCCACACATGAAAACAAAAAAACTTATTTCATTTTAGTAAGAAGTTTATGGAATAGAGTATACTTTGGGCTGTAGAATTTATCAGCCTCAGAAACAGGCAGTCAGTGCTCTCCTCCTCTTCCTCCAAATAAAAAAAGCCAAACACAAAGGCAGAAAGCCATTAGGGAATGTAGGCAATAGTAAGTGATGTTATTTGTCCCAAAGTCACAGTCAAATAAGAGATGGAAAGAGAAATCCTATCAGGCAAGATCACAGCTGATGCTGACCAAAGAGACTAAATCATTCAAACATTAAAAACTTCAAAACTTAAAAACTGTTTTCTTAGGAAGTTCCAAAATAGAACCATTATTAGAAAATTATAGAAGCCTGTGATGTACTTATTTCAACAAAGGGAAATTTACACAGTAAAGAGTGCATGTGCTGTATCCTTCTGACAAGAACAAAGGGTGAAATCAGTGGCATCATCTGCCCATCTCCCAGCAAAACCAGCAGGTATAAATCCCTCTTCATTCTTAAATTGAGTCTGGAATTCCACATCCAAGTTAAAAATATCTAGGGCTGACCCAATATGCTGTTAAGAATTAGTGTTTATCTATATGAATATTTATTACACTACAGATAAAGGGAGGTGTCAGTCTTATTGACACATTATCAAGCATTTATTGATGATTATAAAGTATTCTGGTTAAAGAAGAAAAGAATGCTATTAGACTGCACAGAAGCATCATACTTTAACAGTATTGGCCACTAAAAAGTATACCAAGACAAGCAGCCAAGAAAAGAAATCAGCCTCTTTTTCTCTTTTAAGAGGAAACCAAAAAATATGGTGTAACAAGATGGTAAAATTCCAGACAAACTGTGTTTGCATAGGGAATGAAGATTAGAAAATTGGAGCATCCTCTGAAATACCTCCCAGTATGGGATAAGAAGACAGAAGTTAAGCAGTCCTCATTGAAAAGATTTAACTACATCAAAACTTAATAACAATTTAGCATTTTTTTAAAGTATTTTTTCATTATGGCCAAATAAAGAGATTGCAGTACTAATGAAAAATTAATTTTGACATTAAAGTAGATTTTGAAAGAAACATTTATTTTAATGATGACACACATAAGAAACCTGTTTTATGATGGCTTTGTTAATGACAATGAAAAATACTTTCTTTATAAGAAAACCAGGTGAACAAACCCAAGAGGGGACCCTACACATGTTGCATTTTGAAAACTTTTTTGTTCGTTTGTTTTAATTCTGCTGCAGTTATCCCACACAACCAAAATAACTGCCCTGTTGAAACTGGACACTATTTTCTCTAGTTAAAATAATGAGACAAAAAAGGCCATAGAAGTTTCAGTGGAGTAGGATGAGCCACTGGCTCACAAATTAATGCTATCAAATAGTTAATTTACAAGAAGATAACCCTGCACACCGATGTAGAGATGTTGTTAACATGGAGATAAGCAGTTTTACCTTTACAACACTGGAAACATCAGTCCAGATGGAGCTGAGCTTAAACCAGCTCAGTTTGCCATGGTTTTCACTATGCAGCAGTTAAAATTTACCCTTCTTCCATGGGTTATGCTTCCTGCTTAGCTTATCCTCGTTTTTCTGCCGTGCATTGCAAAGCACAGTTCTGAATTTATAAAGAATTAGAAGTTTTAACTGACAGGTTTCCTTCAAGGTTCTTCCATTCTCCACAAAATGAAAGTCCTTTTAATTAAGTGTTAATTATTCATTAATTATATATTTATGTTATATTTATTTATATTATATATTTATGTTAATTATATGTTTAATTCAGTGTTAATGAATTAACATTCTGCCAGTGATGTCACTATGTCATTTTTCAAGTCTATGATATCTTCAAATGACTTACAGATTGCTGAATCCCAAAAACATACAATTCAGTTCATTATGCAAGCATACTGTGATAATGTATGTAGAATTTCAGAAAAGAACCAACCAGACCATAAAGGTTCATAACAGCTCCTCTGTATATAGAATTTGGTATACCAAAGGGCAGAAAAAAATCACAGTAAAGGGTTAAAAAGACTGTTAATATCAATACTTAGGTTTTTCTGCAGTATTCTTTTCTAAAGCTGAATGCATGTTATTCATGCCTACCTGCCCAAGATGAAATGTTTTCCTGCCTCTAAAAGTCATCCAAAATGTAAATATTGTTTCATATGTTTTTTTAGTGATATATCTTATCAGCAAATTCATGTCAATGGATGCCCTATTAATCACAGGGAATATTTCATCCAGTGTAAACAGTTCTATTGATTGAAATGCTATTAGTATGTTGCAGATTCCAAAGAGGTTCCTGTCTTTAAGCACATGATTATGGTAAATGCTGTGGGAAATGCACAGTGCATTTTCTTTTACATGTGTACACCAAGATCAAAAACCCCTCAAAAATTAATTTCAGAAAAAATGTTTAAACACATAGGGTCTGAAATTTTTGCATTCTCTTTTGTTGTTGCCTTAATTTTTAAACTTAAAAAAATTATATTTAATTAATTAAATATATTAATTTTTAACCTTTTAAATCTACACATGTGTTTAGGAATATTACAAAATATGTTTATAGACTCTGGCATATTGAAAATGTACTTTCAGGCAAATGAATTTTTAAAGAATTTCAGAAATTGATATTTGAAAATTATAATTTTACCTTCATAAAAAAAATGGAAAGGGGGGGCTATTAATCTATACCCCCTCCTTTTGTTATACTTTTTTCAATAGGTCCATATATTATTTAATGGGTTTTGTAGAGATACACTTACATGAGTTCCATATCACGTTACAGCTGATGAATGCCCAACACACAGGTATGTTATGAAAGGTCATCAGTTACAAGGGAAACTGCATAATGTATAACTGCCTACTGAATACATTTGCAAGTTCTCCACACTGACTCTGTACCTGCTTTGGCAACAGCAAGCAGGGGAACCTGGAAAAATGATGTGAGTGACCCCTGAATGTTGTTTGACTTTGGGGAGTTACTGGGAGGGCTCTTGGAGGTTGAATTCAGCACAGGCAGGGTTAGGTCCAGTGGGAATCTGGGCTCCTCTCAAGAAGAGCCAATGAAAATGAACCCCAAAGTTCTCTAGTGCTACACACTGAAAAGACCACTAGAGAAATGCCCAAAGATTTCCATCATGATTACAAAAATTTCCCAGCTCCTACATTTTTCAGGTTTTCTTAACACAGAAGGAACCAAGGAACCATTCTACATATCCCATATCGTTGATACATAGCTCATAGATGAGAATGAGGGTGAAATGACCATGACTTCTGCTGTAATTCTGTTCCACAGTAATTTTTTTTATACTCTGATTATGAGAACACCCTGTAGCTTGCTCCTGACGTTAGGGATGTGCTCTCCTTTGCTGTCCAATTCTGTTAAGAACAAAAATCCAATTGCCTGCACTCACTCCCCTGCTTCTTGCCACTACTAACACTCACACTAACATCTTCCAGCCTGACCTACTGTTTCAAGGAACTCCTGAAGCATGAAAGGGTAGCCTTAGGGAGCTACATTCTTATTTTAGTTGGGAAGGATTTCCACATGCCAAGAAGCATAAAAATATGCAAGTAAACATATGGTCCATCATTCATTAGAAGATCATGTCTGCACACAGTACTTAAGAACTGAAATTTGATTCTGAAAAAAACCCCTGTATTCAGGAGAATTTTGGAGGAGATTAAGTATTGTATAAGGTTCTCTTGATTGTTTCAGTCAACATGCTTGTGCAGCCCTCCACAGAGCTGAGCCTTGAGAGCCCAAACCAGGTCAAGTGAGGCTGAGCAGGTGGGGAGAAGGTGAGGTTAAAAGCAAAGCCACCCTGACTGCCCATGCTCATCTTACCTGTGAAATCCAGCAGCCCAGGAGGGTGCAACGCAAGTTGCTCTTTTTCCAGCCTCTGTAGGCATCAATCCCATTAGGACTGTGAAAGTCTGCTTCATTATCCAGACATCTATTTCATTATGAATATCTGTCTAGACATAGCAGAGATCAGAGTACAGCCTCACTCATGGTCCAACACACAGCGCGAGGGCCACGAGCAGAAAGCTGTGCGGTGGCCTCAGCTAACCTCTGCCAGCTCCTGCCTGCAGAGGAAAACCAGGAGCAGCAGAGCAGCTGAGGACTCCTCATTGCTTCCATGAATCCTCCCAAAAAGCGAAATGAAGACTTGACAGAACTTCTTTGCGCGCTCTGGCGTTCAGCGAGAGCAGGAATTTAAGGCGTTTTCTCCCCGTAACAATTGATATGTTTTCAAAGAAGGAAAAAATTAAAGTCTGATTAAAGAAGAAAGCAGGTTTTCTTGCAGATACGTGTTTCCTATGGATTTCTGGGTGATGAAGAGGAAGAAACATGGGTAAATAGCTTAGCATATGTCTGAAAGCATTAACACCTTCTTGGAGTAATATCTGCCAACAGCAGTCACATTGTTAGTGGCAGTGTACACAGTGTGGCTGTAGGAACACTTGTGCCTTTTATCACCTTTATTCTCCCCAGAAGCCCAGTCCAACAGCTTGTTCTTTGCTAGTTCTTTGTTTTTCCACACAGCAATTTTCTTAAAAAATGTGTGCTGAAAAAAAAATATCTTGTAATAGTCTGACAGCCTTTTTTTTTTTTTTTTTTCATCTCTTGCTTCATTACCTTGTGGACATAATTGAATCAAGTAATCAAGTAAATTTTAGAAGGAAATTGTCATTGTTCCAAATCCACTCCTAAAGTTGTATCAAAACATTTCCAGAAATGCCTAGCCATGGATAGCCACTAATTTATTGCACACATTAAAGAATACAAATTAATTCTCCCTTTGTTAACTTTTATGACTAATTCAATTACCTTTTAAAAATTAATATATTTGGTGCTATATTTTAGTGCTTGTTTGTTGATAAGTGTGACATAATTTACATAATTCAAGTAAAGGCCATCTTAAAATAATTTCTGGGTAGCTGAGATTGTCTAGAGTGCAGAAACAAACACTAAAACACTGTTAGAAAATAGCAATGATGATGCTGAGAGTAAAAAGAGTAACTGTGCATGAATCTGTAGGGGCAGTGTCTTACATGATCTAATTCTCTTCCTAAAAGTGAACAGCATCTAGAAAGTATATTCCCTTTTCTGTTTCAGGTTCCCCTTAGGAACTGAAACAGCTGAGCTTTTTTGGGGCTAATCTTTTTATAACATAATTTAGTAAAACTTAAATAAAAATTTAAGCCCCCAAAGAGAAAAATTAAATTAGGACACTTGGACTCTCAATTTTACTCTTTCAGTCCTGGATTCAGTGGTATCTTTTGGCAGGGATCCATTATACAGCTATTACTCCTGTTGAGTGTACAGTTTAAAGGAATAAATATCTTGACTTACAAGAAAAAAAACCTGAATCATTGAGAAATAAGTATTGCAACAAAACCCCCTTGGTTTCAAATTTATCCTTCTCCTTCCCCCCTTATTTTTTTTTGACATCTCTATTACTGAAAATTGGCAGGTGCAAATGCCATTCTTCACAATCCTTAGTGCCTCCCTTACAGATGAAAAAGCCACTTGTTCTGCCACAGCATAGAATCTTCTTCCTTCTGACAGCTGACAGTGCTCACAAACACACAACAGAACTTGAACCTCTCAGAATTTGCCCAGTAGATTTATATTCCTTAAATTCTCAAATTAGTTTTCAGCATCTAATTGGCAAGATTGCCTAATGCAATCGTTCAAGAAATTAACCTAAATTTCTATATGAATGGCTGTTTTGACATCTTTGTATAATTGCCAAATGATATTATAATTATATTAATATATTACAATGTGTTTTGTGGGTTTCTTTTTGCTTATTTGTTGATTTCATTTGTTTGCTTGGTTAGTTTTAGATGGACTCTCAGTGTCTGTAGTGTCTTTACCTATCCATAATCCAGAATGTCCCCATATGGGCCAGTTATTGCAGCACACATTTAACCATCTGATTTTCCACCAGTAAACATGCTTTGTGAACAGCTCTCCACTTCCTCAACATTGTCACCATTGCCTTGAACATCTCTTTCTTCCCCCAGAGGGTTCTGCTCCCCCACTTGCCCTTTCTGCCTCTACTTCGTGCCAAACTGAGCTTGCATCAACTTCTTCACACTTCCTCCTTCAGAGCAATGTGCTGACCACATGCATTAATAAAACCTACTAGATTCCACTAATTTTAATGTTTTCTTCCATTCTTCACTCTTTAAATGCACACATTTAAAGGAGATGTTGAATAAAGCTGTGGAAACTCTGCAGCTTTGTTCCATCCACTTCTAGATTTCTATCAGCCTTCTGACTTCATCTTCCCTCACAGCAGCTGGACTGGAATCAGCACAGCTGTTAACTGGAGTTTCTGCTGAAATGCTTACAGCTCTTACAGCTCTGAATAGTTTGAACAATTCTGAGTGGCTTATTTATTTTTGCTCCATGAAACAAAGAAGTTTGGTGTTGCCCAATCTGTAAATCCCCAGATTATCTGATATAATGGGATCCTCAGGTTCATGACACCAATCATAATGAACTTCCCAAGCTGTTGCTAGAAATCTTCATTCCTTGCAATCACTGTGTGCTGTGCAAAGCTCTCTGACAGGTACTTGAAATACGATGTGTGAGGTTCAAAAAGCGTAGGGCTGCTTCTAAACCTGATTAACAGGATTCTCTCAGTGGGTGATTAAAAAATACATTTCAGTTACTTGAACACATATTAACAGCACTAGCTCAATTTTAGACTAAGAGAATGCTTGACTGTCACATCAAAATCACAATTTTAAGGGCGCCTGTCCAATTTGAATGTGTTTCTGAGGGTCCATTCCTGCAGCACAGGTGCAGAATGGACACTTCAACATTGCTTTCTGTACTGCTCCTGACACAGAGTGCCTTGAGTGGACAGCACTTACAGAAGGAAGACTACTTCCCCCCCAGAAAAAAGATATTATTTTGCTACCCCTCTCATGCAGTATATAATCTTATGTGTTATTGACTTACCATAACCCAAAGCCTACAATGAGTACAGAATTATTAATTTCCTTATGGGATTTTGTATGGTGATTTCACTACAGCATCTGAATTCTTTGAAAACATTAATGAACTGATCCTCCCAACATCCTTTTGAAGTTAGAAAGATATTTTTATCACTATTTTACACAAGGGGAATGGAATATTTAAGATAAAAGCCAAAATGTTCAGAGTGTCAGCTAATTTTGTTTGCCAATTTTGAAAGTCTAAGGTTCTGAGTTTTCCAAAAGCTAAGAGTTTTTTAAAGCCTTTTTATATGTTCAGAGCAAAGAGCCTGATTCCACCAGTGAATGCAAATTGTTGCAGATGTTCAACATTATTTGGTGTCAAGCTTCTGCTGTCTCAAAACAAGCACTCAAAACAGAGGAACCTGAAAAAGTTTGTTGTGAATGGTGAGCCCATCTCCTTAAAGGAACCATCACTCTGGAACAGTATTCTTTCCCTTCGAGTCTTTTCCAGGATTACTTCCATCTCACTCAAGGAATGAGATATTGTGTAGAGCTCTATCCTCTTCACTAAATGACTCCACATCATGACCAAAGCAATTCCATCCAAAGGGCTAGATACTGAAGAAAAAAATATGAATCTTATCTGTTTAAACTGGAAACTAAGATGTCTGTATGCAAAGGGGAAGTCTTAGAGAGACACAAGTTATCCTGCATGAACATTCTGATCATCTCTGAAAAGTCTTAGACCAGGAACTGAGGAATGGGAATTGATTCATTAGGAAAATATTCTATAATTTCAATATATTTTATCATATTCAGTATGTATTTCTGTGAGTTTCCATAGCACCTTTAAATTCTGGATGCATGAATTGTGTGAAAGCAATACAGCTTTTAGAGCTTTCCAGTGGGACCTTCAGTGCTTAAAAATTTCTTACTCTCTAACACTTCAATGAGTCTCAAATGAAATATCCTAAAGAAATCACAAAATTAATCCTCCTGAATCTTTCAGAATGTTCAACATATATTTTCTATGGGAACAAGAACAGAAGAGTATCACAGAATGTTGGGAAGACTAGGAAATGCACGATTTAAAGGTCAGCTGGAAGGAAGACAAACTGTGAACCAGATGAAAAAGCAAAGCCAGACTATGCAATAAGATTATGATGCAAGATGAAAAGATGAAAATCACTATTTCCAAGTTTTATAGCTATATTGGAATATATGTGAATTCTGGTTTGTTTGTTTGTGGTTTGTTTTAGTTTATTGTAGCTTTTTTCTGTCACTCTCCAAATTGGGAATTCCCAATTTACATGAAGGCATTACCCTGCTGAGATAAAAAACTAGCATTTGGTGCCTATTATGGTTCCTCTTCATCTCAGCTAGGGTAGACTCCCATCCAAGACTTCCAATCTCAGAAAGATGCCCCAAGCAGGCTGAAAGGTCAGAAACCTTAATCTATTCTTCATTAGGGTGCATTATTATAAACTCACCCAGTATATAGGGAGTAAACATAAAATTCATTTGAGAGGAGGTATCCAGAATGCCAAACTTGGGAGTCCTCTAGGAACAAGACTTACCTGCCAGGTGAGTGTATTGCCAAAAGAATCCAAGCCACTTCCCATCCTGAACTGCCTTCTGGAAGAGAGACTCTTCCACCCTCATTTTCTCTGTTGACTACACGGGATGTCAGGGAGACTCCCCTCCTGCTATTAGCACTTAAGATATTAAGGAAATAAGAATTTACATACTAGAGTTAAAAGTCCAGTAAGCCCTGTCTCCTCTCTTTACTAACACCCATTAGCAGACACGAAAGGAAATACCAGAACCAAAGACAAGAATGACACTGAGCATTTTTCCCTCATTTTTCACTGCTCTGAGCACCTGCAGAACCAGTCACTCTGTATCCAACAACTCCCCATAACCTTTTCCTCCACAGATTTGAGTAATCAGTTTTGAACTCAGCTCTTCTGACATCCATCACATTTTGAATCCCAGACTTTGTCATCAAACATGCTATTCAGGGAAGAAATGTCGTGCGTTTTGAACCTGCCATTTAGCTCTCCTACAGTGAGAAACAGTGAATAATTGTTGCCTAGTCCTTTTTTCCATGACCTGTTATTTCATATATCTTGAACATAACTCCTCACTTCCAGGGTGAAGTGCTCCTAAACTACATTACCTGTATTCAGCTTGTTCAGTGCTTTAATTGATTCTCTCATCCATTCTTATACCCTTTGTAATTCAACTACATTTATTTGAAATGCCAAGATTCAGGCAAGGAATTTACACAATGGTTTGTTCTCCATCCATTTTTGTGCTATTTTGACCACAGAGACGATGTTTTCATGGCATTTTTATAATAACTCCAAGGTCTCTTTCCTGAGTGATAATATCTAATAGAGAACTTACTGCCACATTTGTACAGTTTGGGCTGTTTTCCTTCTTGTGCATTATTTTGCATTCATTGACACTGAGTTTCATTTGTTATTTTATTACCTGTTCCTTCAGCAACTGACAAGCTCCTCCACCTCTTCATAGTTAGCTTTTGTTTCATCTAACTGAATAATTCAAATTTTTTTTGGTCAATTTACCATAGAACCCCTTTTTGAAATAATTTGTGAATGTATTAAACCCTGTGGATCTAGCACACTTAGCTGGACTGCATCAGTCCTCTTTCCCCTGTTCTAAAAATGGAATATGTACTCCAACACTTTGGTTTTGATTCTAAAACACAAATTTAACTTTTACATGGATCCCCCCCTGCCTACATTTCCCTCTAATAAACAACAAGACCATTAGAAATGTTTTCTAACAGATTTCTTATTCCATTCTTTATTTCTTGTATAGAATGATAGAGTTTCTAAAGAACCCAACTGACAAACCAAACCAAAAGAACAATACTGCCTATTTACAAGTCATTGATACTAAGAACAGCTGAAGCAATAGGTTTTATATAGTAGTTATTCAGCTATTCTAAATTTGACCTTTAGTGCTTTTTGGCTGGTGAGACAGCTGTATTAGTACTCCTTACAAAAATTGTCTATATCTTCTATTTGATCTTCAGTCTGAGAATTCTTTCCTTTCTTTTGAAAAAACAGAATGATTCAAGTTGGAAGAAAGCTTGTAATGTTTGTCTAGCTCAGCCTCAAAGATTTTCAATGCTCAAAAAGCTAGGGTCAGCACTGATTGAGTGCCACAGGAATTTGTCCAGTCCTTTCTTGACACCTCAAAGGACAGAGATTTGACAGCCACATGGGCAACTTGTTCCAGTGATTGGTGATCTTTACCATCAGAAACAACTCCAGCTCAATTTAGGACCACTCCTTGATCTTCCACCATGAACAGAGTATTACCCTGTCTTCTCAAACCCCTCTGATCTGTGCTGCTGGTGGCAGCCAAGTTAAAATCAAACTGCTCCCTCAGCCTCTGTCTTGCACTCCAACCCTGCACCACAATTGTAGCAAAGGTTTCTGCAAAGGTTTTTTTTCTTATTTCCTTTTATTTCCAAATTATAGTCCTGCCCTGGAGCAGATCAGGGGCACCTCCCACCCCCATCTTGGTGACCCCTGCCAAACTGATAAAGGTGCTTTTGGTGTCTTCAACCCCAAATGATAAATTTATCTATCTCTTGCCAAGAGAAGTTCTGACCAGTCTCATTTAACATAGCTCAAGAATTCCTTTCAGTTTTCTACCTCCTTTAAGATCTCTGTCATGGCCTTTTGTCTTTAACTACTTTTTTACCAAACCACTATGCACCTGCTCTTAGACAGGTGAATTATTTAATTACTAACTTTCACTTTCAACAAATTATTTAAAATATTTATTTTTTTATTATTTTTGGTTTTCCTTATATAAATATAGATTCCATGATTTTACTTCCAATATTGAAAGACAGAGATTTTGACTTCTTTCTCCCTTTTTTTGTCTTTTTAAGTATTTGTTCCATTCCCCACAAAGACATGATTTGATAGATACTTCAAATGAACTGTTTCAGCATTTATTTGCCCCTTACAGATTATTTTTAGCCATTTTTAGTTTTTGTTTCCCCTTTTCTCCCCAGGTTAAATACTCCAGTGACTTTTCTGGTCTTCCTTGCTCCTGTCCCCCATCCCAGTTGACAAAAGCTGCTGCATGTGAATAGATTAAGAGAGTGATGTATAAACTTCAAGGCATCACCCATGTGCTGCTCAGTCAGTTTTGGTATCTAGAAATGTAGCCTGCATCATTGTGTCAGGGTAGGACTATTGGATCTACACATGATTAAGCCTCTAATTACAATGGTGTATTTTAATTTTTAAAGACTATTTTCCCTTAGGTCGCTGTCTTGATGCAGTTTGGGATGAACAACAGCAATTTAGCTACTTAATTTCAATACCAATGTGTTTCATGTTAATCATATCGTTAACTCAATCAAGTTCCCAGTCTCCTTCAGAATACAGAACTGCTGTTGTATCTAAAGCCAGTCTAGCTGAATATCTTTTACTTTTTGGAGACATCTTTAATGAACCAACTGCTTTACTAAAATGTACAGTAGCCTCTGTGTGCATGTGCCAAGCTAGCAGTGAAAACAGCATTTTCACCATCTTACTGTAATATTTTGTGACATATAACTACAAGACTTCAGTTAAAAACAATGCCTGCAGTGTAGTGAACTGAAATTTAAACATAAAATGAAAATTGTTTTAGTTAAAACTCTTTTAAAGCATGATTTATTCTACTGTTAAATTCGCTTGCTTGTAGATCTTAGATATACAATAGTTATGCTACATAAAACCTTTAGACCTAATGCATATAGCACAATTAAAAACAAGAGGGAAATCAAAAATAAGTTTTTCCAAGAGCACTACCATAATAGAAAAATTAAACAGGCAATTTACCATTATGTCTATTCTCTATTAATTCAGCTCTTGGAATTTCCTGCAGGGAATAGTACATATTCTACACCTCCAGGTGGATGAATTTTCCAAGGATGTTTACTTTCTCTAGTTATTAAAACTGATTTCCTCATGCCTGCTTACAGACTCACATTTTCAAAAATCCAATCAAAGTGACAGTAAACTAATGAGAAGTCCAAATGATTCTCACAGTGGATCACTTTGCTAACATAAATCTATTTTTGCATTATGTTGTCAGGGTTCCAAATAGTATCTGCTGTCTTCTGCAGCCAAAGTACCCAAACTTAGAAGATGCTTCAGCAGAGGATATCCCAAAACATTTATTCCAGTGAGCAGATGCCTCAGTACCTTCAGACTGCTATGGAAACTTCTCCCAGCACCATGAATGACTTTTTCTAATAATCCAGTCAAATTCCTTGCCATGGTGAGGCAGGGAAGTGCTCCACAGCCCCTGGAGCCTGTATCCCAGCCTGGCAGTGGTGCCAAGCACAGGCACACCAAGGACAATGCTCCACCCTACCCTAGCCCAGCTCCTGAGTGGCCAAATGACCAAAAGTCACACCTGGGGGAAAGGCACAGGGGGATTTAAGCCCAAAGAGAAGGTAAAGCTTTCATCTTGACCCTGTCTTCATCTTGGAGTATCCATCTGAATACAGAAGTGGGTAGTTATGTGTGTGCTTTTCTGTCTTCTAATTCCCTCTTGGAACCTCTTGAGTAACTAAAAATCAAATAGGCTTAAAGTTTGCTAAGTTGAATGGGCCAAGTTAATGCTTGAGTTATGCTCTGAGAAGCATTTTATGTTGATTGAATGTTGTTAGAATAAGCAAATGAATGAGTAATAGTACAAACTACACCCTGCAGCCTTTGCATGTTTTCCTAAGAATTTCCCAGTGGGACAAGATCTTTAACATCCTTTTCACACTTGCAACACTGACACAATTTAACTCTGCATGGTACAACAGTGATATCAATGAAATGTGTACTTCAGAAAAATGCTATTACTTAAATCAGTTTGTAAAGACAACCCACAGCAGGTAGCAGTCAAAATAGATTGGCAAGAAAATGAAATGGGCTGTATCTTACCTCCACTGTTCCCAAAACCACTTTGCTTTCTAACTAACTGGCAATCTGACAAAAAAACTTATTAGGAAATGAAAAGTTATGAAAAGTTTTGTGCCAGTAATATGTGTGGAATGTGCTGTGTAGCACTTAATGCTTATAAAGTCTAGATGTGTTCGCAGTATGTAAGAAAATAAAAGTACATACAATTAATAGAACAGAATATTACTCAATAGCAATCTGAAATACAAAAATCCCACTTCAATCTGCTATCTCTGGAAACAATTTATGCTTGTTATAAATGGTAAATACATACCTAGCTAGCAAATCTGTAATCAAATTCTCATGTCAGTTTTTAATTTTCTCAATTTTTTTTAGTCCCTGCAAGTGTTGCAATTGAACCAATTCCACTCAAGGGTATGCAAAAGACATTAAGAAAACAGGAGATTTATCAGTTTTATGTTTTGACTATCAAAATGGTGCATGCACAAGCTTGTCTAAAAACTTTTCAAGATTGCTATGGACATCTATGTCTAAGTCTTACATGCCACAAGAGCACAG
The DNA here is from genome assembly GCF_971803275.1 of Cyanistes caeruleus. Classification (NCBI taxonomy): domain Eukaryota; kingdom Metazoa; phylum Chordata; class Aves; order Passeriformes; family Paridae; genus Cyanistes; species Cyanistes caeruleus. Next base: position 4,497,896 of record NC_141706.1, on the reverse strand, counting down.
AAAGTTACAACTATATTTACAAGCAAAACCCAACATGTCTCTTTGTACACATTATATCAACAAAAGAAGCTCCCCGTGTACATTTTACATTAAACACTGAGAATTTGAAAAACATCCCATAAATCAAAAATAAGTCTTTACAACTTAAGCTGTATCAGGTGCCAAAATCATAAAATTAATTCCAAGATCTTGCTGTTCATCATGATAGTGAAATATTAAAATGATCTTCCCTCTTCATTCTACTCAAATCACATCACCTTGCTTTGTGGACACACCCCAAATTCTAGTTTTTAGGCTCCACACAAGCCTTTTCCACAGCCAATATTTTCTCAGTTCTCATTACACTACAAGATCCCAAGCTCACCACAACTTTAACACCTACACACTCCTTTTAGAATGCTGGGAGGACTCAATTTCTCTTGTCCTAGTATTTTTAACTAGCAATGCCTATTTCTTAATAAATTATGCCCTCCTCTTTGAACTTCCCCAAAGAAGACCACTTCTGCAACATTGTCTGCTGCTTCCACCATGAGTGGTCCTAGAAAGCTTCTGCAGGCAGCTCCTGTTTCCTTCTTCAGAAGCTTCTGAAAAAATGCCCCTCTAATGTGTCAAAAATAAATTCTGCAGCATACTTCATATTACTGAACTGCTCAGGTTGGAAGCTCCTTGCTCCAGACAGTTGACACCACTGAAACTACTCACTGGACTTCTTCCTCTGGACTTCTTCCTCTGGCTCTCACTAGATTGGAGAAATTCACATGTTTGCATTTGCATCATTCACACTAGAATGATGTTCTGTAGGTTGGGCAGGCTGTCAAGGTTACAGTACATCTACACATCAATTGCTCTGTCTCTGAATATTGATAATTTGCTAGAAGACATTATAAACAACATGTACTTATAACAATAGTTGTCAAAATTGATTTAGACAGTCTTTGTAGGAGAAAAAAAGGATCATTTTTGCTAGAAATGCATTTAACATTATATTGGTCTTAAAATTAAAATTTATTTGAAGTAATTAACAAAAGACGTTATTTACAGCTGAATTAAATTGAAAAAGGAGAACAGGAACATTTACAACCAAGTAACAGACTTAAAACCAGAAAGCCAAAAAAAATGAAAATCCCCAATTTTGGAAATATTTTTCTGTCTCTTGGAGCTCCACATGTCATCAATAGATGCAATCAAAGAACATCTAAAGCATCATAATGCTAAGCATGAACATGTTCTAATATTAGCATCTGCTTAACTTGCTTCCAAATGAATAAAGATTTTAACACAATGAAGCTACTCCAATGAAAATAATTTAGAGGGTCAAAATAATTTTAATATTTCCATCACAAGACTCTCAAAACTATTCACAAAAGGAAAACACAATTCACCCTATTCTCATTTGCTATCCATCAATCCTGTTTGAAATACGGATGAACTCAGAACTAAATCCTATTTTTTTTCTTGGAAACACAAAGTAAAAGATTTTTTGATGTCCTTGATTTAACATCCAGTGGGATATTTCCTTGAGAAAAGCTTCTAACAAAGTTTCTTGACATATTTTGTTCTTGCTTCCTGCTCTTCCTTTTAATTCCTAGTGAAGAAAGAAACATTATTAGAAATAGGGAGACACTCATACAGTAAATGTAAGTAGAATTTAGCCTACATGGACCTCCTTTTCAGAATATGTCTAAGAATTTTTACACATTTCTTTCTTTCACTGAAAGCCTGATTTTAATATGCAAAAATGTAATCACTCTTAGCTCAGAAATGCAGTGTTTTGTCTATAATGTCCCATGATTAGACCCTCAAGTGACACAAGATGCTATTAAAAAGGCACAACAGTCTATACAAAGATGTAGAAATATGAAAGTGTTATTTATCATTCTTATTGTAGAATAGCATTGAAAAATCAACACTGTCATTATAGAAAGTTTTGTCTTTTTAATCTGAAAACAACTCTTCATCTTAGGTATTTGGTTAAGGTTTATTCTGCTCTTGTAAAGCACACTCTTGAAAATAAAGCCTACATATTCAGCTAAATATTGAAGAATCAAAAAATTTATTCTCATTTCAAAACATGCTACTGCATTACAGAGTTTCTTAATTCCAGAGTAGTGATTGAACACTGGTAACTTCATAACCTGGTCTGTTGTAGCAGACATTAATACTGATATAACCCTGTATGCAATTTGCCAAATAAGTAACTTGGTTAGACAGTTTAGACTCAGATATTCAGTTTCCAGAAAGCTTTTTGTAAAAGCCTCAACATTTCTCATGAATTCAGAATAAGATATTTTCATATATATTTGCTCCCTCACAGCAAATTTTTACCTTAAAAAATGTATGTGCTGTAAAATCAGTGTATTGCCCATACCATTGGAAAAAGCTGCACAGTGGAAATGTTTTTTAACATTGCTTTTCTATAGCAGACTAAAATTTTAAAACTAATATTTGATCTCCTCTAAATAGCCCAAGAAGATCGTTAAGTGTATCTTTTTTCCTTAAGATAGAGAGAAAAAAGGAGGCAATTGGGTAGAGATGAAGGAAAATTGTACAGATTTAGCATATTAAAATCTGCTGTGGGTGCCAAGCAACTTAGTGCCATGCACTAGAAAAGGCAGAGGTTTTTATAAAATTGTGAAAACATTTGTGAACATTTGCTGAAAAAATTATTTGTGACTGCTTTTATTACAGAAAAGACTTATGCACCTCAGAAGAGAAACCATATAGTTGAGGAAAACTTTCACACAATAGAATTTGATATTCTTATTATCAGCAGTATGTTAGAAGAAAAATAATTTTTCCTTAGTTCTTGTTTTTGCCCAAATAGCTCCAAATTTTAAGACCAATAAATCTCTGAAAAAATCTGTTAAAAAAAAAATCAGTGTGGTGGTGCAAAGACTTAAAAACAGATATGGAAATTATGAGAGAATTTGATTTCTTGATAAAGCACACTTGGGCAAAGACAAAATTACTAATAAAGTTCACCAAATTACTCAACACGTACATGAACTACTTTAGGTGGAAGACCTTGGCTCTTGGGGAAAAGGTTTTCCCCACAACCTTGTAATAATATTGATTATTGATTACACTATCTATGGCCATTCCCTGACACTCACCAGCTGCCTGGGGTACTCTCAAGGCTGCATGGCTCAGCAAGACGTCCTGTCGAACTCGCTTGGCAGAAACTGGGTCTTGCAGGTTGCCCAGCACAGTGTTGGATGGACAGCTGGAAAAGTTGCCAGAAAGGAGTTTACTTTCAGTACAGTCACTACTAACAGTGGTTTAGGCCTTGCAATGTAGAAATACTTTTAAATATTACCCAGTGTTCATAGAATCACAACGGAGTGCAAAGAATAAACTAATTTATTATGTATATTTATGGATATTATTCCCCCTTTTCCTTTTAAAAAATTTACAAGAATGCTTCAACTGTGAAAATAAGAATTAATGTTGGCAATTGTATTAAAAGGAAGGATAATATGTCACAGTTTTTTCTGAAACCACACAAGTCAGTTTGATGGCCATCACATATAAATTATACGAAGAAATAATCTTAAGGCATGTTACAAAATCCTTGAAATGACCAAGCTGTGTTTATTGAACAAATCACATTTTTTTATTGCTACAATAACTTTTCTACAGCCTCCAACACAGCTGGAGGGGGTGGCTTCATAGCAGACAATACTTTTTAACTAAGCTGCAAGAAAATTGTTACAGCTTCAAATTCATTATAAGAAAACCTCTATATTTTATCAATAGCACTTTATGTGATGGACTTAAGGTCTACAGTGAAAATTATGAACCCATCTGATCTCACCCTCTTGCAATTGCCTTACAACCTTCCTCAGTTCCACTCTGCAAGACAGCCTCATAAACAAGCTAATCACATTTATGTCCCAAGTTCCTATGCTTTTCCTACTCCTGTAATAAATATTGTTCTATTTCCACTTTATAGTCCCCTAACTCACACTTTCTTAATAATAATTTTCTGCCTAAATGAAAATATATTGCAAGCAGCAAAGACTAAGACTTTCCCTGCACCAGTCCTAAAAATCTACTCATGCAAGCTTCTTGCAAGAGAACTTATGCCAATAAAAATGTAACATTATTTGGTAAAATAGTTTCTCTTATGACTGACTTGCCTCTAATTCTTTATCCTCAAAATCCAACTGTTTCAAATTACACTTCTAGTGTAGAAAATATGATTGAAATTTATATTCTTATTCTAACATCAGTAGGAGATCAATGACTGGAGTGAGCCACTTCAGTCAGGGAAAGTATGGGAGAGAAAAGAGGGAATGGAACAAAGGCACCCTCTGAAAAGTAAGAGCATATTCCTTTTCTCCTTCACAAATGTGTTTTCACTCCTTCTCTTCATCACCAACTGCTAGACAAAACCATAAAGAATTTCAGTCTACAGACAAGTTACTGAAGCAGAATGATCTCTATAAAAGGAATAGAAGTTGTGGGATTTTTCTGTAGTGTACTGGGAAATATGTTTGAGACACAAAAGAAACAAGATAAGAAGAAAGAGCTAGTCTTTTGGGAAGAAATAAGCAGATATATATGTATGCATTTATGTATGTGTATATATATGTGTGTATATATGTATATATTAAAATTATTACAGTTAAAAAAAAAAGCCTGTCTGAGAACTTTTATCTTAAAACTAGATAAATCAGGCTCCAAAAGTTCCCATATCCCTCCCTAGAGAGAATGTAGAAAAAACTACCTTGGTTTCAGAGAACAGGTGATTTATTTTGCTAAATTCATGATCAGCTATTTGAAAATGTGAGCAGTGCCTCTTTTCCCACCCTTGAGCAAAAGAGTTTATTCCTCATCCTAGCAAGACAGTTTAGAACAGTAATTGATAACAATCAGCAACATGAAGCTAGACCAGATGAATCTCACCTTCTAGGATAATTCTCTACTTTAAAGATGCTAATAAACAAAAAGGCACTTAAGTTTCTTCCATGTCCTGTGATCTATCTATCTATAAGCTTGTTGTCTTGAGATATTCTTCCTAAGACCTGTGTGGTGGTAGCTCCACTCACTGTCTAGCAACAGGTCATTCCTAACATGATTTTAAAAAAGGTTGTATCAATTTTTGCTTTTGGAAATAGGAAAGAAAAAAAGACCAGCTGTTTCATAGCTAATCAGATTTTAAATACACTAAAAAAAACCCCAAACCAAACAAACCAAAGAAATACACAAAAAAATTACAATTCAGCTTGCTGTCTACTCAGTTTCAGCTTTTCTGGTGCTCCTACTAACAATCCTCTTTTAGGGACATAAACCAGAAGCACTGATACAAAAGTTCTTCCTAGAGCAGATCGCAAATGTTAAGTCACAATATACGAGACTGAAAATGAATTATCAGAAAATCAAAGTTGATCATGGAAGTATTGTCATGTTTATTTTTTCCCCTGTTTTCTATTTTGGTAGTTTCTAATGTGCTCCAGCAAAGGCAGAACAGTTTTAAAAAATTAAGATTTTTAATTGATAATGAAATTTCTCTTTTCAGAATTATGTGTCATCTTTCTGTTCTGATTACACAGCAGCTACACAAGACATAATATTAATTTGTAATTATTAAAACAGAGGTTCTTGAACTGAGACTAAATAAAAAAATCTACTGAAATTACCCAGAAAAACAAACAAAAATTATTTGAATTCAAACATATTTGAATCAGAACATGTCATATGCAGGCCCAAATGACATGTGTAAGATGTCTGCAGATTTGAAATAGAATAATGAAAATGAAGTAAGAACGTAAGAAATGAAAAGTCATTTTGCATAGGAGGGTTAGTTTAGTCTTACCTTAATACCTTTCTTTTTCTCTGAGCAGCTGAAGTCATTGCCATATATGAGGGCTTCTCAAATATTGGAGCTGAATCGTTTTTTCTTAAGGAAGAAAGATCAAGTCTGAAATAAAAGGATTACATTTTTGTAAAACATATTCTTGGTAAAAGGCAAGTAAATTCGTTCTTAACAGTAAACAAAACTATTGTTTTGTTGGTAAGTTGAAAACAAAAACTGGAAATTAATTTCATTAATGTTATTTGAGGTAGCTTTGTTGACTTTAGACATGCACAGCAGCTTTCAGCATGGCATTTCCCATTGTGGAGAGGTTAAGTATCCATTTTACAGACAGAAAACATAAGGCTTAGAGAAAGTAACTTGCCTGAGGCATCACAATCAATTTAAAAAATGCTGTATTTTCTTTTTGGTACAAATCTTATAAAACAGGATAATCTTTCAACTTCATTTGTTGTCACTAACATACTACTGTTTTCAAATAATGGCAGAATTGAATTTGATGTTGATCAAAATTAAGGTTTTCAAAATGTTTGGTTTATTTATAAAATGGATATGAATGGAAAAATCCAGCTGTAAAGAGAGACAGGATTAAATTACTTGCCATTAAAAGGAAAATACCTTTGCACAATGCTATTGCTGCATGGCTGTGACTCCTTCACAGATGAGTAAGCAGATAATTCATTTGTTTCATCTGTACCTTCATAGAGAATTATTGTTGAGTTCATGACAGCTTCGTCACATTCTGGGATGACATCACAAGTAGTGTCCATAATACTGGCCTTTTTGACTGGCATGTCTGTACCACATGTACTGACTTCCCCCAGGCCTGCAAGGTGCAAAGCCTTCACAGTCTGAGTACAGAAGCTTTGTACTGGCTTCCTGCAAGAGTCTGGGGTATAGATTATAGGGTAGACTTCCTTGGCAAGAGAATCCTCCAGATGCTGCGAGCTGCACTGGTTGTTGGCAGGTAGACTTGGAGCTATGACTGGAGAGTCCAGTAACTTCCTCCTAGTCCTCTTCTGTGGTGGTTCTGTATATTCTAATACTTGGGTATTTTTATTCTTTTCTTGTGATGGTGTACCAAAAGAGGTGCCTGTGAAACATAAGTAACAATGCTCAGCACCTCTAACTGCACTTACAACTTAAATCTTGCTTTTTTCCTCCTCCTACCTATGGAGATATCAGCAGAAATTATTAAAAATACTATTTATTTAATATACATATCAACTTGATCATACAAGTGAAATTATTTCTATTGCAGCATTGTCTAAGATGGTATTTACTCTGCAACACTCAAAGTATTATAAACATGCATAGGTTGGAGCAGTTAATCCCAGAGGTTACAGAAATAATCACAACTAAGATCTGACACATGACAACAGGGAATGAAAGAGTAACAGTACTGAAAATGATTGCACTACCATGATAAAACTCATATTTTAAGGTGGTACAATCACAGTAATCTAGAGGTGACTCCTGATCACAGCCATTTTTTCCCCCAGCAAGTACCATGCAGAATAATGAGAGACTGCTGAAAAAGGAATGACACAAACACTTAGAAGGACAAAATTCTCTGTCACTGCAAATGAGCAAGCAGGGTTTTGCAAAGGGGGAAACAAAGAAGTAACTGAGACTCTGTCATCTTACTCTATCAGCTGTGGGGAGCAAAGCTCTTGACTAACAACTTTCCCCACCCTCAAAACTAAAGCAAGCAATACAGCATAATTGGCCATTCTCATTGATCCTGATTTAAACTATTCTTCTTACAGTGTCATAGTGTTTTTATTTTTGAGCAAGTGGTAATAAAGGCAATCTCCAAAGAAAAGGCCCTTCTTTTACTCAAGCTTTCAGTGAAGGAGGATCATTTTAAGACACATCTCACTGTTCAAATTAGGTAGGCAACTGGTGACTTACACAGTTAATAACAAAAAAATACGGAATTTCTTTTTTAAACAAATCAAGAGCAGGAGAGGACTGTCAAAACCCCAAGTGCTTCTATATATAACTTCCAGTGCAAATTTAAGAAATGAAGCCTAGTATCCTTAAAATGCCTATGGATTGGATCCCTTTCAGCTGGCAGCCACAGATTTATACTTCTCCTTTCTGCATTGCCTCCTTCATGCCTATGAGCAACTAAACTGCAAAAAAGAACTCCTGCTTTTTAAATTGATGCAAGTTACTCAGGAATTAGCTATGGTATTCTTAGAACAGTGTTGATAAATATTTATTTCTTCTAAATTTCATTCTATTTTTGCCTCAGACTAAGAAAGCTAGTTTGAACTCCTAAGTCTGAATGCTTCTATAGTTCTCTCTCATGTGTTAACACTTAGGGCATTTTAACTCCTGCAAAAACATTCTTTGAACAGGACAAACACTGATTAAAAACATGCATGTATTGTATTATTTCACCTCCACAAGCTTGATTTGTTACAGAAAGCAAGGCTTAACTAGTTGCAGCTTTTTCTCTGCTTACCATTTCTCAGGCCCCATTTAATTTTGACATCATTGCCCAGTTGCAACCCAATTTGCTAAGGGCCTTAAAAAACCCAATTGCCCAAGTACCCCCAGAAATCAGGTATCTTGGAGAAAAGGCCCAAGTAAGATCCTCACTGAAGAGAAGCCAATGAGGGATGATCTCAGCGCTGTTTCTGCCCACACAATTTGGTTCTGGACATGCCATGTGACTGGAGACCCAGCTACATGAGATGATGCCCCTTAGAAGATACAAAATAGAGCTACAAGGGGCAGCCAAGGATTTAAAGACCACAATGAGACCTAAACCTGCTCCAGGAGGTTAGAATTTACAGTATCTAAGTGTGTACAAGTAGCAAATAAATTAGATAATTAGATATAGGCCACGAGTATATTCTATGTTGCCACAACTTCATTCAATAATGAAACCATTGGGGGGGAAAAAAAAAGCAAACATTTATTCATCACTCAAGGGCTCAGTGTCAGAATGAGCAATATTTAAACTGCTTATGGGAAAAGTAGTGTGGACAGTTACATGAACAATTACAATTCTATTACTTTGCTTCCAGCTTTGAAGAAACACATACATGGAAAACTTGGGCCTGAGAGGACTACCTGACATGAAATAACTGAATTGTGGATTTGTCTATGTGTGCTCTTATGTACAGTTCACTTTATGTATTTAAAGGACCTTTTTTTTGTTAAAATTAAAAATATATTATCTTGTACCATATCTAATCCCCAGCCAGCTTTTACCAGGTGAAATGCAGCAGGTTGCTGAAATGCAGTGCCTTGGTTGTAATCTAAACACTAAGGTAATTCAGGATATTCCCCACGAGTAGTGGAATGGAAAACAGTAGTAAAACATGGCCTGACTATTGCCCAAATAATCTTTACCTCCACCCAAAATAAAATGGTCCCACTGTGATAAAGACATTTCTACAAGACTTGGTTGGATTCAGAAACAAACAAGAAACTTATTTATTAACAATTTAAAACATCTGCTCTCCAACACTATCAACAATGCTATGCTTCATAATGTACTTGGCTCTTTTATTTTGTTTAAATAAGTACAGTACATGCCTCAGTGTAACAGATTTACAAATCTAAAAAAAAAAAATTAAAAAAATCTAGTCCTCACAACCAAAAATTGAATCCAAACCTTTTTTAAAAAGACTTTTGACATCTTATATTCTTAAATACAAGCATAAGGTTTATATAATCTAGTGCTTGAATTAACTATCCATTAAACGCCTCAGGGCACATTTAAAATATTCATTTATTAATTTCTACTTACATACATCTGAATGTCTGTTTCAGGAAAAATAATGGTTGAGAATTCTATTAGTCCATTGTTACATTAGGACAGGGAGGTTTCAGTTTCAGAAAGTTTGCTTACTGTAAGACACTGAGGTTTTGCTAATGTCCTAAAGTTACTAGAAGGAAGTCTGATGGAGAAACATTTTGGTGGGAGTGCCAAGGTTCAGAAGCTTCTACAGGCCTAAGTATTGGAAGCATTTTTAAATTAACTGTAAATACTACCATTTAAATCATTAATTAAATACATAAAGAACACAAAAGTACTGCCAACATAAATAATTTGATGAATTCCATCATAATGGAGAGCATTTTATACTGTAATACAAGCAAACTAATAATGATAGTTGCTGGAATTCTACATAAGGCAAATATAAACTGTTAGTAAAAACAAAAACACATTTTTAAAATCTATTTATTTCTGGAATAAAACTCACTGTAAAAGTAAGTTAAAACACAACAAGCTTTTCTTGTCATTAAAGTGTTGGAAATAATATCAAATACTTCAGGAAGTGTCCTTTTCCATACCTTTTGGTGAAAATATTAGGTTCCTCCTAACACATTCAACAGGTAAACAAACATCATCAGCAATATCACATTTAACTTCACTAAATAACACAAACCAAATATTATGTGACAAAAACAACTCCAAAATCCTAATTCCATTTTAGCTTGTTGTTCTACTATATATAGCTCCAAACAGTTATGATCTCAGGTAAATAAAAATACAGCAAGAAAAACGTTTGGACCCACAAAATAAAGAATTGCCAGTGTTTCTATTTCCATCTCTTTAAGGAAGCAAGATACAGAAGCTAATTGCTAACTTTTTTGCAAGTGCTTTTGATAACTACTATTGAGAAGTTTATGTAAAAGGGACTCAGAACAGAAGTTGCCACAGAAATTCTACTACTTCCATAAATTTCCAAATACATGGTACTGAAGATGATACAGTGGAGAAACAAGTAGGGCTATTTATATTTCCTTAAAGAACAAATCCAAGTAGTTCCTGAATGGATGTCTAATAGTAATCATTAAGTATTGCCATAATTTTCCTACTGAAAGATAAACGTGCTCTAACTATAAAAAAACTATTCAATTTTCAAACACATTCCATAATAAGGCAGGGAAATTATGTTAATAGTCTATATTTGCTTCATGCTTATAGCTACTTCAATCTTTTGCATCAACATCATCAGCACCATAATTCAGTAATATTTTTTATTTCATATACAAGAATTAATCACTTATATACTTTCCAGAACAGCCACAGTTAACTTGATGAAGGAGTTTAAAACAAAACTTTGGAAGCTTTATTTCCTTAACTAGTACTTTCAGCTACAATGTCTCTTTAAAAATAAACATTATTCCAAATATATTATAGAGAAGAAATCACTTATTTACTGATCCTTAACTTCAGGTTGATGTTTATAAAAAGATAATTGTCAAAATTCTTTAAGATATTATTTAAGAGCTCACTCAAATTAAACATAAAAGCCATCATCCATTGATCAGCCAGCCCCATCCAGTGATATGGGGTGCTTTTGGTCCTTAGTTTGCTGTATCACTTGCCCCAAAAAGACTACTCAGAAGTACTGATTTATCTTGACAAGAAACATAGCAATCTCAGATATTTATAGCCCTGTGCATTAATATGAGAAGCAGAATGCACTATGTGTGAAACATGAGTCACAGGAAAAGTGAGCAGAGCTCATGGCAAAACAACTCTGATGAATTGAGTTAGTTCTAATTGACATTATGGACAAAATAATGGCCAAGACTTGTCTTCTTCTGGAACTCATGCTAGTACATGCATAAGGGGATTATTTCTGGAAACTGTGCTAAATTAAGTCTACCAGGTTGTTCTGCTAAAGTGAAATTAAATATTAATGTATTCATTTCAATAAACATTTCTGGGCTACCACTGATTGATCAAATTACAATTCTAATCATACGTTTTCATTCTTTTAACAACTGACTCATGGAATTCCAAATTGCAAATGAGGTCTAGTCAATGCATTTCAATTATTTAATATTCCTATGACCCAAAGGCATCATCACTGTGATGGCAAGTTTCTCAATAGGTTCACAAATAACAGCTGTGAACTGAAAAAGGCTCAAATCCAGGCTGCATTCTCGCAAGTCCCAGTGATCAGGTGTACTATTTTACACAGCATGAGAAAAAATACTTAGAAGTCACATAAGACATATGAAAGAGCTGCTTAATAAGACAAATCTTTCCTATTCAAGACACATACTTTTCCTATTTTTAATTAAATCTTTTACTATGTACAACTATACCCAAATTTTTCTTGCCATACAAGATAAAAAAAATTGACTTTTCAGATCAGAATGTTTGTGACAAGGGGAGGCAATGGATGCCTTTTTATTTTTTTTTTCCTATAAATCAATTCCATTCTCTCAGTGGTAACCTACAGTAAGGCTTCTGGAAATGGGATGCTTGAAACAGCGCCAAGAACTTCCTCATTCAAAGAAACACTTGCAAGTACCAGTCAGAGCTCTCCACCCATCACTCTGAATTCTGAATACTGTATGGCTCCCTGGTAATGAACACTTAAGAATGGGTGCCCAAATCCAGTCTTTAATGAACTTGTTTCCACAGCCTGAGCTTTCTTTGAGATGAACAGTTAAATTGTTCATGACACTGCAAATTTATGGTTACATTAAGCATACACAAGCTTAATCTAAATTTTTAATGTACGTGTCAAATAAAAGAGAAGATACTGGAAAGCCAGCATTTTCTGTAAAAAGCAACAAATGTAACATAATTAAGGTCAGAACTTCACAAAAGGTGTTTAAAGATTTCAAAGGCTAAAGGAAAAACAAGATAGGAGGTCAACTCCTATAGTGAAGCACTACATGTGCTTTGGCAAAGCATGTGAACTTTAATTAGCTTTCACTAGAAATCAAGAGTTGATTCACAAAAATTGACTACCATGATAATTTGACCATAGAAACAGACATTGAATGAATGGTCAGAAAACATCTTTACCTTTTCCTCCCATACTATGACTTTATAATCTTTAATATATAAGAGACCCTTTCCAAGGGAAAAAAAAATCTTCATTAGAAACAAAGACTTGGGCATTACTGCATATCAGCTGAAATTCTTTGCTATTTTGAAACTCCTAATAGGAAGAAGGACCTAATAACAAGATAATATCAAAATCAATTAAAATCATAAAGTAAGAATATTTATAATTAAATTCCAAGAACTTATTTCTGTAGAGGATTTTTTTTAACAAAACCTAGACTAAATCCCCCTACCCTTTCCCCTTTTCTATCCTTTTCTTTACAGTTTTTAGATTTTTTATCCTAATCAATTACTAGTTTGACTTTCTTCTTCAGGACCAGTTAGCAAATGTATTTAATTGCAAAGAAACACAAGACATTAAGGTCCTGCTTTCATAGTTTTACCTATTCTGCAGAAACGATATAACTGCTTTTACCTTTTGGATACAGTGTTTGTTATCAGAAAAGTTATTTTTATGACTTAAAATACTTAAATTTTTATGTGAAAACACTCAATAACAATTACTTTGCATCTGAACATTGCCATCCTTCCCTCAAAGAGCCACAAGCAAAAGTTTGTGTCATTAAAAATGTTTCTGTAATCATAACTGCCTCATGTTCTGCAACACGAAGAATTCAGCACTGTCTTTAAATACAGTGGGCTTCCTGCATCACCACCAATTTAAACCCATAGTAACCAAAGGGGGACCTGTAATTTATTAATGACTAAAACTTCCAAATATGGATAAGGGATGGAATAAAGGATGCATACATCCCTAGATACTGATGAGTTCAACAAGAGATACAATTATTTATTTTGTAAGCCTACACTGAAGAGAAATGAATATTTTTCTCATAATTCTTTGTGTTTTATACACAAATGCTGTATCATCTTTGCAGAGAGATTTTACCTCATAAAATTGTCTTTCAAATGTGTTAACTTAGTTCAAAGCAATACCTGAGATTTGTTACTAGCAGACCTAGTACACTGTCTTCCTCAATCTAAATGCTCCAGACATACATTCCATATAAAGGAATTATTTCATTGCCATCAATTAACTTTTTTACTTTCTCCTCTTATTTAGAGAGCAAACTTCCAAAATAAGGCAACATACATTTATATTAAATGGGATATTAAAAAAAAATACGTTTCTCAAAATAAAAATAAGATCTGAATCACAAGGACTGAAATACACTGCTCTTTCCTGATGACAAAATGCAGTCCAAATATGTTAAATGTGTAATATGAAGTTATATATAAGGAATAACAGTCACTGCATTTTTTGGTTCTTCTGGTTTTTTCCACCTGGGAGCAAAATACTACTTCCTTCCCAATACCTTGAACAAATTATAGATAATAAAATATCAATGCATCAAAGGGGCAAGGGAGTTTAAAATAGTATAAAATATGAACTATAAAATACTTTAAAACTATTTTTTAAATTTTTTTCACTAAGATCTCCTGAGATAACTTTAGGGAAGCAGGAAGTGGATTCTTGAATAATTTATTTCATCTTTAAAGAAAAAAAGAAAATGACTACATTCTTCCCATTTCTGGTTGGGATACTGCCCCTTGAACTACTTCATATTTTCCCATGCTAATGCATTTTTTCTGATTAATAATTTTTTCTTATTAGTATGTTGTAAACATTTTGCAGAAGAGAAATGGATTTCCATAACATAGTATCATTTAACAGACCAATTATTTTAAATATGAATTGAAACAAACAACTGAAGAAGAGATATTTAGTTGTGTTTGTGTGCTGAACAGAAAACAAAATTCAAGCACCAGTAGGTGGATTAGTTTTTTTCCTCCCCACCTGTACTGAAGTGATTGTGTCAACACCATTAGTATTTTAGGTAACCTTTCCCTAAAGATGGCAAAATTTGGAGAGCTGTTGCTTCCCATCATGTTTTATCTTGCATCTAATGTGACAGTAATACCCCTTATTTTCTCTTCCAAAGATCAAAAGCCAAATAAAAATCATAATAATACTACAAAAGATTTCTGTGGTAATCTTCAGGTAAAGACACCATTTATAATTGAAAAAAAGTCTGTCTTAACTGAAAACTGAAAATGGTGCCCATTTACTTACTTGAACATAAAATTTAGCATTTAGGACAAGAGAATAAATGGAAAACATACACAAGAAAACCCCTTGAATAATGTCTAATGATTTGAATAAAATGAAATGTTTGTTTTAATAGTTCATATGGAATTTAAATAATACTCATTTTAGTATTAATTTCACTAGGAACCAACCAAGGCCTCTTACAACACAAAACCTCAAAAAAGGTAGAAAAGAAGTAGATTAATCAAGAACTCTAACAAAGCTTACTGTCATCAGAAACTGAAATTCACAACAACGATAACCTACATATAATGAGACAGAATCATTACAGTCAATATTTCATTAAAAAGAATATTACAGAACTTCTGGATTAGTGTCCCTACCCATTCTGCCACCTCTATACAAAAACCCCCAGTATCTAAAAACATCCCTGTGATTTAAAATAAACACCAGCTTTCAACCTTGCTGAATCCCTGACTAACATGGGCAGAATAAGTGTAAGCATGCAAATCTGGGGTAACTTCCTTTTCCTCCTCTCTGCAGAAACAAAAGCAAACACACACTAAAAAGAAAAACCAATCCAAACTAAAAGCAAACCAATGCCACTCATGGAAAAAAACCCCCAATCAACCAAAAAACCAAATGAAGAAACTCCACCCCACTGCCAATATAAGCTGAAGTTCACATTGCAGACAGTGATACACTGTGTATCAATTATTTGGTACCATCAACACAAACATATGCCAAAAATCACACACATTCTTTATGGGAAGAGGAGCAATACATGGTTTTGCTAAAATAATTCTTAAGATGTATGGAAGAAAGCTGTCAAAAGGAAGGAACTCATTTCATAGTCCACTGGGGTCAATGCTGCTTTTGAGAAGCTGAAGTACTTTTTGAAGCAGTGTTTATCTCTTTTTTCCCTTGTTACCTATGGATGTCTGTCAGTTAAGGATTATTAGCAGCAATGAGAAAGCCTCAGGTGTTGAGTGCTCCCTATCCACAGCACAAAACACAAGCATGGGCCCCACAGCAGTTGCTATCAGGATGAAATTTCGCATATATTCCATCAGAACAGCACTGTCCATGAGGATTCTTCATCCCTTTTTACCCAGACTATGCTCCAGGGCAACTCACTTTACAGCTAAAGAAGAAAAGCCAGCAATACAGAACCATGGGGGAAAAAATGGGGCCATCAGGATACAGCAAAACAGCCAGTTCCCTGGTAGATACGGTGAATCCTTTGACTCTTGGAAACAAACTTTTAAAATATTGTAGCATATTGATTCCAAGTGAACCTGTAATTAATAGTAAATCTCATCTTCCTCAAGGCTATTATTAGAAACCACGCAAAACTATAACCTGCTTAACATTTCAAGTCACTTTAACAGAATTTTAACCAAGTAACTATGATGCCTTTCCCACATGAAATGTCACATGAAAGATTCAAATGCAATTTTTAATAGCACTCACAGAATCTATGTATCAATATACATGGGGTATGTTATAACAAGAAGAGGATGAATTTATCTGTTGCAGTGCATGTCTAGCTGGTGAAAAAGTAAATTTCTTTCCTATATCCGATTAAGAATGGTGTAAAATTTATAGAAAGTGGGTCTGAGACTCAATTTTACATTTGGCTTCAGTAGCTGCAGAAGTGCACATCTGTGTTTATGGATGATATCTGACTGTTGCAGGAGATATTTAAAAGTATTTCCAACAGAGAAAAAATTAATGATATACTTACGGCATGGGGTGTTTGGTCTGCTCACAAGCTGTGGGAATGAAAAGATAGCTGACATTTCTACTTCATGGTTTTGATCTTGATTCTTTTCTTCAGCCTGGTCAGCCCAAGCTACTGACTTCTGTCTTTGAATCAGCTGCTCAACCCCTGCATATTCAGTCTCACTTGAGTCATTAGTCAACCCAGCTTCTTTCAAAACCAGGTATTGCTTGCGAAGAACTGGAAGTGCAGTATTTAATACTCTGTAAAACAGCAAGAGGCAAGAAAAGTTTCCTTAAGAAAACACAATTTTAACCCAGAAAAAAAAAAAGTTTCAGAAAAATCTTGCTGTTTCAATTAAAACTAAATTCTCTAAATAGGCCTTCTCAAGTTACAAGTGTCAGAACACAAGTCTTATCCCACTTGCCATGAAATCATACTTACTTTTCTGTTTGCTTATTATACTGATCTTGAAGGGACACCAGAGATAACATGTGCTCAATCTGGGCTTTAAGGGCTTGAACCTCTAGGTTTAAATGGCAGTACTGCAGATCTTGACAAAGTTCCTTTGGGAAATTAGGAATAAAAATGAAAATCACACAGCTGTATATCAAACTTGTGGGACAAAACTAAAACATAAACTAAAAATAATATTAGATCAGGATATGTTGGAAAGTAAAGGTGAGTGGAGCTATATTATTATAATAAAGTTTTATCGTGGAAAAGTATGAATTATTTGATTTTTATTTACATGCACAAAAATAACTTTGTAGATTCCTTTGACCAATAGCATGTGTGCTGCAATTAGCATTAAAAATCCAACAGGCACATATGGATGCTTATCTATGCATGCCCAAATATGTTTGCCTCTTTCTGTATACTCTCTCCATATATTTTACTTTATTTCAATTACCAAACTGTCCTTAACTCAGAGGTTTTTACCCTTTTTCCAATTCTCCTCCCCATCCCCAACCATGACAAAGTGAAAGGCATTTTACTTTTGGAATACGCCCATCCTGACCCAGAAGCCGCATTTCATTTTCAACACGGTGCAGCCACTTGGTATTTTCCTCAAAAAGATTGGTCTGCTCCTCTTTTTTCTTCTGCATGTATAAATAGTGGTTATTAAGTGCTGAAAGCCTTAGATCCCGCTTGCAAGTGGCCTAAAAAAAAAAATCCCCCCCCAAAATAATCAGCATTTAAGGTGGAAACTTTCAAATTACGTTCACCAAATTTTCATTATTATAAAGATATTTTTCCTTATTTTTATATAACATAACCAAATAATTCCTAGTAACTCAAGAATGAATAAGAATAAGCAGTTTTTCCATTTTCTTTATGCAGTTATCTCCTGCAAAAAGCCTGCTAAAGGATAAAGCATTGAGTAAAAGGAAAATACTCTATCTTCAAACATTAAACTCTTCTGATATTTGTACTGTTTCTGAAATATGACAACTAAAAGGCCCAAAAGCAGCAATGGCAAGTTGGATATAGGCAAGGTAGTGTCCTACCAAGGCAAAGGATACTCTTTTCTGTTTAGAAGACAACTATACTCTGCTGTTTACCTCAAAAATTAGGTAATTGCATCAACAGTCATAGAGGAGTGATAATCTGTGTGTCCCATTTTAATTAGATATTCATGCATTAATTCATTACTTAAGTACTTAAGCAAAAAATGCACACAATTCTATATACCAAAATGAAGAGATTATGCCCTCCACTACATTACAGAAAACTCACCCTTTCTACTCTTTCTTCAGAACATATCAGTTGAATTTGTTCATGACATTGATTCTGGTAATATTTCTTTAGTGTATTTTCTTTCAGTTTCTTTTCCACCTTGAGGTATTCTTTTCTGATTTCCTCACGGTTTGCAAAGAGATTTTTAAGTACTTCTTTGTATCTGAAACCAAAGAATAATAATTATTTATTGAAGACTTTTTATGACCATCTCCTTTGGTAGGGGAATTTTCAATTCCAAATTAATAAAATAAATATAAAGAAA
Source organism: Cyanistes caeruleus (assembly GCF_971803275.1). Classification (NCBI taxonomy): domain Eukaryota; kingdom Metazoa; phylum Chordata; class Aves; order Passeriformes; family Paridae; genus Cyanistes; species Cyanistes caeruleus. The sequence continues at coordinate 4,479,459 of NC_141706.1, read as the reverse complement.
TTAAAAGGAAATTGGTAAGGCCTATTATAGATAGGCACTAAATGAAATGCCAATAGATCAGTAAATTTCATGTAATTGAACTGAAAATGGGATGTGAAAGTTTGAAGGAATCACTTAAAAGAAATCTTATAATTATGAAGACAACACTGGGATTTAACAGACTTATGTGAAGAAGCTTCAGATGCCTTTCTATAACTCCAAAAGATACTAAATACCCTACATTCTCTACTTCTTGCATCAACTTATTTAACAGATCACACAACTGTTACCATAGACACACAAGGTCTTCAGAAACCTGCTAGCTATCCTCAAAAAAAATGGAAAACCACAGAAGTCTTCAGATAATCGCTTTCCTTGAAGTAGCTGTACAATTTTCATCACTAATGGATGAGAAAAATCAGAACATTCATCATGTTTAAACACATACTAGGCTAATGGGGGGGGAACCAAACTACTGCTAGATGGTACTCATGGAGTTATTCAGTAACCAGTTATCTGGTCTGCAAGACAAGTCAGAATAACAAGAATAAGACCTGGAAGCATTTCCATACTGCAATAAAACTTTCACTGGTAATTCTTCTTCACTTCACCCCTGAATACTGAAAATACTTCAGTACAGAATGGTCAGAAAGATACTACACATCTTAATAATAACCAACCTGTTAAACAAAGTATTTTATTACATACTATGCTGTTAGAACTTTTCATAAAAACAAAAGCAGAGTTTAACATGAAAGTGTTCTAAAGATAAGCAATATTTGAGGTTATACAGTTTTTAGTATTAAAAAGCCCCATAAAATTAAAAACTGTAAAAATGCTAAAAACCCCAGGTTCTACTCCAGAACAAGTTAAAGAGACATTCTTGTCATGTAACTGACTTCTTGCCAGTGTTTCAGAAGAAGCAGTTCTAACTCACAGTCTAAAGCTTGAATAACTGAGTCTTTTATTGTGTTCTGTTTTATTACTTGCCTTTTAAAAAGAAACAAAATTAAGAAAATAATTCTCTTAGAAATAAATACAAGAGGTTTTCACTGAGTGTCTAGAAGATGCTATCATATCTGGGTAAAAAATGTGTACTAAAACAGAATTTGTGGGTATTGTTTCTTTAAGGAACAATAATAGGCTAATGGTTGCAGTCTATCTTTGAGGTATTTCCTAACCTAAAAGACTCTATAATAATGAAACAGCCAGCTGCAGAGAATCAGAGTTCTTACCCTATGCTGCTCCTATCTATACAATTATACTATTGATTTCACAACTCTTGGAGAATTTTTGTCCTCCATAACATGCAGAGAAACATGGCTCCTCCCAGCTGCTTGGAAAACACAGCAATAAGGAATCAAAGTGAATCCTCCCAGCTTCCATCAAGTAAAACACTGGGTATAAATCAGATGAGGGTGGAGATTCTGATGCTGTGTACCCTTCCTTATGAGGAGCCATTACTGGCAAACCAACCTCTTGTGTACTTCTATTCACCAGTGCTTCAAATACAGCACAAAGCACAGCTTTGGTGGATAGCATCTTTCAATAAGCACACTTCTGCTCTTAGGGAGTTCCCTTTACTCTCTAGTCTTAACTTGAAAATTACAGATTTACCCTGTAAGCATAATCCAGGGTACAAATCATCTATATATACTAGCTAGTGTCAAAGAGCTCCAGGACCTGCTGGTTGTGGTTCTTGAACCAGTGTCCACTGCCTACCCCCAACAGGCTCAAGACTTGATGCTGGCCAACAAGGGTTGGCAGACAACACATCTCCAAGCTTTAGCTGAAGGAGGAATGACTTTTAGGACTGAAGAAGCAAACTGTGTACTCCTTGAGTCTTTCAGATAACAGTGATGCAAAAATCATGGGCAGTTGGGCTGAAACAATATCATGGATAAAGCTCTCTTCCCTGTTCCAAGTAAAAGGGAGAGAAGGCAGCACAATACCTTCAAAACCTGTAAACAAATGGGAGAAATCAACTCCTTACCCACACATCACTATGATGGACCTGGCAGTATATTCATGAGAAAGAAAAGAATGAGACATCCACATAATTTCTGACATCCAAAGGGACTGGGATAAGTTTACATGTGGCCCTTTGGATTTTCCATAACAATGAAATGCAAACAAGCATTCTCTGACCAGCAAATCTTGGCATAGAGTATGTCCAGCATTTTGAAAAGATATTTTAGAGACCTTGCCCTTGACTGACTCCTCCTACACACAAAGAATGAAATAAAGGGCAAATCACAGGAAATTAAATCAATCTTAAAGACATACAGTGCAAAAATATGCAGGAAAACTGTCAGAACTACCAACATGACTTAGAAGCCCACACTTCTTTTGAAAATTAAATTTAAATAACCTGAATGAAAGGGTTTACTGAAACGTCTGGAATGTCACTAAAGTAAGGCACAATTAGAGAACATCTTGCTTTGAATGGTTTTTTACTATATCTCAGAAAGCTTCCCAGGTTAAAAAATAGCACATTCAAAGGGCCAAAAAAATAAAAAAAGTTAGCTGAATCAACTTAGGTGAGTAATAGTCAGAAATATGAGATATGCAGAGACATATCCAGAAAGCCTTTTGCTCCAAAAGCTACCCTCTTCATAGCACACAATGGCTTCTACAACAAATTGATACTTCATGTTTTAGTTTGTTACATTTTTATGTTCTCTCATGAGACTGTCACAAGAGAAAAGACAGACAGGAACACCACCAAAAAGAAAAAGAGGCCAAGAAATATTAAAGCAATAGGAAATAAGGAATCTACAAACATAAAGTGAACTCTCTGTAGAAAAACTTCCAGGTTTTGTCTCTCTCAAACCTTGCAGTAAAGACACTACTTGAATTAGTGCCCGCCAACAGTCGCAAGAGCTGCTGTCATTTATGCAAACTACATTCTGCCTACCCACAAACACAACCTGTTAAGAAGCATTGCTGGAAGCCAGCATTCATATGCTCCTTCCTGTCACATGTCATTTCCTACATCCCCCCTTTTCTTTTTAAAACCACCACCAAGTTGTTCTAGAAAGAAACAACATGCCAGGCAAAGCCATACCTAGATAGAAGTAAAACAATGTTAAAATGAGGAAGCCAATACTGAAGAAGAGTAGGTTTGTTTTACAAATGCTCTTACAAGTTAGACAAACTCCAGCTTGGAAGCAAGCTCACGATGTGATTCATTTACCTTTCTATTTCTACTTGCTGATTGTTTGAAAGCTCTGTAGTATTATGGTTTTCAGGAATGCTTGCTTGCCTTTCTTCATATTCTCTCAGTTTCTCCTTCAACATTAGGATCTAAACCAAAAAAAAAAAGCACCTTTTAGTTGAAGTATGGTTTTTGGTTATTTTTCCCCAAATTACCATTCTGTATTGAACAGCTTTACAAATGGCAGCAGGTGATATTCCTCTCAGAAGACAAAATTTTTTTACTTCAAAATACACTAGAACCATATAACCCTATAGATTCAATCTCATAAACTATTTTTTATACTCAAAGTTAACTGTTAATCTACTAAACTCTTACCAACAGATTCTTTACATACCTCTTTCTTTTGTTCATTGCAAATTTTAGCATACTGGCTTATGTGACTGTCCAAACTAACAACATTGCTCTTCAACTGTAAAGAAACAATTTAGAATTTAAAGGCAGCTCCATCATATTTTCATGCATAATAAACACATTGTGTATATGTACTACACAGTTACAGTATATTATGAGGAAAGAGATTAATAAAATCCTGACTTGTACAGCAAGTATATGACTGTCAGCTTTTGCTGCCATCAGTTGCACACCCATGGCCAGGACATTTCCCTCAACAAACCAAGAATAATTACATTTATATATGCAAGCATGTTTTGCATTTATTCAGATTAGTTTTACTATTTAAATGTCTATCTTGTGCATTTCATTATAAAAGCTACCTTTAAGTAAGCAACAAATGGAAACTACAGTGAACCCTGTATTACAAAAAAAGAATTAGGAGCTGTAATAAAAAAGAATATGAAAAATAAAATTAAACAATAGAGAGCAGAAACAAAACATTCCAGCTTTTCATTTATCAAGACAATCTCACTTAGCTTCTTGACTCTGGCTGCATTCTACCTGTGCAAACCTGGACTGGCTCTTGTACAACTGTTCAGAAATTTCTTTAATATACTTGACAGCTCTCTGAGAAAGTAATAGCAAGATACTAAAAAAGGACGTGAAGTCTACCAGCTGAGGATTATTTCTAAATTGCATGCTCACAAAACAACCTGTTTCAAACTGACAGCATCATCTCATTAATGAAGCTATGTTGCTTTCAGGCCAGATCTAGGATCTACTATATACCTAGTACACCCATCAGATAAGGAAGAACTGACTGTAAAGAAAGAAGATGTAACAGAACAAAATTTTGAGGCAAAAGGAAAATATACTATTCCAAAAGAAATTACTTTTCTTTTAATACTACATTATTGTACTTTGACAAGAGATCAATAAATACCAATATACTCACAGAAGATTTGATATCCTTTGCTCGGTTTGCATACTTAAGAGTATTATAGGTATCATCATAAAACAAAGAAGAAGGGCTAACAGCAGCTATCATTATTGTTCGGCAGTTTCCTCCAAGAGAATCCTTCAATAAACGAGTAAGCTTGCTGTTTCGATAAGGAATGTGTCTCTTGCTCTAAAAAGAGTGATACAAATTTTTATGATTTAGTTAAGTGTAGCTTAAAGTCTGCTTAGAATTTCAACAGTAACACAAAACATGACAAACAGTCATGAAACTTTTCTTTGACACAAGTAATTTTTCTTTGAAGTATCTATACATCTTAAACAGTTTATGTCTCTTGAAACTATGTATTAGCTAGGTTACTTTCTGAGGTCTGGATTTGTAACTCATTTTTGTGATGGGCACAAACAGAAAAACTGTTACTGTTACATTAAACTACTTTCAGTTTATAAAATCATCCAGATTGGGAAGGACCTCTAAAATTGCTCTTGTTCAGTCTCTGTGCTCAAAGCAGGGTCAGCTGGAGTAAAGATGGCAAGGACTGTGCCCAGTAGAGTTTTGATTACCTCCAAGGATGTAGATTTCCCAGCTTTCCAGGGAACACACACTCTGCGTTGTGAAGCTACAGAATTTTCATTTTATGATACTAACTTTGATCACTAGGAACCCAATCCCACATCAAATAAACGTGATTCTTTCATATGTCTGAGATACAGATTTTAAATTCCACCTTCCCCTCCAACGAAGATGGTAACGAGGACATGCAGCATCAGGAAGAAAAATTAAATCTGATTTTCTCCTGGTATATTTGAAGGAGGAATATGGTAGTTGAACAGAAGGGCAAAAACAGTTCTATGGTAGACAATGGACTTATGGAAATGCACAGGAAGTTTTGTCATTGTCCTACACAATTGTACCCCTTCCTTGCCTTGAGGTGGTGAGCCAGATCAGGAGAGTGACTCACTGCTTTAAGCAGGGATGTGTGTGCATGGATGGATGTGAGATCCCAACAGAACAACTTGGAAGAGGTGCTGTTTTATCCTATAAAAGCTGCTTCCCCCTAAGATTAAAGGTTAATAGCAAACTTATCCAGGTACTCATGCAAGCTTCTCTATATATGCTTGATTTTGAAGAAGGTAGGTAAGCTAAGCAGGTGCCACTCATCTTTGACACCATCCTTGGGCAGCTGCACATCATTTTTGATAATTCTCTCTTGTTGGGACTGTCTCTCTGCTATCACAGATATGATGGTGGAAACCCTTAAGACATTCTTATATGAGAATGATGATGTGAGTAGCATCAACAATGAAAACAACAGTATTCAATCAACATTACACTTATTTTAAAATGTTTTCAGAACTCTAGGAGGCAAAGACTCCATGGGAAATCAGAACATACCTTTGGATCTGCCAATGCATTAATGACATTTCCAAGAGCAAGCAGGGACCGGTTAATATTTGTTCCCTCTACAAAACGAGCCCCCTTGGCACTTGTTGCATTGGCACGTTCAGATCCTGCCAGGTCAATGAGAGACATTTTGGCAATACGAATATTTTGATTTATACTAGCTGTTTTATCTTGCTGACGTAGGTAAATCTACAATTAAAAAAGAGAAAAAAGAAAACAATTAAAAAGTAACCACTAACCAATCTAAGCAGTAAATTAATTTCATAGTTTAACAACTGTTTTAAGGCATTTATATTGGAATCATTATCATAATCTAAGTCAAACCTTTTAACACAAAGCTAATGTCAACAGGCAGTTCAGTCCAATGAAAAACAGTGAATCCACTTTTGACACCTTTTAAAGTCCCTTATTTCATCTATTAGTAAGGAAAGAAGCAGAGTATAGCTGCAGTGAGTTTGAGGTGGAGTTAATCTTCTGTGCAGCAGCCCGTGTACTGGGACCCAGCCAGTGCTGGTAACACACACTGGTGATTAGCTTTCGCTGAACAGCAGTTTTATGGTGTCAAGGCAGTGGTTGCAAGCAAACAGCTGACCCCAACTGACTGAAGGTTGCTCTGAGTAGCCATTGCATGAAGAATGGGTGGGCACTGGTCTGATGGTGGCAAGTAACTGCCCCCCTGCCACGTTCCCTTTGCTTAAGTGAATCACAAGGCACCTCCTCCTCTTGCTTCTGATACTCTCTCCCATCCTGCTGCAGAGGATTAAGTGACCAACAGGCCCATGCTCACAGCCTGCAGCAAAGATAAGTGATTTTTTTTACAGGGAAAATGAATTTCACAGCTCTTGATTCTTCTGCACTGAAGTTCAGCATTCCTGAACTTTAAATTGAAATAGGTGTTCCTTTTTCAAAGGCACATTTAGGAGTACACCATAAAGAGATGTATATGGATAAACCAGGAAAAGGCTGACCTTTCAGTGATTTAGATTTAATTGTATCTTCCATTAATAGGAAATAATACTCATTTACTGCTTTGAAAATACACTACAGGATCTTTTCAAATGTGAGGCCTCCTGAAGCCCCTTGTTCCCCTTAATCCTGTCTTTCCTGAAATTTTCACAGTACAAAGATGTACAAAGAACTAAATGCTTCTGCTGGAGAAGGTATTTTCTTCAGGTACATAAGGAAGTAGGCAAAACAAAGTCAGTAAGTACCAAAGTTATACTGAAAAAGTACAAAACCATCTAAAGATATTTCCCCTTCTTTGTGTTGAGTTCCTTGCCATTTGTTACTATGGCTAATGGTTACTGACACATTCATGGATACCCTTCTGGACAGTGAATTAGGAAAGAGCTCCCATATAAGGTAACTATTAAAGACAGTATCTCAGTACTTCTGTAGCTTTAAGCTTTGTGCATGAGAAATAAAATCATCATAGTACCTTGTAACAGGAAACAGATCTACATGTATTGTGAATGAATAAAATAAAATTCTTATGAGTTGCCATGAAATGTAAATCTATTTCAAATAGATATGATTCTATATCAAACAGTACAACTAAGTTCAGTTTAACTGTTTCCAGTATAATAGACAAAAAAAAAAAGAACCTCAGGCTGGGAACTCAGTACCAGAACAACACAGTAACTATCATTAACAAAGCAGGGAAAGGTAGAGTGACAGCCAAACTACGTTGGATGACTCAAGCTTTTGTAAAAATTCAAAAGATACAGGAAATGCCCCAAAGCAGAACACTCTCAATAGAACAGTGTGGCAATTCAGATTTTCCTCTCAGATGCAGTAATTGCCTGACCCAGATAGATATTTCAAACCTAAGACATATGGTACAGTAAGGCAAAACTTGCATCTCTAAAATCAGCTCAGAATGTCCTGGGCCAAGACTTACGAATTTCTGAGTCAGTTTCAGAAAATATCCTGCACCCATAAAGTTAACAAGAAAAGCCAAAAATAACACATCTCTACAAAAAAGCAACTCTTAAAATAATTAAAACATAAAAATAAAGAGCAATCACGACAGCAATGGGGATTTCTCATCACATCTCTGGAAATAAAGGCACAATTCTGTTATGCAGAATGTCACAGATTTGTTAAAATATATGAGAAACTGAAGTGATTTATTTAATTGCTTGCCACTTTTAGAAAAGTACTGAGAAAAAGCCTGCTAGATAATAAAATCCAGAGCTTTTTCCTAAGTAGAGGTGAGGGAGGTAAGACATCCCAGCCCAGGAAGTAAACAAACAAATCAGCAGTTCACTCTGATCTGTCTGTGGCATCCTACCTTGAGCCTTTTCAAAGGCAGCACACATACATGACAATGCAGCTCTCAACCCAAACTACTTCAAATGAAGTCTTTGTGCAGTCATGTACAAACCACAAGGGCAGATCTCAGGGGAAATTAAAAACAGGAAGGGCAACTTGAAACATAAATTTAAGGTATATAGGAAAACAGAAGCTTTTCGAGTGGCAATGGCTTTTGTTCTGTGTTTTTAAAAAATTTGCTATTGTTATTTAGCATTGTCTAAATCTACAGATACTGTTAAGAACTTCCCAACAGTTAAGTGCTCTAATGCAAGGACCAGAATCAAATGTATTTTAATGCTTTTCAACCCAGAGAAGAACAAATGAATAAGTCAAGATACTGCTTTGCAGTACGTAACAGCAAACAGGAAAAAAAAAAAAAAGACATTGTTGATGGACAAGTTAAAAACAGAACCAGTTTTTAAGTATCACAGGTTGCATTTAAAAAGAGAAGTTAGAAGAATAAGACAGTGTAGCCAACACCAAAAATCTTTGAGTACTTGTACAACTCATTCAAAACTAATTTCTGAAAACTAAGAATCATCATTTCAATTTTCTAAAACCTGATCCATACCAGGGTATTAGGAAATCACTTTATTGTAAAAATTAACATTAACCAAGAAAGTAAAATAAGAAAGTACTACTTGAGATTCTTAGTTTATAGTCAGATATAACAGCATTCTGTAAATTATTTTCCCCAGCGTTATTCCAAGCATCATGAAACCAGAAAGCAATAAAAAAAATCAATAACATTTAAAAGATTACAATATGGAAGTATATTAAAACTTTAAATTACCATTTTACATAAAAATTATTTCTTCTAAAGAATATAAGTTAAGAAAGTACATGTATATATTTTATATGCAATAAGTTCAAACAATTAGAATTAGAGATCTTTTCATTAAATTATTTTTTTCAAACAAACACTAAGAACCATTACATACTTCCAATGAATGAGAAAAAAGAAGAGAAAACTGAAAAACTACAATCCTCTCTTCCCCAAACTAATGTTCAACAGTTTAAAAGTAAAAGCTTACATTGTATCCAACTTTAAATAAAAACTGCAATTCACAGTAATGACCACTGTTTATTGGCTGTATCACCTTACCTGAAAGACTGCATGGGATCTGGAAGAGGAAGCATTCACATCTGTGGGATGCTGAGTTCTATTTTTATTTCCATAATCCAACATCTGAAGGATTTCCTCTGCTGATTTAGGCTTTAAGAATAGAGCACAAGACAAATACAAGTTTTTTTCTCTTTTCTATCAACCATAGGAATACACTGATTCTAAAATAAAATTTACATTAACAATCACCTTAAAAAAAACCTTAAAATTTTAGCTACCTAGAAGTAAGAGAAATTGAAGCACTTCAAACATTCTCAGCTATAAAGCAGTAAGTTATGAAAAGAAAGCACTTAAGTGCAGCAACTTAAATCAGAAAATATTTTTAGTAAAGAATTTAAACAAATCTGAGAGATTCTCCATAGTTAGAATCAGCCTCTTTTAAGAATGTCTGGACATAAATAAGTATATCACTATTTAATGCATTAGTACAAGTTTTTTCCTCACAAGAGTCAAGGTTTGGGAAGAAGGATGTTCACAGAGCTAGCCAAACTCAAAATATTGGTTCCTGTCACAGCATGTAATAACATACACAAGAAAGCTGCAATAAACTAAGTCCACAGGAATTGATTTTCAGATTGGAAAACTAAGTTCTATCACTGATCTTACCAAAGAATTGTTGTGCTGGCCTGGAGAAGTAATGCAACATAGAACTTTCCAAACATGGTTATTTACAAACAAAAACAGCCTGTAGACTTCACAGCAGTGTAGATCACTCCAAGATGTTAATGAAGGCAGTGCCAAGATATTTAAGCCAAAAAAGAAATTTTCCAAAATCTGCTGGATGAGCATCAAGCCAATGACACCCTTTTGATAACAAAGACTGAATGCATCTATATTTGCATTCAATAAGACTAGCAGGTTTTTTCCACAATGTTAATTTTAACTAATTAATAGATTTGCAAGTTACTGGTGCTTATGGCCAGAAAAAAGCCCACTAGGAAATTACTGAATTCCATACAACTCTCAGAACAATGGGAATGTTTCTCAACTATTTCAAACACATTTTAAGTTTCTATAGATATTTACATACCTGATGCAATGTCAGACCGTGAACCACCACCCCTTGCTGGCCATCTTCACGAACAGCCAGAGGTCCAGATTTGACCAGCAGATCACGTATCTGCTCATTGTAAACCTTTGAAAGGGAATTTAGAAGATTTTATTAAAATATCTTCCCATAGCTGACAGAATTAAATAAATAGAAATGACTGGTCTTTTTTAATATTCCTTTAAGTTAAAGCAGTGAATTCATGCTGGAATTTTTTTAAATTTTTCCTATACTGAGCTTAAAATATTCAATTCACTTTTTTTTTTTTTTAGATTTTAGAAATAATTCTTTCTAGTAAATAATCTTCATTCTTTATTGAAAGCAAGTTACCTTTTTTTTAATAAAAACCAGTACATCACTATCCATACTTCAGCGATATTTCTTAGTTCAAGTCTACTTCTGTTAAAATTTTTAAATGTCTGATTTCTTGATCTGTGAAAGCATATGGCAATGCAAACCTTTCCCACCTCCTTCCACCCCTCCCAAATACCAACTGGAGTCCATTAAGACTTCGAGGGAGCTAAGAAGATAACCATTTTACAGGCACCACTCAGCAGCAGTGCCAAAACATTTACTTGTAAAAACATTTACTTGTAAAAACAGAACATTTTGTAGCGCTTCTTCACAGCGCTTATGGGATGTTACTGTGAAGTCCTAAAATGTTACCCTGAAATGATATTTTCTTATACATGTCAACAGATGTTCAGAGGCACGTAACTGATCAGCAAGACACAAATCATGATTATTCAGAAAATGAATTAAAAGCAGTTGTTGGTTTTGGGTAGCTTTCTGTAAAAGTGACAGCAGCCTACGAGCACCAAGTTTTGGAGAGCACAATACAGTTCCACTCCTATAAGGACAGATTTTGTTAAGCCCCAGAAAGGACCAGAGGAAAGCAAAACCAGCTTGTCTTTATTTATAAAATATGACTTATTAAAAGTAACATACCAAATACAGGAACTCACCTCTAAATAAGAGACAGCAACATCACATGTTTTATCTTCTTTTATTTGATCCATGCGTTTATAAAGTGTCATCATAGTTAAATACATGACTCCAGGATCTTCAGGAGAACCTAACATTGTGTGAGTCTTTCCAGCTCCTGTTGCACCATATGCAAGCACTGAATTTTCCCCAAAAAAACACAACAAAGTGAAAATTCGTCATTTATTTGTAAGCCACTCAGGAACACAAAAGTCAAATGAACATTCATAGACCTCTCATTCTGCACAACTGCTTCATAAATAGATCAAATTTCTTACTTAGGATTTACCTTTCACATCTGTAATTAGAGAGAGATATTTCAAAGTAACACTTTGGAGTTTTCAGTTCAAAACTCATTCACACATTGCGTGAAAATATTATTTACTTACTCTCATAACCCTAAGCCATCAGCTTATTGCTGATAGGCATTTCATTTCATCACCACATTCCAGCAGCCAGTTAAAAAACTCCAAGATCTTAAAGAGTTCATAAAGCAGGTTACCACACACTCAGCAACACAACTGCTGCTGCTTGAATAACTCTAGAGGACTGCCATTAGCACATATACTTCAGATAAAATTCCTAAGTCTATTCTAACCTTAACACAAGTTGGTTTTTTTTAAATAGAGTAGAGCTATCCTAACTTCCATGTGCTAAAAAGTCAGCCTTTCACATCTGTGAATTAAACCACAATGTTTTATTTCTATCTCAGCCTTTTTTCATGCCTCTGCAGCCATTGGACAGAATGGTAGAAACTTTGAGACATTCACTTAAGTTTTTTAATTAAAGAAGATAAGTAGCAAAGTTACCTGTACAGTTATATCCATTTAGGAAGCCATCAATTAGAGTTTTAGTAGTATGCTCAAAAACTTCCAGCTGGGATGAATTGTCATCAAAAATGGCATCAAACATAAATTTAAGATCTTTCCTTTGTCTTTTGTTAATATCCCTGTGGGTCACCCTCTTCCTGTTAAAAAAGCTAACTTCTTCCTCCTTTGGATCAAAGACCAACACATGCTGGTCAATAACACGGACAACCCTGCTAAAGCTGCCTTGTTTTTCCTTTTGGGTCTCCGGACGGACACGGACTACCACTTTCACATGACTACAGACATCTTCTTCCTTGGCAGGAGTCATCTCTTCTGCTCTCCAGCTTCGCTTCCAACGCTCTTTCAGATCGAGCAGCTGAATCTTTTCTGCAATTGACGAGACAGGTTTTATTTGCAACATAATCACTCTTCAAACAGTTCACAAATTTCATCAGGCACCTATGCTGGATCCACCCACCCTTGTCAATGGACTGTCCCAATGGTAGTGAGACTTTGGGAAACACTGTAACTGGACTCCAAAGATGACTTATTTCAGCACACAGCTTTCAGAAAGCCAACCAGCACTTTCACAGTAAATTCTTAAGTTTATTCTAAAATTTCAACTTCTAAATGACCTACAGGCTTTCCCTTTCCTCCACCAAGCCTTCAGATGAGATACAAAATTTCTGTAGACTAAAGCGAGGAGGTTTTTTTGTTCTTCAGCACAAATAGGAGCTGCCTATGTTGCTGTCCCTCGATTGATATAGTCACGCTGCACATGGATTTAAAGAGAGTTTAACCGGGATTTACGTTAACGTGCCTCGCATGGGATGCAGTAACCGATACCGAAATGGAATTGCCTTTAAATAACCCATTTTTTGGCGTTAATAGCGGGCTTTTAAGGGTTCAACCCTTTAAAGCGGACAGTAAAGGCTTTCACTGAAGCTTTTGCCGCTCCAGGGCCAGCTCGCCCTCTCTCAGCCGAGCCGCCTGCCAGACCCGCTCCTTACCCCGCCGCAGACAGCTCTTCCTCGGGCACACCTCCAGGCCCGGCCCGACGGCCGGAGAATTCCCCCCGTGCCTGCCGCGGAGACGCCTACCCCGGCACTCATCGTCCGGGCCGCGCCGCGCCCTCCCCGCTCTAACCCGCGCTCCGTGCCCTCAGCCGTCCCCGGGCTCGCCCCCGGGCCGGGCTGGCCCCCGGGCCGTGCCCGTCCCCGAGCTCGCTCCCCGGGCCGTGCCCGTCCCCGTGCCCGTTCCCCGGACTCACCCGCGGGCCGCGGCCGCGCCAACCGCCATCCACCGGCCGCCGAATTCAAACACAAGCAGGCCGCCCTCCTCGCCTCCTTATTGGCTGGCCCCCGTGACGTCATCAGAGCGCCGGCGGTAAGTGCGCGGGGCTGACGGGCGCGCGGCGTCCGCGGGGCGGCCGTGAGGGAGGGAGAGGAGCGGGGCACGGCCGGGGCGGACGGACGGACGGACAGACAGACAGACAGATGGACGGACAGACAGACAGATGGACGGACAGACAGATGGACGGACAGAGGGGAGCGAGGGAGGGAGAACCAGCCAGCTAGCGGCCTCTGGCTCCGCGTGTCCCGCCAGCCCGGCTCGGGCAGGCACATCCCCAGCCTCTTCTTCCCGCACCCCGGCGCGGGGCCTGGCGCGGAGCGGTGTGCGGGCTGCTGACGCTTTTGCGGTCGCCTCTGATAAAAAGTGTTGAGGAGTGGGATTTTTGTCCCCGCTGCCTTTACTTTCTGCTTTAGCACGAGTCCCGGTCTTGGGGCGGCAGCCTGCAGTTGTGCCCGAGTGCTCCTTAAGACGTGCGCTGTTCTAAAGCACACTTCCTGCTCACTTCTTAGAAAAACACCTCCAGTTGTGTCGAACGAGGGTGGCTGTAAGCAAAGCGTGAGCCTCGTGTTGGCCACTCGTACCAGTGTGGGTCAGCGTGAGTAAGATAATGGCACACAGTGGTTTAGCCCCAGCCACCCGCTCCTCACTCCCTCGCCAGTGGGACTGGGAAGGGGAAGGGTAAAAAGGTAGAAAACTCGGGGGCTGAGATAAAGAGAGTTTCATGGGTAAATCAGAAGCTGTGCAGACAAGCGGAGCAAACCAAGGAGTTAACTCGCTACTTCCCACGGGCAGGCAGGAGCTCGGCCATCTCCGAAGGGCCCCGTGGCAGGTAATGGTCCCTTGGGAAGACAAGTGCCATCAGTCCAAACATCCTCTTCTCCCCACGTTCTGTATGGAGCATGATGTCATTTGGTCTGGAATAGCCCTTCAGTGCTTTTGGGTCACCTGGCCCAGCTGTGTCTCCTCCCTGCTGTGTTCAGCGGAAATCCTAAACACAGCCCTGCATTAGCCACTGTGAGGAAAATCGACTTCACCCCAGACAAAACCAGCACGGCATACCATGGTAATACATGTTTTCTGTAGACACACTATGGTTTGCTGAAAAACCTCACATCTGTGTGCCTGTTCAAAGTTAGAGTGATACGCGCTTTTAAGGTGGGGGAATTACTGTCCAGCTGAAGCTGAAATTGTCAGGAGAGTAACTTTCTCAGCTTATACTTATATAGGCAAAATATTGGTAGCCTCTGGGAAGGTAAATTCAAGAAAAGCATATATTAAAATCTGATAGTGAAAAGAACCTGCTTATTGCTTGAACATGACTGAACTGTAGATAATATTGGAAGTTCTGAAAACATTTTGCTGACATGACATATCTATAAAGCTGCCCGACTTGGGATGTGTATAACTTTGCCTATAGCGTTTCTGCTTTGTTATTTAAACAGATACACTATTTCAAGTATTTGAAAGTAATTCCCAACATCTACTGCTCTTCTAGGTTGATCAACTCCAAAATGTTATCTCAAAATCTGCGCCAAGTTCGCAAATGTTTGTTTCTGCATAACTTGAAACTGAATTCAGTAAATGTGGCTGTTTTGGCCAGACGGATCCATTTTTCATCAGAAAAGCTTCATGACTGTGAGTCAAAGGAAGAAACTGTCCAGAAATGTGAAACTGAAGAGTTGCCTCAAAGTCCAGAAAACAGTAATTTTGGAAGATTGCACATACCAGTGATGCTGGAGGAGGTTGTTAATTGTTTAGCCCCTCAGCCAGGTCAGGTGAGTTAAATGATTAATTAACATTTGTCATCCATTACCAGTCCAGCAGAAAAATTCGTGGAGTGTAAGGATTACTTTTGGTCAGAGGAATAAAGGGATGCTCTTAAACTATCAGTTACAGCTTTTAAACATTCTAAATTGTTATGAAGTTCAAATTAAGACTCTGTATTAATTACCTAATAAAATTCTGGTGTCTGTATGCCTGAATCCCCAGTAGGTGGTATTTATTAAAACTCTCATATTTGACTATTCTGTTGCTTTTGTGCTTGTCTTTTTGAATTGCACTTGTGTATTCTTAAGGTTATGTTAATTTCTCATAGTAGTGGGGAGTTCTTATGAATGGTTATCTCATCAGTTTCTTAAAAACCCTCTTCCTCTTGTATAAGAGGTAGTAAGTATGTAGGTTTTAAAAATTGTTTAGCCTCATTAGCATGGAACTATTTCAAACCTTCTTATTTGGGTATGGTACTGTAAGTAGTTTTGCTTTTGGTGTCTGGGGAGGTTCAGGACTCTGCACTGCTGTATTGATCTCACTACATTGCATGTGGACTACCAAGTATATGGTTACACATGTCCTTGAAAAACATGAAAACAGTGAAATGTTTTTTGGCTGGGTGGTCTTAACTTGAAAGGATTTTTTAAATAATGTAAACTCTTCAATAATGTTTGCATTTCAGATACTTTCACCTGTGATTTTAGTGCTTATGTTAGCTCTCTAGAACCTCACTAACTTAGGTTTATCAATGTGTGGTTTTACTACAAAGACTGAAACAATAGGTAAAGAAGTAGAAATGTGTGTGTATGCTTTTATTTATATTTGAGAACAGCATGATCCAACAGTGGCAAAGTGATACAGCAAGTTTGAGGTGGATTCAGTGATTAAAACTTTCCAGTCAAATCTTGTTGTGTTGCCCTGTGTATCACTTTAAATCTTTGAAGAAGCAGTGAAAATGCAAATAGTGTTGATACATATTAACATACACATTGGTCTTGCATGTGTTTTACTGTTGAAGATATCCAAGTTAGAGAAATACATGAGGAACTTTGAGTTTAGATTTTATTCTGATGTCAGAACTATGATGACATTTATGTTAAATATTTTTTCCAGTTGTTTAAGTTTTTACTTAGATAAGAAGAGCCTGATAAAGTCAGCATTCATTAAACTCTCTTTGTTGATGTAGAAAACCTTACTTGGCAACAGAACCTGTAAAAGAAACTATTCAAGGTTATGAACTGTGGAGAGCAACTATTACTGCCCTGAAGACTTTCTAATTTAAATATTTATTGATGTAAAATAGCTTATTATTGGGGTGGGATTTTTTCAGGTCTGTGTATACATAATTTTTCAAATTCCTAAGCTAGTAGTGAACCGCTAATGACTGCTATAAGAGAGCCCAAGTGTGTTTACCTCAAACAGAAGCATTTATAATACTGCTAACCTGTTCAGCATGATTGAAACTGGAAACTGTTCAGCACTTCCATTTTTCTTTTCCTGTATGTATTTGCAGCACTTTCTGAAGCCTTGAAAAATAAGTAGTGTGCAAAAGGATGCAATGTGTCAACTGAGTTTTGCTAGTGTAAATGAAATTTTGAACATGGGTCGAGAGTGGTGGTAATCAGTTTGTATGAACATGGATGTCAACCGGGAATGTCATATAAATTTACATTTTTAAGATTATAGTCATGACAGGAAGTCTATAAACACTTTATTTTGTGGGCAGGGGAGGTAGTGCTCTGATCTTGAATTTAGTTTCTCTGCTTTATTCTCTCCTACGCGCACAGAGATTTCCTGTACTCGGCTTTAATAGAGTTATATTCTTTGTTATAAAATAGCTGATTTGGGCCTCTATTTCTTCCTGTGTCCTAAGACAAGGAGTTAGCAATATAAAGAAAATCTAATTAGAAAGATGATGTTCTCCCTATCGTTATGGTCACTTGAAGGGGATTTTCATTTTACTTATAGAGGTTCTTACGAAAATAAGTGTTACTTAAGAGTGAGTCACCGCTGAGATAAAGATGTTAGTGCCCTCCCACTGAATATTCTTGTTGATTGTTTCCTTTGGGGAATCTGTTTTTCAGGAGTTTGAGCAATAATACTTCCATTTATCTTTGAATCTTCTTTTATTGCCTTGTTTCACAAAATTCCCTGTAGTAGTCCTGTCTTTGAAGCAAAGACTACAACCAAGCTACCTGACTTCTCAATGAAAAG
The DNA here is from genome assembly GCF_971803275.1 of Cyanistes caeruleus. Lineage (NCBI taxonomy): Eukaryota > Metazoa > Chordata > Aves > Passeriformes > Paridae > Cyanistes > Cyanistes caeruleus. The sequence goes on along the minus strand of NC_141706.1, from coordinate 4,461,945 downwards.
TCTGTTGAAATAAGTCCATACATAATTTCCTCTTTAGGATTACTGTATTGATTACATTTTAATCTTCTCAGTCCAGGAGTGTTGTTTGCAAATACCTGACCAATGTTTTTACAGTTGTCTGGACAATTCTCTGCTCTTTTAAAGAACCAGACATATTTTGAATAAATGTTTGGACATCCAGAAGCAAGTTTCCCCAGTTTTCAGCCTACTTTTTCCTATTTTTTTCCTTTGCAATTATCAGTTGTCTTTTAACTGGAGATGTGGATCTTTTCCACATACTGTGGCTATAATGTTAACTAAAAGAATTACAATAGCAGTGAGTTCTAGTATGAATGCCAGAGGATGAAATTTTAACTCTGAAATTTTAACTGCTCTTATGAGAATCTTTTAAGTTTTTCATTTGCAAAGCTCTAGGAAATGATAGTGCTCCAGCACCAACAAATACTTCTATTTATAATATTTAAACTCCAACTAGAAGAAAAGAAAATATTATGCCATAGTCAGATTATATGGGGAAACCTGTAATGTGATGATATCTATGGTTTTATATGACTGATTTTACCTATGGTTGAGTAGGATCTAGAAGAGACCATAATAAAGATACTAGAAGCTGTACTAGTATTATTTGGTTTATGATAGTTCTAGAAGCCTTTTTTTTTTAGTATCTGGAAATTAAATGGTAGGTGGTCAAACTTGAGGTGAGAAATAAAGAGTGAGGCCTTTCCATTTTCTCCAGTGTTTAAGTGGTTTATCAGAAACAGTTAATAGTAGATGATTTTTTTATGTCATTATGTTAATTTGTATAGAAAGAAAGAAGGCAGTTATTTTCCCCAAAGAGATCTCATCTGTCCTCATCTTGAGTTAGCCGGGGCTTAGTGTGGGTATTTCCCTTTTGATTTTCCATAATGTTGTTCAGATTTTTTTACTACTTGGCATTCATTGAAGGAAGTATCCTTTTTGTCTTGGAAGTCACGTGTTATACTTAGTTTCTAGACAGAGAAAAGTAATTCCTGAAAACATGCAGCTTTGCCATGACCTTTCCTTTCGCTCTTTCAGGTACATACTGCTTGTTTTCAGGATAGTTACTATTTTCATGCATTCAAACATCAAATGATTCTTTTTCAGGAGGAGTGTGAGCATGGACTTCTGAAATAACAGGAAGGAAGTATAAGACATTGCTGACACTCAGACATTGTTTTGTTGTGAGTGAAGTGTTGCTTGAACTCTGGGGTTCAAATTTGAAGACAGTAGCTTTTCAACTCCTGGAGGTTCTGTTGCTAGTGTTGGATGTTGATCTGGAGCATGGTTGTTTCCTTTTCTACAGAGCTCATTAGTCGAGTGATAGATGACACTGGAAGGAAGCTGAGGTAGATTTCTGGCATGAGAAAGCAGAGTCAGTTCTGCAATGGTTGTCTTCGTTTCTGTGTATTCTTGTCCATACATCAGTATTATCTTTCTGCCTTGTACTGACTATAAATGCTTTAAGGCAAAAATAACCTTTTTCTGTACAGCACCCTGCAGAGGGGACTTCTGTTTTGTGACAAAGGTTGCCAAGTATTGTTGTATAGAAATAGTTACATGACTGTGCTGGTGACCAGGGTTCTTACCATAGTACCTCCAAACCCATCTGCAAATCATTTATAACTGGAATGACTCGTTCATACTAGAGGTTCTCCAAACTGAAGTTTTCTGCCAGGTGGCCAAAATAAAGAGGAATTGAAAATTAATTCTGGCTTTTCAAATTGTATGAGTTATTTGGTAAAATGCAGCCAAAATATCAAGTTTGGAAGGGAATATTACTTGCATCATGAGATAAATGATGAAATAATTGTTCTGGAAAAGCACTACACACACATGGACATAGTAATAAGTTTTTATTGTTTTAGCCTGTTTTTCACTGGATTTGCAAAATGAATAGGGTGATGTAAAGCAATTGATTTGCATAATGTTCTTTATTGTAGAAACAACTATTTTTTTGTGGGAAGCATTCTGAAAATATCCATATGCATATTTTATGGCTAATTTTTCTCTGTCAGCAGCACAATGAGATTTGTAGTGATTGTTGTAAAAAAAGAAGATACAGAAACTTGCAAGAGTCAATAAATTAGAGTCATTCTGAAAATACTCCAGGAATTACAGAACACACTTTTATTCCCATGGTACTTGAGTGTTCTGGGGCATATTGAGAGTTGTTTCAGTTGACCATGTAGTTCCTGTGTATTTTTTCTGTCACTCTGATCTTGCCTGATGTCCTGGCTGCACATATTGTAAATATCAGGAAGAGGCTAACCAGGCTTCAGATCACAGCTGTGTGTGGAAGTTTGTAATGAAATGTGCATTGAATGTGTGTATACATGAAGTATATTTATTTTTGGATGTATCTACTAGGAAACTAGTTAAATGGATTCTCATCAGATTACACTGTTTAAAATACTTGGCTAAAATCATACTTTAAAAGGGATGTTTTTAGTGAAGTGAGCCTTTGAAGTTAGTGAATGAAAATGGAAAACACTTTTAAAACAATTGTTATAAATGAAATTAGAATTTCAGAATTCAGAACTAGGTCCCTTGAGTTAATAACAGTTTAATTAAAAATGAATACCATTTAGTAAATTCTGTAATAATTTGGTATAAAATTAGTGAATTACTAATTTAGTATTTTATTAGTAATTTATTCAATTTAGTGAATTGAATAGTAATTTGGTATAAAAGAATACAATTTAGTAAAATAATACAATTTAGCAAAAAAATACAATTTATATATATAATTTGCCAGTAATTAAGTATTATTAAAGCATAAGCAAAACTGATCAGGGTATGGAGGGGGTCTCTTACCCCACCTCATGTACCAAACAAAGCACTTCAAGCTAAAATTGTATACTGTATGCTTATACATATTCATTAATGTTTCCTGTAAGTTTCCTCCTATTTCTGATATTTCTGACTTTATATCACTGTTTTTCATGGCGCATGATTCACTTGTTAGGGGGTCTCCAGTCTTCTTTTGGGGTCTTTTGACGAAGGCTCACACTCATCCTCGCTGTCCTGTGGATGCCCTCACAGGTTTGTGCATGCATACTAAGCATTGTGTTATGTAAGTCTACTAATTAATCTTACATTTAATTAATTTTCAGGCCCTATGCCTAAAGTCGTTCTAATTTTGTCCATCTCAAGGCCGTTTTTGTCCTGGGACATCACTTATCTTCCAAACTACATCCTCAATTTTAACATGTAACATCTGTAAAGGGGTGCATCTGCCTTGTAACACTGATTCTTTTGATTGCTTCTAATAATAACTTTCCAAATAGTTATGATTTAGTTCACACAAATCAATTCCATTTATTACAGCAGTTTTGACTAAGATATGCTAAAGACAGTACTTCAAGTATTTATTATTATTTTGAATAATAATATTGTCCAGTTTTACAGTAGTACTGTATACATGCAGATTTGGAAAAGCAGACCCCATTTGCTTACGTTCCTTGACTTACAACCAACTGTTCTGTGCTGTGACATGCAGTTGAAATAAAATATAGTAAGGTAGGAGTATTATTTAACAGTGTGATGCTGACAAATGTCATATGTCTTTTATGATATCTGCATCTGTGTGAGTTCCCTCACAAGATGAGAGGGAAGAAGTGGACTGAGAAGAAGACAGGACAGGAGGTGATATTCCTGAACAGTTTACCAGTAGAGGAGGAAGAGCAAGTCACACTCTTCAACTGTCTTCTTGTTTTGCTGACTTCTGTAGTGGACTCTCCAAAAATACAGGGATCTTAAATTCCAGATTGACAGATGACTTAAAACACGAGTGATTGATTTGAGAGCACTGCATAACTGTTCTCTGTTTTGAAGTTGGTACTGCTGGGTATTGGAGTTTGTCAGGGACTTTTCCCCAGGCCCTGAGAAGAAGGATCTCCTATAGTTAGGGTGAGCAAAAGTTCACCCACAATGCCCCCTGAAATAGTTATATGTTAATGTTGCTGGAAAGTTCCATAGTGTCTTTGTTATCATTGGTTAGAGTTTGCTGCAGTATTTTACACATTCCTAATTTCCATTTGTTATTGGACCCTTTCCCTTGGACTCCACCCCTAACCTATTTTATGTAAGTTACTGTCACACCCTGGACCCCTGCCTTCTTGGTGCAGATTGTTGTTCAGATTACGTGTTTGCTGTTTTCCCTATTAAACTATTCTTTTTTTGGTCACTGAATTGTCCCCATCCCTCATTTATTCACCACCCTTTTGAGGACCCCTCACGGAGAATCCCGAGGTGACACCCAGCCAGACCATCCCAGCCCAGGGTGTTACAGCTTGGTGATTAGACTGTGCTAGCAGGAAATGAAAAATATCTGTGGATTTGGATCTGAGTGATGGCAGGATATGAATGAGTCATGGTAAAGAAGTCGCTTCAGATTTTACTTTTTTTATCCTTCAAGAATTAGGTCTTTAGAGAGAAAATAACTGGAACACTTGGATGAGAGGAAGAGTAAGTTGATGGCTAGAGTTTCACAGGAAAGAATCTTCAGGTTGTAGTTCTTGCACATCTGCCTGACCACCTCATCTTCCCACCTGCATCATGGCTCTCTGAAGGCAGACCTAAATGCAGTCACAGGTAGAAGACTTTGCACCACCTTTGTTCTGCATCTTTCTCTATTGCAGCAGAGCAAGGAAAGCCTGCAGCTGCTCCATGCAATGAGACCAGCAAGGGAACAGGGTCTGCCTACTGAAAACGGCTGCAGATGTGCAGATTTTGTTTTCTGGTGATGCTGGGTTAGTTTGCTGTTACCATTCTATCACATAACAAATGATAGCGCTTCAGGAGACTATTTAAGATGCTGTGTTATAATAAAGCAAGATTCAGTGCTTTTGGGTGACTCAGCTTAATGACGCTGTATATGCTCTCCATTTCTGTTGTGACAGCATTAGTCTCTGCACCTCTTGGGGAAAACTAATAAAATTCACCAGAAAGTAATCTAAGCCCTTTAAATTTTAACTTGAGTGAGCCTGTGTTCTCAGAAAGGGTGATAATTAATATATGTAGCTACTCATTTCCTTCTCATCTAGTACTGTGTGTCTTTAGTCAGCCTTTTGGCTAAGCTTTCTTATTAAATATTTGAATTTGAGTTTGCAAACAGAAGTGCAGACTTTTTTCTATCACACAAAATATTACTAGCAATTGAAGATCACAGTTGGAGTATGGGACATATCTGCAGGTTTTGTTTTCTTATTTTGCGCTTTATACTGTTGGGAGTAGTTTTGCACAGAATTAATCTGGGTTAAGAGATGATTAAAATGTTAAGATACTAAACTAGTTGTTTAAACAGGTATCTGAAGTCATGCAAACGTATGGTCGGGTTTTTTTTGGTTTTTTTAATATTTTTTATTTTTCCCAGATTTTTAAGCATTTTATTTTCATTCCAATGATGTTTGCTCATGCTCAGCACCTTGGAAAAACACTTTTCTAATAATTGTGTTTTAATAAATGACAAATTCTTCTGTTTTAGGAATGTCACTGAAATAGATGAATATTGTTTCAGGCTCACCATGTATCAAAATGGTATTATTTAAAGTCAAATTTCTGTAGGAACCTGGCAGCCAAGGCTTATCAAAAACATGTCCATGGCTTTTTGGGGGTTGGCTAACCATTAATAAATTAGATTTTTACTTGAGCCTTTGTAAAATTTTCATTGCATCTTAAATATATCCTCAGTTATAATTGAGGAAAGAAGTTTCTTCTGAGGTAGCAGAGGAAGTCAGCTTTTTCTTGTTAAGTCTGATGATTAGCTGAATTCATTCAGACACTGAAATTTTAATTTCCTATGGAAATGTTAATAATGGTGTGCTTGAGTCATAATGTCATTAAATCTAATTCCAGACAACATTACTCTTAGGAAAATGAGTGAAGTAAATAATGCATAGTGAAGCAAGGTCTGCCAGTGCTGTCTAAAAGCAGGTGACAAAGGCAGGTGTTGGTGGTTTTTGTTTCTCTTCCCTCTTATGCAAGAATGAAGGGAGAAAAGGATCATCTGTGTTCTCTTGCATTGAAAAATGTTGCTCCCAGTAATCTTGCCAATCTTTCTGGATGTTTCCCTCAGCTGTGTGAAGTGCAGTGTTTGGCTGCAGGTCTCACACAAGGCAAGGAATGACACTCAGCATAGACAAGAGGGTCTGGGACATGGCTCCCTTTGCTTCTGGATGTGTGAGGATTAGAGTGGTTTGCCAGTGACTGGACTTTGGCCAAGCTTCTGAGATGAACCTACAATTGATGACTGAAAAGATGTCATGCACTTTAAGATAAATTGTAGATGTCTTCAGGTGATGTATTCTAGTATGCTCTGTGGAATCTAGACCACAAATTAAGGTATGAAGCTTTAGAAAATAAGTGAGGAGTGCAAAGCAAAGCAGAGATAAAATGCCTTTTTATATGTTTTCATACAAAACCTGTTCATTTTTGTTCATATGTTGTTTCGTATTTATCTGTAATCAGAAAATTGAACCCTTGTGAAGAAAATAAATTGGAAATTATTTTGAGGAGTTAAGTGATGATGGTTGATGGGTGCTTCAAAATACTCTCATAGCAATCTTTTTTCTCCTCTGTGTGAAATGATGAGAGGTGGTTGATAGTGCAAGTTACTGAAATCCTTGGATATGCAAATTTATTGATTTTACAGATATTTCAAGTGCATACTAGTATAATTTAGCAGCATACTCTGTGTGCCAATGCAATGAATGTGAAAAGTGGGAAATAATGGTTGCATTATGTTGAATTGTTGAATAGACCAATACTGGAAAATCATTTTATATTGTACTTAATATGTGATCTGAGAAGGTTGTTTTCCTACAAAATGCAAACTATTAATTTATATTCTCTTTGTGATGTAGATTGTTAGACTTGGTGTGTAAACAACTTTTTTATCATTTCATATTCTGTCAAAAGTACTTTTGGAAAAAATTAGTTCAGTTATGTTTTACCTATCAGTCCTTATTTTTTTTAAATTACAAGTGATAACTTTATACATAGATGAAAGACATGTACTATATAGAACTGATGGCAGATATCTTTTGCTTGCAACCAGAATTCTTCTTTGCTATATGCTTAATTTGATCTTCTCTTTTTAGTAGATGCCAGAAAAAAACAGGTTTTATGGTATATTACCATTAGCAAAAGTACAGAACTGTAAATTTTCACTTTTTTGTCAACTTTATTTTCTGGCAGGACATGTCATCCTGCATAATACCTTTTAATCCCTTTATAATATTTTCACTGACAAGTTCAGCTCTTGTATACTTGAGCAAGCTTTGGATGGGAATTATACCTGTATAGATCAGTAGCTGCTCATAATTTTCATAGTGGTGTCATCAGTAGCATTTTATTGATACTGGGTCTGTAGATTTGTACAGGGTAACCTTAACCACTTCTTCCCACAGATGTTTTTATTTTTCAGAAGTTCCTTTTTATTCCTGTTTGTTGCTATTTTATGTTACAACATGGCAGTATTTTATTGCTGGTTGATGTTGAGATGACATCAGAACATACAGTTGTATAGTAAGTCACCTTTCATTTTTAGAGTTCTTACAGAAGTTACAGAATGCAAATGAAAATTGCAGCTTTTCAGGATGGGAGTATAGCATAGCTAGGTGTCTGTGGACTGTGTGTGATTCACTGGATTTGTAATATTCTTTTCCCTTTGTGAGGCAATGATTTTGAAAAGATGATTAAAAATCAAAGTGCTCTAGTTTAAAAACAACTATGTCTGATTTACTTTACAGTACTTACTTGCAAAATATTTTGAATTCTCACAAGAGCAAAGGTTATTAGAATGCTAAGGGCTAAATATTGCATCTTACTAAATTTGAATAAAATAGTTTAAAAATGCAAGAATATATTGGTCTCACTGACCTCCTATTTTCTTAGTTCTAGAATAGTTTTTCTTATTGGCATGTGAGTAGCAGCAAAGTGTATTTTTTATTAATGTTTTCTTTGTCTTTGAGTGTGCATAGTTCATTTAGAGGAACAGTAGAACTCTTCTAGCATTTCTCTAAAAATACATTTCTCTACTAACAAATATTTCTTGTGATCTCACAAGTAACTTATATATCATGTCTCAAAATGCCAGTGGTTTTTAACAGTTTATTTAATGTAATTTTAAAAACCCCACCTGTTGTCAGACATTAATTCTTGTATATTTAATTGGAATTGATGGAAGTTCTTGGGTTGTGTTGTAAAAATTAAAATATAAACCTTTCTCTACATGGTTGGTCTATGTGTGTATTAGGTAGGACATAGTGGTAGGTGCAATAAATAGTTTTGAGATAAATTGGGAGGATACAGGATACTTATCTATTTTAGGTCACATCTTGAGTCAACCAAAGAAACAGTGTTTAGAATGGAGAAACTAATGGAAATTTGTAGATACATGATTTGATCAGGGGTAGGCAGACTTTGACTTTGAAGATTTAGTCTGAAGTCCTTGTTAAATGGCTTTGAGAAGCTGCAGATATTTCAGTTTATGTGAGTTATTGTTCATTCAACAAAGGTGACTTAGAGGAGAAGCTTTCTAGAGGAGAAAGTTTCAAGGAAACTTTGTTTTCTCCCATTGGAGATTGAAATGCTAGCAAGGAGAAAAAAGGTCTCCAATTGCTAAATCTTCTAATCAATATTTTTGCTTTAGCAAAAGTAGTTCTAGATTTAGAACAGTTCTAGAAAAATGATCTGATTAAATAGTTTAAGTTTTGATAGATGTCATCATCTAAAACCAGCAGTATTGCTATTGTGAGTTTGGAAGTAAGCATACATAGTGTGTATTTTGTTTGAAGAGAGAGGACTTCTCTTTTTTTAAATGAAAAATTTTTTGCATGGTTAATTGTTCAGCAGGATTGAATGCTGACCTCTGCTGGCATTGAATTTGTAAGCAAACTGTTATCTAGGGACAATATTAAAAAAAGAAAATGACCTTGGGAAATGAGCTGGAGTAGAAGCTGATGGCCTTTGTGTAGGGTCCCAGACAAAACGATTCTGTTCTTTGAGAATCTCCTTCCCCTGGCCTATTTAGGTAAATACAGTCACACAGGGCTGGGGAAATAAACTAAATATTTTGTTTACAGGCATGTCTTATATGCTGTTTATTATTTAAACTTTGCTTTGAATTTAGATTTTTTTGTCTCTTGAATTATATCCCTACAACCTTTGAATCATTCACAGATTATAGATTCATTAATTCAAATTAATTTCACAGAATTTATGTTTACAGCTCTCATAAAGTAGCACAATATTACTGCTTCTACTTTGCAGAATTTAGAGGCAACAATACTGAAATTCTGTTTTGGGTGCCCAAGCAGAAATGCCTCTTTTCCTGGCTTTTTGAAGAGGTTATCATTTTCATTTAGAGCTTAGCAGCACATTGGGAGGACATCCACTTGGAGCTGTTGAGGTCACAGTGTGTCTAGGAAGCAGATCTAGAGTTTCTGAGTTTTAAAGACAGAGAAATGAGAAACAATGTGACCTACCTGCTTGGTGTAGTGACCTCCTGAGAATCACAGGAGGTGGATGGCCAAAGTTCCAGTGTCCATCTGTCAGCTGAGTGCATTTCTCAGTTACTGTGTTGGATATTGCAGTTTCCAGTGTGACTTCACTTCTGGGAAGAAAACTCGAATGGAAGTGATTGATTTGTTCCTTAGGATTTGCTGGAAGAGCCAGGCTGAACACAAAGCCAGTGAAGTGTTGTGATGCTACCATATCACCATCTCCTTAAGCTCCTGTCCCTCCCTGACTTCTGCAAATCAATTAAACACACTAATGTGTCAGAAAATAATGCAGCTTTTCCTTGTTTCAGTTTTCTGGGCCATATTGCTAAGTTTAATTGACTTATGGAAGTACACAGTAAACACCTGTGCTCAGAGAAATTAATACAGGAGGGAAAACACATATGAGAAAATAATGCCTAATTACTCCTACACCTAACACTTAATGTCTTGTGCGACTTAGTAGTCTGGTTGATTGTTCTTGTACCAATCTTTGTCTTCACTGTGAGAAGATGATGTATGCCTGTTCTGAGTTACAGCTTTTTCACTTGCTGAAAATTAATGTTAAATACTGATATTTGTAGGTTCTAGTATAGTTCTGGAGAAAACATGCTTTAATTAAAAAATTTTTCTTAATTGCAATATACATGCTTATTTTAACCCTCAAGAGCCTTACCTGTTCCTCCCATTTCCTCCAGGTCTAAAATAAAAGTCCTAAGTTCTAATGTGTTAATGGCTTAACACATTGCCAAGTGCACTGGACACGCTGGTCTCTGGATACACATCCATGCTTCCTCTTGCTCCTCTGGTTGTGCAGCCATGGAATGAGCTCACAGCAAAACTATCCTTTTCCTTGCACGTTGTTTATAGATGAATAAGCTGAACCTGTGAGAACAGGGCCAATGTGCAGTGACCAGAGCTGAAGATGATAGAAGCCAACTGCTTTCAGAAAAAATGAACTGTTTACATCAGCTCTGCATGTAAACTGAAGGGCTTCTCAACAGGTTGTCTGTCTTGAGTCTGGACACCTCTCATCCTCATCATCTCATCCCGGACACCTCTTTAATTGCTTGCACTGTGTTGGCACCATCTGAGAACATGAGAACAATTAACACAGCTTTCCTTTTCCAGGATTCTGCACTTTCAGCTTTGGCATCATAGCCTGACCATTCAGAAAGAACAACTGGGACAGAAGTCTTTGAAATCTGACGTGTTTTGGAGGTCCATGAGAAGATCAATAGAAGAATCTTTCACCCATCGTCTTCCTATTGTTTTCACTGCAAAACTTGAAAATGCTATTACTGCTTAGTGCAATGGTAGAATTGTTATAATTCAAAAATCTAACCAAAGGTATTTTTTTCCCCCTGAAGCAGGGAAATGGCTAAAGACATTTTGTCACTCTTTCCCATACCCTTCCATCAGCTGGTGACTTTACTTCTGACACAGAAAAAATTTCAGCCTTCAATTGTTAAAATCAGCCAGGACTCTTAAGTGGAAGAAAACAGGATTTTTCAATGGTAGCTATTTTTATTAATAGTAAATAATGCTACTTGAGCAGCTTGTAAAAATAAAAAAAAAAAACAGATTTAAAATGTGCTGCTTCAGCTTCAAACTGTACAGAGCATTATATGTATTTTGATTTTTTGAGATGTTTATCTGAAATGCTGTTAAAACAGGCGCTCCTGAAAGTCTCCCCTTCAAAAAGCCTACTTGAGCTGTTGTGTCAGTATACTCTTTTGGTCATCTAAATTTAAAACAAGACTTTTGCCAAGAAGGTCAATGTAACTACTTTCCTTTTGATCTTGCATCCTTGTGGGTGCCTGGGTAGTTCTGTAGGAAAAGTTTTACTGAATGACTCAGTGCACTGAGTCATAGGTAGCATGAAGCCTGTAGTGCTGTAGACTAACTAATTGGTAACAGTCTCAAATGTAATTAAAGCACAGTTGTCAGCTCTGTGTTACTGATTGACATCCCACTGAAGTATTTTGTTTTTAGCAACTTAGATTAATTGTTCTTTGCTGTTAAAATTTGTGTGTTTTAAGATGTCGTTTCTGTTGAATAGACCTGCCATTACCATTATCTTTTACTATCCTCCCTGATTTTTATAATACTCAGTTTGAATTTTTTCCCTCTGTTAGGTCACATATTCAGTAATTAAGCTTTTTACCATGCCTGTGCATTTACAGGTGTTTAGAGTCCTTTGAGGACTTTTTATAGTTTTTGTGATTAAGAACTGTGCTGTTAGTGCTGATTAATGTTTTTTCACTATTCCTAAACTCTTTAAAGCATCATTCAAAGCTTTTTAAAATTCAGACTTAAAAAATAAATACATTTTTTGTGTTGTCTTCCAGATTACGTTTTTCAGTTTTGCTAGTTTTCACTTCTGATATTCATCTTGTGTTGTGCCCTGTGTTATAATGATAAATAACTTTTCTTTGTCCGAGTGCATGCCAATCATCTCCAGGTAATTAGCAGTGTTTTCCAGTGTCACTGGAGCCTTTCTTTCTCCTGTTCTTCAGTGTGTGTGTTTCTTAGCATCATGTAGCTTGAGGTAAAGGACTGTATGGGGGACATGGAAGAGTAGGACATGTCTTGAAGCTGTTCCTTTCATTAAGGAGAATAAAACAAAGTGTTGGGAGAAAAGCAAGGTTTGATTTGTTTTTTTTGTCTTTTCCATGATCAGAGAAAACAAACCTTGCTGGTTTTGTTCAGGACTCCTGCTTGTTCCTACTGAGAAGAGAGGAGTGAAAATTTGAATGGATGGTTGCAACTCAGTTTCTTTTTTCTAAAAACTATTGAGACAGCAATTTTGAACTTTAAGAAAGGTCTATGCTACTTCCATATGTGATGAATACCGAAGGTGGGATGGTGAACAAAAGTCTTTTTGGAGATTGGAGGAGGTAGAAGATTCTTTGATTGTGTATTATTTCTGTCTTGTACAGTTTTTCTTCTCACTGAAGCTCTTTAGATGGAAAGATACTGCTAAATCACAAGACCATCAGTAATACAGCACTAGTTCACATCAGGAGTGTGCCTGACCAGGTGTCCAGTCTCTGGCAGTGCCCAACAGCAGCTGCTAATGGAAGCCTAAAAGAAGAGGAAGGGAGAGAATGATTATTTTCTATGTTGTGGTACCTTCACCTGACAACAGTAATTGAAGGACTGCCTTGCAGGGGGAAAGTTGAGGGTTGTATTTATATAATATTGGCATGATGTTTTTTTCAAGTTCCATCTCTCTCTCTAAAAAATGTGTTAAATACTAGACCTCTCCCCACAACGTTACTCATAGTTGCAATATTTGCATGAAAGGCACTTTTTTATTTGTTCTAACTTGATGCTTGATAATATCATCAAGTTCCCTGAGCTCTTGTATTTTGAGATAAGTGAATCATACCATCTGCTACAGCTGTATAAAAACAATTTTAATAGTTCTCCACAGAAAACTGCTGGAGCCTTTGGATGTTTTATTGGACCAGAGAGATGTGTCCTAAGGGAATCCTTTTCCACATTTCCTATTTTCTTGTCCTCATCTAAGCCCAGTTTCATATAAACCAGTAGTGATGGAAGGTGTTCTGTTCTCTCCTGAAATGATCAGTTGGCTCTGAAATCTGTTCTTTGAATGTGATTTTATTGTTTTTCTGGACTGTAGATTTCCCTCATATCAACCTTCCTAGGAATGCAAGGCTTGCTGATGCAGTTCTTTTTCAGCCTCCTTCCTTTCTAAAGGATTTCCTCCTTCATGCATTTTTCCTTTATCTTGGTTTTATCCAGTTTTGCTCCTTTTCTAACAGTTTTTTATGTTTCCCCAGTTTACTCTTATTCTCCATCAAAGTGTTTATTATTTTGGTTTTACATGTTATCTAAATTTTCAAAACTAGATTTTTAAGTAGGTGTATAGCTGTAACTCTTTCATGTAGGTATTTGTTCCATTTCATCAGTTTGTGGAGATGCTTAGATGTTTGGAGTATGGTCATCAAAATCATATTTATCCTAGAGACTAGCAATAAAATTAGTTCTTTAAGAGTAAAATGTAGCATATTTCAAAGCATCTTTTTCAATTTGAAGGAAGCAGTAAGATTTAAAGCAAAGCTTTCACCCACCTTATAGTCACTGAGAAGAATAATGCTCTACTTGGAAGTATTCTGTTTCTAGATAAAATCAGGTAAGTTTAGCTGAAATGGAAGGGTTTTTTTCCTTGCTCTGTGCAGGAGATTTAAGAAAAGATTTATGTGGTGGAAACCTGTAGCTTGGATTTCAAACTTAGTAATTTGGAACTGTATCGTGGTTAGTACAGTAGTACAAGCTACAGCAGTAGTTTTGATTATAAAGTTGAATACTTTGTAAAATATTAGTCATATAGTCCTGGTTATAGAGTTAAAAGTGGTGATAGTTTCCTATTTGTTCTCATCCCATTTCTCACACACCGTTAGCACAGTTATTTTTTGGGTTTTAGCACTTCAAAATTATTTGGATTAGGTTATTGCTTGGCAGAACCAGTCTGTTCTAAGTTAGAGTACTGAAGATGAAGAAACAAGATTCCTCACCTGTTAATGGGATTTTTGTATCTCAGTTTAAAAGTCTGAAAAGTCTCACCAATGGTGGGATTTGAATTTGCTTTAGGTAGAGGAAGTGTTTACATGCACTAATTAATAAATCATGCTTGCTGAACTGTGTGGGACAATGTTTTCTTCATAACATATGGAAATAAATAATGATGATAATACACTTAGTAGAACACTTAGGTGCTTAGAGGTTGTCTTCTGTGTACACTGACATACTGCATGTTACAGCCATTGGTTTTGCCTTGCTGTGGTAGATGGATTGCTTTTACAAATGCTGCATAAAATTTCTAGTGGATTTGTTTGTTCTTCCAGCCAGGAAAAAAATAAATTACAAAAAAAAAAATGAAAATCACTAAGTGGCATCAGTAGCACTAGTCTTGGAAGTATTTGTTAGTCTTTTATCTGCTGGTAGAGTGGATAATTAGAGACTCAAGACTTTATTTCAAGAAAAATGATACAAAATTCTGTTTTGTTGACCTGTCTCTGAGTGGGCACGAATAAGTGCTCAGAACTTGATAGAGCTGGCATTTGGAAAATCCAGAAGATAAATTTTAACACCTACTAGGGCAAGAAACAATTGAGGTACCAACTTTAGAATACTGTAAATCAAAGGCTGTAATAGTTAAAATAATTTAACAAACAGTCCAGTAAATACACTTGGAAGAATATTCTTAGGCCTGTATTTTTTATGGTTGTGTAAAAAGCATTTTCCTGTACATTTTAGGAATGCCATTATTTTTGCTCAGCAAATCAAGTTGCTAGTTTTCTATTTGAATAGTATATTAAAATATATACATGCTGAAAGCAAAAGAGTGGAATACAAGGGTCAGGTTATCAAAAACAACAATGACATTATTTTTAAGCAAACATTAGAAGTTGTACAAAACAGCGATTATTATTCTAATCACTGTATACCCATACTGATTTTTTAGAAGCAAGAGCTCACAGTTGCTAGTTACCATATATCAAGCTAAGTTTAAAAATACTGCCCTGGTTCTGGCCAGAACAGTGTTTATTTCTGCAGTATCCAGGAAAAGAAGCATGATTAGAACTTGGAGATTATTCTGTACCGCCTCATGTCACTGTTGGGGGGAGCAGAAGGGACTCAATCTCTTCTGGAAGGAGAAAGCATGGCGGAGGGAACTGTCTGGTAATCCCTGTTATCAGGGAGGTTTGTTCATGTAAATAATTTCTTACAGCTTTTGTTATTAATATTGTTGCTGTTCATGTTTGTTTTCTTATATCATTGCTGTTTCCAGTAAATTGTTCTTACCTCAACCTGTGATCTTTACCTCTTGAGCCTTCGGTTCTCAATTCTCATCTGGCCGGGGAGGGGAGGGGAAGTGAGAGAGAGCCACGTGTGATTTTGGAGAATCTCGGTGTGGGTACTGAATATGGGTGTACCATTCCTAAACCACAACAGCTGTGTTTGATGCCCAGTGTGGGTCATGAAGGGTTGAGATAACAACAGATCTGCTCAGAGCAGGTTGGAAACAAGTTTGATGGAAGTATCTGCTGTCCCAGGTCCGGTGCCACTGGTCACAATGTCACTTGGTCTGTGGGTGTGGCACCTAACCCTGTACAGCTTTCCATACATGCACTGTGTGCCCACCATGGTGCTCTCTGTCAAAGCAGGGAGAGGGATCAGGAATGCTTTACTTTACTATGGAATATTAGTTTATGACATGACATCAAGGGCAGTGAAGATATTTTGGGATGTGGATGCAGTGCTGCCCTCCTACCCTTACCTACCTTTGGGCACTGCCTTTGGGATTCCATTAATAATCATATCCAGTCTGTGCAGGGAACAGGGGAGGATGATTTTCCCCAGCCTTTTACCCCCTGTTCCTCCTTCAGGCCTGCTACAGCAGCTTTTGAGACTTGAAATCCCTCTGGATGTTGAGGAAAGCATTTTCTTATTCTTAAGTCTTCCAGGTCTCCTCAGTGGGGTCCCCAGCATGTTTAGTCATGAAAGAGATTTCTAGGGAGATCTGCCCCAAGAGTGGATAAACATGAGTGGAATGGAGTGTGGGAGAAAATGTGTCATCTTTTGAAGGGTTATTCTGCTCCAGTGGTTTGGAAGTTCACCCCCGAACAACTACAGGATCCTGTTAAAGTGATAAAATATATGAAGGAAAAATTCTGTGCCAGTTGCAGAGAGGTGCAAAGTTATGGAAGGTGCTGAGCCCTGGCTGCTATTTATCAGACACTGTCTGATACTAGACAGCATCCTCAGGGAGGAGGAGGAAAGCAGAGCAACAGGGACCGTGGCCATTCAAACTGCAGCTGAACCACAGCAACAACCTCTGCCAGCAGCAGTTGCACCTATACAAAGAAAACCAAGACCATATCAGTTTGCCTAGTGGGGAATGAAGAGGAAACAAGGTTCTTGGGAAAAGGCAAGGCCAGGAATAATTCTGATTTCTATCCCCAGGTGAACTCCAAGATATGCACTAAGATTTCAGCTGCCATCACATGAGACCCTGGTGGCCTGGCTGCTCCAGTGCTGGGATAACACAACCCAAAATATGAAAGGAGATGGTAGCCAAGCAACTGGGATCCCTGTTATTGACAGGGGGATTGGGAGGAGGACAGAAACTCAGCCTTTGGAGGCAACTCCTGTCAAGTGTGAGGGAAATGTATCTTTTCAAGGATGATCTATCAGTGCACTGAGACAAACTGAACACGATGGAGAATGGTATCCAGTACCTGAGAGAATAAGTTGTGCTGGAGATACTCTGTAAGGATTCAAATAATGAGCCTGTAAATCCAGATGAAGTCCAGTGTAAACAAATCATGTAGCAGATGTTCCTGTGGAGTGCATCATATCCATATGCCAACTGATTGGCACTGATGTCATGGGAAGAACAACAATGTGTGGACAATTTGGTTACCAAACTCTAGCTATATGGAGAATGTCTCTCTTTCCCTCTACAGACCTTGTGTCTCATCTGTGGAAAGACTGTCAAAGGACTTCTAGCAACTTAATGAGGACTCCCAGCAACTTAGAAGTGTCCCATGCCCCACTGGTACAGACCAGAGTCTCTGCTATTGGGAGGAAGCACCCCCTGCTCAAGAGAGAGGGTACACACCAAGAGGTAACCTGTGGATTTACCTGCCTGACAACGGAGAGGAACGGGGTGGAAAACCTGCCTCTTCCCTAGCAGCATGGGTACCTGTGTTGAGAGGAGGAACAATCACTGCAGGAAATTCTTCAGTGCTGCTCCAGTTTCCATGGGGCAAGTCCTCAGGTCCTCAGGCAGAATAAAAGGGCTGATGATGTTACTTCTGATCCTCTCGAAAGGATGTCCAGTTCATATCTACAAGAAGTGAGCAATGACCAGAACTAGAGAGACCCTGCCTCCAGGCAGGTGGGGAAAAGGGAACTCAGATCTGTTGGACTGCGTGGATCCAATGGTTTGGCAAATCAGACCCCCAGGAGTGTAAGGCTTGAGTTGACACTGGCACACAATGTCCCCTAATGCCACCAGGATACCTAGGGGCAGAATCCATCTCTGTTCCTGGGGTGACAGGGGGATCCCAACAGCTGCCTGTACTGGAAGTTGAAGTGATCCTGGCTGGGAGTGAATGGCAAAACATTCCATTGTGACTGGCCCAGAGGCCTCGTGCATCCTTGGCATAGATTATCTGAGGAGAGAGTATTTCAAGGACCTAGAAGGGCATTGCTGGGCTTTTGGGATAGCTGCTGTGTAGACAGAGGGAATTAGCTGAATTAATACCTCATGTGGTATCTCAGAGGGCCCTTCTGCTGTGAGATTGTTGAGGGTGGAAGAACAGCAGGCACCAGTTGCTACCACAGCAGTGCACCATCGACAGCACTGCCCCAACCGGGACCCTGTAACCCCCACCAGGGGATTTTTCATGAACTGCAGAGCCAGAGTGGTCAGCAAGATTCTCTTATGCTTTAAAAGTCCCAAATTGCCAGTGCCCCAGTCCAGTGGAGGGTGGAGACTGACTGTAGAGTGCTGTGGCCTGAAGGAAGTCACAGCATCACCGAGTGCTGCTGTGCTGGACGTGCTGGAGCTTCAGTACAAACTGGGGTTCAGGGAAGAAAAGTGGTCCCACCATTGACACTGCTGATGTGTTTTTCTCCATTCCTCTGGCAGCAGAGTACAGGGCACAGTTTGTTTTCACCTGGAGGGGTGTCCAGTACACCTGGACTGGAACTGACTGCCCCAGGGGTAGAAAAACAACCTGTTTGTTTTGAAAGTTTAGTGATCTCTGTGATTCCTTTACAATACTGGTGGCATTGTGGTGTTTATGAAACATGTTCTATTTGATTCCTTTTGGAAGCAACCATTAAATATAATTTCTGGAGCTGTGTAGATTTTCATAGCTGCAGTTACATTAGAGCAAGTGTTAATGCTGAAAGAGCAGAAATACTAAAAGTAATGTTCCTTTTCAGGCAAATTCACTTGGTAAATACATTTTGTCTTTTGTTTCTTAATTTTATTGGTCACATTCAACACATTTGTCTGCTGAAAAGTTTTGTTGCAAATATCTGATGCATTCAATGCTTTCAATATCTGAATTTTATTCCTAATTTGGTGGTAATTAGCATTTGTGTGGTGTGTGGGGGTTTTTTGTGATTCTGTGTGTTATGTTTACATTATGTTTAGACAGGTCCCTTTTTTACCATTTATATTCCTAATTTCAAATATATAAAATGCCTATACATCTTGACCAGAACAGCTGGGGAATGTATTTGTGCTTATCTGTTATTTAAGGGACCTACTGCTCTGCTCCACACATGATACTTAATTTTGCAATGCCTGTGTAAGAGCTGTCTCCTTATCAAAGCGAGGCACGTTTTCTGTGTTGTGCAGTGTGGACATTTGCAGTCTTTGTTTTTATACAAGTTTCAAAATGAGTTAATTTCCCTGGTTTCTTCACCAGAAGCTATATCAAATTGCTAGGATTTTCTAGAGGATCTTTGTAGGTTCATATTCTGCAACGTGCCACGCTACTTTTCTGAGTAGAAGTATCTGTTGCATAGAGTAGGGTGAAGTTTTCTCTCTTCTGTTTTTGCTGATCCTTGAGAATGAAATTTATGATCACTGATGCTGTCAAAAGTAATTTGCAGAGTCTGGGGTGATAAGGGATATAGATTTTTTGGTAATGGGATGTGACCTCCTAAGAGGAATTGCCAGTAATAATTCCTTGTAGTGTAGATGTACATGTGATACCGACAAGCTTCCCTCCCATGCTGCATCCTGTAAAGAATGCTGATAGTGAGACTTGATCCAGTTTTCATACCTGATATCTTCTGGTTTGTTTCATTTTAAACCTGAGCAACTGGAACATAGCAACTGGAAACCAGTCCTCTAGTGTTTATGCCAATTTTTTGAATTAAGTGTTATTTAATGGTTTCTGGAGGAAAATGTCTGTAGTACAGACATTATATTAAAATTCAACTTCAAACTATTTTCTGTTGGTAAATTTGTACTTCAGCTTTTTTTAGGAAGCAGAATGGGACTGGAGCACAGGAAAAAACCTCTTTTTGAAGTAGGCTTTTTTTTAAGGAATTTAAGAATCTTACACAGTCATTTTTTCCAAATGCTTGTAAGAGGAAATGCTGATTAACAGGGTCAACTGGAGTTTTGGTAATGTAAGAGTTTGTCAAAGTGGACTCTGAAGCATACACTTCAGATTCTTGTGGACATAATTCCATTCCTCAGTGATATGCAAATATATATATATATATAAAATGTTCTACTACCAGGAAGAGTGGGAAACATATACATTATGTTTATGGAAAATAAATTTCATGTATAAATTGTAGGTCATGGCTGCCTTGTGTGTTGCTTTTAGGAAAGCTTAAACTGATACAAGGTATTTGGAACTGGTTGTTTTTTGTTCAGTGAACCTTTATTGAGTTCTAATTTTCCTTTAGATTTGTCCAATTGCTCTTAGATGATTTTTGTGACCTCTCCGCCCCTCCTCTGTGTTTCATCAGTGGTACTTGACTTTGCCATTTTTTTGCATGAATTTTGGTACAATTTCTGAGCTATTGGTAATTCCAAGTTGTGCTGTTGCCCTCCTCTGTAACTCTGGTATGTTGTCATTTTATTACTTGCAGCTGAATAACATCTGCAAGATAGTGAAAGATTTATCATGGACAAAAAAGAAATAATGGTGCTAGGGTTTACATTAAGGTATTTAACTTTTCCATATAGTGATTTTTTTAGGATGATAACATACCTATGGTATTTAGAGTAGACATTACTATTCTTGAGTGATTCCACTCATTGGAAGAAAATGGAAGACAGTTCAGATTGGTCAGCAACACCTCTAATGTGCTCTCATTTGTATCTTGTTTGTATAGGCAGAGTAACTGGGTGCATCCACCTGGATGAGGAAATTGTGTGGCTAAATATAGTGTGTATTCAAAACAGAAGAATGCTCTCATATGCATCTTAATAACGTAAGGAATTATGTAAGAGTTCATTAGGAAAAAATGTATACCACTAAGATAAACTTTTATTCCTGTATCCTATTTGAGCTATTAAATGTCTAACATGGATTAGACCACACTTGGTGGCTCAGATTCTGCTTGTTGAAGGATGATTTAAAACTATAATTGCTTTTTAATTTTTCTTTTCTTGTGCAACTAACTTTTGCATGAAAATACAGGGTAAAGCTAAAAGTTACAAAACTCACAGACCCATCCAGTTGTGCATGTTGATTCCAAGACAGCTAAACTATGTCTGAAGATAAACACGTTTAATTGCTTTGCTCTGAGGGAGATGACTGCTTATCTGTAATTACATGGAATTGGTACTGTTATCTGTATGGTCTTTCCTATTCTGTCATATTAGTTTGTTTGATCTTGAGTTAGATAACAGGTTTGTTTGAAAATAACTGTATTGTATGCATGTACAGATCATAAAGCAAGACAGTTTTGCTAGTGGTAATTCCTTTGGTCTCTAATAAAGGATCATGGCATACGAGCATTACTGTACAAAACTGAGTAAAACAATTTGTTTGCAGGCAATAAATAATAGACAAGGGGAGCAAGAAAGCTTACTGTATTTGTACTCCTAGTAAAAGCTGTCTTATTTTCTGTGTATTTGTAGAGATTTTAAAAACAATAGGATGTTAAGTATCATCGGGCTCATTTGTTGTGTTTTCAAGCAATTCTGTGTTAGAAGTGGTTGATTAAACTACTGTCTGTATCTAATCTGTGTAATTAAGTTAGACATAGTTGCTCTATGTTTCAGCTGCTAAGAACTAACAGATGAGAGCCAAAGGAGCTCCTCCTTGTGCAACATGTTGCCACAGGCAGTATTTTGTTGGTAAACAAAGAAAGTTATCAGAAAGTGAAGTTTGGTATGTTGCCTCTTTCCAGCTTTTGGTTTATGATAGTATCTATGCTGTTATGTTGAAATGCAACCAATTAGTTCAACAACTTCAGTGTAAATGTGATTTATTATGTTCTTAATCTACTTGTTTGTTCTTTTTGTAATTAGTGGCTGAGCATCTTATTTTTTTAAAAAATAAAACCCGCACCCTAAAACTTTGCCTAATTTAGTCATGCCATTGTATTCTGTGATATTTCCACCACTGCATTCTATATTCAAATACACAGGTGACAGAACTGAGAATGTATTTGCTTTAAAATGGAAGTAAAAGGATCCTTATTCAGATGGCAGATTGTCCATGCATGTACTTTTTCACTGACTTATATCAACTTTAAAGATATTTTATTACTGTAATTACATGCTGTGAAAACTTCTTATGCAATTATCAAACTACCTGGACAGTTTCCACAAGAGGCTGGGAATTCCTGGTGTTCGATTTTATGCTCTGAAGGGCCAAGTAGGTCCTTTCTCTAATCAATAGATCATATGAAAACTGTAATTCTACAAGGTTTTTATGCTCATTATTTTTGTCAGTGGTGAATGACAATTTTTGTTTTGATTGCTGTATTAATGTAATGAAGAGTATAAAAGTAAATTACAAGTCATGCTGTTCTCACTAGGAGTTTGAACTCATATTTGTGGTAGGAAATTAATCTGGTTTTAATTGCCTGTGAGTCTGAAGTATGTTCCTTTTTGTAAAGCTGATCTCACATAAATATAAATCAGTAACTGCCTGTTCTTTAATTATGTATTAGTGTATTGTATCTGCATACTAGATGAGAATATGAGCATCTCCAGTTACAGTGTATTGGAGGTCATTAAATCTTCTCTGTTCAATGAAGTTTAGTAGCACTGCATTTCTAAATACTGAAAAATGAACTATGTTGCTACTTGTTTTAGAGTGTGACTGTGTTTAGCTACAGTTAGAGTTACTTTATCAGTAAAATTGTAGGGTTTCTTAAAATATGGCAAACAATTTCTGTAAAATATACTACAAAATTGCAAAAAAAAAATTGTAAAAGTAATTGTAAATTATTTTGAGATATTTTAATATAAAACGAAAAAATATAGTATTTGTAAATATTTTTTGTATTTCATAGATATATGGCTGAACTCTAACATGGTCCAAAGACATTCTATTAATCTTTTGAAAAGAGGACTAACGTAACCTGCATTTTTGCTTGCAGTGTTTCTTCTTCCCTTGTTATTTTATACTTGATCTTCCTAAGGAAAAACATTGTCTTTTCTGAATTCATACTATGACAAAGACTTTAATTACATGATAACTTTCTTATGAAAAGGCATTTCTGTTGGATACTTTAAAGAAAAAGTGATACTTCGTGTTGTTTGGAGGCTAATGTTTCCAGAAAGATGACAAGTCCCACGTTACTTTGGGTTTCTGCATGTATAATTAAAACTTTCACCTTTGGATGGTGAGATTCAGAAGCCTATTTTTAATATGTTCATATATGAGCTACAAAGAATGAAAATAAGTAGAGAGAGAAGAGAATTTGCTGAGCTGGTTACTGGAAAAAACAGTTACTAAACTTATTGTGTGAATGATGTTAAAACCAAATTGGAGATTATTCCCAGATGACTGCCTTTTGACTTACTCTTATGGAAGAAGAATGTATTTGGAATTTATTTGAAAATCTGTTGAGGTTTTATTTGTTTATTTATTTTTTCTTTTTAATAGCCATTAGTTAATCAGTAGGGAATGTTAAGTGAAATAATATTACTAAAAGAAAACTGTTTAAAATGTTTGGATGAGTAGATTTTTTGATGTTGATGGTAAATTACTCTTAACAGCAACTTTCATTCATATTGTAATTGTAACTTTGTACAACTTATGGTCTTCAAATTATACTTCATCCAGAGATGAATAATAAAAATGTATACTTTTTCAGGGAAATTGTATTTTTCTGGAGTGGGCTGTGGTTGTTGGTTGGATTTTTTTTTGTGTGTTTGTGATTTTTTTTTTTTTAATTGGTTAAGATTTTGTTTTATTACTCTGGTATGTTAATTGAGCATATATTTGCATTGTTACTTGCCTACAAATGTACAATTAGAAGAAAGGACTGCTATCAATAATTATTATTTATAATGTTATGAAGATAATTTCCAGCTATTGACAGAAAAATATTTGTGAGATTTCTACACACTGTAGGGTTTTAAGCATTCTAGTCAGATCAGAATTGTAAGCTGAGTCCAGCCATGAACTTCAGTTGACAGAAAAAAGACTCCATATGTCTTTCAGACGAAAAGTGATCCTACTTCCATTAGTCTCTTTTAAATAGATTGTTTGTTACCATAAGATGTTCCAAAGTCAACACTGACCTTTTGGATTATTCTGTGTAACTGAGCTGGTGAAAGTGACTTTACCTGCGTGTGACTTTGCACTGGCACTGCAATTAATAGGTTTGGGATTTTTTTTTGGTTTGTAAATGTTAATTTATGTAAGTTTTTAAAGAAGTGCTTTTTATTTTTATTCCTACCTAAATATGTTCACAGTGACCTAAGGAGAATGGTTCAAAGTTCCTTTTGTATTACATTATTTTATTTGCTGCACACAGTGACCATCATAGTTGGTTCAGAAATAATTGTAAGCAAATTAAAATGCAAAATGATGCCTGAAATAGATTCTGTGAAGAGAGATTTGGAATTATTTCCTTTTTATCTCTGACAAAATTATACCTAAACAGTGCCTTTAAAATTATTACACGATCATAATTTAGCTTCCTGTTGGTTATTGTCATCTTCTGGGCTTGTTCAGAATGTGTGTTAATAAAAGATAGTCCTAAGTTTTTTTTCTTTCCTGGTATATTTGGTCATGATCTGTCCAAACTGCTCCAAGACACATGGCTTCAAAAGTGATGAGCTGCAGAACAAAGATTTTCTGCATATATCTCACATAATAATTCTAGACTCATATGTTTTGCTGTACTTTGCAAAAACTAATAGTAAAATTTCTTGGAAAAAGCTCATAGTCCATGTCAGAAAGAAGATGAAATGGTGATTGCCTGCTTTAGAGGGAAATTATTGACAGAATTATATGTAGTACATATATAGTGCTCTAAGAAATGCAAATGTTGAATACATGGTAAGTGTTTAGGCAATTTTTTTAATGTAAAAAACTTGGCATTTCAATTACTGTTTTCAGCATATCTAAACAATACTTTTAATATGTTTTTAATACTTTTTAATATGTTTTCCATGTCAGAGAGCTCCAGGGGCAAAATTTGCTGACATAATTTGATTCAAAATCAACAGTTTGTGGAAATCTTGATTGTAGGCTTGAGTTGTGCATGCCTTGGAGGTGACCTGGAGAAAGAGGGTAGGAGAAAGGTCGTGTTTATTTTGTTGGCCAACAATTTCAGCAGTAAATGCGGTTTAGATCAGATTTTATGGTGAAAATACATAAACCAACACTTTTGCTTTCATTTTCACTTTGCTACAGAACAGGTTGTTTTCCTTTCATTCAGTTTTTTGCAAAAACATTTGCATTAGAGCATAACATCCTCTCAGAATAATTATGTTTTCTGTTAATTAAAATGCATTTTCTGGAGCAGGTAGTGTGAGAATGCTTTAAATCATGTTGGTCCCAGAAATAGCTTAACTGGCTTATGTGAGCATGGAGAATCACACTGTGGAAGGCCAGTGTCCACAAAGGAGACAGAGGAGTCCTGCAAGAGTCAACTTTATTCAAATAAAGTGAGAGAGGCAATAACCCTGTGGGGTCTCTCTCAAGATTTTGGAGGACACATCACCTTTTATCCTAAGCTCCCAGCCACACATTGCTCTCCTCCTTTCCCCGTTGACTGAGGGACTGGGAAGGGGAAACCTTCCCGAACTGCCTGCCAGTTATTCCCCCTTTAACACCTATCCTCCCCACATGGTGCATTTTGTGACCATTAAAATGAGCTTTCAGCCCACCCTGGGCAGAGAAGTTAATATTCATGAGTCTATTAAACCTGTGCACTTTCCCCCTAAAGTTCAGAAATTCAGGGTGTTGGGCTCTGCAAGAAACTTGCTTGGTTCCATGTTCATAAAGACCCCCACAGCTGATCTTCCAGGGCCCGACTGGTGCTTTCAGACCGAGTCATTTGTGAAGATATTAACACCCATTTCTGCTGTCACATGGAACTAACACCTTGCCACGTTAAAGCACTGGGGTGAAATAAATTTTAGAGCTCCATGGTACTTGGTTGCCCATCTTCTGCAGCCTGAATTAATTTTCATTGTACAGCATATAATACATATATGTACAGTTTAATGTTAGTGAAAAGCTGTTGCAGTGCATCTGTGCTCTTTGTGTTGTATATATTATATTCTGTTGGTATGCCCTGTCACCCCCAGTTCAGTCAGTTTGCCCCAAGTTGTGTCTCCTCCCTGTCACAGCCCCTCCTCCTCATCCAGAATGTTCTCTGTCCCTCCCCCTGGGGTGTCAATCCTGTGTTATGCCTTCCCCCCTGAGTGTCAATCCACCCTTATCCCTGCCCCTGTTCCAGTGAGTTCCCTGTCCTTGTGCCAACCCCTGCCTTGGAATTCCCCTAAACCAGGACACCCCAGTGGATTGTTCACCTGCTTGTCAGTTTGTGTCCCCTCCTTGTGTGTCCCCATTTGTTGGAACCTTGTAAATCCCACCTTCTTTTCCCTACTTCTCCCTGATTAGCTAAGAGATTGTAACCGCCCCCTGATCCTTCCCAGTATAAGAACCTTGCACACTCTTGGTCCCTGCTCTTTGTCCCTGACTCCTTTGGACAGTAAGCCTTTTCCAGGAACCCGTACAAAGAGCCCCCTCCTCAATCCGTGTCTCCACACCCAGCTCCAGCTCTCAGGACGTGCTGTGGAGCAATAGCTCTGAGCTGCACTCCAGGTCATGCTGCTCCTGGAGTGTGTCCCACTCTCAGCATGGTGCTGTGGTGGTGGTGAGCTAGCCTGGGACTCCAGCACCGTGTCAGAAAGCAGTAACTTCAGTTTTTGGAGATTGTAAAATAATTTGGACAAAATGGTTTGTCTACTTTTTCTTTGTTATAGAAAGCTAATTGTATCATTACCTGGTATTGTATAGTAAAGTTACTGAAATATCATGATTTTAGCGTTCATTGGTATGTGTGTACGGAATGGAATTATAGATATATAGTTTCCTTGTGCATTAAAAATAGTAATAAAAAGGAAAATAATGATATTTTTCTCTTCCTGGAATTACTGTGCAGCATGTTGTTGCATGCTGTGATATGGGAAGTTTTTTTCTGAAAACATTTTCGTTTCTCTGTCCACCTGGACAATTACCTTAAAAGTAAAGCTTTTCAATATCTCCATAGATTCCTGATTTTTATGGTGAATCATGGTGAATTCAATGCATTTTGGTGAAGTAATAAAGAAGTGGAATTAAAGAAAAACCTCAACAATATACAAATCTTGGTACCTTTGTCTGTATCCCAAAGAATGTCTAAATAGCTGTTAGGACTGAATGAAATGTCAGTAACTTAATTTGGATAAATATTACGGATTTTAAAGCAACAGAACTTATTTTCCTATCTTCTGCTATAGAAACCAGATGCATTTTCTTTTCAAATCCTTGCTCATCCACTGAAGTTGTAATTGGTCTTCTATTGATATTCAGAAAACTAGTCAGAATATCATGAGACATATTTTTTATTGTCCTTAATTACTACTGCTAGCTGGGAAGAAGGAGGCAGCAAATCGGGACAGTTCTAGGTTGTTAAGTTTGTTTTTTTAAGCACTAACTTTATCAAACGGTAGTTTTTCCAGCTAGTAAGATTTTGTGTGTTTGTGTAAATTTATGCATGCTCTAGTTGAATTCTTATTGATAGTTTGGTGGAGTCAAACCTGGTGTATTTCCTCCCTGAGGTTTTCCTTTCTTCTCCATGCATATCAGTCTTACCATTTGTAATTCTGTGTGGAGACTGGTTGTGGAGCTGTGATTTTGGGAAGATTTTCTTCTTAAAGCAGTGTTTGCCAGTATCTCCTACCAGATGCCTGTTTAGGATTTTGGGTGTTTTAAGTCCTGCCTGTTGGCTGGAATAGGATTGGAAGTCTGTTTGGTGGTGCCCTGTGGTATAAGTTTTGTTTCATGTTGTTGTTTAACAGAATCCCTGTATTAGGATGATTGGAAAAAAATAAGTTGGAAGTTCAGACGTATTTTTCCTTCCTCTTAGATGGAAATGATTAGAGATTTTATTTGTCCTACCGTTGAATTTTCTCTGTTTATTGAAAATATAATTCAGTGAGGTTGGTTTTAACAAAGGCCAGCACTGAATACTCATTAATTAATTCTGTAAACATCAATTCTCAATTTTGAGATTTGCAGAAGGAAAACAAAATACTGAGGAACTCGGAAGAGATGGCCTTTTCTCACAGTGGACTTTGAAACATGTGCCCAAACAATAGTCTATGTACTTCATTCAAGAAACACTGACAACAGTAACTATTTTTAAAATGTCTCCATTCATACTTTCGCAGTGATTAACTGTGAAAGATGTGGTAATAAAAGGATAAAGCGGATCAGCTTTTTTTGGGGGGAAAAAAAGAAATATCAATGCTAGAAAAAGATTCCTATAGAGTTTGTTGTCACTGCTCCCCACTTCAATTCAGCTTTTCTACTTAGTGTATATTAATTAGTCAAGTGTCATAAAATAATAAGCTGTAGAAAATTCAAGGTGTTTGAACAAGAGGTCAGATGTATTTTATTGCACTTAGAGTTGATATTTGAAAAATAAAGCAAAGTGGAAAACAAGTTGTGTTGTGACAATGAACATTTTCTGTTGTGAATAACAAGGAAATTCAGACAAGTTTAGAGAACATGACTCATCATAGAAACACCAGAAGAATGAAGTAGCAAAAAGCATCTTGCAATGTGTTGATTATTTTGTTTATATTACTTTTCTGTTCTCAGGATTTTTTTTTCCCCACAAAAAGATGGAATAGATACAAATAAAATCAGAATAAATACGTTGATACAGACCAACAGTGCCTGGCAATGCAGTAATAAATATTTATTGTTAGCTTTAACAAACTTCCTAGTATTTTGACCTTCTTTGCATTTTCAAGCAAACACTAGCTCTCATTTCAAGTATGAAAAATCTATTATTGTGAAAAATGTTGGCTTGACATCCCTCTGAGAAAGATTAGTAAAAACAGAGAGAACCACTGTGATCTAGCTTTGATTGGCTTGGAATATACTAGTTGATGGTTGTTTTAATATTACAGAAGTATTACAGAACCTATTTCTCTCATCATGTAACCAGATTCTCATCATGTAACCATTCATTTTTGTGAACTTAGTTTTGTTAGACTATTCAGTATAACAATACTCTAAGAAAAAAATATTGTTACTTTGACATTTACATGAATGTCAGTTACATGAAAGAGTGTCCATTTTATTTTTCTTTCTTCAGGCAGTGGTTTCCAGGTGTTTCCTTTTCTTCTAGTGGGCTAAAATATTAGGCAGCATAGCTTGGATGCTGGGTAGCTGTTCTTCAGTTTTTCATTGTAGTATGTTTTGGTGTTTTTTTTTTCTCCCCCAGCCTGGTAAAAGTGGAAGGAGTGCCATTTTCAAAACAAAAAAATGCAAGTTTCTTAAAAATATTCTAACATCATAATTGATAAAACTGAAAAGATACTAATTTTGTAATTCTTTGTATCTCTTTTTTTATCTTCTGGAAGATGAAACTTTAATTGTGAGGTCGTGGGGCTGTGTTCTCGGCTGTTGCAGCAGGGTTTGTGGATCTATTTCCTTTCTCCCACAGGAAAGTTCTGTGATTCTAGTTTATCATTTGTAAAACTGAGTTTTGGGTGGAAAGTCCTCCATTAGGCATGTATCACTGTTAAAATGTTATATATAGTATTGATGTGGTACTGGCAAAGCATGTGATTTTTGCAAGTTAATTTTTCTTCTGCTCATATTTTAAACTTGGCATCTATATTGTTTTCTATTCTTCTGCTCATGTTTTAAACTTGTCATTCGTAGTATCTTTCTGTTCTGAAAACAGCATTACTTGTTTTTTTGCACCTCAGGAAGTATGTCTTTCCCATTAGGTAAAAAAGGTAACTGATTAGGGAGGATTCTTTTTCCTTTTTTTGGCTATTAAGTAGGCTTTGAGTAACATTTTCCTCTAAAAATATCTGGACTGATTTTAACACATAAGACTGCAAATGGCAAAATTTAAAGAGTTTTACATTATATAGAGATCATGCAATATAATTTACATAGTGTAAGTTTCTTTCCATGACATGAAAGCTGTCTTCATTACCTTCTAAGTTTGATAATTCTTATGAGCATTTAAGTTGGAAGGAGTACCACAAAAATGTTCTGCTCACTATACTTGAATGGGTGCCATTCAATGAAAAGTTTCTTTTCATTGGGAACAAATGCCAACAACAGGATACAAGGGTATCAGAGGGGAATAATTGTGTGGTTGTGTATTAAATCATTGAATGAAGTGCAAAACAGGACTGGGAGAAGGAACGTCTTTTTCCCAGGAAGGTTGTTTTGAGGCTGATTTTTATTTTATTTTTAACCAGAGAACTTGGAGGTAAGATGGTTTAGGTGATTACACTTGCTGTAAACATGCAAGATGGTCATTATCAATGATTTAGATTTTTAATTTTTTTTTTTGTAAACAGAAAAAATGGATAAATAGGACTTGGGATTGATTAAATAATTATGCAGTGTGAGGTCACTTTTCAGGGAATAACGAGTCTTTCTGTTTTTAGAAGAAATTTTATGTGTTGGAAAGAGTCAGGAAAATGCCTTCTGTGTGCTAGTTTATCATAACATTAATGATCTTTCGTTATTATGTAAGTGTGAGCAAGGTGAGACAGTTTGTCTAGACAAAAAGGTAAATGGCGGGAGTTTGTCATGTGGTCAGCAGTGGAAGGGAGAGGGATTGCTCATGAAATACCCAGGATAGAAGATTGTTTGGCATAAATCTTCATGTCCTGTGTTCCAACTCAGTATGTCTTAGATATTTTGTACAATTTGCCAAAGTCCCTTGCAGCTGTTGTCCAATATGTTGAAGTCCTTTTTCAGACAATACCAGGGTTGTGAGAGGAACAAAAAACATTTTTTGAAAGATCATCTGATGGAGTTCTTGAAATAATTAAGGTTAGTAGGGGAAAATAAAGTTGTACATATAAAGGATCAGATTACTTAAAAAAGGGTATAAAGCTCCTGCCTTTAAAAAAGAAAGAGGAAAGTGGAAAATACTGGAATAGTGAGTTTTTAAAAATAAGTATTATGTAGTTTCAATTTATGTGTCATTTTTGAGTTTCAATGTTGTGTAAGTTCTGCAGTCTCATTTTGTTACACAGCAAAGGAAAAACAATTACAAAGACTGTTAAATGTTGTGAAGTAAACTTTATTACATGTGGAACAATAGTGGAATTATAGATCTGTGATAACAAAATGAAATGCTTAAAAGGTATTTATATGAGAGCTTTTCAGTAAAAAGTCTTGCATACTAAAGTGATAAACTCAAACTCTTTGTGTCTCTCTAACTGTACTAGAGCTAGTTGTAAAATGAAAGCTGTGGAATTTTTGTTTGTTGCTATCTGTATGTCATGAAAGAGCCAAATGGTTTCTAAAACATACAGTCACAAACTGATTATAAAATTCCCAGGTGGACTCTGATGTGACTATCATAACAATGGAATGGTGAGTCACTGCAGGAGAATTAATGTAATAATCTTTTCCAGTATTTATAGGACCGGGAGGATAAAATGTCATTTAATTTTATTTGATTAAAAACTAGTAGGCAAGAGAGAAAGAGGAAGAAAAAAGTGAAGCATCTTTTATTTCAGACATGAAAGATGGATGGAATATATAAAGAAGTGTATTATAAAGCAGTGATATATTACAGTGATTAATTTCAAATCTGATCAATGCTCCAAAATGGTCATGTTAATATCATAATCATTCCATTTGATAACTTAAGGTGATAAGTTTTTTTTTTAGGTTCTAGATGCAAGGTGTAGCTTTTGAGTGGAGCAGCTAGATTATGAGGAATCAAATGTGAATTGAATCAGAGCTGTATCCTCCTGTATCTAGTGCTCTCAGATTAAAGATCATGTCTACTGCTTAAAAGTTTGTTTGGTCTGTGTTGGTTCTTTCAGAAAGGGCAGTGGAATTCAGTGAGTATGTGTTCATTCACAGTTGCTGCTTGCATGGATTCTGAACTAAAGCTGCTTTTCAGTGCTGTCACAATATTGAGAGTTTGTCAGAATGTCATGGTACAATGACCCCTATCCTTTATCTCCTCTGCTTTGCATTGCTAGTATTTATTTTTGGTTCATTTTCAAGATCTTCTGTATTAATAAGCAGCATGTATAAGGGGCTTGTCAAGCTAAAAGTTTTATCAAATTTAAAATGAATGAAAACAGAAGGAGGATACCCATGAGGAAAGGTGGAACTGTTAAAACATAAGTATTCTTGAATGAGCTATAAGATCTTCAAAAATTCATCTGGAAATAAAAACCTCAGGGTTACTGAGGTTTTGCTTAATAAAGCAAAATTATCTGGATTTGGCAAAAAGGTACCTAATTTATCTTTCCCTATTTTGCTGTTCAAATGTGATGAAACAAAGGACATTCTATGTAATACAGAAGTGTTGGTGAAATAAGGATCAAATCTGTTCAGTACTTTCTGGAGATGACCAGAGAAGACATGTTGGATGTCTAGATGTTTAGAAGACAAAGAGGCATACTAGAAATAAACAAGTAGTTAAACATATTATTGGGAAAAGATTATTTTCTGGAAATTCATGTTATTAATGAGTTTAAGTGGAATAAAATTATTTTTCCAAAGTATTTTAAGGATAGAAGTAGCTCTTCTGATGCTTCCTGTACCTTCCATGATTCTTCCTGCCAGCATCATAAGTCTGTTTCAGGAAAGAGAGTACTGATGTTTTTGAAAATTTTCATCTGAATTTTCTAGCTATGATAAAGAATAAGAGCATTTGTTTGTTTTTTAAACAAAACAAAACAACCAAAACCAACCATGAAGACGTGACTCATGCTGATTAAACTTTTTTTTTTTCCAAGAGGAATTATGATGTAATTTAGATTGGTTTTGACTGTAATGTGTTGCTGTAGAATAAGTGCAATCCTAAATCACACTTGGGACTCCTGTGATTAAGTTTTTTGAGTGCATTTCTGAGTGGGTTAATCTTATGCAGTAAAAAGAAAAAGGTGGTTTTAATTTTCTGTTGCTCCTCCACATATTTCTAAAGGGATTTTTCTAAATGGATTTGCCTACAGAACTAGAATATAAAAGTTAGAGGTCTGTTTATTGCTTATGTACATTATTGCTGGTAAAGATGAAATGGAAATAACTTGAGTGGAAATCAAAGCATAACAGATATACCCTGGAAATTTTAAAAGTAATTTAGGAGGATTTGTATCTTTTCTAGAATTCATGTTCATTTTTGCAAGTTTCTAAGCTAAATGCAGAGTTCAAAATTACATTTTTATATTAATAATTTTCATTGAAGAGAGATAATAAAAAAAGTAGCTAATTAGTTTAATATCACACTCAATAGCCAGTTGTTTTTATGGATTTTTATGGGTGTAGTGGAAGTAACAGTACAATGCAAAGAAAACCTAAATGGATTGGAATCTTTGTCATAAGGGAGCTTTTCTGAATCTTAGTGGCATGTGAGAACTTAGAGAGAACATGGTTGGAATTTTCAGCATATGCAGGTATATTTACAATCTAGCTAAATTCTTATGTTCAGTCGTGTAAAAGAAACAAACACGTTTTTTAACTGTTTCAGTTTTGTGTTTATAAATTGGTTTCAGTGAGTATACTTTTGTTTTTGTTAGGGTGGAAGATAAATCAGAATGCTTAAATAGATTGTGGAAGCTTTTATATACCATGGATGGGTGTGACCTTTGTACCATGATTTTGTCTTCTAGATACTGCTTACAAAAAAATTCTGGGTCAGTGCTTTATTTTTTCATCTGAGTTATGCAATTTAATATTGGGTGATCACCCAACTAAATTCTGTTTCCTTCATTAACTTAGTAAAATATTGTAGGAAACTTTCACTTCTAGAGCATAAGTTTAGGAAACATGATAGTATAGCACAAAGAAATTGTGTTAAATAATGCAGCCTAAAGATCTTAAAAGACACTTGCTCTTACTTTTAGCCCAAGTAGAGTTATAATATTAGTCTGTGTATTATTAAATGTGATTTTTTTGTTTCTTTGGGTGTTTGGTTTTTTTGTTTGTTTTATTGTTTAGGGGATTTTCATATGTAAGTCTTCATGTTTTCTAAAAAATGTTTCTTGAAAAATGTTCAGGTCTTCGTTGCTTTTGAATTTCTGTTCTTATCCAAAGCAATTTCTGGTTGAATCTTAGTTCTTTAAAGAGTTAAACTGAAAAATTTCACTTAAAAGGTGCTTACCCTTGAGATGTATAATTTGTGAAAATAAGTTTAGTTTGTATTAATTTCTGTTTAATATGACTGTAGCCTCATAAGTAGTCTTCAAAACCTGTTTCACATAAAAGATAATCTGAGAAGTGGGAAAAAGCCCCCATGCAGATATTAATATGGAAGTAAATGGAGAAATTTTTTTTTGAGTTTAGTTTGAGTTTCCCCCAGTCAACAGAGGTCAGTTCAATCAACTGAGAGAAAAGACCTATGGAATACCAAGATGCAATACTCCAAGAGAGTAATTCATGTTTTGTACTTTGGTTTAGATACATTGTCAAAGAAAGCAATAAAAATCCTTTTCTTTCTCTGCTCCAGTATGCTTTCCCTAGACTGTAGAATTATAGTTAGTAATTTGAAAAGAAAGTATTTCCTAAGTGGAATTGCAGTTGTACAAGCACTGCATTGCTAAGTGAAGAGACAGGTATTTCTGTCAACAAAAATAGTTGCTGAATTTTAGTCAGTCAAGTACCAATGTTCTTAGGCCAAAGGAAGAAGGGGCATAGGGCAAGCTCCTAGAAGCACTACTGCTCCTTTATAGGTGAAAGAAGACTTGACACAGCATGAAGTTCTACTAATTTTGTAGCCCAACCTGTCCTGATCCAAGGTGGGTGTGTCCCAAGTCACTGTTTCTTTGGAAGGTCTCAGGAGCAAAGCCTCATGGTCAGCCTGTTGGTCATACAGATGCTGATACAGAAACCTCTCTAGAATGGATCTACAGAAGCTGCAGAGCTGTCAGGAGAGCAGTGTTCACCTTTCCACAGTCTCATCTCAGCTGCCTTTCTTCTTGTTCCTTTCTTACTCAAGCTGGGACCAACTGGAACCTGCTCAGTTCCTTAGTCTCCTGTCTTTGCAGATAAACTTTACTCCAGACATTCTCCTCCATGATGTGGCTGGGAGTCAGCAGCCTTTTCCAGTCACTTTAACTCAATATCAAGTTTGATGTCACTGTCACCCTTCCCAAATATGAGACAATGATTTTTTTTTTGTTGTTTTGGTGTTGTTTAGTTTGGTGTTTTTATTTGTTTGTGGGTGTTCGTTTTTTGTTTGGCTTTTTTTTATTGAGGGGGGGAGTGGGCTGGTAAAAGATTATTCTGACATAATTGCAATTCTGCAAAAAATATTTCCAAAAAAGGCAGTGGTATATTTTCCTCTAGTACATGAGGGGGATTATAAAAATAAGTTTTAAATCAACCATCAGTTTATCACTGCTGTGAGGTAAAAGTTGTTTGTGTTTTCACTCAACAGTGCTTCCTTGATATGACGTTTGGAGCCGGCGGTCACACAACAGCTCTTCTGGAGAAAGCCAACAACATCACTGTGTATGCACTAGACAGGGATCCCACAGCTTATAAAATAGCTCAGCAGCTTGCAGAATCTTACCCGTAAGTTGTCTCCTCCTGTCTTACATATGGTTGAAATAAGGTTGGTACTCAGGTATTTTATACATAATTTAATGTATTTCTATGGTTTTTAATATCTTATTGTAGAATAGCATTCTATGCTGTATGTGCCCTGTTGAACAGGACATCCAGCTTGTTTATGAGTATTTGCATGCAGCTGCTTCTTAGGTTTTTGGAGTTGAATGTGTATTTTGTAGTTTTAATTTTAAGTGTGCATCAAGTAGTTAATTTTATATTTAAAGATAGATTTAAAAAAGATTCACGTGTTCTGCTTGCCTTGAGATGATTCTGGTTGCAGAGTACTACAAAAACATATCTTTGTGGTACTTATTTCACAAAAAAATGATGGAATAATATGTTTTAAAATAATTAGGTAACTTAAATATGGATTATGAATATTTTAATTAAAATACCCCAAAATAATCGTAATTCATTATTAGGTTTGCTAAGTGTTTTGCCACTGGCTTCAGAAACTACTGAACAATTTAATAAGCTACGATTTCTGTGTATAGCTTATACTTCAATTTTATTTTTAAATAAGGGTGCTGCATTTCCTAAATGAACAATTGCTAAGTGCAAATTTTTACATATTTTTTAGTTATGCAAAGTTCTTATTCCTTTACTTAATTCAAGAAGGAACCCAGTCAGAACATCAGTGCATTCATGCAAAAGTGTGGAATTTATAGAGTTGAATATGAGCTGTTCAGAAAGTTCAATTTTCAGATCTGACCAAAAAGTAAAAATACATAGATACAAAATAAAATAATACAAAGTAATCAAGACTTAAGAAATTTAGGTAAGGTAGTGAGGAGATAATACTCTCTGTCAGGTTGAAAACATTATTTCAAAAGAGCTTAAACATGAATAAAAGCAATTATTTCTAGTAAGAAGAAATCTGGAAGAGGAGGATGAAAAAACACCTGGTTGTTCAGTCATGTTTTCCCACATAAAACAAAGTTCTAAGGCAGCAGTAATATTCAAGCAATGCAGAAGGTGTTCCTCAACTTTTCTAAGATAAAAGCTAGACTGTGCATTGCTGTCTTCATGAGTGTTTGACAGAGAGCCAGTGGGAGAAATGCAAGCATGTGTCAAGATAGCATAGCTAAGTTTCTACTCTGCAAGACCACTTACATATATTTCTCTAAATTTTCAGTTCTTTTTGGGCTGAAGTGACATGCAATGTATACTTACAAATTTGTGGAATTCCTCTCTCCCCTGTTATTTCTCCAGAGAATGCTCTTTTTGACAGAATGCTCTGAACAATATTGTCAAGGAAAGTCCATTTTCTTTTAAACTAAGCCTGCAAACACGTTCTGCCAAATGTCAAGGGAGTTGTAAAGTCTTCTGTTCTTTTTGTCATAGAAAAAAAAACAGTCTTTTAGAAACATTCACACAACATAAAACAACAATGAACAGTCTGAATCAATGTAAGTTTATCTGAAAGTATTCTGTGCAAACCTGGATGTGAAAAGTTTATTTTCCAGATAGATGAAGAGATTTTACAAGTGCTGGCTGCTCTTCTGCCAATAATTGACATCAATAATTTTCTGCTTGTTTAGAAAAGATGAACTTTGTATAGCAGTTGATGTAACTTATTATGGTTTGAGAGACAAAGAAGGTTTCCTAGTTCTTATTTTTGATGGTGGTGTCTACATTTGTGGATGCAAGTTATCCTTAGAATGAAGTGGATCCTTAAATAACATAGTGTTGTTGGTGAAAAGTCTCAATAATTGAAAGATGACTGCATCACCTGGATATGTATTGTAGGATACAGAGCCATATTCTTATTTGCTCTGGTGTTTTTCTTCATTTCCTGTCTTTCCTATTAGAAAGAACAGGTGTGTCCTTTTTCACAAGATAAATATTGTATTTTCTTATAATAGTTTATGTTAAAATTTATGGCAAAAGAATATTCTGTATGTGCTAATTATTAATCTGATTTCCCTGGGAAGTCAGTTGCATAAACCATTGTCAAATTAAAAGGAGAAAGGAAGTATAAGAATGTAATTTGTAAACAAGTAAAGCTAGCGTTTCCTTACAAATCAGTTGAGTATAAGGGATTTACTTCTGAGATATGGAGCTTTCATAAATGGATTTTTTTTTCAGTATTCATTAAAAGATAGTTGGTCTAAAATTATGGGATTTTCTTGGCTTATTTTCTGCACTGTATTAGAAATAAACCTTGTATCAGTTCAATTCAAATCTATGTGGGCATCAAAAGCTCAGGGAATTCATCCACTTGACATCTGTATCTGGTCAGGTCTATTCTCAGATTAAACAGTTGCCTGGCTGACCATGGAGCCACAGAAATAGTTGTACTATCTTAAAAATGGCAGTGGCAGCATGCAGTTGCAGTCTAAGAGAAATGTAGGGCTGTCCCTTCTGTAAGAAGCACAGCCTTAGATGTACCTCGCTGAACAACTGCAATACAGAAGGATAAACATCCTCCACTTTTTTCTGTTCTGAGGTTTTCCCCACATCTTCTGTTTAGCATTGCTATTTAGAGAGAGGTTATTTGACTTGCTGAAGTGGTTAATTTGCTTTGGAGGTGGTAGCACAGAGTTGGGGAAGAGGCTGTTGTGCATCCATAACCATTAAAACCTGATTTCCACTGTCTGAGACTGTGAATGCAATGGGCAAACTGAAAGTCATACTCCAACTGAATTTTCTGTTGCCATTTTTTTCCTACTTAAACCAGAATACCACATGTGTTAATTGTTATTGCTTATTCTGGTTAGGTGACAATAATCCTAGTAAAATCATACAGTTCTGATATTCACGATATGGCTTTGTTTTTTAATGTAATCTTTTTGGATTTCAGAAAAGTTTTTGATTCTTTCTTTTACCATATTCTTCTGGACAAAATGCCCATTCCACAGCTAGATAAACACATCACTGTGCAGTGGGTGAGCAACAGGCTCACAGGCTGGGGACAAGGAGGTAAGCTGAATAGGGTGACATCAGACTGGTGAATGGTCAAGAGAGAGGCTTCAGCCCTGTGGTCTTCAGCATCTTGGTGAAGGGCTTGGGTGCAGGACTCGACAGGATACTAAATAATTTTGCAGATGATGCAAAACTGTAAAGAGCTGCTGATTTCCTGGAAGGCAGAGAGGCTCTGCAGAGAAACCTGGACAAATTAGAGCTGGGCAATCACCAACCATACGAAGTTTCACACGGGTTGTGTGAGGGACTAAAATGTTAGTGGTGAATGAGTCAAAACAATTGGCCATTTGTGGAGTTAGTAGGTGCTTTGCTGATGATATCCGTGGTAACAGCCCAGGTGGCCAGGAAAGACACTGGGAGCTGGGCCTGTGAGGTCTAGGGAAGACTGAGAGGTGATTTCATCAATGCATTTAAATATGCAGGTGTGTGGAGGGTGGTGCCAGATTTTTCAGTGGTGGCCGGTGACCAGACAAGGAACAATGGCCATAAACTAAACCACAGTAAGTTCCACCTCAACATGAGGAAGAACTTATTTAAGGGTGTTAAGGGTGGCAGAGCACTGCAACAGATTGCCCAGGGAAGTCTTGGAATCTCCCTCTGGAGGCATTCAAAATATGCATGGATGAGTTCCTGTAACACCTGCTTCAGGTGACCCTGGCTTGGCAGGGCAGTTGAACTGGAGGATCTCCAGAGGTCCCTCCAACCCTAACAATTCTGTGAAATATGCCCAAAGGTGTTGTGGGAAGAGTAGATAAATATGGCTAAATTAAGCTATATAAGTTGTATATTCAGAACTTATAAATTAAATCTCCAGAGGTCCATCTAACCCTAACAATTCTGTGATTCTGTGAAATGTGCCCAAAGATATTGTGGCAAGAGGAGATAAATATGGCTAAATGAAGGAATTTTTCTATATTCAGAACTTATAAATGAAATCCTCCATGTATTTAACTGAAAGATAGCTGCAGTAATAAGTCACTGGAGGAGAAAGCTGAGGAAAAATACATTTGATGTTTGTATTTTAAATGTGTCTCTATTTTTTGATAGCAATTTTATCAGAAATCTGAAGAGGATAGAGTTCCAGCTGCAGCTCTCACATTCATTTAGTTTTGCTGTTTATTATTTTTATTTTTAAAAATATGTAGTGCTGCTTTAATAGGGAGAAAATGGGTCAGGGTCTGTTAGATATTCAGTGTGTGGGTGGGAATCCTTTGACGTGCTTTCTGGGGAAGCCACTAACTTGGGAATTGCTGCTGAGAATCCAGGAGAACAAGATAAAATTCAGTCAGTAGCAATATATATTACAAGTAAACCCTTTCACGCCCACTGAAAGGAAGAGGGTAGAGAGGTGGCTGAAATCTGTTATTAATTAAGTAATATCATGGAAAATTTTAAGTATGAGAAACTCACTCAAAGCCAATGTAGAGGAAAAAATACATGCTTTGTAATTCTCTGAGCAGAATGAGAAATTGTACCCCAAGAGTATGGATAAATAGTGTAGAATTCCTCATGCAATTTAAATACCATTTTATTATAGTTTTAAAGTGATTTTGAGGTGTGAGGTTGCTTGTGGATTTTGCTTTCAGAGTTACACAAAGTTTGCAGAAAAAACGTGATAGCTCAGCTGTGCATTGTATGCTCTAGGGTGCATCATTCTGGGGCTGCAGGATCATGTCCAGGGAGGCTGCAGTTACTGGTGACCAGCATGGGACTCCAACAAGATGGGCTTCTGCTCAGAAAACCATTTATTCAACACAGGAACAAACTCAGATCCAGAGAGAGACAGCCCCAAACAGGAGCAGGGGGTGGGTTTTTTGGGACAGTTTAAGGTCAGAGTCTGATAGGGACATAGCAAGTGAGAAACCCCAGAGGCTCAAACGCAATCCCAACACCCTGGGCTGCCACCCCAGGAGGGTCTGGGGTGGGACAACTCTTCCTGAGCTCACAGGGCACATCCCCTGGGGCAGAGGGATGGAGTTGGCACTTCCCTGGCTTTAAAGCCATGCCTCTCACTTGAACAATGCTTATCTGAAACTAAATCTTTGCCTCCCTGGGCGAGGGCACCTCACAACTGCCCATTTTTAAAATGGAATTTTGATTAGGAACTTAGAATGTTTCTAAAACGTACACAATGGAAAACCCAAGCCCCCCACAAAGCACCCGTGGGACACCAAAAACATTAGCACCCAACAACAACACACATTAAGCAAACAAACACAAAAGGAACAAAACCAAAAACACACTTAGGACTCGGCCAGCAACTGGGAAAATCAAGCAGTGGTGGTAGTTAATAAAACATAAAGGTTTTTTAGTTCAGTCTCTTCCAGTTTTTGATTTTCTTCTTAGGAAGGGAGTAGTTCTTTGATCTCCTCTTAGGAGGGGCAGAGTTGTTAGTGTTCA
Organism: Cyanistes caeruleus; assembly: GCF_971803275.1. Classification (NCBI taxonomy): domain Eukaryota; kingdom Metazoa; phylum Chordata; class Aves; order Passeriformes; family Paridae; genus Cyanistes; species Cyanistes caeruleus. The sequence goes on along the minus strand of NC_141706.1, from coordinate 4,421,276 downwards.
GCCTTGGCTCTGGTGCTGGTTGCACATCCAGAAATTGTGTGGTCAGCAGGATCTGGGAAGTGATTGCCCCACCACATTCGGCACTGATGAAGCTGCACCTCAGGTCAGTTTTGGGTCCCTCACTACAAGAAAGACAATGAGGTGATGAATCATGTCCCGAGAAGGGGATGGAGCTGGGGAGGGATCTAGAACGAATGATGCGTTGAGGGGTGGCTAAGAGAAATGGGGGTGTTCAGCCTAGAGAAAAGGAGACTAAGGGAGGACCTTCTTCCTTTCTACAACTGTCTGAAGTTGTGTCAGTCTGTTTTCCCAGGTAATAACCATAGGACAAGTGTAAAGAGCCTCAAGTTGCACCAGCAGAGGTTTAGATTGGATATTAGGAAATATTTTGTCATGGAAAGAGCTGTCAAGCACTGAAATGGGCTGTCCATTCCACCAGTGAGGTGCTGAACTCATCATGCCTGGAGGACTTGGTGACATGGTGTAGTGGTGAACTTGGCTGTGCTGAGCTAATGGTTGAACTCCATCTTAAAGGTTTTTTCCAGCCTAACTGATGCTGATTTGGGTATCAGGCTTGTCCTACATAGCATAATTACAGAAATCTCACTCCAACATTACATCGTTTGAAACTGTAATTGAATAATTTGTATGTGCACGTCTTAATTTTCTTTTCATTACAGATTTAATGGATTTTGATTCGTTGTGTGGGCTGCAAAATCTTTACCTGTAGCCTGTAGTCTAGTAAGTTTAAGTTCAGAAAGTGTTTCTACCACTTTTTGCTGGGATGACTACAGACCATTTCCAATATTAGTTAAGTTTACTTTTCATATACTGGTTACTTAATAGACAGTTCTCCTTTCCACCCCACTGCAGGGGGAGGGAGTGGCAGAAGGGGAAGCAAGCAGCCGGTAGGTGGTTTGGAACACTGGGGAGCACCATTCCCAAACTGTGACACAATATTAAAAACATTCCCATTGGAAGAGATCTCAGGATGCCTCCAGACATATCAGGCAGTCAGTATGATCCATCTACTCATGTATATGAATTATCTTAGACAACTTTAGACATCCTTAGACAATGGAAGTGTAGGTTAAGCACCTTAATTCCTTTCTGGCTGAAAAAGCTGCACCTTTTAGACCATAGATGCAGATCAAGAAACAAAGAGACACTTCTGTTGGCTGTGTTGGCCAGCTGTGTTGGCTTTCTTCTATCACAGTTTTCCATCAGTGTTTCTAGGAATATTCTAAAATGCTAACTCCTTACATAATGAGAGGACCATCATTTAAGTTGATAGAGAGGGATAAGAAGCTTCTGAAATAATTTAAAACAAGTGCAAACCCATCTATGTATTGGTTAAGGAGATGGAGCTGAATCTGGGTGATTTGAATTCCTTTTTAAATACAAATGTCCAGATCCTTAATTTATTTTTAAGGACCTGTTAGTTCAATTTCATGGAATGCAATATCAAGTGTTACTTTAATCAGTAGTAGTTTCAGACATGTTAATTATATTCTTACTCTTTTTAAAAAGAGTATTATTCATCTATATCAGTGTGGTGTAAAAGTGCTCAGAATATCTTTAAAGTTTACTGTTACAGCTTTTAAACAAAGAGTATTTCTAAGAATTAAGCTTTGAAGATTAGTTTGGGTTGTAGATTTTTTTTTTTTCTAAAAGGAAAAAATGTTTCAATACCCATCAAGTAAATAATTATCATACTGAAATAATCTTTGAACTTCTATTATCTGTTAAGGAGACATCAGTTTTTTCTTACCACCAGTTTTCCTTCTTGGTTTTGATGATAAAGTTTCTTATGGGTGTTTAGATGACTTAAGGACTTTTGTATTGCTTTTGTAACCATCTCATTACTAAAATCCATGTAAATGATTGTAGAACTTAAATTCCAATTATTAGCATTTTACAAAGTATGTTTCAAAAATATTTAGAAATATCTTTTATAAACAGTTAAAGTTTTTTATTTTTCAGATGAGCAGTAGAGGTCTGGGTATATTTTCATTACAGTAACAAGAGCTTGCAGTTTGATTTTTAAAAAATAATCGGTGTTTCATAAAAAATAATTATACAGGATAATATATTTTCTAAAATTTAGTTTTTCATAATAACAGAACTCCTCCTGATGAGAAGGAGGAGGGGAATATAATAATTTCTAATCAGAAGGTTTTTGTACCTGATATCTGGTTGTCTACAGATCTTTTTTGTCTTGATAAGAGGATAGTATTTTCATATTCCATAGCAAGTTTGTTCTAGGCTGTATGTTTAGCTAATTTTTGTTCACATTTACAATGGGGCATTTACATTTACATTTAGGCTCTCTGCACAAATCAAGCTGGCATAAACTGTATTAAAATACTCCTTCTTGTATCAAACATTACAGACAAAAGTTTATTTCATCAGTAGATAGATGATAATTGTTGAGGATAGAAGACACTAGCAGTTTTCAGTGAAGATGGAAATTACATAAATGTGTAGACAAAAAGATACTTGTCACTTACTAAGAAAAGGTCAAGACTTGTTGGTAATTAAGATAAACATAATTTACTAAGTGGCTAACTTAAACAAAAAAAGCTGACAGTCTCTGATTCATAATCTTATTTTTTCTACTTTGATGAAAAGCAAAACAGGTAACTAAATAAAAATATTTGTAAACACATTTTTGTATCAGAAGTGAGCTTCACACTTCACTATGAAATATAAAAATGTACAGAGAAATTCAGATTATTTTAATGATTGAGTCATTGGGCTTCAAATACTGTTATTCTTAGATGCATTAGGATTATGCATATAGGTGACATAGACCATAAAAATGAAATACTTTGACTGCATAATTCTATTTTTTTCTTGTCATGATAATAAACATAATTTGCATTTTAATTTGATTTTAGTCTTTGTGACTCAGCTGTGCCAAGTATTGTACAGAATATTGAAAGGACTGAAAGCAAAATCAGGCAGTTAATTGCTGCTTTGTATTTGGATGCCTGATAAATTCATCAACTTAGCTTGATCAAGAAACAAAGATTTGGATAGAGAGATTTCAGAGGGTTTCTGTGTAAAACCTCAGTGGAAAAAAAAAATGTAATTTGGAATGGAAGTTGCCTGTGGCATTGTCACCTCTGAATGGTGCAAAGGTTTGAGACCAATATTGACTACTAAGTGGCCTTGACACACACAGATTTATAAGAAATAATACGAAGTGTCATATCTCAGCAGCACAATCTGTATTATTGATACTGTTTATACTGTCAGTCCTACTGTGGTCATGAGAAAACAGAGGCTGCTGCAATTTAAATATTTCAATATAAATTAGAAAACCAGAACCAAATTCTTTCTGATAATGATATCTAGATTGGCTCTTCAACTTTAAGAAGATCTATGCCACCTGCCTGGCTGGGAAAGAGGAAGATAAGGAGCACTTCTCCTTTCCCCCAAGCCTTCTGTGGGAAACCACCTTTTTTGTTTTTTCCCCCTGAAAACCAGCATCTTTGCCTCTCCAAAAATCTAAGAAGTGCTTTTGCAAAGCTTGGAGGCCAGCTTCTAAAACCCCCAATTTTCTGTGTCAGGGCAGGTTTAATCCACTGCTGCATTGTCGCTGCCCACCTTTTTGGATGACATGTACTGGCATTATCTTCTGTCAGTTTAAGGCAGTAGTTTATTCATGACTACCATCTCTTCCTAATGAACAGAGTAATTAGCAGCAAAAGGCAAGACAAAAATCTCATTCACCTGAGTATGAGAATGAGTTTTGGTTCCTTGCAGTACAGTCTGGATAAGGCTGGAGTGGTGTGTGGCATGCAGCATTTCAGTGGATTCAATCCATTCTGAAGTCTGCTTTTCAGTGGATGTTAGCACCTAGTGAGTGCAATATTAAGATAGGACCTTCTGGTATTTTGTGTGATGGTCTGACCTGCCACCAAGATGGCCAAAGATATGTTGGTGTTAAATAAAAGGACAGGTTGATGGAGTAGTCTGAAGAGGAAAAGGGTTTAATGTCAAAAACAGCAGAGTAAAAGCTGAACCACACAATGGGACACATCCAAAGACCCCAAAATGGGGTAGGTAGGATGTATTTATAGAGTAGGGTAAAGGGTGGAACCTGAGGGTGAGGATCCAATAGAAAGCAGGGATGAGGAATATGTAAAACATTACAGGGGCAACACAACCAATGGGAGTAAAGAGAACTGTGAACTTTCTAGAACTGGAACCTTATTAAGGAAACTCTATTAACATATTTTCTCCCATGGAGCAGTGATGCAGGAATCTTGCTCACCCTAACTGCAGTGTGGGTCTGGGCTGACTACAAGCCAATTTCCCAAGGTCTTTGGGCAGCTCAGCTCCCACAATTTAGTAGTGTTTAAGCCAAAAACTGATAATGCATGAAATTATGCTAGTACATTTTCATATTCTAAAAATAAATAATTTAAATTAATTTTCGACAGATAAGTAAAAATTATGTGTCACGAGAGAATTGAATGTGTAATTTTTTACTTTTCCAACTAGCAGGACCAAAAATGTGTGGAAATTTTGAATAATCAATACTGTCACTTTGTTAAGTTTTATGTTGCAGTAAATCTCCTTTTAGTTGAGTGAACTGACCATCTTGGATACTGCTTCAGTAGTATAAAGGGCAACTTCTTATTTCAGGCTAACAAAATTTGGGTATGTAAGGTGAAACTTTTTTATGCAGAAATTTACATCCTTAAAATTATATACATCAATACCAGCAGCTAAGGAAAGGCTGAATACAAAGGTTAATGCTATTGTGGTATTCTTTATCATGGTACTGAGGGGGAACCCCACAAATGGGTCTACTTTTACAGTGTGCTTAAGGTAGAATTTCTGTGTTGTGGTGTATGACTTGTATACTTCAAATGATCTTACTTCTGCCTGTTTGGAAAGCATACTGTGCCATGAAAAAACTCAAAATACTTTCCTTTTTAGCCTTCTAAATAACCCATTGAAAACATTCAAATAGATTAACAATAATATTAGCTAAAATGGATGGTAATAATGAGAAAATACATGACTGGTCATAAAACCAGACTTCGAGCTGGTTGTAGTATTTGCTGTATAGAACAAAGTAGATGAGAAGTCTCAAGTCATTCTTGTGATAGAAAATTCCACAGAATCACAGAACAGGTCAGGTTGGAAGGCACCACAGTGGGTCACTGCCAACCTCCCTGCTCATGCAGGGTCATTGCACAGGATTGTGTCCAGATGGTTCTGAAATATCTCCAGTGAGGAGACTCCACACCCTCTCTGGACAATCTGTTCCAGTGCCACCTGCACAGGGGAGAAGTTCTTACTCATATTCTGGTGGAACTTGCTGTGCATCAGTTTCTGCCCGTTGCTTTGTGTCCTGTTTCTTGACATCAGCGGGCAGAGCCCGGCTCCATCCTCTGACACCTCCCTCCAAATACTGACAGACACTGGCAGGGTCTCCTCTCAGCCCTCTCTTCTGGAGGCTGGGCAGACCCAGCTCCCTCAGTCCATCCTCATAAGAGATGCTCCAGTCCCTTCATCACCTTTGTTACCCTCCACTGGATCTGTTCCAGGAGCTCCTCGTCTCTCCTGTGCTGAGGAGCCCAGGACAGGGCCCAGCACTCCAGATGTGCCTCCCCAGGGCTGAGCAGAGGGGCAGGATCACCAGCCTGGACCTGCTGGCAGTGTTCTCCCTGATGCACCACAGGACACCCTTGGCCTTCTTGGCCACAGGGCACACTGCTGGCTCATGGACAATTTGTCATCCACCAGGACCCCCAGCTCCTTTTCCACCAAGCTGTTTTCCAGCAGGTCACTCCTCAGCCTGTACTGGTGCATGGGTTGTTCCTCTCCAGCTGCAGGACCCTGCATTTATTTCCCTTTGTTGAATTTGAGACAGCTCTTCCCTGTCCATCTGTCCAACCTGTGCAGGTCCCTCTGAAGGGATGCACAGCACTCGGGGGCTCTGGCCACTTCTCCCATCTTTGTGTCATCAGCAAACTTGCTGAGGGGGCATCTGTCCCTTTGCCCAAGGCACTGATGAGGGAGTTAAACAATCCTGGAACCAGCATTGAACCTTGGGGGACACCAGCAGTGACAGGCCTCCAGCTGGGCCCTGTGCCACTGGTCACAGGCCTCTGGGATCTGCTGGTCAGCCTTTTCTGCATCCACTGAAAGGGCTGCTCCTGCAGTCCACACTCCCCGAGTTCACTGATCAGGATATTGTGAGAGGCTGTTGGAAGCTTTCCTCAGGTTTAGGTAGAAAATATCTACTGCTTATTTCCTTCTTGCTCTTTCCAGGTATTTGGACATTTATGGGGTGCTGGGGAATTTAGCAGAATAGAACAGCAGACATGGAAGACATTGGTTTTCTTGGTCTCATTTGTTTCTTTGTTTTGCATGGTTGCATACTTGATGGATAAGGCACCAAAACTATGACTGAAGAAAACCTTGAATTCTGTTTCCTTGGATATTTTGCAGATAAAAAATGGAGTGAAAAAGAAATCTCTGTAGGCTTTTGATGTTAATTTGATGTCTTTTTTCATAGCCCTTTATTTGAGATACTAGTTTATTATAAATTCAGATCTATTGTAGCAAGAATTATGAATTTTAAAATGTTATTGAATTTTAAAAACTTAAAACTCAATACTCCTTTTGTGCAATGACTTCATGGCTTAAAATAAGAACTGAATCTCATTGTATAATCAGGGGAATTTCTTGCTTTCAAAGGAATATGTTTTCATTTTTAATTATCATAATTAATAAGATATTAAACATTGAAAAATGGAAGTGTGCAGAACCAAAAATGTCATGTTCTCCCCAATCTCTAACCATTGCTGCAGGAAGAAATGTTAGTATTTGGGTGCCAGTCTGGAAGCTTCTCAGTGATTTGGTGTTGCACATTTAATAGAACTAGATAAATACATGATAAAATTATGGTACATAAAACTGTTTATGCATTAATTCTGCATTCAGATGTGCTGTGTAAAGTCTTTAATTACTGAATACTTTTGAGTTTTCCACTCAAAATTTGATCCCCTGGCAGGCTGGACAGGTTTTTGTCTCTGGAAGGAAGCTCTCTTCTGCTAGACTTTCAGGTGCAAGTCACACATTGATCCATTGCAACCTTAAATCCAGCTTCTTGCCTGTTAATTGTTCATAGCTCTAATGTTGCCTGCCAAGGTAATAGAAGTGAAAACCCAAAAGTTGTATTAAAATGAAATTAAATATACTGTTTACTTGTTATCTACAGAGCCAGATACTTTGTCTTAGAAATAAATGAGGTTGATCCAGGAGTGTTTTACCTTAAATAAATCTGTGTTATCTGTTCTCACCTTGCTCTTCAAGGGCTGGGTATTAGTTTTCATGCAGACTTCATGTGTAAATTCCATAATGATGAAGGAAGGTCTGCCAGCCTGTAGTTCTCTGGAAGATCCTTCTTGACATTTTTTGAAGTTATCATGGCATTGAGTTTGTCACAGTCATCAGGGAGTTGCCTTAAAGCTGACAAAGGAGCTTCCTGATAGCATCAGCCAGCTCTCTTGGCTGATTTTCTTGACACATTCCAGTATGTGCCATCTGATCACATATCTGTGTACATGTCCATCTAACATTTCATCCTCCTGTACTGTGGTGTTAGCACATTTCCATCCTAGTCTGTGACAGTGGGAATTTGGGGCAGATTTTACCAGTAAATACTTAGGCAAAGGCTTTAATTGCCACAGCCTTTTTAGTGAAGTTTATTACCGGGTCACCTGTGCCATTCTTCAGTCTTCCATGTCTTCATGGCATATCCCTTTCCAGCTTTTGCTTCAGACAGGTTTAGGTATTCTTGATTCCAGCCCAGTGCAGTACAACTCAGTATTTCTCCTTGCTTCTTCCTCTTGCCCCTCTTCTCTTTGGCATAGTCAGTATTTCCCTGTTGAAGCAAGTTGGCATCTTGCTGTGGCTGCTGTGGCCTTTTGCTTTCATACAGGTGTGGATTCCCTTGCACTTTGCAGAAATTGTTCATGGGATTTGACCTGTTGTCCTGAGTTGCTTCTCATGTCAGGAGAGCCTTCTGTTTACCAGTTCCCTAAAATGGTTGAGGTCTCCTGAATGCTGTGATTTTTAGTTTGTTGTCTCCTTTGCTACCATCATCAGCAGTTTTGCCTAAAGACTTAGATGGCAGAGTGACACTGAGTAGCTTAGATCTAGGATCAATGTTGAAAAGTATTATTATTAGGTGCTTGTATTACTTTCATGAAAAAGAATCTGTTAATGCACCCTTCACTGTTATTCCTCCAAAATCTGAGGCTGTGTCAGGAGCTGTGACACCTGAGGTCAAATATTTGTGGAATATTTATTTCTTATACCAGAAGGTTTTTACCAATTCTTTATTTTTGTTGCTATGGGTATTGTATAGTTTACAACAAGTATTCCCTCTGGTCCTATATTAAACTGGCCTAGAACTTTCTTACTATGTAAACATACAGCATTAATCCAGTTTTCATGTACTTCTGTATTTGTTGTCTTTTTTTTTTCCCTTGTGGAAGGGTTGCTGATTCTCAGAAGGCAGTTAAAATCATAGAATCATTTACGTTGCAAAAAAGAATAATTTAGGTTGCAAAAGATTTCTAAGATCATTGGTTCCAAGCATTAAATCAAACACTGCCAAGTTCACCACTAAACCATGTTTTAAGTGCCACATTGACACGTCTTTTAAACACCTCCAGACATGGTGACTCAACCACCTCCCTGAGCAGCTGGTTCTGGTGCTTGACAACACTTTTGGGGAAGAAAACATTCTTCATATCCAATAAAAGCCTTCCTTGACATAACTTGGGATAATTCCTTTTCATCCTACTGGTTGCTGCTTAGAAGAAGCTACTAACCCCCACTTTACCACACCCTCCTTTTGGGCAGTTTTAGGGAGTGATAAGGTCTCTGTTTCAGAGCCTTCACCAGCATCACTGTGGCATGCAGGTTCTCTGTTAATAAATGCATGTGAAAGACCCTTTCTGATTCATTTCTTATTTAATTCCATTTTTAGGTTATAAAATGAATATAGTTTCTGATACTCTTAGTACTGAAAAGTTTGAATTGCTTTTGAGGAATAGAAGTTGTAATTTATTTGCTTGTCTTTGAAATACACTGCAGAGGAGAAACGTAGCTTGCATAGCACATCAATTACTGAAATGATCTCTCAAGATTAATTTAAGTCAGTTGTGTCACTGACAACTTTGTTGTTAGAGATGAAGTTGGATTTAGTTTCTGTTTCTTTTTAAAAATATTGGTTGTATTGTGAACATAAATGTTGGCAAACCCTCTAATAATTATGTCTGACCTGGAGCTGTTTGAATATGCCCTTTAAAGAAAAAAGAAACAACAAACCCATGAAACACAAAACCTGTACTGTAAATAATAAGCAACTTTATCGTAAGTTGAAAATAATTTTTTCAAACAACTGATGATAATTTTTTTTTCTGTGAATCACCTTGGGGGATTTTTGGGAGGTTCTTATGTAAACATAGAGCAGAGAGTGAATGGCATCTTAGAAGTTTGTTTCTTCACTACCTGTGATAAGGTTTGAAAAAAAAAAGAGTTGTGATTCAAGGTTCAGTGATTGTTAGTAAGCATTGCTGAGGGGGAGTGAAGCCCCTCTCTAAAAGTAGCATGTGGTCTTGGTATATGCTCTTACCTAGGCCAAGAGGGTATTCAATACTTATATTTGACTTTATTCTAGAATTAAATAATTTAAAGAGAAAAGAGAATTTTAATTTACTGGTTTAGCTCATATCCTAAGTCAACAAGGTTCATCTGCTATGCTCAACCCAGTCACAACTTGTAACAAGTTTAACACATATCTAAAGCATTTTTGTCTTGGGATATTTTAATCTTGAATGACAATTTCAGTAAAAGTTTTTATGAAAAAGAATGTGCTCCTTTTACCTAGAGCCAGAATGTTCTTACTGTTTTGGCTTTCTGACGTCTTTCTGCCCCATAATCAACTTTAGGAGGTACTGCAGGTGGTTTGGAGGTTGAGTGAATTAATAATTAATAAGGATTTACGTGGCCTTTGTGTCACTTTTTATTTCCAAATTGTTTGCTAACAAGTCACCTGAGGGCTTAAAATTGACCAGGACAATAAGCAGCAGGAGCCTGTGGTGCAGTTGATGCTGATGAACAAAGAAAATAAATTATAAAGTGAAAATAAGTATCATTGGTTGCACTAAATACTATAAAAAATTGTTTTTTTGTAAGGAATACAGAGAACCAATTCAAATAAAGATTTTTTTTTTGTTTTAGTTTTATGTAGAATCTAAACCTTCCTCTTTATATTTAATGCAACTATTATTCAATTTATCAAATGTTGCTGCATTGCTTTTGCTCAAGAATATTCACTCAAAGGGATGCCAGTATTATGTAATATTTTTTTCCTTTTCTCATTTTTCTTTTTTCTTTTTTCTTTTTTCTTTTTTTTCTTTTTTCTTGTTTCTTTTTTCTTTTTTCTTTTTTCTTTTTTCTTTTTTCTTTTTTCTTTTTTCTTTTTTCTTTTTTCTTTTTTTTCTTTTTTCTTTTTTCTTTTCTCTTTTTTCTCTCTTTTTCTTTTCTCTTTTTTCTTTTTTTCTTTTCTCTTTTTTCTTTTTTTCTTATTTCTAAGTCACTCTGGAGATTGCTATTGCAGCAGGAAGGCACTTACCTTCAAATATTTCAGGACTAGAAGAGCTCATCCATTTCTATGACCTATTGAAGGTTTCTGACTAATGGGTAGAGTTTCTTCTGCTCTCTCTCTCTCTCTTAAACCTTGTGATCCTTTCAAATAAGAGTAAATCATTAGTAAACATTTAAGTAATGATAGCTAGTGCCTTTGAAAGCGACAAAACTTCATTGAATGTGAAACAAGGAGATTTTTTTTCCTTTTGCCACCCTCCCCTCCAGGTTACTTAACTGCATCCACTTATATGTAGGAAAATCTTGTTTTTTTGAACAAGACTTGTGAGAAAATTTCCATTCTCATTCCAAAATTTTCGTCATAGACTTCCTACACTAATACTTACATAATATAGATTGTTTTAGTTGGTGCCACAGTTTACTCTCATTCTTCTAGAGGTTCTTACAATTCTTTAATCTTTCCTGCTCAAAGTTTAGACAGTGCAGGTAACTTGTAAATCCTTCAGCAGCCTTTTATAAGGATGGGATTTCATGTATGTGATCTTTGATCTGCAGTGCTGGAAGCTCTTTGAATTCCCTTTGCTTTGGAAACTGTATGTAATGGTATAAATGTCTTAATATTCTTGAATTCTAAACATTGTAGAGCCTACAGGTCAAAATGACAATTATCCCTATTCCTACACTACACTGAAGTTAATGTTGTTTCTTCAAACTTCTTTCTAGCCCTCTGTGTTAAGAGTATTGTCCTTTCCCTTCCCTGTGAATGCAGCCATATTTGCACATCCAAAACTTTTAATTTATTTAATTTTTTTTGGTAGAGGAAGGATTATGGGATTACTTAGGTTGGAAAAGAACTCAAAATCCAAGTGTTAACCCAGCACTTCCAGGTCCACCATGTTCCTAAATTCAAGTGTTAATCATTATGAATTCAGGCAAGTTCCTAAATTCAAATGTTCACCTCCATACATGCATCACAGTTTTGTCCATCATCTGGGTGGCTGAATCACTGAACCATTAAACTTTTAGTTAGTTATACAAGCACAGCCCAACGTTTCATCTTTTACAGAATGAAAGGATATTTTGCTTAATAGCTGCACTACAGAAGGCATTGAAAGACAAAGCTTCTTTCTACTTAATGTGTTTATTCAAGTGGGACTCAGAGATGCATTGTAATGCAGATTTTTACAACTTGAATTTTACTATACTCTCTTTTGGGTAAAGGTACTGTAAATATTTTTAAAATGTCACTTCCACTCAGAATTGCTTACTCTGGTTTTGGCCATATGTTTTGAAAAACAAAAGAAAAATTATTTCTGCCTTGTTGAGCCCTCTCAAATCTAAGTAAAAGGATATCATGAGGTAGAAAATACTATTTTTATACCCTCTGTCACCTTTGTTAACATTTTATTAGACATAAATCATGTAGTTCCAGGCTGCATAGTGGCAATATGGTTCACTGTGTGTTCTATTTTTATAACTTTATTTAAAACTGACATGTAACTTGCTGTACCTGAAACCCCAAGTGAGCCAGTTATTGGAGTGTAACAAAGTTTTGACGTCAGAAGTGCTATTTATTCCACTGGCAGCCATTAGCGATGCATTACCCTTTGGCACTCGTGTTTTCGGAAACACGGTTAAATTTTTATGACTGGGTCTAGCCAATTAGGATTCTTTCTCAAGATAGAATTAAGGGAAGAGATCTTTTTTATAACTTGCTAAATGTAGCTTTCCAGAAACAACATAATAAAAATACAAATGATTGCACTCAGAGTTCCCAAAACATTCTGTTGAGCCACACCTTGGCTCGCCTGCTTGCTGTACACGTGTCTTTGAGAGGCAGGGGTTAAGCTAGGCTGCCTTGTCAAATGCATGAGCCTGTATTAGAATTTAATGTAATTACAGCTGAGTCATCCTCTCAGGTCAGTCTGGGAGCTTCAGTAGGATGTGAGAGAGGCCAGTGACTTCAGGTGGAGAGAATTGGGGAGGTACAGGAGGTGTGGAGGAAAATCTTGCTTTTCCTGGGCTTGTCAAGAACAAATGGCGAGCAATTTCAGTGGAGGCTTCTCTTGCTGCCTTTTTCCTCAAAAAGCTGACCTTAAGCAACACCAGACTTAGGAGTGCATATCTGTAGGCACCTCATACAAAGTGGGATGGAGCAGCTGCATGAGAGGGTGCTGTGGAATTCCGAGGAATATGTGATTCCTCGTTGGTTCACTGTCTGTATTCTGGCAGTAAGAAATGCCAGAGTCCACAAACAGAACCTACAACAGATACGTTTTCCTTCTGTGTAATTTTTGGTGTTCTTCTCCTGAGGGCTTGCTCATGTGCACTGTGTATTCAGGCATGAATTTAGAGTTGCCTGTCAACAAAAATTACAAAATGCTTGTTTGTACGTGTTACTTTACTAGTGTACTGTGGATTTGTTTTGAAGAGAATGCTCTTTTACATAAAGTTATTATTTCATTCCTGCACTTCATTAATGATCTTGTGTTCTTTATATCAGTAGTGAAAATATTGCCAGCTTTTGTCATAGGTTGTTTCCTGCAGAAAAATGCTTCTCTTTAAGGCTCTGATCTTTATTGTAATAGGACAACTTTAATATGTTGTGTAAAAGGTTGTGGCTGCAATCTAAATTTGGCAGCTACATCCTGATTTTCCATGTAAGCAGAAGCTGCTTGATCTTAAAGTATCAGCTATCTGCATTTATGTGTAATTTAGTTATAATATGATTTCCAGGTGAGCAATCATTTTTTTGAGCAACCATGAGAGGGAAAATTTTGGTTTCTAGTTCTTGTATTTCACATGTGTGGAACCTTTGACATCCCTCACTGCTATCTCCTGTAATTTGGATATTTGTTCTGGGTGCAGCACATCAGAGGCTCTGCTGTCTTTTACCAACCTGTTTTAGTGTCTTTACCAATGGAGACAAATATTTTTTTTTGCAGAGCAGTGACTGAGAAAATTGTTGAAGCTTGCCAGGCAGAAAAAAGTAGTTGTGAGGCTTGAGAAAGAAGGGGTTGTTTGAATGGTAAGATTGCCTAGGAGGTGACAGAATTTGGAGACCATCGAAACAAAAAGGAGAAAAGCTATGCTTGATTCTAGAAGAGAAGGAAAACTTCAGGAAGTGTTTTCAGTTTCTGTGGGAAAAACAGGAAGGCAGGAGAGAGAGAGAGAGGATTTAATTGCCTACTAATTTTATGAAGGAGACATTTAGTCTTTCAGAAAGTGATGGGCCTTGTTGGTTACTTCTGTGTGCTCATTTGTTTTACATCTGTCCAAATCTTCACTCTGTGTAGTCAGTGCTGTGACATGTGAAAGTTTGTCACGTCAAAAAACTCAGTTTTCTTTCTGTATGATCCTTTCAATATTTTCTTTAAAGAAATTTTCTGGTGGAGACACCACTTGTTTATGCTTTTGGGTTTCATGAAGAGCCTTTGCTTCTTGGAATATGCACCTTTTGAAGCTGTTAGCTATCTGCTTTTTGGTGCCTGAGTGGGAATGTGAATACAAGACTGACTACTTCTGAAAGATGAAAAACTGCTTTAAATCTCAGATTTAAGAATTACACTCTTATGTTAATCCAGTTTTAGGATTACAATTAAATATTTTACCTGCATTTTCCTGGGTGCTTACAGATATTTAGGCAATATTTGGAACAGTAACTTTTGGATATTTGAATAGTGATTGTAGAATTTCTCCTATTACTACACATGCAAAAATCAAAGGTAAGATCTCTTGGAGAATGTTATATAAAAAAGAAAATCAGAGTAATGATTTGTAACATTCTGAAGTAACTGTTCAAAATTAATTTGTAGTTAGGCTATTACAACCTGCAAAATCTAGATAGCTACTATGTGGGTATTTCTAATAAGCAAGTTTTTTAGATCATGAGCTCAGGTTCTTGAATGAAGAAATTTTCAGTGCAGGAACTGCCTGTAAGTACAACATGTATTTGTGAAAAGCCCAAACCACCAAAACCAGTAATTTCCTTTCTCATATGTTGTTACAATACAGGCAATAGTTGCACAGCTTCACTGTAGTTTTAATTCCTGTGTTTTTTTTCAGCATTCCTTCATTCTTTTCCCCCTCTCCCCACAACAGGTACTTTTATCACAAATGCTAGGTTTTTAGATTAATATGCTGGAGAAAATTAATCTCTTTCACTGTAGTAAGATCACTGTAGTAATCTTTATGGGAGAATATCTGTAATTCAGCTACCATGTATTCTCATTGTCACAGGAATGAACAAAGTATGTAACAGGAAAGCAATATTTGACAGTGATAATACACAAACCAATTTCAGATGGACTGTATTTTCTTAACATTTGCTGTTTAATCAGAAACTAGATTAAACTAGACATGCAAGTTCCACCAGTGATTATATTTAAAGTCCAGTTGATGAGGCATTGTAGTGGAAAGCTTTTTGAGAGGAACTGAAGTCAGTGTTTCAGCCCTCTAACTCCAATTGTTGCTTGGTAGAACTTGGTTTAAGTGTAATGAGCTTAAGAGGTTGATTTTCATTTGTGCAGAATTGTAAAATTTTGGTGATTTCATAACATTTAGGTGGGATTTATTTGTAATGAACATGAATGTATTCAATTTGATCATTGCTTGTTCATAACTATTTGTGTTACACACTGGAAAATGATAAATAATAGCAAGAAATAAGGATCCTAAGTAAAGACAAAATTTCTTACCCCTAGGAAGTAGGAAACATTTTTTATGTTATGTTTTCTGTGATAAACACCTCTTCAATATCCACAGACCATAGAAATAATTATGTAGCAAGAATACCTATGGGATTGCCTTGGTACTTGTAGAAAAGCAGGGGGGACAAATATGGAAGAGAGCAGGAAATGAATGAAGATGTAGAAAATTGGGAAAAGACAGCAATTAAAAGGTAAAAAGCAAGTCTAGAGGACAAAAGCTGTATGTAAGTTCTGATGAGAAAAATGGAGCATCAGAAAAGTTCCAAGAAGACAAGTGGTTTGAATAATTCATGACTGAAAGGAATATTACGAGTTAGAGATAAAATGAATGGAAGAGATGAAAATATGGAATATGACAGGCAAAATACAAAGGACACAAATTAAATAACAGCTGACCATTCAACAGCAGCAGTTAAAATTCATGGTTAAGTCAGAGATAGGCAAAAAAGAGCTTTATATGGGCTTCAGGGTACATCTTCAGGATGTCTAGTTCAAGGTGGATGTATTGACTGAAGGACAGATTTTGGTCTTTGGTATAGAGGGGGAAAAAACCAAAACTGTGCATGGTTGTGCATTTCAGCCTGGCTTCATTTTCTACTCTACAAAAGCATATATGGCATGTCTTAGAGTTGCCATGGAAAGTACTGTGGCTTTGCACCTCTCTGTCCACTTCAGCATGAAATCAATCACTGAAAATGCTTCTGAGTGTACACTGGTGCCTTCAGACTTGAGTGGAAATTACCCACTTTTCTTTTTTTTTTTTGGTAACATCTGTCTTCATATGATCAGCTTTGAGCTAAAATTTTCAATTTCCAAAATAAATTATGGGTTCTGTATGTTATACCTATTTTTTTAAAAAAAACCCCTAGTAATAACTCATGAAATAGTTTTGGTTGGAAGGGAACCTTAAAAATTGTCTAGTTCCAACCCCTCCTCCATGGGCAAGGATACCAACTATTGGCATCCTTCTTGAATATAGTTTATTTTATATAATATAGTAATATTATATAAATATTTATATAATAAGTATATATTTTTATATAAATATAGTCTGTTTTATATAAACTGCAGCTTATTAGAGGGATACTGGCATTCACAATACTGAAAGGTGAAATGTCAAAGATGACTTTTGTAGATACAAGCAGAAAGGTTTTTGTTTGTCCAAAATCTGTGTAGTTAATGCAGAATACCACTTTGCAATAGACTGAACAGAGCAAGCTTTATGATCTCTTCATTTCAGAAGTCCTATTTGGGATACTGTTGAGCATGAAGGGGACTATTCTGCCTGTATTTCTAGTACAAAGAAATAAAATACTGGTAAGGTA
Organism: Cyanistes caeruleus; assembly: GCF_971803275.1. Taxonomy (NCBI): domain Eukaryota; kingdom Metazoa; phylum Chordata; class Aves; order Passeriformes; family Paridae; genus Cyanistes; species Cyanistes caeruleus. The sequence goes on along the minus strand of NC_141706.1, from coordinate 4,404,595 downwards.
AAGAACCCCCTGATGCAGTTAAAGGAGTATCAGGGGATAAGACAGAAGAAAGACCAGAATGATACAGGCAAAAATTTGATCAGTCACTTCTCCAAAGATGTGAAATCAGATGTTACCAACTGGAAATTTAACTGCAGTTTTCCTGATCAAGCTTAGCAATGAAACAGCTTCAACCCTGAATGATTTCCAAAAGAAAATTCAAATAAAATAAATCAGGGATGTTAGAATCAAGGGTTTTAAGCACTGTCAATAAATTGTAAAATTGAAACAGAATCTAATGTACTTTTGGAATTACTGAACACTGTTTGCCTTTCCTCTTCCTAGAAACATTCCATAATAACAGGAATTGCATAAATAATGCTTGGCATGCAGAATGGCTGAATACTGATGCCTTTTTAATAACTTCTTACAGAAAGAACCATGATATCCCCTTCACCTTTCTTATTCATAAAGAAAAACAAAGCACAACTTCCAGTGTTTCCATATGACTCATGTTTTCTGCCCACTTTTTTGTTGGTCTGTGGATCTCTTTCAGTTTATTGACTGCTTGTTTTAAAGCACTTGCTGTAAGATTTGGCCCAGTTCTTCTGATGATACCTAATTAGTTCAAAATCAAAGTTAATTGACTCTTAATTTTGATTATCAGACTTTTGCATGTTTTTCCTAGTGGATGCATCTATAAAGAAGCTGTGCCAGATCCTTATTGTGCAGAGTGTGATTCTACTCTTTCTTCATTTCAAACCAACCCTGATGTTTGAGTTGAGTAGTTGTCAGAGTGATCTCCATATTTAGAGAAGACCCCAATGTGGTTTTGACATGATTTAAGCCTTTGCCTGAATCGTTTGGCTCAGCTCTTTCTTTGTAAGATGCGTGATGCGAAACAGCTATAATGAAGTGAACATGCCTTTTATCTAATAGCACCAGAACTCTCTGATAATCTTTTTGGCAGACAGTGTCTTCCATAAAGTGGTAATCTGTGTATCAGATAATTCACCCATTTTATGGGGAGAGAGGCTATGATGTCAGGACTGCTTTATGTGGAGAAGTCAGCACAAATGCATGAATGTTGAACAGTCAGACTCGCAGTGGAAGGTTTCTGGGCGACAGTTTTTGGATTCTTTTTTAAGACAGAACAATAGCTCTGGGATCACTTGAGGATTACTTTTATAAATCAAATTGAGCTATACACTTTGTATCAAATCTAATAACCATACTGTGAATATAACACAGGAGTCATTGGTATTGCAGGTGGTGTGTGGGGATGAAATTTACTGCACCAAGTTCATGGCAGTGCTTTGCAGAATGGAACCGAAGGTTTGCTTGTCCTGACATTAATGACTTCCAGTGGATGGTTCTATTGAATTCTGTTTGATTTTATTTGATATTTTGTTATTGAAAACATGGTGTCTTTTAAAGTTCTTTTAAAGAAGCTTTTCAAATGGAGTTATGCTTACTCTTATGGTATGCCACCTTAGGGAAGAGATACTCTAGGTAAGGCATTATACTGCCAAAATGAAATAGAAAGGTGTTTCTTTAGCATCTCCCATGGGTGATTTGAAATGTTACCAGGGCACATTGTAGGAGCACCAGTGGAGTCATCTACAGTATTTTGAAGAATTTAGTGGATTACCCATGGTTATGCATTGACAAAGGGACATTTATTCCAAATAAAAGGTTATTCTTTTCACTTGAAGTGCTGGTATTGGTATTTATAATGATTTCAGTAGTTCAGCTTGTGAATGAAATACATTTGTATAGTAACAAAAATGAGATTTTCTTCCAGTGAGAGTTATTCTACTCAGTAATGAATACTTTTTACTAAAGAGTATTGTAGCAAATAGAGAGCAATGAAATTCAATTTACTGTCACTTCCAAAGAAAACCATAATAGATCTGAAAAATCAGCTGTTTTGTGAATGTGCAAAAATACTGAGATGTAAACCAGTTTGTGTTTAGAGCTTGATTCTTAAATTTTTCATGTCATCAGGTAACCATGAGCAATTGTTTTATATCCTGCCAAGAGTCCAACATCAAAAACTCTTACGTCATAAATTAGTAACCTGATATGGGAAATGAAGCCTGCTTCTAGTGTACATGTAAATGATTCAGGAGTAACTGTTTAGCTTTCTAAGTGACAAAATACAACTAAGAATGAATCTTCCAGAGGTATGTCAAGCAGCTCTTGTTTTATTATTTCATAAAATACCCAGTTGCTGTATCTGAATTTCAAGTTTATCTTGGTAATTCTAGGAAAAAAACGAAAAAGAGGATCAGTGATCTCTTGTAGTATTTTTGAAGACTTAAATAATTGAAAACTCTTTGCCAACTTTATGAGCAATTTGCATGAAAACTTTTCACCTACCTGAAGGGCTGCCATCGAGCTGGAGTCTTCTGGAGTTTCTGAGACTCGAATTAAAAGGCAGGAAATTCCAATTAGATGTTACAGTGAAAAAAAAATGGCCATAAGGATTGTAGAGGTTTCCTGGAGAACTTGTGGAGTATCTTTGGAGATGTTCAAGGCTCAACTGGACCTGGCCTTGAGGAACATCTAATTAGGTGTGCACTGAGTTTTGGACTAGAAGACCTCTGGAGGTCTCTTTTGCAAATTATTATCTAATTCTGTGATTCCTAGGTAAAAAAGATGTCTCTTTAAAAAAAAAATTCTCTATAACAGTCTGAACATTTTTGGATCAAGTGGATACTTGCCTAATTCCAGTTTTGGAAAACTTCACTTTAAATAAATGCTAAAGTAGACTGTAGTTGATTTCTGAAGGCTGTCAAGATCATGTTGTGTATTTTCTAGCACCAGGAACAGCTTTCATCTTAATGTGAAAATTACCTGGAACTATTTTACTTATAAGATCTTACCCTTTAAAAAAACCTAGTAAATTAATAGAAAGTACTTGTCTAATTGAGGAATCAGCTACTATATACAAAACAGATGGAAAACTGTTCTTAAACATAGAGTCCCAAGCCATGGAGCAGAAGGTTAAAATGTTCTTAGATGTGCCCATCCTTCTTTATTCTAGTTGGATAGAAATATACTTAAAAATAGCACTGAAGTAAGTTGAGTTTTGTTTGGGGGTTTCTTTTTTATCTCCTTTTATATCACATTAAGGTTAAAATGTTCTTAGATGTGCCCATCCTTCTTTATTCTAGTTGGATAGAAATATACTTAAAAATAGCACTGAAGTAAGTTGAGTTTTGTTTGGGGGTTTCTTTTTTATCTCCTTTTATATCACATTAAGTTAATGCCTTTAGACTATTTTATTGCACCCTATGGAGAAGCTGACACCTGAACTTTTGAACTATTGAACTTTTCCTTCAAAAATGATCTTCAGTTGTTGATCTTGGGTTCCTGCTTATCCTTTGGTGGCAGCAAATGGATTTGGAAGTCTTATGAATTAAGAAATAAAAAAGGGCTAAAAGTAATTTTATCTGAGAGCAGTGTATTTTTTGAGTTTGCTATTAGAAAATAGCACTTGCCAGTCAATATCAATGTTATGTTTGGTTAAAAAATCTCCAGTAACTGCTTTGGGAAAAATTAAGAGAAAGAAGCCTTTTCAATGCCAATATTGTATTTATGCATTCAGTTTAGGGGTTTCTAAAAATAAAAGGAATAGTTTATACCTAAGGGGTAAGTTATTAGGTTGGAGTGTGTTTATACACATGTAAAATGTGTAATGTGTATATGTCTTGATAAGTTTACATAAACATTTTCAGAGTGAACTTTTCAATGGGGAATTACAATAGCTGTTCAAATATAAACATGCTGTAAGAGACTTCTACATCACTGAATCCAATTGCATGGTATTATAAGCCACTGCATAATTTAATCTCCTTCACTGTGCTCTATCTTAAAAGTAATTAGGAGTTCTATATGCAGTGTTTCAGCTACTCCAGAGTCTAATTTTTCATTAAATTAAACTTTTTTTTAAAAATTTCCAGTTAAAGCAGTTACCTAATTTAATTTTAATTGAAGTAAATTAACTAATAGTTTATTAATATCTCTTAGCTCTTTTCTCTCCTTGGAATTTAAAACACTGCAGAATATTGACATATATTCTTGACCTTCTATTTTGTAGGCAAAACAAATCTGGGATTTTTTTTATCCTCTCATCTCATATTCTCTCATTTCTACTCATCCTGTTCTAGCTCCTTTCTGCCAGTTCCACTCTGAGTTGTTCCCTTTTAGACAAGGCTCCCATAATGACATACCACACTCTGGATAAAAGTTCTTACCATTAATAATTCTTTTCTATTCCAATTAAGACTTCTGACTTGTATATTGTAGGGTTTTGTTTCCCTTTTCACAGCTGTATTCCTGCTTCTGTTTACTGTTCAAATGATCATGTGGTCAAATAAAGCTTCCTGGTCCTTTTCTTCATGGTTATGTCCAGATGATGAGCTTCCAGCTCATGCAAGGGTTTTTTTTCAGGCCCTTTAGTATTTATTTTCACACATGATGCTTTGAACTCGTCACATTTTTCTCTGGTAATATTTTAGGAATGTTGCCATCCTTTACTGGGGTACATGCAACAAATTTAGACTGACATTGCCCCTTCTAGGTTAGAAAGCTGCTACAAGTGGTTTTTTTTTTTTTGTTTATGGATTTGTAAGGATCATGTCTCATGATACTTTAGATGGAGTTATGCAACAGCTTCTGTTCTCACAGTCTGCCACATTTCTGTACTTCCATATTATTTCTTCTATATGTTATCTTTTTAACTGTTGATTATGTACCTGTTTCATTAACTTTCAAATTTGCTAGAGCTAACAGCATTTTTTTTTTACCTTAGGATATTGCCTTGTTTACCAAATGGGGTAATTTTTTTTTCCTTTTTTTTTTTTTCAATGTATCTCAATTGAATATATTTTCCCAGTAGAGAGGAAAACAGCAATAATTTAATATTGTATGTGTACTTCCAGGAGCAAACATTATTCAATTGAAAGTTCTGTTACTTCTCCAGATTCTTACAGCTTCAGACTTTGTTGTAATCTGCAGTGGCAAGTAACTAGACTGCATGTAGTCTCTGTGAGTAAAAAATAATGTTATTGAGACTGGGATATTTCAGTAAAAACATTGTTATTTCTGATATTTACTTTAAAGTAAATTTACTTAAAATTTGCACTATTTCTGCATGTTCACTTTGTAAGAAGGAGGTTCATTTGAATGCAGCATTTCATGACTTGTATGAAGTAAAAATGTCACTACAGGAAACACTCAATGTCAGGATATATCTGGTGAACTGCATTTAAATTTCTCAGCTCTTATTACAAGGCACTTAATAAATGAAGTAACAGAATTAGAACTTAATATAGAGTGGTCTGTATAATTCCACATGGATACTAATTGGTGGTGTCTAAAGAGCAGCAAGATGTTCATGGTTCCTGAGCAAACTAGTTTTATTTTTATGATTGCTTTCTGAAATTTAATTTTTTTTTAACTAAAAAAAAGACCAGGGTCACTCGGAAAGTGAATTGCTGCCAGCTTATGTTTTAAGGCAGCATTTTAAATCAAAAGCATTCATAAAATTGGTAATATTGTATTCTTTTATGTAACCTCAGTAGTTTTCCAAAATTTAATGCTTCCTATTGTAATTAAAGTTATCTTAAGGGATATACCTAACTTTGCAAGTGCAATATTTGGAAATCATTACTTTCTTGAGGTTTTTATTTGATGTACTAGTAAAATTCTACCTTTAAAGTATGTATATACATATTATAATCTTTAGTGGGATTAAGCACATTACTTTCTTTCCAAGATTGGATTGCAATGTTCTGAGAAAAAAAAAATATACAGATTTAATTTTGATTTTAAGTGTTTCATAGTTTGGAACAAATTTTCAGGGTTTGTAAATAGAGAAGTAACAAGTACTATTTAACAAGGTAAAATTGTGTAGAGAGTGAATAGTAGAAGCAAAGCAATCTTCTGGTGTAGATTTTCTGCCTGGTTATAGGGGTCACTCTGCTCTCCTTTCGAAGCTCTGAGCTCACCAGTGCAGTACCACAAGGATATGTGGATAGAGCATGCAGCTTAGTTATTCATAAATTACCAAAATAAGCCAGTAAAGTGCTGGCAGGATTGCTGTTGATTTCTGGTTAGGCTATGTTACCTAATAGAGCAAAAATGAAGCTTGTTCTGGGGAGCAGCAGAGCCTTCCAAGGCAGCAGGTGAAAAGACATGTGCTAAGTGGTGTGGCAAAACACATTAGGATTACTTCTGTAGGCTACGAGCTGCCCAGTGACTACTGAAACACTGGGCTTGTTCTTGGAAACTTAATGCACACTGATGGTTAGAAGAGCATGCTAAAAACTACTGGGAAAAAAATAGAGAACAAAATACTGAATAGTAGCCTTTTAAACCCATTCTATGATTGAATTTTTATGCAGAGTTCACGTTCCCTTGTCTCAAAAAGGGTAAGATCTGGTATGAGCAAAGGTACAGAAGAGCAAACTGTAACTTGTAGCTGAGTGATGCCCCTATTTCACTTCTGTCCTTATTTTGCATGCTTTTGTGTTCTGCTTCTCTTATTTCTCCTCCCCACAATAAGGAGCATATAGCTGGGAGATGTGATGTTGTCCATGTGGTAGGCAGAGAGTTTAATGTTTGAGGTGAGAGTCAATTAAATCTGTAGATTTGTAAAATTGTTCTTCTGTGACATAACTTAGCAAAGAATAACAGGAAGGAAGAAAAAGTTACTTGTTTCATTTGTAATAAATTCTCGATGCCAGATGTATTTATCCTCAGTGTTCTAAAGTTTAACTGCTGTTTCAAACAAGGAAATGGTTTGTCAAAGATAGAATAGTTAATTACTGATTTAAATTAGACAGAAACATATTCAGAAACCACTATGTTGCAGTGGGGAAAAGTAGGTACTAGAGAAATACACTTTCTTTTGTTCATTTAACAAATGAGACAAAGGAGAGGCAAGTTCTTGTCTTTTTAATAATATTTTATATACAGTATTTTGGTCATTGTACATACCTGATCACAATCAGTAATTGATCAGTAAAGCTGATTGAATGATAAATCTGATTTTATGCCTTGTCTCCAGTCTGCAATACAATTTCAGATTCCTCTGAGGCTGTGTTAACACTGGAAAAATGTGATCTGCCCCTTTCCTGCATATTGAAAAAAATTCTGTCTACAATGATTTTATTATTCTTATATTCATGGACTGAAATTTTGTGTTCCTGATGTTAATTTGTACTTTTCTACATGCTGGTGTATATCCAGAATTTCTTTCTGTATTCTACTGGCTTTTGGCAACTGATTTAAACAGATCTTTTCTTCCTTCTGTGGCCAGTAGCAACATTTCTTTGAGTTCAGTAAAGTACCACTGTGTCTTTAATGAAATTGTGAATTTTTATGTGAGCTGTTGTGGACTGGAGAGGCAGTTTTTGTCAAGCTGTCTTTTAAGATGCTAGTAGAAAAGGAATAAGGATATAATTATTAACATTTATCAACTCTAAACTTGCTTTGCTGTGTTTTCTTACAGTGAAAAAAATGATCTTAAAGCTTGAAGGATGAGTTGGACATTCCCCCTTAAAAAGTGGCTCTGCAAAGGGTCGGCAGAAATGTCCAGAAAAATCCAACCAAACTTCTTGCAGTGTTAAAGTGATAATAGTGTTTATTATGAGAGGTGAAATAAGTGATAGATACATACTGGTTGTGCTAGGGCAGTTAAAATTGGTAATAAAGCTGAGGGTCATGATGAATATTTGGAAGTCCTGATGTAAAAATGAACTCAGCTGTTCCTGCTTCTGTGCACTGTAAGACTGGTTTGTCCTGTCTCATGCTGTAAGGCAAAACTAAGATATATACACCTCCAAATGAAATCCCTAGATGGGGCAGTGTAAAGTCAGAGAAACTATGACTTTTCTGAGGGTGGTGTCTTACCTTCTGAATTGTTGTGTTTTACGAAAGACAAGAAAATCACCCTGACAGCTTGGTTTTCTTTGCACATCTGAATGATGACAGCATATACATATTCTACATATATTATGTAATAAAGGTGTCATGCATAATGATGTTACATATTTTGTAGCAAAGGCTTTAATGGCTAGATGCAATTGCATAAAATTTGTTCTTATTATGCAGCAAAACTTCGTGTTGCTTAGAAAACTAAAAAATACATCTATTCAAATTTTGGTGGGATGTAATTTTGAAATTTGCCTCAATCACTGGTCTTACTCTGTTAGTCTTTTGTTTTCTCAGAAAAAGGAAAAGAATTGCCTTTTCAATCTGTAATTCAGCAGGAAACATTGTTCATTAGGAACTTAAATTTTAATATTTGTTTTAATGAGCTCGAGTATACCTGCTATGGAAAACGTCTAATAAAATTTTGGATGTACTCAAAACCGTCTTTGATATTTCTGCTTTTGGTTTAAAAATTGCATCTTTTCCTTTGGTTGAAACAGTGTCTTCTCCAGTAGATTCTGCTGAAATTGTGTTAGTGGACAGAATAGTGGAGTGGAAACTTCATACAGAAATAAAAATGAACATTTAAATAGCGAGCAATCTGTTTCGAGCAGCTCTGCTTGAGAGGTTGTTAGAAACATTTTTGGGGGCATGGTGTCAATGACAGGAGGAGTAAAGGATTGCATCATTTTAAGAATGTGGCAGAGTAAGGAGAAGAGGAAGTTTTACTGGAAGCTAGAGGAGAACAACTGAAGCATGAAATAACTAGTTCCATGAGGGTTTGTAGAAGAGAGATACACGGTTGGCAAGAGGAGGAAGAAAAAGGCACCCTTGGGATAGCATTTCTGACATTGTAAGATGCTCAGTGTGCTACAAGTCAATGCAAAAAGGAAGGTTGGTTGGGGTTGTTTTGGTGTTCAGGTTATGTGGAGAGAAGTAGTTGACTTTTCAAATGTATCCGTACCTTTTACATGTCCTCTGCTGTTAAGTGGGAATACATGGCATGTAAAAGTTTACCAATTTAAAAATACTTAAAATGACATTTCAGTGATCTTCACACAGAGTACAGTTACTGTTATAGCCCTCAGATTTGAAGATCTTAACTTGTTTCTACGGAAATTGCTTTTTACATGTGCTTTTTCCAGTTTTCAGGTCTTTGTTAATCAGTAGCTGAGATTTCAGTTTGTAAGTTTATTGCACAAAACCCAGCCTAGACTGAGTTGTTAGTTGTCAAGTAGACACTGGGCTTTTCATAGATCTAAAATTTATTTTTTTATGAAACTAGAAATATAATGACACAGTTTGTTTATAAGGTGATAGATGTCACAATTTTTGGTTTTACTTTTTTTCTTGGTGGTGTGGGTTGACTCTGGCCGGATGCCAGGCACCCACAAAAGCCACTCACTCCCTCCTTCCTTCTCTGCAGCTGGACAGAGGAGAGAAAATTTAACAAAAGGCTCATGGATTGAGATAAGAACCAGGAGAAATCACTCATCAGATACCATCAAGAGCAAAACAGGCTCAACTTAGAGATATAAAGTAAATTTATTACCAATAAAATAAGAGGAGGATAATGAGGAATAAAATAAGCCTGTAAAAACACCTTTCTTCCACCTTTCCCTCCCTCCCAGCTCTACCACCTGCCCCAGCAGAGCAGGGAGACAGGGAATGGGGTTATGGTCAGTCCATCAGCTGTGGGTTCTCCCACTGCTCAAAGAGAGTTGTTGTTCCCCTGCTGCACCGTGGGGTCCCTCCCACGGGAGACATTTCTCTGTGAACTTCTCCAATGTGAGTCCATCTGACAAACAACAGCTCTCTGCAAACTGCTGCAGCCTGAGAGCCTCCCATGAACCTCACAGTCCTCCCAAAGCTGCTGTGGTGTGGGTCACTCTTCCATGGGGTGCAGTCCCCCAAGGACAGGCTGCTCCAGCCTGGAAGCCGGGCCCCCTCTCTCCACCCGGTTTGCCAACAGATCCCAGCTCCTCCAGGCATCCCCTGCTCTGGCATGGGCACCTTCCCCAGGGGCTGTGGGTGGATCTCTGCATCCCCCATGGATCCCCAGGGGCTGTGGGTGGATCTCTGCATCCCCCATGGATCCCCAGGGGCTGTGGGTGGATCTCTGCATCCCCCATGGATCCCCAGGGGCTGTGGGTGGATCTCTGCATCCCCCATGGATCCCCAGGGGCTGTGGGTGGATCTCTGCATCCCCCATGGATCCCCAGGGGCTGTGGGTGGATCTCTGCATCCCCCATGGATCCAGGGGCTGCAGGGGCACAGCTGCTTCACCCTGGTCTCCCCACAGCCTGCAGAGGAATCTCAGCTCTGGTGCCTGGAGCACCTCCTGCCCCTCCTTCCCCACTGACCTTGGTGTCTCCACGTTGTTTCCCTCACATGTTCTCACCTCCTCCTCTTCTCTGGCTGGAATTAAAACTGTGCCCCTACCTTTATTTTGGTTTCTTCTTAAACATGTTATCCCAGAGGTGTTACCATCATCCCTAACTGGCCCAGCCTTGGCCAGTGGCATGTCCATCTTCTGAGCCATCAGGGATCGGTTCTGCTGGACATGGTGGAAGCTTCCAGCAGCTTCTCACAGAAGCCACCTCTGTGAGCCCCCTCTGCTGTCAAAAAACCAGGGCATGCCAAACCAATACACTTGGCAAGCGTGGAAACCATGCCAAATTTCCATTTGACAAAGTTAATGTAAAAAATTTTACAGAATATTCAAATACCTTTTTTTGAGAGGAATGTTACGCTGGGACTAGTAACACACAACAGTTTCCAGGTAGGATACTGAAAGTTCCAGGGATTTATGGCTAGAAAACTTCATAGTTTGCTCCTAGGTGTGCCTGAAGCAGTGCAGCCATGAGTGAAAATTGCAGCTATCTGACAGCTGTGAGTGACCTCAGAGAGGTGAGTCAGTGTCAAACCAGGTCTGTACCACTGTCCTCATTACAGCTGGTGCTACTTGGCACCCCTGGTGGCAATCCCAGCGGAGTTCCTGAATCAAAGCACCAGCTTGGGCTCCTTGTTTGATGTGCAGTGCCAAGAGTTAGCTGAAAAACTTTGTTTTCTGTTCTCCCGAAGAAACCATTTATTCTGGTTGAGTAAAATGTAGTTTTCACTGCTGACAAGGGATCTTCATGTGTTTATACATAGAATTTTTAAGTGGAGCAATAGTGAAACATCAAGAGCAAGTATTATTATGTATACATAAAAAAATGTTGAAGCATCATCAAGGCATCATTGTATATCTCTGTCAAATTACTGGAATGATTGATGTCATGTCAATGTCTGTAACAATTGAGAGAAATTAGATGAGAGAAAAGATTCTATTTATTTTATTGAAGCTGTGTTAGTGCTTTACTCTGTTTTCCTGTGTGGATCCCTCTCAACTGAGTAAAATAAAAAAATAAATATTTTTATAAAGCATTGCAGAATACCAGAGATTAACTGAAACCTGCAGAGCCTGAAATACTTCAGGAGACATTGAACTCTTTCTCATTCTGCTCTTTCATGTAGTTGAGAATTGTGGATCAAGTCCTGTCTAGCAGAATTACTATGCTGTGTGTCATAATATAATAAAATACTGTGTTATGACCTGAACAAAGGACTTGAACCCAAGGTTCTGTATTATTTTCCAACTGTGTTATTTCCCAAGAATTCTGCAAGCTTTTGAAGTTGTTGCACAAGAAAATCTATTAAGGCCCCACAGCCTTAGTTGTTGTAAATAACTTTTTATCCCTTTTAAAATAGGCAAGTTTGTCCACATTCCCAGAGTTTTTTTAAAAATCTTATATACATTTTTCTTGCAGAATGTCAAGATTACTAAAGAGGGAGTTAACATGTTGAGTATTTTGAGAAGTTAGAGATGGCTTGTCTGTAGCAGTTGTAAATCTATCAAAAAATTACCATGCTATTACCCCACAGACACCCCCAAATGAGAGCTAATATGACAGGTATTTTCAGCTTTTTTACATCCTCAGACATAGTCAATGAAATTGTTTTAGCTTTCTGAATGGTATCTTCAAGCCATTAAATATTAAACACTACAAGTCTTGTTTCTCCATTTTTAAGAGAGGAGCTAAAAGCTCTCCGTAGTTTTTTTTATATTTCCAAAATAATCTGAATATAAAAAATGCTGTTCAAGTACTAAGTTTAAATATTATCTCTTAAGCAAGACAACTTGGTTAAGTAAATTTTAACCTTCTAAGATTGCCTAAAATGATTACAGTGATCTCTGTATGGCCCTTTGCAGTCTTAGCAGCTTTCAGAAGTTTCACCAAGACCTGATGAAAATCCCCATTCAGCCTTGCTATGTAATGTTTTGAGATGCTCTCTCATCTCAGGCTTCTTAGAACTATAAGCTTGGTTGTTTTTCTTGGTATTTACTGATGTCCCCTGGTTTACCTTTCCTGCTTTTTCCACTAAGCACTGTTTTTGCAATATATTAGACAGAAAGGGTAATAGATTTCCACACTAGCTAAGTATGGTCATAGAACATAAATCCTCTATTGACCAAAGAAAACATTGGAAGACTGAAAAAGAAAGTGGAAAGAATTCTGCATACTTGGGTAGAGCAGAAGGTGTGTGACTGTAGGAAATGAATTTTTTTTACAGTTTATTATTTAACAGTTCATTATTATTTATTTGAGATTTTTCTGGAAAGTGGAGTTAGAGATCATGTAAATAAAAACCTGAAGTTAAAAAAAAGTTGAGGGTAAATTAAGAATATTTTGAGAAATCCTGTGTGTAATAGGCAGTTTTTATTTGAGCATAGGCATAAAAAATGATAGACTAGGGAAGAGTATCTTCAAATGAATGTTCTGAGTTCTCAGTAAAATATTATAATTTAAATAAATGTGTCATGCTTATAATCTAATAGATTAGTCCTTGTCATCATTATCATCATTGTTACTATGGTATAAAAAAACCAGTTGATATTTGTATTTCCTTTCATAAGGTAATAAATCTTCCATTGCTCTGTACTCAGTTTTATTAATTGAAGTGAATAAGATAGGCAAGATGCTTAAAATTGTGTCTTCTGTTCCACAAAGAAACAGGAATTCAGAGAACTGGCCTGAACATTATAATATAGTCATTATAACCTCATAAAAAACATCTGGTTTTAGTGAGAATTTATATTCAACAAGATGTCTGTATCCACCATTGGTACACACAAGGCAATGCATAACAAACATAACAAACAGAAGCTATAATTTCACACAGCTGAAAGACTGACATCAAATGTCAACCTAATCATTTCTCAATTTGTTTTTTTTATTATTTATTTGCAAACTCCAGAATGTTTTCCAGCTGAAGCATCTCTCTCTACCAAAGAGTAAATTTCTACTTGAAATTTACTTCTTTTTTTAATTAACCTTTTCTGATCACAAAAGTTTGGCAGATCACAAATCAAAGGCTGTCACAAACATCTTAGCTATCCACATATTTATGACTTGTTTAAAGAAATGTAAGAAAATCTCTGGCAATAAATAAATGCTGTTCAGAGTAATTTTTCAGATTTTACTTCACAGCCATTGGCATGGATTAATGTGTACTGTGGAACTGGACAATGGCAATTTACAGTGTTATCCAGGTCTCATTTGTTCTCATCTCCCACATATGGAATTTTAAAGTTCATTCATTTGCATTAGTCATGAAGGTAGAGACACTGCCCAGTTGGAAAAAGTGGTATATATTTTCAAGAAAATTTCCCTCATTATATTGAGGAGGAAATACAATCTCAAAGCTATATAACTATATAGCTTAAATTGGTTTAAATATCTTCAGTGGATCATTGTGCTTTTCAGGAACTGTCAGTTCTTATTATGCTGAATAGTTGTATTTAGTTATGGGCTAGACAGAAATCAATTCAAAATTGTCTGTGCAATCACGATATCCCTCATGGAAATTGTTCATTCACACTGTTTCCCAGGTTCTGTGCTGTGTTTAGTAGGTGGATTTGTTCTGCTCTAACAAGGAGAACATTGTGTAGCTGAATCTTCTTCCATGTGGTTGGATTCATAAGCATTTTCCTTTTAATGGAGCTTTTTCTCCCCACATGGAGGCAGTGGCTTCCTTGTATGGGCAGAAATATGTTCTGTTTTGCAGGTAATACTTAAAAATTCAGAAATAAGTTGATTAATCTTTTTAAGTCTGTGAAATTCACTGAAATTTTGAGAGACAGATAAAATAAATTGTGTAATTGTGAGTCACCTTATATACAGGCAAAACCCAAAAGTTTGGGATTAGATGCTGAAGAAAGCATTGGAAACCTCAGAGGTCATAGAATTCTAGGGTAGCCTGAGTTGGAAGAGACCCATGGGGATCACTGAGTCCAACTCTGGGCAGGACACACCAAGAATTCCATCCTGTGCCTGAGAGCATTGTCCAAACACTTTTTGATCTCTGTCAGGTTGAGGTTTGAACTCTGTGTGGTTGGACACTGGAACCTGTGAAGAAGATGTGTTATCTTCTCCCTTGCCATTCCTCTTTTCCTTCTCACTATGGGAATATTAACAAGCAACCACTTTAAATTGAAGAAAGAACTGTAAGCACAAAAGTGCATGTTAAACCACTCTCTCCAGTCATCAGGTGCCTAAATCCAAAATGCACTAAGTGTTTTACCTGTTTATGATTCAGTGCACCTCATTCTCCCAGTCATTTTTAAAATGACCAATGCCACTTAAAACGTGTTTAGTCCAGTGCAGGAACTTGGAATTCTTTTCCTGGCAGGAAAATATTAACCACAAGGTTGTGCACTCTTGTTCCATTTTGTCTGCTTCTCTAGGTCCAAGATCTACTCCTTCCTTGGCCTTGTTGACAAAGAACCCCTGCTAAGCAGGGCAGGTACTTTGATAATGAGGACATTCCTGCTGAAAGTGTCCTCTTGAGTTCTGACATGCTGAAAAAAAACAATTTCTGTTAGTTTTCCATTTCTTTAAGATCAAGCAGGAAGGGAGTAAAGAGTTAAAGTTGAAATAGCTAGTGAAGGGTGGGTGGTTTGTACCAGTTTTCAATGTTGACATATGAAAATAAATAAACTAATACTTGGGGAATAGCTGTATTGCTTCTGAGACAAGTTAAGTGCTATTATTTAATTTCTGCTATGCAAGGGGGAGAGATGGCATGGTTGTCATTAAACTTGAGGTTATTCATTTGTTACTTTCTTACAGGAAGCAGATTCAACCTCTTCTAGGACAGTTTAGCCAGTTAGAGGCTTTGTTAACCTCCTCTGGAGTTGAGCAAGGGACTCTGGATGGTGTTCTCCTGGATGCTGGCTGTTCTTCTATGCAGTTTGATACACCTGAAAGAGGTTTTTCCCTGCAGAAGGATGGACCTTTGGACATGAGGATGGACTGTGACAGGTACGTTACAATAGATTATTTCTTCTTGAACATCAAAAACTGTCTGCTCACAACCTCTGTGCATTTCCTTTCCTCTTAAAATTAAGAATTCTTATCCTCAAATGACATCTAATTTTGCATGAGTATCCTGTCTTTCTTTTGCTGAATGTTTTTTTCTATCAATGCTCAGCCCTGGTTATTGTCTTTGCCTTCTGTGAAATAAGAAGAAAGTTCCAGTGATGAGTAATTAAACCAGCCATGTTTTATTAACTGTACCTTTAAATTGTAACATTTTTGGAGTGTATGGTATACAGTCACGGGAACATCTCTCTTTCTCTGCCTGTGCTTGATCTGGAGGCTCACAACTTCTTTCTGCAGTCCCTTTCCTATCCTGCCACACTTGTTATTTGTGGAAACTTCACTTGAGCAGGTTCAGTTGGTCCCTCAGGAAAGGAGCAGAGTCCCTCTTTTGTGCCATGACCATCTGATCCAGCTGCTTCTCTGTAAAAGGAACATAATAAAAATAAATAAATAAAATCCTATCCATTATATTTGCTAGTTTAAATCAGATAGCTGCATTGCTTTTGACATGTTAGTATGATGTTGTCTTCCATGCCCATATATTTGTTGTAAGTTTTACTTAGCAAAATTATAAGCTTCCTTTCTTTTTGTGTAGGAGGCACATCAGGCTTACTTAATTGTCAATTTAATGGTTACTGAGTAAATCACCTGTATTTAAATTTGAATTGGTGTTTAGTACTTTCAAGAGCATGAAAATCACTCGTGGAACGATAATTTCCACTTATGCAGCATTTTTCATCTTCAGACAACCAGATGTATTTCTGCAGCATTTTGCTTTTTGTATGAGCAGCCAAAGGTCTGTCTTGTGTGGATGATGTAATTGCATGGTGCATTACATGACAGAGAATAACAATTTTTTCTTGATATTTTGATGAACATGGAGTCTTAAGAAATGCCATTTGTACTTTCATTGCTCACAAGAGCCAATGGGAAGCCTCAATTTCTAAGGAATTAGCTTACCATATTAATATTAAGTCTGAACAGCAAATTTCATGATATTTGCTTTTTCTGGTTCTGTGCAGAATGCTCCCATGATTCTCCTGGGATTCAGTCCTCAGATTTCAAGAATCTGAACTCCAGGCTTAAATATAAGTCTGATGCATCATGAGAAAACAGGCACAGAACAGGAGCATAAGAACAAAGGATACCTGAGGCATAACAAAAGCCTTACACTCCTTACACTATGGTTGTTGCTATGATACTACTTGCCTCTAAGTTTGTTATCTTCTGTAAGATACTGCAGGGGAGTAAAAAAATGCCTGAAAGAGAGGAAGAGAATTTAGAAGATAATTTATTAAGTAGTTTGTATGTTTTCTCTGATTAGTAAACACATAGATGATGTTCATAAAATACCTTGAGCTATTTTAGTAGTGAAGTGACAGAGATATGGATACATAGATTAAAGGCTTACACTGTTTAAATTGTAATAAGTCCTGTAATTTACATGACTAGGTAATTTCTATTATCTCAGAAGAGTATGTATATATAAATTCTTATGCCTTTTAGTGAAAAGTAATGTTTAATTATCTTCATTAGCAATTGGTTTCATAGCAAGAGATGTGAAAGAAAAGATCTTTGAAATCAGTTCTGGCTAGAAAACAACAGGTGACTAAAAGCAAGGTGGCTAAAATGAACCCATAAGAGGCAAGTTTATATTCTAAAGCTGGCTAAATAGAAAGGTCACACATAATTTCCTTCCTGGCACGATACTGGAATATATTTATTCTTGTCACCCTATTAAGCATAGTTTATGATAATACTTGGAGGTTAAACCTGTTGTAATTGAAGTTAAGGAACAAACTCCATTTAGACCAGCAAGAGAAAGGATTTCAAAGGTGCAAGCTGTTTTTACAGAGCTGCCATCTCCTATTTGAAAACCTCAAAGGCACTTGTATGCAGTGTGTGTGTGTGTGTGTTTGACTTTATGTCTCAACGCCATGAAGCTTCACCTCTTGTCAATGAAAACTGACGTCAGTGAACTAATTATCTCTTCTCCTGCGTAGGTACCCTGCCATGCCCACTGCTGCTGATGTTGTGAACGCTTTAGATCAACAGGCGCTTGCGTCCATCCTGAGAACGTACGGGGAGGAGAGGCACGCTAGGAAAATCGCTTCAGCCATCGTTCAGGCACGCAGCACATACCCCATCACCAGAACTCAGCAGCTTGCAAGCATTGTTGCAGGTACCCTCATTAATTCTTCACAGTGGCTGCTGAGGAGAGGAGGAAAAAAAAAAAAAAAAAAAAAAAAAATTAATCCCCAAAGTCCCAGAGGGATCTATTTGTACTTGAAATCATGCAGGATCTAATCCTGCCTGTTCTGCTCTGATGTCAGCTCTCTGTTTCTTTTTTTTTTTTAAGCTCCCGTTTTTTTGTACTGTAGTTTGACAATTACTTTAATAATAGATTTAACATGAAGTGATTTATCATTTTGTCAACCAAGTTGAACCACAGAATAACAGCAGCCTTGGGTATTCTTTATCCTGGCTATTGATAAACTTTCAAGTACCAGATATGTCATATCTTAGTTTTAAATTTCTGTATTTTATTATTTTAAGGGGAGGTACCATGGCAGTTTCCAACTATGAGTGAAATCAGACAATTTCTGTCTTTTTAAAGAATCAGGAAGCAGAAAGCAATACGTGGCTTGCTTCACCTTGTGCACAGATCAGCCTGAAGAGACTATTGAAACACTTCATCTTCCGTGCTCCTCACTGTAAACAACTTGAAGAAAATGCAGTTAGGCAGGAACAGTGCTTACATCAAGAACCTTTACGTTTGTGTTCTCAAATAAAAAATTTCAAGGAAAAACACAAGGCACAAATCCTGCTCATTAGAATTCTAATATGTGGCATCAGGATGTCTTTATTTTTTTTAAACAAATGATGAAAATCACTACGTCTTGTCACAAATAAGTCTAAACTGCTGACTTTGAATAGAGACCTATAAAATTCTAGTCCAAATTTAACATTTGCTAAAGAAGAATGTAAAATATTTGTATCAGTATCCTGAAGACTATTAAAAAATTTATGATATTCTTAAAGATTTGTATTACTTAAACTGGAAGTCTAAGGCACTTAAATTTAATGATGGAGAAATGAATTGTTTGTATTTGTAGAAGTCAGGATACTTTAGCAAAATGTCCAGTCAACCAAGGCACAAAGTTTAGCTGATATGTTAAAAGGACCTGAAGACACTGCTTGCTGTTGTAAGCCCCTGCTGTTAATACAGTGAATATAGAAATATTAAAAAAAAACAAACAACAGAGATTAAGCACTATGTGACTTTTATAAACCTTACATTTTTAATATCATCATTAGAAATATTCTGAAATAATAATTTTGGGCTTTGTCAAATCTCTCTCATACTTTTTTTTTAAAAAAAACAACTGTTGATTAAGACAGTGTACCACTATTGAGTGTGAAGAAAACGTATCACTGTGATAAAGATACAACATGTTACGTGTTGGAGACAAGCAACTCAGTAATTCTGAAATAATTTTGTGCCTTAGCTCCAACTAAGGAAATGAAAATACTCGTGTATAAAAAGATAGAGATTGAAGATCCCTTCATGTTTAATGTGCTGCATGTGAGTCATCAGTTAATGGTCACTTTCTGTGACACTGAGAAGGATTTTTTTGTTCTCAGTCTGAATTCTCTGCTATATTTGAGGAGCTTCTTGATCTACGAGTCAGGAATGCATCAGGTGGTGTACATGCCAAAAGCAATGAGTCCAGCCAACATCTGCCAAGAGAATAAATATGTATTTTTTGTGTGCTTTTTTTGGAGTACACTAGTAGTTACAGCAATTTTAGAGCTGTTGCACTGATCCCTGTTTGCATAAAACTTCTTCCAGTTTTAATTTGATTCATCCAGTAAGGAAGCACTGTGGTGGATCCTATTGGTTTTTGAACTGATTAAGAAAACCTGAAGGAAAATTTTCCTAATTGTGATATATTCTGATTCATTTATCATCTATCATTAATATATATTCTTACATGAAATTATATTGGTGAAGTTATTGGGATAAACCAGAGCTAAAGTGCCAGAGACCACAGCTACAGGAACCTCTTGATGGTACAGCCCAAAAAAAAACCACTGACTAATTCAGGACTTCACCAGAGTCAGATTTATGACCTATTAGTTAAATGTTATGTCCTTTAAAAAATAAAATATTAATAAGAATTATAAAATCTTGCATTTCAGGTTTTGCAGATTCTTTGCAAGCCTGATTATCTTTCAGAACAGGGTCATTATTTTTGCCTAGTTTAGGAACCAGAACACAAGCAAAAACATCTAGCCAATGAAGCTGGGTGTCAGCATCTGAGAATTTGTGTAGTGTCTCTATTTCTTTCTCCTCTTATTGATATATATTGATATAATCTTATTGACTATAATCTGATTGATTATTGATTCAGATTTTCTAGAGCTCCCAGGTTTTATCTTAAGGTCCAATAATTCTAATTCTATAATAATAATAATTCTAAGATAATCAGAATCACAGTGAATCTAGATTTGGACTAACCTGAACTTGGAAAATTTAATTTCTTTTTATAGACTGCTAGACTTCTGGTCTTTCCTACCACCTCCCAAAAGGTTAGAACAGGTATTGCAGTTCCTGATCGATAAGAAGATAAAAGTGAAGGATGTAGTTAAAAAAAAAAACCCAAGGAAACAAAACAACATTAAAAAAATTGTGTTTATAAATATTATCCAAAAGGCTTCGGATCTGTTTAAATGAGATCTCCACAAGCTATGGAATCTGCATTAGGAGGAGTTTTTGGTTCAGTCTTGGGAACAGCATCTCTCCCTGTGGGACAGTCAAACTCTTCTCACTATTTATAATTTTCACAGAGCTATTTGCAGCATTGAATGCTCTGCAAATACTAAGAATCAGTAGTTCTCAACTGAAGGTTGTGAATAGATGTGTTAAAGTTGATTAAGAAGCACTTCCTGATGTCTTTTGTTGTATCTCATTGAGTTGTTTGGAAACAATAGGTCTAACTGCATGTGCAGGAAAACTCATTAAAATTGGTGAAATTTTTGGAATGTAATTTTCATATGCTTTTCCTGTACAGCTAAGGGTCTATTTTGATTTATTTTCAGGGGGAAATGGACCTTTTTATCTATTAATTTTTGTTCAAAATTTATTTTTTCTGAGCATTATTTAGATACATAATCTATTAACAGACAATTTTGAGATCATGTAATCATTTGGCCTTAACTTGAAAGGAGTTGATTAGCGACACGTTAAAGAAATTTTACAAGTTTAAAAAGCACTTTAATGGGGAAAGCCAATTTCATTCAGACTGGTTCACTTTTATAGACTTTAATTATCAGTTTGGAATTTGTAATGTTGCCTGAGTTTCAGATGGGTGAGAATTAACACTGTACTGAGGGAGCCTAGACAAAAGGACATTAGTTGCGTCACAGAAACTTATTAAATGCAGTGCTAATTCAACAGACGAATTCCTGCAAACAGGTGCACGATCTGAATTAATTTTTAAACTCTCCCACTCTCTTACACTCTGGAGACTTTAATAGTTCATATTGACAGGCACAGCACATTGCTAATTTCATTCACAAGCTTTTAAAATTTCAATAGGTTTCAACATGTGAACCTATTTGATTTTTTTTTTTTAAAGTGTAAGTATCATCAGGGCATCCTGAAACTAAAAATGGTTATTTCTCTCACTGGGATTTCAAACCAGTCATCTAGCCAGAAGCGTGGTGTTTTTTATGAATGAAATTCATTTTACAAGAATCCCATACAGATGATTTTTATTTTTTAATGTTTTTGTACATTGAACAGCCAGTTACCTGGAAAGTTTTTCTTTCAATGTCTTGGTAACTGGAGGGGCCTGAGGAGAAAGCACAGATAGATTTTTATTTAACTAAACTAGAGGAGTCAGAGTGATAGGAGAATTTTTTCACCCATGGGACATAGATCAGAATCTATTGCCTCTACTAAAAAGCTGATGGCCAGTGTGACAGAAATAACTACCAGAGATTATGTTTATTAGTTAATCCCAGTCTTTGACAATAGCCCAGTAAGTCTTGGAACATGTAGAAAGTGTGATTTTGTTTTTAATCTGGGAGGTTTTGGTTGCATAAAACTGCAAAGTGGCTGCATTTACTAATATCCTGAATATTAGTATTATTAATAATATTAGTATATTATATTATACTATAATATATAGTATATATATAATGCTATAATATTATTATAATATTAGTATTCTGTTCTTGGTTATAGGACCTGCAGTGCTCTTTGTGCATGTTCAACTGAGGCATGTAAGGTTGTATTATACTTACAGAATGTAACTGGGCTTTAATTAATTTTTCTTCAGTGATAAATTATTGATAATAATAAATTAATGTCACAGTTGGCATAGAAAGTTACTGCAGGGAAAAAACTGCACTCAACAGCCATGGCAGGATAAGTGGAAGAACTTTTCAGAGACCTGTTGGTGTCCTAGACATGCTGATGGCCTCAGTGTCATTGTTCTTTTATTTATCTATTCAGCATTGCAATTGCAAAATATCAGTGTTCATGATCAGGCCAAGGAAAATCTGCCCAGATATCAGCATACTGTGTCCATTTACATTTTTACAAAGTCTTTTGAAGTTGAATTTAGATTCCTAGAGTGGTTTGGGTTGGAAGGGATGTTAAAGACCATCCAGTTCCAGCTGCCCTGCCATGGACAGGGACACCTTCCACTGGACCAAGCTGCTCAAAGCCTCATCCAGCCTGGCCTTGGGCATTGGCAGGAATGGGGAATCTACAGCTTCTCTCAGCAGCCTGTTCCAGTGCCTCACCACCCTCAAAGGGAAGAATTTCTTCCAACCTCTAATCCATTCAATAATTCTGAACATTCTACTAGGGCTTGTAGTTGTTACTTGACCTGTAAAGAAAGTTGTGTTCATTTTGCCTAGCATAAAATTCCTTCATGTTATGAAGGAATTTACATTAAGAGACAGTAAATTTACAATTTACATTAAGAGACAGTCTCCATCACACACAGCTGGCACTCAATGGCTGTTCCAAGGGTTCCATTTTCAAAGTATGTTTCTATAGGTAAGTTAAGAAATATGGAAACAGATGCCATGCCAGTTAGTACAAGTTTGGTGTCTGTTTCTTGGGATAACTTATGCTCTGTGATTTTTAGCTCCCCTTTTAATTGAGGTCACTCATCAAAATGAGCTTTGTGACTTCTACAATGAGAGTATACATTCTTTTTAAGATTCATGGTAAATATAGAAGGTTATATTCTCAAGGACAGAAATTATATTAGCTAGCTAGTGTAGCTTTTTCCAGAATTAGTAAATGATGGAGAAGCCTATCTCCTGCAGCCTACATCTGTTTACTCTGTTTTGTGAGACAGCTTCAAGCCACAGATTTGTTGGGAGAAGTCAATCCTGTTGCCACTTTCTGTCTTGAAGGATTCAGACTATGAGGACTGGAAGCAGCCAAAGCTACAATTGGTCTCTGCAGTGAATTTAGGAGCTGTTAGCTTTGGAGATCAGAGGAGGTAGGGAAGGTAGTTAGGAAAATCGATTATGCAGAAATGTATTTTAGGGACCTAGCATACATGATAACAGCTTTGTTAATAATGATTGGATTTTAAAATCCCATTTTTTTCCTCTGTCTTTGCTGAGCACTGAGATTGCTTGTGTGTGTGTGATACACTTAGTGAACACTTAGGCTTTTTGACATAAGAAAAATCTTACCTTTGAAACTCTCAAGAAATCTACTAATCAATTCTTCTGTGCAAGCATATTATGGATAATGATATTTATTCATTTTTCTTCAATCACCATGCAAATTTGAATTTAAACAACTAATTTTAGAGGTACAGTATTCCCCTCTTTTA
The DNA here is from genome assembly GCF_971803275.1 of Cyanistes caeruleus. Lineage (NCBI taxonomy): Eukaryota > Metazoa > Chordata > Aves > Passeriformes > Paridae > Cyanistes > Cyanistes caeruleus. Next base: position 4,381,374 of record NC_141706.1, on the reverse strand, counting down.
CTTCACTATGTAGAATATCAATCACTTGATTATGAACTGCATTTACTTCAAACTCTTTGCTTCATTATGTTATAGCTTAGCACTGAAATTAGGGCATTCTAATACATACATACCAATTGTGTTGAAAAATAATTGTCCAGTTATGTGCTAGCATTATTTATTCAATTTGTCTTTCCCAGACTCCTGTGATCACTTCCATAATAGATTATAAATTTACTTGGGTTGCACAGATCTTACAGGATTCTTGCACTGTAGTACTCTGATCTATCAAATAAGGCTTCTCTAGCTTTTTGTTCTGTACCCATGTAATGAAAGTTCAAGCCTAAAAAGCATTAAATATTGATATATTAAAATTTCTATCAAAATTTCGGTTTCTACAAAAACTTGTTTGGCTTATAAGAATTTTGGGGAAAGGAAGAAGGAGTTTTGTGCATCTAATAAAAAATATTTATTCTGGTGATTTTAGGTCTGACACATTCTGCTGTGTACACTCAGGAAAACACAACAGCTGCATTTTTAAAATTTCTCAAAGTATTTTTGTGAACATTTGAAGAAAAACAGGTGTAGGGTTCAACAATTGCTATTCCCAAACAAGGATACCTCTTTTAAACTTCGAGTAATTCATTGAAAGGTAGTTATTACCAGGCAGACGTTGTCTTCAATTATCTCTGTCTGTGAGGAAATGCAATTATCTGGAAGGCAACAGGTGAAATTGTGGCCATTGTATATATATATATATTGTATATATATTATATATATATTTTTATATATATATTGTATGTGTATATATATACACAATATATTATATATATATTAGACATATATTATACATATTATATAATATATATATTATACATATATTATATATATTTATTTATATTGTCTGTATATATTTATTCATTTTTTAAATTTATTTTTATTTATTTTTATTTATTTTTATTTTTATTAATTTTTATTTTTATACTATTTTTTTTCCTTAAAAGCCTAACACAGCCACAAATACCAAATTTGCATTGATTACACTGAGCTGTGAGACTTATCTATCCTATCTTCTTTTTCTTTATCTTGATTTCAGCCATTATTTTTCAGTTTAAATTTGTGATGCTTTTGGAGAAGGAATTTCTCTAAAAGATTCTAGGGGAAAAAAACCCAACACTTAACCACAAATCATCTTAGTTTAATAGGGTTTACATTCAGAGATGTGAATTCAAAACATAAAATAAAGATATATTACAAAGAAGTAAGCTCACTACTCAAGTTCCAGTTTTGACTGTGCTTTCCTTCAAATTCATCTTGCACGAGGGGATGTCAAGATACAGAAATACTGAATTATTAACTTTTATTTAAAACCTATATTAACTTTTATTTACTATTAACTGCATCTTTTAAACTGTATGGCAGGTGCTTTTCCAGCCTCAGCACTCTATGCACGCAAGGACCTTCTTCACAGACCTGTGCACGTGGCCACTAAAACTTTCCAAGGCCTGAGAATATTTGTAAATGATGAGCTCCATGAACTCTTCATAGGACTGAGGACAGCTGAGAAGTTTCTAAAACCAGGAGGTCGCCTCGTGGCCCTCTCCTTCCATTCGCTGGAAGATCGTATCGTCAAACGTTTTCTTCATGGAATTGACGTGACGGAGAAGTACAGTCTTGGCTCAAAGCAGAAGATAAGACAGGCTCTGAAAAATTCCTCCAGAGGAGAAAATTCACAAGAATCCCCGCATGGAAAATCCAACTCAAAGTGGATTTTGATACAGAAAAAAGTTCTCACGCCCCAGGCCAAGGATATTCAAACAAACCCAAGAGGAAGGTCGGCCAAACTAAGGGCTGCTATTAAACTGTAAAGAAAAATATATGATTACATGATTGTATAATTTCCTTAAATTCTGTTTTCCAGAATGCTAACTGGACAGATAGTATCAAACTGAAAAAATAAAATGAAGGTTATTGGAGAACATTTCTCTCTTACCTTTGTGCTCTTTTTGATTAGGAAGTAGTATAGAGCATGAAAATGCAAAATAAATGCCTTATATATACTTAAATATAAGTGGGTGTCACTAATTATACAAAAAAGACATCTTTTTTTTTCAAAGAGCTTCAAACACCAAGTTTATAAAAATTGCAGGTTTGATGTATTTGGAGTATTCCCCTTAGATTCATTTCAAGATCCTGACATTAACAGTCTAAATTCAGTAGCTAATTGAGACATATTTTTATGGGGGTGAATTTCACATACCTAATTCAGATGTGTGGTTTAGTCTAGAGTAAGTTTAAACTAACCTAAGAATTCTTGATATATTTCTCTGTATCCCAGCTAACTTGGATGAATGCCTATGGGACAAGAGCTAATTCTTAAATAAAGTGACATCAGTATGCCATGTTCTATCCAGGAATTTTTAAATGGACTCTCACCTTTTTTAAAATAAGTATTTATTATACTTATATATATAAGTGATCACCTGGTTCTTTAATGATTAATAATTTTAAATAATAAATGTATCTTGGGAGAAAAAAAGGGTTCTTAAAAACCACTGTTGACACTTGGACACTGCAGTAAAGCAAGTCAGATTTGTACTTGGTCATCTGAATTTCTTCCTGCAACCAGAACTTCTGTGCATAGATCCACTACAACTTTTAGCTGTTGATGGAATTAGAATTAACCCATCTAAAAAGCAGTATTGTGGGTCTTATGAAGTATTCTCCTTTGTTGGTGATCGTTTATTAAGAGGTATTAAATTATTTTAGGAATAACTCTTAACACTAGCTTTCTGTCTGGGTTCTATACTAGGTTGTAGAACATTTAACATAATTTCTTTTTTAGTTACTATGAATTAAATTTAATTTTGGGGTTTATATTTTATCTTAAAAGACCACTGGTTTCCTAGTTTTATATGCTACAAATGAATGGAAAATAGTATAAGTTTCAACTTCTTTGACCTCTGACTCATCTCTTCAGGAAAAAGTCTTAATTTAGGTAATCAAATTGGTACCAAGATTTCATTTGTGATGTCTGAAACTCGGTTGGTAGAATAAAAAAAAAATGCAATTTCTGACTCAGCTGAATGACTACTACACTGGCTTCTGAAGAACTGACAGGATCATTCTGAACTTGATTTTCATCAAGAACCCTCTTTTGTGTCAATTACTTCATGGTAGTTTTTTGGGTTATATTGAAACAAGCTGATATTTAGGTTCACTGTCTAATATACAATATAGTGAAATAGCTGGATATTGTTTAATTCCTTGATACAGGTAAGTCATATAATGTATTCTTGTATTATATTAATATAATATATATAATATTAATTATACATAATATATAATTAATTTATAAATATAATATATTAATTATATATTATATATTAATTATATATTATATATAATATATATATATTATATAGTTATAGATGATAACATCTATCACTTATCTGAAATAACAGCTAAATGGTGATGGACATTTCATTCTTTCCTGAAATTTCAATATTTTTCCACTAGCTTCATTATACATGCTGCTTAAATAAAACATTCCACTTCAAATAATATTACTTACTCTTGTCATCTTTGGGACAACAGAATGTACCCTAAATAGACATTTTTTTCATGCAAACATTAAATATAAATAGCTAAGGTTATTTTTAGCTAAGATTTCATACTGAAATGTATTTCAGTTGTAGATTTGAAAAATTGTGCCTCCAGCAAAGGCTTAGAGGAGTTGTAGTGCCCTGCTGTGCATTGTTCAGGACACACTTCAGGGAAAGACCATCCAGTTATAGCAGAATTAGCACCTCAGAAATTACATCAAAGCATTAAAATTCCTTATGCTTAAAATAATGTTTAAAATCTACACTTCTAATACCTAAATTCAAAGGCACAGTTTCTTAGGATAATTGAACTATACAAAGTTGTGTAAATACCCTCCCTCATTTAGGAAAATGAGGCTTTTATTTGGCTTTAGCTTGGAGTTGCACAGCCATGACAGTATATAATTTGTTGAGTTTTTCCCTTTATAGGTTCTATTTCTCTCCTGTCAGCATCTCTTCTCTTTCAGCTTTAAACCTGACATATGGAGAGTCCTAGAATTTTAACCTCTGCTTGCCTGAGGAAATAAACCCTTCTGGTTTCCCACAAAAAACTCTGTTTATATTTGGTTAAAGTCTTGTCTCTTTAAGCATTTCACCTAATTTCATTCCATGAAAAATAGGGACTGTTTACACAGATATGCAGTGATAGGACAAAGGGAAATGGTTTTAACTAAACGAGGAGAGATTTAAACTAGGTGTTAGAAAGGAAATCTTTACTCAGAAGGTGCTTGTTGGAGTCTGAGATACAGAGTGTGAGCCCTTGTTTCTGATACTTAGTTTTAAGATCCAGAAAAACACTGAATTTCATATAACATGAAATTCATGAGCATGTTTGCATGGTGATACATGAGAACAAATGTTAAAGTTAGATAGAAAAAGCTAAAAGTGTGTGTAGATTAGAAATTTTTCTTAAATCACTGGATGAAAAAGTTAATTTAGAGAACAGGAAACAAGATAAAGGATTTAGGGTGTTGTCTCTTGTCCTTTCTTCTTCATGTTCTTCTCTTAGAGGTTTTTAGGTAGTAATGAGTGATTGGACAGAAAATGTCACAGTGCAGCACTCAGGTGATGGGTCATTGGGTCATTAAGAAAAATAATTTACGTGTCTATTGTTAATTGGGTAAAAATAGGTATAAAGATAAAAGAACTGTGTATTTCAGGGCCATTTTGTGCATCAGACACGAAGTGTGCCACAAAGGCCTTGTTTGTACCATCAGAAGAAAGAAATGTACCAGATTGCAAAGATTAACCTTGTGTAGCCAGCCTGGAGAGACCTGTCAAGTTTTGTGTTGACCTTTTAATAAACACGAGAAACAAAATTCTAACAAATTCGAGAGTTTTCTTCAAATCATGAGAACTGAGATAAGCAGGGCTCCCCACGAGGGAAGATCCCAAAAGAATTCAGTCCAAAAGAGGCTGAAAAATCCAAGAAGAGAAAGAAAAATACAAAAAAAAAAAAAATGCAGCAAGATCAGAGAAACAGAAAAAAGATATTTTAGAGAAAAGTTTACAGTTCTGATGCTCTAGAACACGTTGCCCAGGGGAGCTGTGGCTGTGCCATACCTGGAGGTGTCCAAGGCCAGCTTGGATGGTGGAGGATATCGCATGGCAGGGAACAGATGATCCTTAAGGTCCCTTGCAACCCAAACCACTCTGTGACTTGGAAAGCAACATTAAATTATGTGAAGGGTATTAGGCATTTATCTTAGCAGAATACATGTCTACTATAAATATGTCATATATATATATATAAGATAAATTCTAATAATATAATATATAATATTATATCTTATAATATATCTTTTATATATATATATATATATATATAATACATGTCTACAGAGCACACCTTACATTTTTCTGATGCACTATATGTGATGTGTTACTAAAATTAACTGGTTTTCTTGCCACAACTGAAAATGATATTTAAGACAGAGATGGCATCCAGTGGAAAATGTCTCCCTGAAAACCAAGGCATGCTGTCAAGGCACAAGTTATCTATAATTTCTAAAAATTTCCATTCAACCCAATCAATGTACATTTTAATACAGCCAAATGCAAGAATTTCTGTCAAGAAAGAAAAAAGTTTGTAGATTGTGTTTACAGGGAATATGACAAGAATATGTACACAGTGGGAAGAGTAGAAACATCCAGTATATGGAATAATTGCAGAGAACATCTTGTGGTAGTTCTGGAGAGACAGTGGTGCTACACAATGTGTGCATGGAGCACACTTTGCTGAAGAGTGGATTTTTTCATGTCAGTACTTTAGAAGAGTGGAAAGAAATTAAAAAGGATAAAACCCAGCTCTAAGGCTATTTGTATGCATTGCAAACATGCTTTCTATTGAATTTACTAGACAATAGGACTTGATTAGTTAATCCAAGTTACTGTAAGAGTTGGTCTGCTGTCAGAAGTACCTGCCTGGTAAAGGAATTTGCATAGTATAATTTGAAAAGTAGACACACTTATCCTGTGACTAAGATATTTATAATAAAAAATCAGTATACTTTAAAACATAATTTAACAGTATAAACACAATTGTCTGCATTTACAGCCTGTCAGGGCCTACTGACAATTATTACTTCCCTATTGCTTCCTAAAGAAAAAGAATCAGTTTGCTTCCTAATGCAAGTAATATAAGGAATTAATATCTCTTCAGTTTTGGTTGTTTGGGGCTTTTTTAGCTTTCACAGTTGAGTATTTTATCACTAGTCTTTTACAGTCACATCTGCCAAGATTACCACTTGACTTGAAAAGAGTCACAGCCTGGAACAGGAGTTTCTGTGAAGATGTGTGGAGGGATGTGATGGATGGAAGCTGGAAGGAAAGGATTCCTAACGGAGAACGAATGGGAAAACGCCGATTTCAATGAACGCTATCAGCAAGCGCCTCTTCCAGTAGCAAGTGTTGTATCAGATGTTTTGCATTCTGCTTTTTTAGAGCAGCATTTCTGTGATGATTAATGATTCATGTAATTGCTCTAAGATTACTTTTTGTACTGGGGAAGACATGGTATTAATTGGAGAGTTTATGCTCCTAAAGAGTGTAACAGCGCAGCGAGAAGAGCTGTGCCCTCAGGAAAGGTGACGTGCAGGGATGGGAGGATTGCAGTAAGAAGTCTTAGATCCAGATTGTTGGTGATTTGATTAATTTAAATTTTAAAATAACTTAGTAGTTTTAAGTAATCAGCCGTGACTCACTGTTTAGTATCACTGAGCAAAAGTACTCGTGAAAAATGAGACAAATTTGAATAAACAGGGAAGTAATGAACTCATAAGTTTGGTTTTTTGCTGTCCACCTTACTTAACATCTTTAGCAACAGTAAGGAAGGGGGCCCAGACCTGGTTTTCTTGTGCTCTTCTCAAGAAAGAGCCCTTCAGTAGATTTAGTACCATTTACAGCAGGATTTTGAAGAGCATTCGGTGGAGTATGGGAGTCTTTATATCCATACATTTACTTTTCCATAAAGCACTTGCTTAAAACCTACCTGTAAGTTAAAATAATAAGAAATTAAATTTATAGGTCTTTCAGAAGAAATATAATCAAATGCAGAGGCCTTTTTACACTGGAGTTATACTGCAATTAAAGCAGGATTTTGTGGATTAATTAAGACTTCATTGCTACAAGTGAATCTTGCAAATAATTTAAATGAATGTAGAACAGCTTTTTCCCTTCCCTTCATCTCTATCTGCAGAAGATAGAATAGAAAAACATGTTTAATTTAAAATAAATAGGCAGCAAAGCTGAAAAGTTAAAAAAAAATTCTTTATGGAGTCGATATCCAATTTTAAGAAAATTTAATATATGCAGGGAGGATTCTATTACTTTTTCTGTTCATTGCTTAATTTTGCCTGTTTGGGATAAACAGTAGCAGTGAGAGAGCTCAGGGTCTGTACATGGATGTAGAGCACAGTTTCTTATGCCTAATGAGAGGTAATAGTGGGAAGGTGTATATATGCTTCTAAACTTGATCTGTGTATTTTTCCCTCTGTCTCCTTTGCAGTTATAATTGTCTTTACCTTTCTGGATCCTCTTTAAGCCTTTTTCAGGTGAAAGAGAGGGAAGGGCTTTGCTTTTTTTGGTGAACTATAAAACCTGTCCTTAGAAGTCTATTAAAATTAATACTGTATAATACTTTCCTGCTTGACATATTTCACTGATGACATGCCATGCTTTTCACTATTGCTATTACATCACTAAATCAGGAAACATTTGTTCATGGGAAATCAGAGCTAAAAAAACAGAGCAAGTCATCAGTTGTCTCAATTTTTTACTGACATAGCTGTATTTATAAAAACTAAAATTTTTTCACTGTACCTTGATCTTTAGGTAAATCGTATTCTTCCTGTTGCTTTTACAAGTTTGATTGGTTGTAATGGTGAAAAGCAAGCTGGAGGGCTTTTTAATTCGTTTTTATGGCTGCAAGTTTAAACTTGACAGCTTGTTTGTAGATGTCTTTTTAAAGGAGAAAACTGGAGATACAGCTCCCTCTGTCTGTCCTGGGAGTATCTCTGCTCTGGTCTTCTGAGAGCACCTGCAGATGATCACAGCAAGAGCATCTTTGCTGTCAATATCAAGATGCAAGATAAAAAGATGGGGATAACTTGTTTTACAGGTCAGTAGTTGTTTTAAGTTACATTAACTGGAATTTTAAAAGAACAAAGGTCATGTTCTTATCTGAAAACACTTCAGTGAAGATACCTAATTCAAAACACAGGAAAAGAAATGTGTGCAGTTTCTCAAAAATTGTAATTATTAATATTCTAATTATTATTAGAATAAAATATATATGTATAAAAATCCTATCTATTCTTTAGTACCCATACAATTTTTGCAGATCTTGCCACATAACAGTAGCAAATACACTTCATGTTTTTGACCATTCATTTAAAAAAATATGCCTAAACAGTGAAACATTAGTGAACATGACAGAAACCAGAATGAAAATAAGTGATGCTATATAAATCACATCTTAAAATTTATAGATGCTGGAATACCTAAATAAAAACTTTGGTTTTATGTACTCCATTGTCATCTCTTCAGTTACAGCCTGTGGATGTGATTCTGGCAAAGAAAATGTAATCTGTGGTTTATATTTGTACTGAACGTATACTAGAGCTCAGAATAGGTTTCTGCTAGACTTAAGATGTTATTAGAACTTTATATTAGCTGTAACTATACTAATAATATTGACATAGCAACGTGGCATTAACAATGTTATACCACAAGTTAGTAACTGTAAAAAAAAAATAAAATTGAAGCATCATGATAACTTGTACACTAAAATGTGTGGAAGCTTAGTAATCACTTAGTCATCAACAATTCAGGCTGGAAAAGCTTCTTTTTTAATTTGAACAGTATTTTAAGCTCATCCCTCCACATCTTTCTTGTAAATTGTGTATATACTTTTTTTTTTTAATCAAGTAGTTTCACATGGAAGAACATCTCTTGTCGACTTTGCTAAGAACTGAAATAAGAAGTTTTGACAGTCTCGGTTGATAAGTATCTGAAAATGGAGATATCATAAAAACTGTTTTGTAATCCAGTGCAAAAGTTACATTCTCAAGAGTAATGACACATGCACGCCTGTTAATACATGCACAGCCTGCAAGCCTCGTCCTGCAGCCTTTACTTGTGGGTCCAGCTTTGTTATGGAATTATAGAATTGTTGAGGTTGGAAAAGACCTTTCAGGTCATGGAGTTCAGCTGTTAACCCAGCACTGCCAAGTCCATCACTAAACCATGTCCCCCAGTGCCACAGCAGACATGACAAGTCTTTAAATGCCTCCAGTGACTCAACCACTTCTTTGGGCAGCCTGTTCCAGTGTTGTATGCCTTGTTTCTAAAGCATCCCATTTTTCACAGCTGTGATGGAAATGAAAAGTGCAATCTTGGTAGGCAGTGAGAGCTGGCAGGGCAGAGGTTAAGGTCAGTGGGCTGATCCTGGGCTTCTTTGGAAGCAGAAAGGACTTGAAACTCTGCAAGACAAGGTCCACTGAGTATGGGGCAGTGCAGGCTGACTGCCAGCACTTGTATGATAGTGACTAAATATGATAATGCTGAATTAAAACAGGTCTTGATGTGGAGGCAGGTTCACTGGTTTGTAGTATACTGCATTCCAGAATGGCTTAGTAATGGTGGTGGTGGGTTTTAGAAAACTAAAGTTAGGAAAATAATAATAAAAAAATCCTTGGAATTGAAGCTTGTGTATTTCTTTTTATGAGGGCAGGAGGATGACAGAAAAATTGAGAGGAGGGGGTATTTATTTTCTAGTGTTGCTGCACCTATTACAGATAAAAGAAGTTTCCACTGTTGTAAAACACATGGGCTCTATACCTACACAGCACACATCCTAGTGTTAGCACTGTTTCTCAGGCCATTAAAAACTAACAGGTGATGTGAAATTATAAAATAGTAGATTAATTCAATGAGCTTGGCAAACTCCCTGCCATGTATTTGTGCTGTATTAATAGTGTTGTAAGACAGAGGTAATTAAGAGATGACTAGGGATTTGTCACACTAGCCTTTACACCAGGACCCTGCCAATTTTTCATGTCTGGCTCTTAAGAAAACACAGCAGCCTGCACACCTGGGCAGGAGCAAGGCTGTAGCCAGTGGTGTGATGACTGACATGGAGATTAAAATCTCAGCCTCCCCTTAAAGTCTTCCAGTATCTTACATTTCAGAGCACTGGCTTAACGCTTCATTAATAGATCTCTAGTTATTTGGAAGAGAAAATTTCGCAAGCTGAGCGTAGGGGGTATTTTCTGGGTGCTGTTTGAACTTGCTAACTTTTGTTCCTCCAGGCAAGCTGGCTATTGTTCTTTTCAAATTAAGTGAAACAGAAGCAGCAGTCAACATTTATCTCTGAGACAAAAATAATTAATGAACCTAATTGCAGTGACCATTAGATGCAGTTGCATACCAAAGGGAGTACAGCCCTCCATAAATACCACATTTCCCAATAGTTCAGTAATTCAGCAGCATATTTGAAATACTCTTTCACAGTTTATACACTCCCATAGTTATAGTTGGCAAATATTTTACTTGACCTAGTCAGGTTTTAGCTGTCTGCAGGATTCTGTTTCACTGGAACACTCTTTGTATAGAAAAACAAGTTACAAAGGAGTTGATTTTCCAGAGAAAAGGCAATTAATTCTTTTTTTCGAATATTCTTGAGCAAAGAAAACATTGCACTTCTTTTTGGTTTTGTTTTTTGTTTGTTTTAGTTTTTAACTATGATGAGGAATTAAAGATCTAAGAATTTCTGCCACAGTTTCTCCTTTGAAGTAATTAATCATTTTTATTAGGGATGCAGAATTAATATTGTCTACTAAATAGAGCCACTGAGTATAGTTCATGTTCCCTTTTACACAGGGTGCCACCTGAGCTGGAATTATTCCCAGGCACTTCCTATAGCCTACAGAATATCAGGCATTCCTCAGCATGCATTCACAGTTTGTTCCTCTTAATTTAATGGTGAGGCTGTATAGTAACTGTGCATAACTTGGGTTTTCCTTTCTCTAAGCAAAATCCTCACTTGTAATTCTGCTTATTCTTGCATATAAAATTATGAGATGTTCAAGTCACTGCACCAGATTCAGTGCTGACAACACTCATTACCTTTGTTATTAATGATGCTCCCATTTTTCCCATGGGCATGAGAATATCAATTTTCCTGAAACATTAAAGCTGAGTTCCAGCCTTCATGGCAGCAGAGGAAACCATGCAAATTGAACTCCCTTATCTTTCCAGTAACTATGTATGATAATAAAGCAGAATCTTTCTGCATTTCCCCTTTCCATTTTGCCCCTTTCTGTTTCCCTCCTTTAAGTTTTACTTCGCTCCTTTCTACCCTTCATCCCCTCCCATTCCCCTCAGGATAGCCATGTCATTTTTGGCCCCTTGCTTCTGATTTTTAAAAACTTCAGTTCTTTCCATCCTCCCCTGACCTCTGTTGAAGGTGTGTGCAAAGGCTTGAATTGGAGGGAAGAAGGCTTGTTGCTACATCATGTTTATGTCTGATTTATCAGCTAATCAGATCATCTTCAACACACAAACTTTTGCTCTCTTAAAAGCCTCTCTTAAACATGAACCTTTACAGATGCATCCTTAAAAGTATTTCTTAGCCTTTGTATCCTAGTAAGGTGATAGATTGTTGGATTTAAACTATTGCATGAAAATACTTATAAAAACAGCTTTATAATCACAGTTTTTCCCAATGAGCAATTTCCTTAGTCTTTAATTTCAGGTCAGCATGTTTCCAGAGGAGATTCCTGAGCCATGGGAGGCACTTTGCCTCCCAAAGAAGAGACTTTGGGGAGCTGCTGATTTGGGGTCCATGATTTACCATCCTCTCATCCTGTCCCTAAGGCAACCCTGCATGACAAAGCAGGAAAATGTTTGACTGTGGCTGGGTCTGGCTGTCAACTGCAGCCTGCAAGGGCTGCTCAGTGATATTAAGAGCTGGAGGATACCTCTAGCAGGACGTGGTATAATTGGTGATTGTGCAATTTAAAGTTGCCTTGGGTAACGATGAAGATTGAGGGTTATTATTGGATAAGGAGAATAATTTCATCCTTCTCAAAAAGAATAATGCACAAGACTTTTCTCAGGCAGGTTAAATTGGAGGGGTGTACCTTTCCCCAGTGAAGTGTTTAATTTGAAAGATATTTTTTGGGAATATCTCTTCCAGTGATTAAAGTTGAGATATAATTCAAATTGCCTGAGTCATGCTTCCATTTTTTTCCCCAAATTATGCTACACTGGTGGGCAGTTAGAAATTTTATGGAATCTGTCCCTGTGTTAAATCCAGCAGTTTGAAATGCTCTAAGGCTTTAAAGTGTTGGGAGAAAAGTTGAGAAATGTTAGAATGTGTGACTAGTATCCAGTTAGCTTTGATAATTTTTATTAGCTCTGTTTGCATCCACTGCAGCCACTGCTTCCTTTCCAAGGAAAAAGGGAGCTGTAGCCCACTGCATGCCCAGACAGCTTTTTGTGCCAAAAAGGGGCAATGGCATAAAAATAACATTTTCCTTATGGCAGCAAAATGCAGAGGTAAAGTTTAGGCAGGCCTGAAAGGTTTTGAGATGCCTGAATGTGTCATGAAAAGCTGTGATTTCACTTAAAATAATCATCTTAAATACACACAATCTGTAATTACTTGATGTGAATTTGTTTTAATAACTCATTTAGTAAAAACTGTGCAGATGAATGTTACTCCTGGAAATGAAAGTAATTTAGTTAAAACAGAGCTATTTATTTAAGCTCAACAAAAATGTATTAGCTTGGCAGAGCTTATGTTGCAGTTGGGGCAAAGAAACCATGAAAAAACAAAGAAACCACACAACCTTTTTTTCCTGGACAAGCTAACCTGATTTTTGCAGCTTGGGTTTCTTTCACTGATATTCTTAATAGCATGTCAGCTGACTTTCAAGTATGTCAAAACTGTCATTAAGTGCCAATTCATGTTTTATCTTCAACTGTTTTCCTTTCAATGTCTGCAATTATCTTTTTATAGCAATTATAGTAACTATCCTTCCATTTAGAATTATTTGAAGTGTTATGTGATGAGCAGCAGAGGAGCAGACCAAATTAAAATAAATCAGAAAGAGGTTGTTGGATACAGTTTTGGCAAATGGTAAATGCAATAGTTTGGGCTTTGGTCCAAGTCTGGGTTGTTTTTGGTCCAAGAAGGTTAAAGGCTGTTAGAATCCTGTAATCTTTCATGTTAAATGGCAATGTAGCCCATCTCCAGCAGCATCTCAACAACTATTTTTCATCTCTTCTGAGGTTAATCTACTGGAGGATTGGTCAGCTGTGACAGATGTCTGTAAATACAAAACCCTATTGATCTGGGGTTTGTTTTATGCAGATATTAGCTGGCAAAGATGTTTGTTCTCCTCCATACTGAATGTAAAATATTGTTTTTTCTATCTAGAGAGAGAAAAGATAAAAGTAAAGGGGGTTTTGGAGCATTTTTGAATAGCAGAGGTTAATAGGCTGGGAGTATGTGCTTTCTGTATTACCCTTGCTTCTTTCCTCTCATCTACACTCATCAATAAGTAAGTTAATTAAAAAGCTGTTTCTAAGGGACAAAGTACAGATCCTTAAGACATATCAAAGCCTCAGTAAAAAAAAAATTAACCACTGGCCTGAAGAAATACACACAGAGTTATGGATGGATGGATGAAAGCCCTCAGCTTTGCTGGTTTTTATTGTTACAATGAGCTGCACAATTTGAAATAATAAATGAAGGTTATATCTCTCTACCAGAAACTGTTAAACCAGTGGGCCCATGGCAAGCCCTATTATGCAGAAAACATAAGATGAAAATCCTATTTGCAAAAAAAATCCAAATATTCATATATATACTTAATAATAATCCTGGTATTTTGGAAATGTTCCAGATCATTAGGACGTGTAGGAGAAATTATTCAGAATCTAATTAAATGCCCATAGGATATTCTATCTGATGTTCAACCAACAGTTTATGAAATGTGTGTCTGTGTGCAGAAATAAGCATATTATTTAATATTTCAACAAATTATTTAACACATTTTGCCACGTTTTATTCTTATGACCTCTCTTTTCTGCATTGCAGGCTGCCCAGGCATCATCTCCTCCTCCTTGTCCATCATGACCTTGGCTGACCCAGCCTTGTGTCCCTTGAGAACATTCTGCTAGAAGTAACCAATTCTGCTTGCAAAATGCAAGTTGAGCTCTGGTGAATGTTCTTCTCGTGGTTGCTCATTATTTGACTTATCTGCAGGGACTCAATTAAAAAACTTCATTGGGATGAACAGAGGTCTTTGAGAGGGACTTGTGAAAAAGTCCTTGTCTCTATCTCTGCCCAAATTAATAAATGAGGTTAAATACTGATTTCTCTAAGAGTATTATTGTTGTTATTATATTCAGTGGTGTTAGCAGGCAGGTTAAGTAGGTGCTCATATTGAAATACAGCCCAGCAGTGTGGGCAGCTTTAATGTGGCTGGGTGCAGTAATTTACTCAATCCACAACCATGCATTTTGTGACGAGTAAACTGGAAAAGGAGAAATGTTCATTAACAAGCTTCACTCATCTGAGAATTAAAGATGCACAAAAGCTTCAACTGTTAAAAAGTGTTTTCACAATCAGTGTTTTCATTGGTCATTCAGGATATTTAAGCCCATGCAAGAAATTAAAAATAGCTGTGGTGAACAGTTGTGAAGTCCTCACTCTTGTTTCACAGAAGTCAACACATACTCATTGTATAAAAATTTAATTTTGCCTGCTTAGTTTTTAAGAAAAATAAATAAGCAGTAACAATCACAGAAGGCAAAGAGTGGGTGATTGGTTCCTATTATTTTTCTTTTTAATATGAACATGAGGCCTACAGCTTTGTGATTCAGTTTCATAATTTCCTTCCATTTAACCTAAGTGGCTGTTTTGGGAAAGATTCCTTTCCTTGAAGAATAGTTCATGTGTGGGTTTAATATGTTCCTGCAGAAATGTATTATTGTTTTCTTTTATAATCTTGGCAGAGTTTCAGTAATTATATCTTCCTTTCTTTATTTAAACTTTTCCAGGTCTTAAAACTAACAGTGTTATCACCTGTTTCAGCAGTCTGCTTTAAACTTTCAGGTATTCTTTTTAAAATGAATTAGATTTGTATTTAAAAATAGAGTGGTGGTACCTCTGCCTGTATAAACAAATTCTGGTCTTCCCATTAATAACAATCCATCTGCTGTAGATATTTCCAGTACACTGAAATGGGGCTCTTCCTCTTCTCACAGGGGAGGTACAGTTGTCAGATTGAGGGGAAAAAAAAAATAAATCTGTAGAAAGGCATTGCTAAAAGTGGTACTGATTATTCCACAGGGCTGAAGTTATCTGAAATAGCAAATAGAGTATTTTTAAATTCCCTCACCTTCCAGTTTTTGTTAGGGGGATGAGGAAACTTCTGGTGCACTTTATCTCCTTAACCTTTTAGTCATTTCTGATGAGGAAAATGGCATAAATATGTAGTGATCATAAATATGGATAGACTTACACATTTTTGTGGCTATTTACAAATGGCATGCACATAGAGAACTAACTGACAACAAAGCTGATACTAATATAGTTACAGTCTAGTTTCTGCTGCAAAATTGTCATGGCACCAGCATAGTCTCAAAATGGTATCATAGCTCTAACTCCATCTTTATTAGCATGTTACTTTGCCTATAAAATAAAACTTTCATCACATTTCTAATAAAATTCTGGTTCATGTGTGCATGAAATACCTTCTGTTGAGTAAAGCATCCCTTAAGCAGCAAAGTGCAAACTCAAGTAGCTTGTTTGAAATGATGCTAATTGCCACTCTTAAGGTCTTTATTGATGCTAAAGTCTTTAGAAGTAAACTGAGGGGATAAACACTTTGTATTAAACAGAGCAGGTTTCATGTGGTTGTACCATTTAGTTGCTGCTTCCCAAGATCCAGGACATTTCTTCTCAAATTCTCCCTTTTCCCAACATAAATCCTATTTCTCTTTTCTCTTCATGTTACTGAAATAATGCAGAGCTCGTTGGAAACTACATTACTGCTAATGAGAATATTGCACTTCTTCAAAATTGTGACCATTTGAAAATGGAAAATACTTTCAAAAATGCAAAATACTTTCCAGTCAGAATGCTGAAGGAAATAGAGTTGCTTATGTGGTTGAAAACAAGCATAGGTTTTTTTCAGATTTTAAACAGAAGCCAAGAAAATTCTGTTCTTCTTTCTGTATCCCAGAATGAAGATATAAGAAAAATACATGGAGGAGGTTTTGGCCATTCCTCCATCTCTGTTTCATTTTTCTTTAAATTTCAGAGAAGCTCTGCAGGAATTTTATATCAAATTTCCATTTTACAGAGATAGTTGTGACAATATATAGAGTGCTGCAATGGCAAACACCTTCTGAAGCCTGTGAATTTGTTTACAAAAAAGGTCTCACAGGAGAGGATTCTGGATGAATTCTTACACTTTCTGTTTACCTGAGCACAAAGTTTATGTATCTGCACTGCTTTAACCAAACTAATTGTATTTGTATGCAGGTTTGTATCTAGGTATGCATACAGATATATGTGTGTTCATATACACACCATAAAGAAATCTTCCATCATTTCTTTAATTAGCATCATCATTAATTAGCATGGCCATCCCTAAGGTATTTGGGAAAATAAGACCTTTTACTTCAAGAGGAAGAAGCCAGGCTAATGAAGGAAAGTTCCTATGTTAGTAGCTTGTAAGTCCTTAAATGTGAGCAACAGTAATGGCCTGAACTTGTTAATCTGTTTATTGCAGTATTGTCTTGCATCTGTGCCCATGTGACAGCTGAGAGGTTGGCTCACAAATGACCATTGCAAAGAATTGTGATGTTTGAGTATAAATAACTGGAATGTAGAAAGAGAAAGATGGAAGAAAATCTGGGGTGGTTTGAAGGGAAAAAAAAACCAGAATAAAGAGATGTAAGGGTGGATTTTATGGAAAACTTTATGTCACTGCCCAGGTTTTTCCAAAGAAGACGTGTAGGTGGTTTTCCCAATTAGACTTGATGAAGAAATGGCAACTATCATGTAAAGGATTATTCTGTACTACAGTGTAATGAAATTAAAGAACACAATCTCTCATTTTAGGTCACTAGATTATGTTGACCTCTGGTTTTTATGTTTGATACATGAGTAGCTGGAAATGGAAAATGTTGGTGGAGTCACTGGACTTTTATTTTGACCGCAGTGGTCACCACCATACCCATTTTCTTCCAAGAAAGCCAAGGAGTCTGTTGTGTTCCCTGTCTATATTAAAGTTTAATTAAAAACAATATGACTCAATGTCTACTGCAGTGTGATGTGGGCATTGTTTGAAAGAGTTGTTGTCTTGGTTTGAAAAGACAGGTGTCTGCTAAGGAAGGCACAAACCTCCCTTGAAATGGAAAAAATGTAAACTCCCCGTGCCCTCTGAATTATTATAATCTTGAAATCCAGGGGCTCTCAGGCAAAGATATGGGAATAGGAATAACAGTTCTTCACTAGGAAAATTAAAATCAAAATGCAGTAGTACAAAAAAAGAAAACCAACAAAAAACCAACCCACTGACAGAGTCAGAACACAGCCTGGCACCCTGTTGGGCAGGGTGTTGGTAGCAGTCCTGTTCAATGGTGGCTGCAATCCTCCTGGAGTGACAGATGTGGTTCTGTTGAAGCAATGATCCTGTAGAAGGATGAGTTTTCCTCTGAAGGTCCTGTGGTGTAGATGGGTCTGGTCTCTCTCTTCTGGGAATTCAGTGGACAGAGGCTGCTGTGGTGTTGCAAATCTCCAAAGATTCACAGATTGAGGTGCTTGGCTCCTCCCCTGGGTGGAGCATCTCCCAAAGGGATGATGTAATTTTATCAGTCCTGCAGTGAGACTCAGTGGCCCATGAACAGAAGATATCCCCCAGGTATGAGGGATGGGTCATGGAAGAGATAAAGAACACTGCCCCAGCTGGTTTCAACACAGTAATAGAATACAAACTTCTGGTTACATCTTTCATTGCAACCCAAGACAGTTGTGTATGAACATGGATGTGGAGAAAATATGGAACTAATGCAACAAAAATGACAGAACTGAGATGGCAAATATCATTACAGAAAACGTGCTTCTTTTACCTTTCTCAGGTGATTTTCGTTTATGCAGTGCTAATTTTGTAGCCTACATAGCACACCAGAAGTCACAAGGAAGCCCTGGGGTTTTTTTTAAATTTCCTCCCCTAGTCCATAACTCACTTTTCCACGTGAATGATACTGCAGAGATGGTCTGGGCTGTAGCAAATTGCCCAAGTAGCATGTTCTCCTCTGGAAAGACCCCACTTCCTCTGGACCTGCAGAGAGCTGTTTGTCTGTGGTGCTGCTGCCGAGGAGCGCGCTGAGTCATAGAGCACAGATGTGGGCTTTGTCCTCCCGTGGCTCTATCAATTATTCTCTCCTCCTGTATTACTTAATGATACACCAACTCCTTCCACAAAGTGTGCATGACTCAGGGCTTCACCATGCTGTTGTTGCCCCTGAACTATTCTTCTCTTTCTGAATCACAGCTTGGAGGCTTGGAGAGAACTTGTTAGGGGCGACGCTTGAGAAGGCCACGTTGCATTGTACTTGTAATGTTAGGTTCAATTCTTAAAATGTCACTTTTGTTTAAACAGCTTGGTTATTAATACATTGAAAACTTAATCTGGAAGTGTTTAGGGGTTCAGCTTTAAAGAAACCACAGAAGTTCAAAATTCCTGTTGAACCTCTTGTAACCCCTCAAAAAAAGTTTTAGAATTAGATGGGTTGTTTTCCTCCTTAGCTTTTTTATGTTTGATTGAGTTCAGAAACATTATATATTAAGCCTTCCACTCATGATTTTTCAGCATTTCTAATTAGAAAAAATAGCCTGAATTGAAGTAAAGGAAGAACTGGATTTTTTTAAATTTTATTTGCAAAAGTTTAGTAAAAACTAAGAATTAAATACCCCAATAATCCATACTTGCTCTTATCTTCATTTTTCAGTGTTTGAATGGCAAGCTATTTTAGCTTTTCTCCTATCAACAAATAAATTTAGAAAGTAATCTAATGTGAATCACTATGACTTTTAAATAAGACACATGAAATTTGTATCAGCCTGCATAGCCTACATTGCTCATATGTTACTCTTTTCCTGCAGGTTCTTCTCATCTTGTCCTACAAATTTGCAGTGGCTTTTTAACATAAGGAGAGAAAAAAAAAATAAAATATGGACAAAATAAAACCAGAAATGTTGGGGGTTACTGTCACTTTAAACTCCAAACCTTTTTAGCAAAGGGCTTTTCAAAGTATACTGATTAGGTTTTTTATTTTATCCAGTGGTAAGAGACTCCAAAGGTTAGGGTCGAAACCCAACATTAATGTTGCAGCTTTAGTAATAATATACACAGAACCTCATTCTTCTGTGTCATTTTGTTTCTCGTTTTTTGTTTTATTTTCCTAAATAACACACTTTTAAAAGTATTTCTTATGATCATTCAAATTATAAGAGTCTCTTGCACACCTTTGCAAGGAACTGACAGAACTAGCATATACTGTGTTTAAAGTAGACCTTAAAAACCAAATATTCCAGGTTTTGCAGCCTGGATTCAGGTCAAGATCATCTCTGTAGCAATGCAGCTTTGATATTTCAGGGTCAAACACATGAATTGACCATATTTGGACAGCAAGAGCATGTCTGTGATGAGGCTGCACATGATCAAGCCGCTGCTTTGGAACCTCCCTGGATGTATCTCCATAGAAGTTGGTCCAGAGTTCTTCCTAGACACTATCAGTGGTTTCAGGCTGGAGTTGTGTGTGACAGCAGTGTGACCATAGACACGTAAATCATGCTGGGTGTCCTCCAGTCTACTTCCAGAACTGGTCAGCTCTAGTCTGCTGTTGATAAATGTGTAAAAAGAGGATCCACATGGGGAGTAATGATGTATGTGGAACCCCTGGCCATGATCCTCTGTTGGCAGTGTTGGGGATAATCAGACACAGGACTTGGAGGGATAATAAGTAAGTTTGCCAATGACGCAAAATTGGAAGATGCTGTTGACTCCCCCAAAAGCAGGGAGGCCCTGCAGAGAGACCTCAACAAATTAAAGAGATGGGCAATCACAAACCCTAATCAACAAGGGAAAGTGCCAATTTCTGCACCTGGGGTGGAGCAGCCCTGGTTGTGTGTACAGACTGAGGAAGGAGGGGCTGAAGAGCAGCCTCATGGAAAGGGACCTGGGGGTCCTGGTCCATGGCAAGCTGGATATGAGTCTGCAGTGCCCTGGCATCTGGGAGGGCCAGCCATGACCTGGGGGCATCAGGCACAGCATCACCAGCTGGGCAAGGGAGGGGATTGTCCTGCTCTGCTCTGAGCTGGGGTGGCCTCACCTCAAGTCCTGAGGCAGTTTTGAGCCCCTCAATATAAAAAAGACATTAGGCCATCAGAGAACATCCAAAGGAGGCCACGAGGAAGGTGAAGGGCCTTGAGGGGAAGCCGTGTGAGGAGCGGCTGAGGGCACTTGGTTTGCTCAGCCTGGAGAGGAGACTGAGGGGAGACCTCATTGTGGTCTTCAACATCCGCACGATGGGAAGAGGAGGGGCAGGTACTGATCTCTTCACCCTCTTGGCCAGGGACAGGACTCAAGGAAATGTCCTGAAGCTGAGTTGGGAGGCTCAGGCTGGATATCAGGAAAAGGTTCTTCACCCAGAGGATGACAGAGCACTGGAGCAGGCTACCCAGGGAAGTGGCCACAACACCAAGCCTGGCAGGGTTCAAGAAGTGTTTGGACAATGCAAAGTGTCTGGGCACGTGATGGGACTCTTGGGGTGTCCTGCCTAGGGCCAGGAGTTAGACTCCCTCTGAGTCCCTTCCAACTCAGAATATTCTATGATCCTGTGAATTATGTTTTAGCTTTTAGTTTTCTATGGCTGAGTTTCAGGCTCCATATGTGTCTGGGTACATAATTTCACAGGTCAACTGTCTTGATTTGAAAACACAGGTGTCTACTAAGGAAGGCAGAAACCTCCCTTGACATGAAAAAGTGTAAACCACCGCACCAACTCCCCCCAGTTATTATAATCTTGAAATCCAGGGGCTCTCAGGCAAAGATATGGGAATAGGAATAACAGTTCTTCACTAGGAAAATTAAAATCAAAATGCAGTAGTACCAAAAAAGAAAACCAACAAAAAACCAACCCACTGACAGAGTCAGAACACAGCCTGGCACCCTGTTGGGCCGGGTGTTGGTAGCAGTCCAGTTCAATGGTGGCTGCAATCCTCCTGGAGTGACAGATGTGGTTCTGTTGAAGCAATGACCCTGTAGAAGGATGAGTTTTCCTCTGAAGGTCCTGTGGTGTAGATGGGTCTGGTCTCTCTCTTCTGGGAATTCAGTGGACAGAGGCTGCTGTGGTGTTGCAAATCTCCAAAGATTCACAGATTGAGGTGCTTGGCTCCTCCCCTGGGTGGAGCATCTCCCAATGGGATGATGTAATTTTATCAGTCCTGCAGTGAGACTCAGTGGCCCATGAACAGAAGATATCCCCCAGGTATGAGGGATGGGTTATGGAAGAGATAAAGAACACTGCCCCAGCTGGTTTCAACACAGTAATATAATACAAACTTCTGGTTACATCTTTGATTGCAACCCAAGACATCAACTCAGCTGGAGATGGCATCAAGCTGTGCAATAATCCAATCACCTGTTAGCTGGGTTGCTGCTAGAGGAATTAGGCTGAAAGCTGATGAGGTGGAGAAACTGGATGCACCCACTGCACTGAGTGTTGAAAAGGCAAGACTGAAGTAGTCAAGTGACAAAAATCCTCTTGATACCTGAGAAATCTAAGTCAGCCTTGTGAGATAGATATTGACAAATAATCAATCAAAAAGGAGAATAGAAGGAGAAAACCATGGAAATGCTAGCAATAATCTTTACTGTTTGTACTTTTGTTTGAACAATTACTTCATGCCTTGCTTTAGCTGGTGTTCTATGGAATAACTCATCCCTGCTGGGACACAAAAATACCAAGACAGTAGTAGCTTTAAATCTGTAAGTATCCAGCAGGCTGAGAACACTTGATTGTTTCATGTTGCTCGTATTCAGAAGAATAAATTCATACTCTATGACTGTATTTTGATATCTGTCAAACTTTGGGGACTTTGAATTGTCTTAAGTAACTGGGACATAGGTGTTTCTAAGACTCCAGGGACTAACCAGCTAAGGCGAAAAAATTAGTTCAGAAACACATCTAAGCCTCATCTAAGTTTAATCTGAGCTTCCATGGAATTATTAGTTATTTCAGAGGTGTGAGGTTTTTGTGTTTAAAAATGAAAGAGTAGGACAAAGATTTGCTTGGCAAAATTTGAAACTCTCCAATCCTGAGAGGTAAAAATATAGTACCTCTATTTCTTTATGTCAGCTACCTTTCTAGTGGTTTTATTAACTTACCTACTACTTAAAAAAAATCATTTTCTGCTACGTGTAAGTTAAAGGAAAAGAGGCCAAAAACCTCACTATGGTTTCTGACAGATTCTGTCAATCATAATAATATGCCCAGAGTAGAGCAGCTCTTTCACAGGAGGGCTTATTCACACATAGAGGGATGACTAAGTGTGCAGTGAGATGCATGGTTACATGTTACATTACACTAAAAGAGAATATTCTACTTTTAATTCACCCCTTCAATCAGATCTAGAGGTGCACAGTCACTCAAAAGGCTGATGTAGTGCCTAAGAAAATTGAACCAGCTACTCAGGAACTCTCCAGCCTTAGGCAAGACTGAATCCAACTTATGTCTGCACAAGCACATGCCTCATATGCCCAAAGAGGCAGGAGAAATGAGAGTTATTTTTTAGAGAATCTGGAGTTAACTGTTTCAGGGTGCACTGCAGCAGTGTCAGTGTGGATTGAGGGCTGCTCAGCACCGTGGGCTTGCTGGGTATGCTAGAGCCTTGTAAAGACTCTGAAGCTGAAAAGGGACAATCTCAGGCTTCCTTGAGGCTTTTAAAGAAGACATCAGCTGACTGTGTTGGACTGAGGACTCAGCACCACGTGTGTGTGTGTGATCTTGCACCAATGGGTTGCCAAATTCTCTTCTGCCTCCTGTCTCTGCTCAGGACAAGCTCCTGTGGCAGAGCAGAAGCAAAGCTGATCAGAAATCTCCTTCATGTGTTTTCTCATGACATCACCTCAGTGTTTCGTGTTTTCTTACACAGAATCATAGAATGGCCCAGGTTGGAAGGGACCTTAAAGGTCACCTCGTTCCAGCCCCCCTTCCATGGGCAGGAACACCCTCCACTAGACCAGGCTCCTCACAGCTCCATCCAGCCTGGCCTGTGACACTGCCAGGGATGAGGTTTCCACACCTTCTTTCTTTCTTATGACACATTAATTATATTTTATATAAATAGAGTAATATTAAACTAATTAATGTCATGAAGCTGTTAACCTCTTTACAGGATTTGGAGCTCCTCAAGGAAAAGGTGTTTTGTAAAGGCAAAAAAGCCTTCATGCTGATACTTTCATGTGTTACTGAATTTCAAAGATAGTCTTCACCCTGTCTACCTTAGGTCAAAACTTTTTTCTCACCAATTGAGGATTTCTGTACTTGTTTTTTATTCCCTTTTCCAATAATAATCGGTTTCCTGTTGTCATATATTCTGTTGGGTGCATCCAGAATTTTATGTCTGATAGTGGTGCAAAATATTGTTCTCAGCATTTTGCATCTGTCTATATATTTTTTAGAAATTTTGAATGAAATTCACTCCACATATTGGTAGTGAGTTTACAGATTATATTTTCATAATGAAAATATTTTACATTTTCTTTTTTCTATTTTTTTTCCATTTGGGACAAATAAGTATTTTATGTTTTATGGAATCAACAAGTCCCACACTTTTTCTTCAGGAATACTGTTATCAAGAATTTCTTGAAAATCAGCAAATTGATTTCTACTGCCTGTGAAAAAATATTGAAAGTGATGTTAGCACTTAAATTCATATGTCATACGTCAGATTCATATGTTCATATGTCATACCTGAATATTTGATTTTGTAGTTTCTCAAAAAATTCAGTAATAAGATTCCCCATGTGGTGGAGGCATTGGAGCATTGCTCTGGAGAACCAAACTCCTTTTCAAGGCAGATTTTTCAATGCAGCATTTTCCTCTTTGTCTCATTTTGCAGCCTGTGGAACTGAGCCTGAAAGAGTTTTACCTCTCTTTGTAAAATCAGTGATGGTTTGTTGAATAGGGAAAAAGAATTATCAACTCTGTCTCAGAAGACCTATAAAGGACTCAGTGAATATTAGATGATGGGCTGGAAGAAAAGCAAGGGAGCTACTCTTACACATAATGATCCATGTACTGATAAATGTTCTAAAGTGAGTAGGAGCCATCCATTCCTCACAGCCATGGACAGGAAAATTGTCATCATTTGTGATTCAAGGCTCATAGGACACTGGAAAGCCTAAGGAAATATGGAATTTTATGTTATGTCAGCATTTTTTTCCATTAATTTTATGTTATCCCACAGTAAAGAGAATCCCTCCAAAGAGGATGAAATATATGTTCTGCTGTGGGTCTGGGGTGGTGTCTCCATGAGTGGCTACTGAATTCAGCACTTTAGGCAAGCCTGAGAAAAGAAGTACGAAATTCTCCCAAGAAGAGGTGTAAGGAGTATGAAAACATTATCCTAAGTGTAAACATACTGAAAGTTAAGTTATTTAAGCTATTTGGAATCTATTCCAGATGTGCAAAAGCACCAACTCACAGGCAGTCTGTAAAAATGCACACACTTTTTACCACGTGGCTTCCTTCCCTGTTTGCTTTTGGTTATTAATCTTAGGACAAACTGTGCTTAGGTGTTTGATCTGATTGCAAAAATTTACCTTATCCAAAGTGGCATTTCATTTATATGGGAATTGGCAAGGAAACATCTACCATTCTGGAGGAACTCATTAAATAGAGACATGTTAGTTTACAGGTTTAATCCATATGATATTTATTGGCTGTCCTACAGGCAATGACAGGCAGCCAACACACTATTCAGTGGACTTTTCCACCCATCTGTTTATCCATCTGTTACTTGAAAAATAGATTTCTTCCTCCCCCCACCTTCCCCCCAAAATAGCATTGTTCTATCAGGCCAATCAGATAAAGATACACTGATGTATAGAACTTGTAATGGGGCCATCTGAAACATCCACCAGGAGTACCTTGATATGGAATAATGCTGGTAACTCTGCCTCTTGTTAATATGTTATTAAAATAAACTCAAAATGGACAAGCTGAATTTATTATTTTGTGTGGAAAAGAAGGAAGAAGGTGGCTTTTTGACCATCTTCTCGAGGAATATATTCACAGCCTGGCTTGCTAGGATCAGAGTGCTTTGAAAAAGATTGTTTTGATTTTTAATCAAACTGTCAATATTAATTTGTGCACATAAAAATGCCTCTGAAAGAGAATAAAGTTATGAAATTTTCATCAGGTGCTTAAAAACTCCATTCACATCGTGTGAGTTGGTTTTGTAATACAGATTTCTGAAACCCACAGTTTTAAATCTTGCTATCTGATTGCTTAAAAAAAATGTTATTCCCATGTAACAAAAAATCAGGAATATGCTTGTGATGGAAAAAAGTAAAAACTTGATAACTTCACGTGGATATTATCTATATGGATGCAAAACAGTGATATTTCAGGCATCTTTAATATGTTGGTGTGCTTTTGTTGGTGGAGACAACTTGTGTTGTCACAGTTATTATACCCCTCTTTTCTGGCCAGCTCTAGGAAACCTTTGTTAGAGTTTATTCTTTACAGCCTGACAGATTCACAGCATTCCTATTGAAAGTGCCTTAAAAGCAGATTTGGTATGATTTATTTTGGCACCATGGTTCCCTACAAAACATGGAATCAGTGACGATGTCTAGCAAAAATTTCTGTGGGAAAACCTGTTTTCAGTTTGTTAACATTTTTTTTTTTTTCCTGAGAAATGTACAAGTTGAAAAATTTATAGGTGAATAATTTCCAAAGTGTTAAGTACCAGGACCATTTGTTTAAAAATAAAAAGAAACTTCCACAGGCGCTTCAGGTGATTCAAAGGAAGATACAAATGACCTGTGTGATGATGATGATGATGATGATGATGATGATGATGACACATGTGAGATGCTCCTTTCTTCATCACAGTAATTGTGCTGTCCCTCTGTAGAGGGAGGGAAGGGAATCTGCTTTTCCCTCAATTTAAGGATGTTTATGCAGTTTAGGCAGCAATGAGGCAAAGCAGAGATGAATCAAAGCACTATAGGCAGGCTAATCCTTTTTCTTTTGCATTCCTATTCATTTAGAATGGAGGGGTTACAGCAACTGAAAAATGAAGATGACAACAAAGTCAGGATGTTGTTGTTATTAGTTGTCCATCAGGCAAGCAATGTATGAGAATTTTCTTTAATTAAAAGTAGGTGAAAGCATTAATAGTAATTTACCAAAGTGGATTGATTTTTAATATTTCCTAAGGTGTTTTATACACAATTGCCACCATTACAAATCTAATCTAACAAAGGTACTGTAAAATTTCCCCACACATACTTTCTCTCTTGGGACAATAGTAAGATTGTAAGCAGCACATTGCACAGTGGAACATTCATTGAGGACACAACTGAAAAACAGTTTTTAATCTGGAAAATGTGTTTTGTTTTCCACAGCACTGTAGAAATGAAAGAAAAGTAGAATGCAAGGTGAGAATGAAATAGGCATCTTTTGTGTTCTAGTATTTTTCTGGGATATTTATGCTACTGAAAAATACCCATGGAACATCATTTACTAAAGGATAGTGTTCACTTTTCTAGAAAGTAACCAGTAAATACAAACCACTCATCTTTGCAATCATGATCCATGCACAATTAAAGTCGGCATCATGGTGTCCCTATAGTAAGTATGCAAAGCTGGAAAGTTTTTGGCAAACTGTAAAGACTTTCCTGGCATAAGTTTAAATTTGTAAGCAGGTTTAAGTAATGTAAGGGAGTAATATGTGTAACACTGAGAAAGAAAACTCAAAGGAATAACAATATGTAGAAATCAAGGGACCTGATGTACAGTCACATGGCTGCTCACCAGAATTTTCTAAACTATTTCCTTGTGCTGATGTGCTTGAGATGCAACACATGCAAAATAACTTAACCCACCCAGCACAGGCTTTTTCTGACTCATTTGGTCTATAAAATACGAAAATTTTAAAAATATCATACTTAATCTGAGCTGAGGGAGTCTAAAGAGTAATGGTCATACTCTCTAAATGGTTATTCTTATTTCTTACACAACAAGAAAGCATTAGAATATCTCCTCTTTTCTTGATCCTCAGAAATTACAAACAAAACTGTAAGCAGGGAGGTGCATTTAAGCACTGGATGGCCCTTAAATTCTTCATTTATTTCACAGAAATAAATTCTTCCACATTTCACAGAATACTTGTTTCAGTTGCTGGTGAGCAGAGTGAACCCCTGATGTCTTTGCACTCATTAGGGGCATTCCTTCAGAAATGCAGAAGGAATTCACTGTCACCCTTTGCCTGCAGTTGCAACTTGATCTCAATATGCATGAATGCAGATTAAGATGTGTACTGATCTTAATGTGTGTAATCTTAATTCATGTAAGAGCAGCATTCCTAGATGGGCCATGCCAAGGCTTAGGGAGGTCCAAGAAATGTTCTATAGTGAGTCTTCTCCAGGCCTGATTACTTCAGGCCTTTAGGGTATGTTGTTTAATTGTCCTTTCTTGGATGTTCTTGTCAGCAATTTCTCAGGTAAGTCAAAAAATTGGAGTCAAACCTTAATGTTAATTCTTCCATGAATGTAACAGCTTGATAATGATTTCCTTGGAGAGAGAACAGTGTTTGGTAGTAAGAAGGTGACTTCTGAAAGCAGAAAGGAAAAACTAGAAGTGGAAAGAGGAAGAAACTAAAGCTGAAAGCCAAAATAGCTATAAAGGGGAAAGGCAGGTAAGGGCTTTCAAATATTTTGTGTGGAAGTTGGGTTATTTTACCAATTATGTGAGATGATGTGAGAGGCAGCTGCAATGTCTTAGTTGGTGTCATATTCCATTAAAGACTCCTGAAGTGTCCCCTGATCCAAAGTATTAAATCATCCAGTGTAAACCTTGCCACTCCAGGGGCTGGGCATTCCCACATGAATGGGAATTCCCACATGAAATTCCCTGTGTGAATATAAACCCAGGGCACTCTGTGTTTTCACCCTTCTCCAGCCCCAGATGGATCATACAACCATCACTTCCACCCTCACCACGCAGAAGACTGGAAATTGAGGAGCAATGGGAAGCTGTCAGGGTCCACCAGCTATCTCTCTGTCACTTGCTTTCTCTTCCCCCCTCTTCTTTTTTCTCTCTCTCCCTCTCCACCCCACATTTACTGTTGAATAAAAATCTGTAGTATTGACTTCAGCATATTAGCTTAGTTTGAACCTAAATTTGGGCAGTGGCAATTTTAATAATTGGATCTTAACGCTTCTCACTGCCCTCTTTGTGCTCTGGACTGGAAAAAATGGACTGTTATTGACTAGAAGTCTCTTCTGCTTCTCAGAAATCACAGAACCATAGAAAGGTTTGTGTTAGAAGCAGCTTTAAGATCATCCAGTTCCAATCCCCTGCCTGGGGTAGGGATGCCTCCCACCACAACCTGTACCAGAGCCTCACCACTCCCACAGTGAAGAATTTCTTCCTAACATCCAATGTAAATCTCTCCTCCTTTATTTCCATTAGGAACTATTAGGAAAATTTAGCAAAGTTTGTGGGGTGGGGTTCACTGTTCCTGGTGTCCTTCAGGGTCTGTTTCTTTGCCTGAGTTGTCTGCTTAGTTACAGGAATCACAGCTGTGAAATCTGCCTCCTGGCTGGTGATTTCCATCTGTACCCCTTGGTTTAATTGGTGTATACATTGCAACAATTTTAAAAAAACACTTTTTAAAGCAGAGTGGGCTTAAAAACATCTGTAATTCCTCATTGTGCATTGATCCTGAGATGAGCTCAGTTGCTTAGAGCGTGGTGCTGATAGCACCAAGTTGTGGGTTCAGTCTCCAGATGGGCCACTCACTTAAGAGTTGGACTTGGTGATCCCTGTGGGTCCCTTCCAGCTCAGAGTTCTGTGTCAGGAGTCTGTGTGACTGTCTGAGAGAGACTCCACAACAATTCCATGACATCTGGGGTGCAGCTGGGGGTTTGTTTTCATCCTGCTACCCAATACTGACACCAGCACTCCTTCACAGGACCCCAGCACAGCAGAGCCTGGGAGTTCCATAGGTTGAAATTCGGGTAAATTGAGAGATATGTCTCACTGTCAGTAAGGTACCTAAGCTGACCCAGGGATCACACTGTTAATTTCCATCGAAAAAGAACAAAATAAAATATAAGATCCAAAAGCAAATGCCAGAGAAGTTCATGCATGAAAGCTTTTAAAAGCCCAGGAAACAATCTTTCAGCTTATTTTATGATTACTTTTCATCAGACAATGCCTGGATCTCCCTTAGCCTTAAACCTCTGATATTAATAGTTGGCCTTTGCTCTCCAGTTGTTCATTTATCCCTCCTTCTTTCTAAGAAAAATGCATACAATCCTTTATCTTATGTATTGTCTTAAGGGAATTCCATAAGGGTGTTGGCAAAATTCAAAGAATCTACAAGAATTGTGTAAGGAAATTGATTAGATTTTTTCTTTTTCTTTTTCTTTTTCTTTTTCTTTTTCTTTTTCTTTTTCTTTTTCTTTTTCTTTTTCTTTTTCTTTTTCTTTTTCTTTTTCCTTTTCTTTTTCTTTTTCTTTTTCTTTTTCTTTTTCTTTTTCTTTTTCTTTTTCTTTTTCTTTTTCTTTTTCTTTTTCTTTTTCTTTTTCTTTTCATTTTTCTTTCCCTTTCCCTTTCCCTTTCCCTTTCCCTTTCCCTTTCCCTTTCCCTTTCCCTTTCCCTTTCCCTTTCTCCTTCTCCTTCTCCTTCTCCTTCTCCTTCTCCTTCTCCTTCTCCTTCTCCTTCTCCTTCTCCTTCTCCTTCTCCTTCTCCTTCTCCTTCTCCTTCTCCTTCTCCTTCTCCTTCTCCTTCTCCTTCTCCTTCTCTTTTCCTTTTCCTTTTCCTTTTCCTTTTCCTTTTCCTTTTCCTTTTCCTTTTCCTTTTCCTTTTCCTTTTCCTTTTCCTTTTCCTTTTCCTTTTCCTTTTCCTTTTCCTTTTCCTTTTCCTTTTCCTTTTCCTTTTCCTTTTCCTTTCCCTTTCCCTTTCCCTTTCCCTTTCCCTTTCCCTTTTCCTATTCCTATTTTCCTTTTTTTTTAATGTCCATTTGAATTACTGTTTAGGATTTCAATATGACTGTTTCTGCTCCCTTTAGTGATAATATTTTAATAAAATGGGCTGGGGACAACAGATACAAAACAACCCCCTTCCTGCACAGACCTGCTTGAGCTTTGAGATACATTTTCAAAGCTATTTGTCTCCTGGTGGTGAGACACTGGGAGCTATCTTTGCATGTGGAATACCACTTCTCAGAAACTTGTGAGATGGATCTGATCTGCAAGGTAACATGGATGCTAATTAATCATACATAATCAGTTCAGCTGCTGCCTGTGTCTCAGAGTTCTCACACATTCCAGGAGGGTTAAACAGCAGCAAAAGTAGGTCTACATCCTGCTTTGGGGCTAGGTACATTTTCCTTTTCTTTCAAAAAAGAAATTACCATGGCTATTGCTACTGTTGTGAGATTTGATGATCTCGTGACTAGTGTTCTTAATTTAAAAGAAATTTTTAAGTTCTATTTAGTTTCTGGAATTATCCTTCAAATTAGTATGGTACTTGGAATTGTTTATTTGTCTCTGGTCATAATGCTGACACCTGAAGTAAGAGGAGAGAAGAAAAATCAACTATATTGATTTTTGTCAGCGGCTTGTTGGGTGGCTGTTACGTGAAGAGAGTAAAGAATGGTGCTCTGGAACAGAGATTTCAACTTCATTGTGGCAGAACTGCATCCACTTAAAGCCATGATGATTCATTGTTTGTAAAAGATCTATTTTTAGTTGGCCTGAATTATATGGAGATTAAAGAGAATCATTAGCATAAAAATCCCCTTGAAGCTTCTGCAGTTGGTACAATACAAAAGACTTTGTTAAGATCTCTTCAGCCTAGATAACTTTGGAGAATCCCTAAGTGCGTGCAGGAGGCAGATTGGTAACTCTGGAAGGCTTTTGTGGGTCAGTGATCTGTTCCTCTGAGCACAGTGCAGATTGCACTTCAAAACAATGCTTCTCAAAAACAGCACTGTCAGGAGAAAGAAACTGAGAGACAAAGAGGGGAAAGGGCTCAATTTATGGGTATAGAGAGCATCCACCTGTTTAGGAAAAGCGCTGGCGTTGGGTTTTGCTGTTTGCTCCCTTCTCTCAAGGTGGATTGAACTCTTCTTTCACTCCACTGCTTCTGTCCAGTCTGGGTTTGCATAAAGTGCAGCTGGAGTGAGTGCTAGGTGGCTGCTGCAGATGCACTGGAGAGGAAGATGATCAGCTCAGCAGATTTTGTGAGCATCTCTCTTCCTTTATCAGCGTGCCATCACGACAAAACTGAAGATTCCCGTTTAAGTACTTAAATTGCAGCAAGTGCAAAACATGATGAGCATGGCTGAGTATGAGAATTGTCACAAAGAACTTTTAACAAGGTGCACATCATCACTTAGTGCATGTGTGCAAGGAGCAAGATTTGCCATCTCAATTAAAAATGTCTTTGGTGAAGTACGAAAGGTGCAAATGTGTTTTGTTTTGAAGAAGAAAATCTTACCAGCAAACCTTAAAATTCATGTGGAAACACATGTTTAAATGGACTCCATACTTGGCTGAACAATATATCTGAATTATATAGATTCTCTTAACACAGTGAAATCGAATATCTCAGTCTATCCCTGATATCTCATGGTATCTGAACTTGTCCTGCTGGCATACCAGTTAATTCTTAAATTAAGGTTAAATCATGGTAACAACACTTTCTCCAATAAAATCTTCTCTGAAATGCCATTATTCCTTTGTCCTGAAAAAGATACTTGCTTCCCTCTCAGTTTCTTGAATAAAATACATTTGCTATTAGAGGGCTGTAATAAAAATAAAAGTGAAATCATACAACAGTCAGGAGGAACATGAGGGCATAAGTCTGAGTTTTCATTACAGTAGGGCTGAGTTTCATTGGAAACTTATGTACGTGGAAAAAATACTTAGGTAAAGAATAAATCCACTGCAGTAATTCTCAGTTACTGGAGAGACTCTTAATATGTCTTTTCACATTATGCAAAACCAGTAAACAAGAATAAGGGTCACAGCTTTAAGAAGAGTTGTTTGTAGCATCTGTTAGACCGAGCAAAATGTCACAATATGTAGTCTCCGGAAGGAGCAAACAGACCATTAAATCTTGGATGAATAAAGCAGGCTTTCAAACTGCTGCAGTTTTTTTCTCTTTTTGGAATAATTACAGGAGGGCTTGGGGTTGTGGCTGTGATTATGTGAAGGCAAATGGACACTAAGTTTTAGTGGGACTGAGATTTGTCTCCTGGTGCCAGAAGGAAGGGCTGGTTTGAAAACAGTTTCATGTAAAGAAAAAGACCCACCAGCTGCAAAACAGGTGGCGACCCACCAGGGGCAGGCAGGTATGAAATCATGGCTCTTTATTTGGATTACAGTGAGAGGAATAAGGAAAGGATAAAAGGTAGAACAGCAGATTCAGAGGAGCAACCTCCTGGCTTTTTATTGGGGATTTTATAAAAGAAATTTGGATCAGGTTATATGCTGGTATAATGGAGATCCCAAATGTTGAACTTGTAATGTGGGCCTCTCAACCAGGTGCATGCCTGCTCAATGTGTTAAAAAAAAGTTCTCACTGGTGCTAAGATATTTCTTTGCATTATGTATTTATATATTTTATATATCTGTGTATATATATATACACACATAATATATATATGTATTATAGATATGTATTTTATATATGTATGTGTGTATATATATAAATATATATACATATATATATAAATATATATACATATATATTTATTTGTATATATTTATCTTTATATATATATTTATATTTTAATATTTATATATTTTAATATTTTAATATTTTAATATTTATATATATTTACAGATTTAGTGAAAAAAACCTCACACTATTACTATATTGGAGGATCTGATTGCCATTCAGTCCCCCACGGTCCCATCACGAAACCAGATTTTTTGGGTCCTTTTGAAGAATTGTAACTGAGGAATGAGCTGGAACAAACTGCTCTGCTATAAAGCCAAGAGTAATGTAAAGCTGCAAACAGCACATCTGAAGCTGTTTCAGAAATTTCATGAGTTCTAGATCAAGGGAAGGATAATTTTAAAAGAAGATAATAATATTTTTCCTGTATATTAGTTTACTGCAATGTTAATGAAAGGAGAGGCGTTTCACACGCCAGTTTTACAAAAGCTCTTATCTAGTGCTCAAAAATTTAGTGGAAAGCTATTGTGCACAAAACAGGGGTTTATGCTTTACAAGCAATACCAGGATCTAAATCCTGTCCAACAGTAACAGGGAACGTTTCCCAAACCTGGAACTCAATTGCCTCAGCTATTTCCTGCTAAAGTATTCCTGGCCCCTTTTATTTGTCCTGCTCAAGCAATGTTTTCCCTGGATTTTTCTTGGACACAGAGTAGCTAGCATAGGTAAGGGATTGCTCCCAACTGGCTGCTGGAAGCAATCCATAGTTTTAGAAAAATAAAGTTAAATTGTGTAAAAGCAGGAAGGCTTTTTCAGTGGCCAGGGGGAGAACATACCCAGATAATATTTAGTTTAGTTATGGAAATCTTTTATAAAACTCCCCCTTTTAAGGGATGTGCCTTCAGCTCTTCCTAGAACTGGACAATTTGGTCAAATAGGAAATGCAAGTGTTCCAGAATTGGCACTGTTTACAAAGTGCAGTGTGGCAGAGCTTTACTGATCATACCATGGAAAAACCACTAAGATTAAATTAATAGATTGATGTACACATTGAAATATCATTGTAACAAGTAGGGAGGGAACACAAATGCTAGGAAGGAAGAAATTAAAAATTGACTCTTCTGGCTTATGGAGACAAAACAAAGCTTTTCAAAGCTTTTCAAGGTGTGAAGTTTCAGCATGAGGCGTCAGCTTGAGCATTTTGGGAGCTTCTGAAAAGGCAGAGGGAAAAGCACTGAAAATTCTTTGGTCCTTTGTAATTTGGATAACCAAACCATAACCACAGCCCTTTAGGTGTGGGCTTTTTAAGGTCAAAGGACAGGAAAATAGGAAAGGTTTTTGTTGGTTTTTTTTTTGTGAGGTTGTGCCTGCATGGTGCAAAAAACCAAGTTCCTACTTGGTCAACTGATGTGTGGATGGTTTCACCAGGACAGCACTGCCATGAACTGCCTAGTGCAGGAAATTAGAATTCCTTACATAGGGATAAATAGGAATATTGCTGTTTAAGTCAGATGCTATATGGGATTAGCTTCCCAGAATCCCCTAGGTATGTAAATATTCAGCATTCTCCCAGATTAACACCAAGGCCTCACTGTTGTTTATTTGAAAATAAAACATCTTCACTGTACTGAGACACATTTTACTAAAAACTAGCGGTAGAGCTTTGCTTGCAAGGAAGAGTAGGTGCTGCTTCTGAGGTTATTGTTAGGACAAGTGTTTTAGAATGTCATTAATAACACTGCTAATATGAGAATCATCATATTTCTTTTATTCCCAAGGCTTTGTCTGGCATTTACAGAATTTTCAGGGTTGCTGATCTCTGGTATTCTGTACCTTCAGTGTGATATATTGGAACTGCTTCTTTTGCCACGTCCTGTACACTCTTTTCCTAGTTTGGGTTAGGCCAAAATTATTCCAAACTCCTCAGATTTCTTTTGTTATGACTTAAAACACTTTCCATCGCTATGCTTTTAAAATAATACATCTGGCTGTTGTATTTACAGTCTGTCTGTATCAGATTGTTGTGGTTTGATGCTGGCCAAATGCCAGGCACGCACAAAAGCAGCTCACTCTCCCTCCCCTGCCACAGCTGGGCAGAGGAGAGAAAATTTAATGGAGGGTTCATGAGTTAAGGACTGGGAGAAAACACTCCAAGGGCAAAACAGGCTCAGCTTAGAGGTACAAAGTGAATTTATTACTAACAAAATCAGAGGAGGATAGTGAGAAGTAAAATAAGCCCTTAGAAACATCTTTTCTTTCCCCAGCCCCTCCTTCCTTCCCACCAACAACTCAGGGGACAGGGAATGGGGCTTTGGGTCAGCTCAGAGATTTTCTTCCACTGCTCAGGGACGGGAATCCTTCCCCTGCTGCACCGTGGGGTCCCTCCCACAGGAGACATTTCTCTGTGAACTTCTCCAATGATGTTCCAATCTCACCAGCAGCACTTCTCCCAAAGCTGCTGTGGTGTGGGTCACTCTTCCATGGGGTGCAGTCCCCCAAGGACAGGCTGCTCCAGCCTGGAAGCCGGGCCCCCTCTCTCCACCCGGTTTGCCAACAGATCCCAGCTCCTCCAGGCATCCCCTGCTCTGGCATGGGCACCTTCCCCAGGGGCTGTGGGTGGATCTCTGCATCCCCCATGGATCCCCAGGGGCTGTGGGTGGATCTCTGCATCCCCCATGGATCCCCAGGGGCTGTGGGTGGATCTCTGCATCCCCCATGGATCCCCAGGGGCTGTGGGTGGATCTCTGCATCCCCCATGGATCCCCAGGGGCTGTGGGTGGATCTCTGCATCCCCCATGGATCCCCAGGGGCTGTGGGTGGATCTCTGCATCCCCCATGGATCCCCAGGGGCTGTGGGTGGATCTCTGCATCCCCCATGGATCCCCAGGGGCTGTGGGTGGATCTCTGCATCCCCCATGGATCCAGGGGCTGCAGGGACACAGCTGCTTCACCCTGGTCTCCCCACAGCCTGCAGAGGAATCTCAGCTCTGGTGCCTGGAGCACCTCCTGCCCCTCCTTCCCCACTGACCTTGGTGTCTCCACGTTGTTTCCCTCACATGTTCTCACCTCCTCCTCTTTGGCTGGAATTAAAACTGTGCCCCTACCTTTATTTTGGTTTCTTCTTAAACATGTTATCCCAGAGGTGTTACCATCATCCCTAACTGGCCCAGCCTTGGCCAGTGGCATGTCCATCTTCTGAGCCATCAGGGATCGGTTCTGCTGGACATGGTGGAAGCTTCCAGCAGCTTCTCACAGAAGCCACCTCTGTGAGCCCCCTGCTACCAAAAACAAGGCCATGAAAAACCAATACACAGATATATAAAAATGAGTTTGGCCCTGAAATTAAAGGGGAGGGGGAGGGTGGGAAAATGGCTGGAGCTGTGCTAATAAGAAAAGTGCTCATTCCCTGTGTAAAGAGGAAAAAAAACCCCTCACCTTTTCAATGAACAACTCTGAGGCCAGAGTTACTTGAAAAAAATATCAAAATGATGCAAGACTGAGCTCATGAGAATGAGATTAATCCAGCAGATCCCTCTTCCTATGTCTGAGGAGCAGAAGTAAGAGTCCATGTGGGAATCATGCTGCTTGCTGACTCACAATAAAGACTATAAAATGTGAATCTCCTAAATTCCAGGTACTCCAGGGAAGGAGTACCCCTGCCTGAGCAGGGTTGTTGGACCAGATGACCCACGGTGGTCCCTTCCAACCTTGCCATTCTGTGATTTTTTGTAATTTAAAATGGTACAATTCTGTAAATTTTTACTTCATTGATTTCATCATACATTTGAACTGGGGAGCTACTTTTTCCTTACATCTCACTGTCACTGTGATGCATTTTGTTGTATCTTACTCTTTTATTAAAAATAAAAGTCACTAGCTAGGAACAGAGTCACAAAGCTGCAAATAACTTATTGATGCCACTGAAATACAAAGACAAGACATTAACATGGTAAGGGGGACACTGATTCTGACTCTGTTTTGCTCACAAGTCATTCTTTCTTAGTGCTCTGTAGTGCTCCAGCTGTAAATTACTAAAACAATATTCTGCTGCTATTTTTTAATCTATGTTATGATTTCAGGTCTGTCCTATTTGCACATGGTTCAGCTGAATATGTTTTTTTTTTTTGGGGGGGGGTCTGATTTTAAAACTTTGAGAGAATAATTCTAGCAGATGCAAATGATTGGAGCAACAATATTGATTTTTCTGTCAGTTCTCCTTTAGCCTTCCTCCATCACAAAGAAACACAGAGCAATCCTGTCCTACATGGGCTTCTTAGAGACAACCATGACCTTCTTATGGCTCCACTGAGTGAGACTGCAGTCCTTTTTTCTTCTTCTCATGTGTTTCTAAGAGTATTCTCACTCCCTTGACATTATCTGGCTGTGACAAAGAGGCATTGCCCATGTACTGGAGAAATAAATGACAGAAGTAGATCTGGTCCTAATGGGTCTGAATGGTGTAATACCAATCCTCAAATTTAAATGAATTATTAGAAAATAAATAAATTATCATGTCAGTTTGAAAGGTTTTTGTGGGCAGAATGACTTGGGGCTTGTTTTGTTGCTGGTTTTGTTCTGTTTTTCCCTGGAAAGCTCTGAGTCCTCTAGATGCACACATACAAAGCATGCATTTCCAGGTATCAATTTTTGGGAAGCAATGGCTGTGTTGTCATTCATTACCATATAATTTGTTGTATTATGACAGTATTATGCTATCTGTATTGTTGTCCATGTCAATTTTAGGAATAGAGATGTATTTTAATGTAGTAGATTCATGGTTTTGCTCATTTGACAAAGGTCTGCCCCTTTTATAAAACAGTGAATTAATATGCACTTAGTGTCCACCAAACTTTTATTCTCAAGGTGAAGACAAGTGGCAAGCTCAGAAGTTTCTATTGAGATGGTGTTTTTGTGTTATATTTATAAAAACTGCATAAGTAAAGCAGATTTATAGACCATGTTGCTGCTTGTAACAGCTTGGTGATTTGTCTTTCCATCAAATCCTAAACCTGTTTTATGAGAGCAATAGATAAATTGAGTGATGACTAACAGAGTGTTCCCTTCCTGGTGAGACAGAATAAGTGGTAGCTTTCTGAAAGGTCTCAAATGGGGGCCAGAATTTCGTAGCTTTTGTCCTGCAGAGCTATTCTGTGCAGTCTATATGTGTTACTTTAAGGATGCTGGAGTGAAACATCATATCACTTCTCTGCCCTTCAGATGTGAAACATTTGGGAATTTCAACACAGTCCTTTACTCACTACTGACTCTAAAAGAGCCATCCATGTGCGTGTGTGTGTGCATTTGTGCTATTTTACTTAAAATAACTAAAAATAAAATAACAAACTTTGCATTCTGGAGCAAAACAATGACTGGTTCCTTTGGTGTCTGGTCACTTCAAACCTTCATCAAATAAACACTGATTATTCAATGTTTTGCATATTAATGAGTTAGCCCAGGTTTTCTTGTCCTGTAAATTGTTTTTTTCAGCTCCTGCAGTTACCTTTCCATCAGGGAGTAGGGAATGCCAGATTTCAGCTTCATTTGAATACTTGCAGCCCTTTCTTTGCTGTGCAGATTCTTGGTGTACAAACCATAAAAGGCAGCTAATGCCTGCTGTTGGTTATCTGTGCACAGAACAAGTTGTGCTGTAGTTACAATTTCTGTTTCAGTTATCCAGCTCACTGTCTATTAGGGTTAGAAACTGTACCGTCGAGCAACTAATATTTTAATTTAAAACTGTGTAATTAATTTCACTTTAATTCTTTTTGATTACTGGATGGTGCTGTGTGTCTGAAAGCCATTTGTACAATAAGGTAAATGAGTCTGTTTCTGAATGTCTAATGTGGACAGATCTGTTGAGGGTTTTCTGCCTACTCAGGTTCTGACTTTGTCATTTGCTGTTTTTCAAGACAGAAACAGCTTATATATAATAAACTTCTGGAGACACAAATGCTACATTTTTAACTGGCCCAAAACTGCATACACACTTTTAAAAAAATCCCTTTATTTTTTCCTGTTC
The DNA here is from genome assembly GCF_971803275.1 of Cyanistes caeruleus. Classification (NCBI taxonomy): domain Eukaryota; kingdom Metazoa; phylum Chordata; class Aves; order Passeriformes; family Paridae; genus Cyanistes; species Cyanistes caeruleus. Next base: position 4,342,257 of record NC_141706.1, on the reverse strand, counting down.
AGAGCTAAAAAAAAAATCAGAAAAAAAAATCTGTTTCTACCATAGTTCTATGTACACCTGTTACTACTTGTCCTTTTTGCAGTCCAACAATTGCAGCCAAGAATACAGAGAAAGGCAAAATCCCATCTACTGTATTTCAAATGAGACTGTAGTAAAATCACAGTATTCCTCAGAAGAATCATTTGAGAGGGCAGTGAAGACAGGCCACTGAAGCATGATGACATTGAAAAATAAATACACAATCACTGACAGCAAAACCCACAAAAATCTGCTCAAATATTTGAGCGAGGGAGGAATAATTTCTCTGTAATTGGGGTAAGAATAAAGTAGGTCAGGATTTTTATTCTGGTGTGATTTGTTATTTCATCCCTCATGTCTGCAGGGCAAGGGGATGGAGATTACAGGGATGGAAAAGAAAGTGAAATGGGTGTTTCCTCTGAGGAAGGAGGAAAAATCAACCAACAGCCTCTGTAATTTGCCAGCTGCCTGATCACCATGAGCTGACAGCACTGACCTCCAGGTGGGACTTAGTGGCAAAGGGGTACTTGAAAAAGGCCAAGGAGGTGTTTTGGTTTTGTTTTGTTTTGTTTATTTTTATTTTTTTTTAATTTTTTTTTCTGCAGGGAAAGAGGTTGTTCTTACAGCTCAGTGAAGAAAAAAGAAATTTATCTTGAGGGAAAGCAGGTAAGTAATTAATAGAAAATGGGGAAATAGAGGCCAGCTGCCTAGAGAACACCAGAAAAGAGCTGATCCTCTGGCAAAGCTGTTAATTCTTGTGGCTTTAGAAAATAATCTTATGGGCTGGATTGTGGCACACTGCTCTGCCTTCCCTGCTCTGGCTGAAATGACAAGCACAGATATTGTGTGTGCAACTGCCCAATTAATGTGTGTTCTCTTCACATCTAAGAATAATTCTTAAAAGGTAGTGGGAATATGGGAATTTCAATGCTCAGAGATGTAATTTTTTCAGTAGTACAACAGCCACACATACCTGCATACAGTCAGAGATGTTGAGAGAGGACATGGTTCTCTTTCCTGTCTTCTGCAAAATTATTTGGTTTTGGTTGTTCACCACAGCCCTCATTCTTTTCTACACTCCTACTCTATTAGCTGCAAGGTTTAAAAAATACTACAACTTCACCTTTGTCTGCCCTGCTGCCTGAGTTGTCTGAATACTGAAACAGCCCATCTCTGTGCACATATTCTCTATTTTCTAACTAAGGAAAGTAAGCAAGGGATACTTATTTATAGAAGTGGAATACTGGCAATAAAGACTACATTGCTCAAAATAGATGTTTTCACTCTGTAGTCTTTAGAAACAGTAACTGGTCAGAAACTGGAAGAGCCAAACTTGTACTTATTTAAGAACAAGTGTAATTTTCCTTTGTTGTGCTGGGTCCTGCTTTTTATCTGCATTAAATCACTCTGCCACTAGTTCTAAATTAAAGACTTGTCTATGCCCAGAGGTAAGACTTTGGAGAACTATGATGTGTATGGCAAAAGGAATGCTTGAGATTGAGGCCTTATTTAAGTTGATTTTTTCCCACATGACAAAGGAAAAGTTACAGGTAAATTGTAGCAGCAGCTCAGCTTTTGAGACTGAAGCATTCTCAGTGTAGAAAGAACACTGGAATTTCTCAGAAATACTTTGTGCATTCAAGTGAGCATTTGCAGGAGGTAAATGAGGATCTCTGTCCCTCAAACCAAGCACACTGGCTCCTCAAAACTAATGAAGATTTTCCCTCTAGAGTCACAGTGTGCACATATTTTTTTTTCTTTTCTTGTGGTCTGATTCTGGGAAATTGGAATTACTTTTGCTTTCTGTTTGTCTGAAGATGCATGTGCTGAAAAACTCAAGAGGCTCAAGTTAAATTGTTTTTGGAAGAATTATTTTAGTGAAAAAAACATAGTACCAGCTGTGCTATTTAACAGTTTAAACTACAGCAAGTTTAAGTCAGTCTTTATAATGTTGGCAGGCATAACTGTGAAAAGAATTCTGTTTTCACATCTGTATCTCTAATATTGAAGTTACAAAAGACATAGAAAGTGTGTTTCTCAGTTCCCAAGTTTACTGTCTATTCAAGATTAAGTGCTCTTTTTTTTTTCTTCCCAGAAAAAATTGCTGGTTACCCTGATGGCCCTTAAATATCCAGGATGCTCCAAAGTGGAAAATAACCAGATAAATAAGATAAAAAACATTAAAAAGTGATTTTTATCCCTATTGACATTAGTTTTTACTGTGTAAACAGCTCCATGCAGCCACAACTTCAGCTCCAGAGATAAAACACTCTGGCAATAGCTCGGTGTAAAATGGTCAGATTAATTTCTTATCAAACAGAATTGATTCAGTATTAGGAATGGAAACCATCTGATGTATTTTTCAGATCAAAGCTAATTCTCCCTCGACACACATGCACTTGAGTAGCTGCCTCTGTGTGACAGCTAAATTATAGGAGTGCTTTACACACACATTATCTTGTCACAACATAAGAACATCCTACTGTGCTAAAATACCGCTTTCAGAAGAAACATATAATTTTCTCATATTGTGGGGGAGGATGCTAAACAGCATCTTTCTTTTACATATCTTTTATTTTCACCTTCCACAGGCATGAGAAGAGCAAAATTGTAAAACAAAACAAAAAAATTTTAAAACCTCTTCATTTGAATTTCTCTGTATTTTTATCCTCTTCATCTTCTGTGTAATGGAATGTGTTGATAGCTGTGCCTAGGATTACATAGAAATGCAGAAGGAAAATGGTGATTTCCTTTTAGAGTTTGGTTGCTTATTTAAAGAGCATGATTATAAGTTTCTAAAGAGAATGATTATAAGGTGGTTTTTTTTTTCCCCCTCATGCATTAGGGAAAGTGATTCAGTGCTTTTGAATTAAAATCATATTAGCATGCTAGGGGAAATTTAATGAGTATTTTGTATCAGATTTGTGGTACAACTTTAACAATCCCAAACAGTTGATACTGTCTAGTGTGAGACTTGAGTTAGGTCAATCCAAACTTTTGGAAATTTAATCAAAAACCAAGATGCTTTGAGTTAAATTGAACTTCTCTCAGTTTCTTGTAGGACAGTTCAATATATGGGGCCTGGACTTGTAAAAGGGCAGTTTCCATCTGAACTGAGCCTGAACTGAGTTTGTCAAGGCTTGTTTGGTTTCCAATCCATTGCAAAGAACAAGGACACATGCATTCAGTTCAAAATTTAACCTTTGAAAAAAAAAAAAAAATTAAAATAATACTTATTTTCAACAACTACGTGGTCCTACAGGTAAATATGTTCTTCACTGATTGTGTTGGTTTTGCACAGCTTGGTTTTTGATAGAACAAGTGAATTCTGTGAGAAGCTGCTGGAAGCTTCCACCATGTCCAGCAGAACCGATCCCTGATGGCTCAGAAGATGGACATGCCACTGGCCAAGGCTGGGCCAGTTAGGGATGATGGTAACACCTCTGGGATAACTTGTTTAAGAAGAAACCAAAATAAAGGTAGGGGCACAGTTTTAATTCCAGCCAAAGAGGAGGAGGTGAGAACATGTGAGGGAAACAACGTGGAGACACCAAGGGCAGTGGGGAAGGAGGGGCAGGAGGTGCTCCAGGCACCAGAGCTGAGATTCCTCTGCAGGCTGTGGGGAGACCAGGGTGAAGCAGCTGTGCCCCTGCAGCCCCTGGATCCATGGGGGATGCAGAGATCCACCCACAGCCCCTGGGGATCCATGGGGGATGCAGAGATCCACCCACAGCCCCTGGGGATCCATGGGGGATGCAGAGATCCACCCACAGCCCCTGGGGATCCATGGGGGATGCAGAGATCCACCCACAGCCCCTGGGGATCCATGGGGGATGCAGAGATCCACCCACAGCCCCTGGGGAAGGTGCCCATGCCAGAGCAGGGGATGCCTGGAGGAGCTGGGATCTGTTGGCAAACCGGGTGGAGAGAGGGGGCCCGGCTTCCAGGCTGGAGCAGCCTGTCCTTGGGGGACTGCACCCCATGGAAGAGTGACCCACACCACAGCAGCTTTGGGAGAAGTGCTGCTGGTGAGATTGGAACATCATTGGAGAAGTTCACAGAGAAATGTCTCCTGTGGGAGGGACCCCACGGTGCAGCAGGGGAAGGATTCCCCTCCCTGAGCAGTGGAAGAAAATCTCTGAACTGACCCAAAGCCCCATTCCCTGTCCCCTGAGTTGTTGGTGGGAAGGAAGGAGGAGCTGGGGAAAGAAAAGATGTTTCTAAGGGCTTAGTGTTACTTCTCACTATCCTCCTCTGATTCTGTTTGTAATAAATTCACTTTGTATCTCTAAGTTGAGTCTATTTTCCCCTTGTTTTCTCCCATTCCTTATCTCAATTCATGAGACCTTCATTAAATTTTCTCTCCTCTGCCCAGCTATGGCAGAGGAGGGTGAGTGAGCAACTTTTGGGGGTGTCTCATGTTTGGTCAGTGTCAAACTACACTGTTGATAAAGCTTAAAAAAAGGAAAAACAACTTAAAAATTTTTGCTCATTTGTAATGCATATATATGCTTTTTTTAGCCACCATCCTTTTCTTCCTCTAGCTTCTGATTTGAAGTCCTTGACATGGGAAAAAAACCTTCTGGTTTTCACTTCTCATTGAAAGTCTTTTGGTCTGAGAGCTGGGTACCTGAGGTGTTGTCCCTGCAGGTCAGGACCTTGCCTCTCTGTATTTCTATTACTGCTATATTCAAGGCAGAGGGGGTGTAAAGAGCTATTTAACTTCTGAAATTATTTTGGTTTCATCTTATTTGCTTACTTATGCCTGTTGTCTGAAACTCTGAGGAATGCTGGCCCCAAACACAGTGCAGAATGCGTGGAGTCACTGTCCTGTGTGTCAGCCTCTGCACTCCAGACCTGGCTCAGGGTTGTTCTTGGTCCAGCAGGGCATTGACAGAGACAGTCCTGATGCCTGAAAGAACTGGAAATAAAATAACACACTTTTCAGACAATATTATTATAGGAGGTAATATCGAATCTGGTCTTTATTGGAGGCCTCCAAAGGAAATATGAAAATATGAAATATTCTAGATATGGAAAATGCCCACCCTGCATGGGGTGAATACAGTTCTATATGTTTAATAAATTAACATAATTGACAAAATTCCCCAATCAGAGACATAAATGCTGAGGTTTTTCCCTCTTTTGGTTCCACCTCTTACCGTAGGCCCCCTTTAGATAAGAACTAAACTTTGTTTATGAAAACGTGTCTCAAAAAGCTGGTTTCAACCTTGGATCCCAGGAAGAACCAGGATAGGATAGGGGCCTTGGACACCCCAACTCTAGAATGTCTTTTGTCCTTCTGCCTATCAGGGTAGGGAAAGGTTAGGGGAAAAGTTCTTGCATAGCTAGGAACTATATAGCCATAGAACAATAATCTGCAGAGCAGATTATTTATATGCATTTATTATCCTGCATTTATATGAAGGAAATATGAAAGCAAGAATCATTCTGGCATCAGTCCCCTGCTGAGGACAAAGGCAGGCAGTGCCTGGGTGTGCTGCAGGGAGCACTGCTGCTGCTAGGTTGCTCCTGGAGCAGGGCTGGGCACTGAGGGAAGGATGCTGGGCATCCTCTTGGTATGGCCTTGTCACTGGCTACACACAGCAAAGGTCAGTGCTGCTGCTGAGGAGGAGCTTTTACAGATCTTTGGTGGTAAAACTGTAAGAATAGTTCAAGGTACTGTTTTAAAATTATTTTGTTGTAATTTTCTCTCCTCCCTCTCTTCCTCCTTCTCTTCCTCCCTTTCTTTTCTTCCTCCCTTTCTCTTTCTTTCTTTCTTTCTTTCTTTCTTTCTTTCTTTTTCTTTCTTTCTTTCTTTCTTTCTTTCTTTCTTTCTTTCT